>NC_134271.1:141889874-142538624 GCF_031893055.1 Leptodactylus fuscus
TATCTATCTCCTATCTATCTATCTCCTATCTATCTATCTCCTATCTATCTATCTATCTATCTATCTATCTATCTCCTATCTATCTATCTATCTATCTATCTATCTCCTATCTATCTATCTCCTATCTATCTATCTATCTATCTATCTATCTCCTATCTATCTATCTATCTATCTATCTCCTATCTATCTATCTATCTCCTATCTATCTA
Source organism: Leptodactylus fuscus (assembly GCF_031893055.1). Taxonomy (NCBI): domain Eukaryota; kingdom Metazoa; phylum Chordata; class Amphibia; order Anura; family Leptodactylidae; genus Leptodactylus; species Leptodactylus fuscus. The sequence continues at coordinate 141,890,084 of NC_134271.1, forward strand.
TCTATCCATCTATCTATCTATCAATCTATCTATCTATCTATCTCCTATCTATCTATCTATCTATCTATCTCCTATCTATCTATCTATCTCCTATCTATCTATCTCCTATCTATCTATCTATCTATCTATCTATCTATCTATCTATCTCCTATCTATCTATCTATCTATCTATCTATCTCCTATCTATCTATCTATCTCCTATCTATCTATCTCCTATCTATCTATCTATCTATCTATCTATCTATCTATCTCCTATCTATCTATCTATCTATCTATCTATCTCCTATCTATCTATCTATCTCCTATCTATCTATCTATCTATCTATCTATCTATCTATCTCCTATCTATCTATCTCCTATCTATCTATCTATCTATCTATCTATCTATCTCATATCTATCTATCTATCTATCTATCTATCTATCTATCTATCATCTATCTATCTATCTATCTATCTCCTATCTATCTATCTCCTATCTATCTATCTATCTATCTATCTCCTATCTATCTATCTCCTATCTATCTATCTATCTATCTCCTATCTATCTATCTATCTATCTATCTATCTCCTATCTATCTATCTATCTATCTATCTCCTATCTATCTATGTATCTATCTATCTCCTATCTATCTATCTATCTATCTATCTATCTATCTATCTCCTATCTATCTATCTCCTATCTATCTATCTATCTATCTATCTCCTATCTATCTATCTATCTATCTATCTATCTCCTATCTATCTATCTATCTCCTATCTATCTATCTATCTATCTCCTATCTATCTATCTCCTATCTATCTATCTATCTATCTATCTCCTATCTATCTATCTATCTATCTATCTCCTATCTATCTATCTCCTATCTATCTATCTATCTATCTCCTATCTATCTATCTATCTATCTATCTATCTATCTCCTATCTATCTATCCATCTATCTATCTATCTATCTATCTATCTCCTATCTATTATCTATCTATCTATCTATCTATCTATCTCCTATCTATCAATCTATCTATCTATCTATCTCCTATCTATCTCCTATCTATCTATCTATCTATCTATCTATTTATCTATCTATCTCCTATCTATCTATCTATCTATCTATCTATCTCCTATCTATTATCTATCTATCTATCTATCTCCTATCTATCAATCTATCTATCTATCTATCTATCTATCTATCTCCTATCTATCTATCTATCTATCTATCTATCTATCTATCTATCTATCTATCTATCTCCTATCTATCTATCTATCTCCTATCTATCTATCTATCTATCTCCTATCTATCTATCTATCTCCTATCTATCTATCTATCTATCTATCTATCTATCTCCTATCTATCTATCTATCTATCTATCTATCTATCTATCTCCTATCTATCTATCTATCCATCTATCTATCTATCTATCTCCTATCTATCTATCTATCTATCTATCTATCTATCTCCTATCTATCTATCTCCTATCTATCTATCTCCTATCTATCTATCTATCTATCTATCTATCTATCTATCTCCTATCTATCTATCTATCTCCTATCTATCTATCTATCTATCTATCTCCTATCTATCTATCTATCTATCTATCTATCTCCTATCTATCTATCTATCTATCTCCTATCTATCTATCTCCTATCTATCTATCTATCTATCTATCTCCTATCTATCTATCTATCTATCTATCTCCTATCTATCTATCTCCTATCTATCTATCTATCTATCTCCTATCTATCTATCTATCTATCTATCTATCTATCTATCTCCTATCTATCTATCCATCTATCTATCTATCTATCTATCTCCTATCTATTATCTATCTATCTATCTATCTATCTATCTCCTATCTATCAATCTATCTATCTATCTATCTCCTATCTATCTCCTATCTATCTATCTATCTATCTATCTATTTATCTATCTATCTCCTATCTATCTATCTATCTATCTATCTATCTATCTCCTATCTATTATCTATCTATCTATCTATCTCCTATCTATCAATCTATCTATCTATCTATCTATCTATCTATCTATCTCCTATCTATCTATCTATCTATCTATCTATCTATCTCCTATCTATCTATCTATCTCCTATCTATCTATCTATCTATCTATCTCCTATCTATCTATCTATCTCCTATCTATCTATCTATCTATCTATCTATCTCCTATCTATCTATCTATCTATCTATCTATCTCCTATCTATCTATCTATCCATCTATCTATCTATCTATCTCCTATCTATCTATCTATCTATCTATCTATCTCCTATCTATCTATCTCCTATCTATCTATCTCCTATCTATCTATCTATCTATCTATCTATCTATCTATCTATCTATCTCCTATCTATCTATCTCCTATCTATCTATCTATCTATCTATCTATCTATCTATCTCCTATCTATCTATCTATCTATCTCATATCTATCTATCTATCTATCTATCTATCTATCTATCTCCTATCTATCTATCTATCTATCTATCTATCTATCTATCTCCTATCTATCTATCTATCTATCTATCTATCTATCTCCTATCTATCTATCTATCTATCTATCTATCTCCTATCTATCTATCTATCTATCTATCTCATATCTATCTATCTATCTATCTCCTATCTATCTATCTATCTCCTATCTATCTATCTATCTATCTATCTATGTATCTATCTATGTATGTATCTATCTATCTATCTATCTATCTATCTATCTATCTCCTATCTATTATCTATCTATCTATCTATCTATCTCCTATCTATCAATCTATCTATCTATCTCCTATCTATCTATCTATCTATCTATCTATCTCCTATCTATCTATCTATCTATCTCATATCTATCTATCTATCTATCTATCTATCTATCTCCTATCTATCTATCTATCTATCTATCTCCTATCTATCTATCTATCTATCTATCTATCTCCTATCTATCTATCTCCTATCTATCTATCTAGCTATCTATCTATCTATCTCATATCTATCTATCTATCTATCATCTATCTATCTATCTATCTATCTATCTCCTATCTATCTATCTCCTATCTATCTATCTATCTATCTATCTATCTATCTATCTATCTCCTATCTATCTATCTCCTATCTATCTATCTATCTATCTATCTATCTATCTCCTATCTATCTATCTATCTATCTATCTCCTATCTATCTATCTATCTATCTATCTATCTATCTCCTATCTATCTATCTTTCTATCTATCTATCTATCTATCTCCTATCTATCTATCTCCTATCTATCTATCTATCTATCTCCTATCTATCTATCTATCTATCTATCTATCTATCTATCTCCTATCTATCTATCTCCTATCTATCTATCTATCTATCTATCTATCTATCTATCTATCTCATATCTATCTCATATCTATCTATCTATCTATCATCTATCTATCTATCTATCTATCTATCTCCTATCTATCTATCTATCTATCTATCTATCTATCTATCTCCTATCTATCTATCTCCTATCTATCTATCTATCTCCTATCTATCTATCTATCTATCTATCTATCTATCTATCTATCTCCTATCTATCTATCTATCTATCTATCTCCTATCTATCTATCTATCTATCTATCTCCTATCTATCTATCTCCTATCTATCTATCTATCTATCTATCTATCTATCTCCTATCTATATATCTCCTATCTATCTATCTATCTATCTCCTATCTATCTATCTATCTATCTATCTATCTATCTATCTCCTATCTATCTATCTCCTATCTATCTATCTATCTATCTATCTCCTATCTATCTATCTCCTATCTATCTATCTATCTATTTATCTATCTATCTATCTCCTATCTATCTATCTCCTATCTATCTATCTCCTATCTATCTATCTATCTATCTATCTATCTATCTATCTATCTCCTATCTATCTATCTATCTATCTATCTATCTATCTCCTATCTATCTATCTCCTATCTATCTATCTATCTATCTATCTATCTCCTATCTATCTATCTATCTATCTATCTCCTATCTATCTATCTATCTCCTATCTATCTATCTATCCATCTATCTATCTATCTATCAATCTATCTATCTATCTATCTCCTATCTATCTATCTATCTATCTATCTATCTCCTATCTATCTATCTATCTCCTATCTATCTATCTCCTATCTATCTATCTATCTATCTATCTATCTCCTATCTATCTATCTATCTATCTATCTATCTATCTATCTATCTATCTATCTCCTATCTATCTATCTATCTCCTATCTATCTATCTCCTATCTATCTATCTATCTATCTATCTATCTATCTATCTCCTATCTATCTATCTATCTATCTATCTCCTATCTATCTATCTATCTCCTATCTATCTATCTATCTATCTATCTATCTATCTCCTATCTATCTATCTCCTATCTATCTATCTATCTATCTATCTATCTATCTATCTCATATCTATCTATCTATCTATCTATCTATCTATCTATCTATCTATCATCTATCTATCTATCTATCTATCTCCTATCTATCTATCTCCTATCTATCTATCTATCTATCTATCTCCTATCTATCTATCTCCTATCTATCTATCTATCTATCTCCTATCTATCTATCTATCTATCTATCTATCTCCTATCTATCTATCTATCTATCTATCTCCTATCTATCTATGTATCTATCTATCTCCTATCTATCTATCTATCTATCTATCTATCTATCTATCTCCTATCTATCTATCTCCTATCTATCTATCTATCTATCTATCTCCTATCTATCTATCTATCTATCTATCTCCTATCTATCTATCTATCTCCTATCTATCTATCTATCTATCTATCTCCTATCTATCTATCTCCTATCTATCTATCTATCTATCTATCTCCTATCTATCTATCTATCTATCTATCTCCTATCTATCTATCTCCTATCTATCTATCTATCTATCTCCTATCTATCTATCTATCTATCTATCTATCTCCTATCTATCTATCCATCTATCTATCTATCTATCTATCTATCTCCTATCTATTATCTATCTATCTATCTATCTATCTATCTCCTATCTATCAATCTATCTATCTATCTATCTCCTATCTATCTCCTATCTATCTATCTATCTATCTATTTATCTATCTATCTCCTATCTATCTATCTATCTATCTATCTCCTATCTATTATCTATCTATCTATCTATCTCCTATCTATCAATCTATCTATCTATCTATCTATCTATCTATCTATCTCCTATCTATCTATCTATCTATCTATCTATCTATCTCCTATCTATCTATCTATCTCCTATCTATCTATCTATCTATCTATCTCCTATCTATCTATCTATCTCCTATCTATCTATCTATCTATCTATCTATCTATCTCCTATCTATCTATCTATCTATCTATCTATCTATCTCCTATCTATCTATCTATCCATCTATCTATCTATCTATCTCCTATCTATCTATCTATCTATCTATCTATCTATCTCCTATCTATCTATCTCCTATCTATCTATCTCCTATCTATCTATCTATCTATCTATCTATCTATCTATCTATCTCCTATCTATCTATCTATCTCCTATCTATCTATCTATCTATCTATCTATCTCCTATCTATCTATCTATCTATCTATCTATCTCCTATCTATCTATCTCCTATCTATCTATCTATCTATCTATCTATCTATCTATCTCCTATCTATCTATCTATCTATCTATCTATCTCCTATCTATCTATCTCCTATCTATCTATCTATCTATCTATCTATCTCCTATCTATCTATCTATCTCCTATCTATCTATCTATCTATCTATCTATCTCCTATCTATCTATCTATCTATCTATCTATCTATCTCCTATCTATTATCTATCTATCTATCTATCTATCTATCTCCTATCTATCTATCTATCTATCTATCTATCTATCTCCTATCTATCTATCTATCTATCTCCTATCTATCTATCTATCTATCTATCTATCTATCTATCTCCTATCTATTATCTATCTATCTATCTATCTATCTATCTATCTATCTCCTATCTATCAATCTATCTATCTATCTATCTATCTATCTATCTCCTATCTATCTATCTATCTATCTCCTATCTATCTATCTATCTATCTATCTATCTATCTATCTCCTATCTATCTATCTATCTATCTATCTCCTATCTATCTATCTATCTATCTATCTCCTATCTATCTATCTATCTATCTATCTATCTCCTATCTATCTATCTATCTCCTATCTATCTATCTATCTATCTCCTATCTATCTATCTATGTATCTATCTATCTATCTATCTATCTATCTATCTATCTATCTCCTATCTATTATCTATCTATCTATCTATCTATCTATCTCCTATCTATCAATCTATCTATCTATCTATCTATCTATCTATCTCCTATCTATCTATCTATCTTCTATCTATCTATCTATCTATCTCCTATCTATCTATCTCCTATCTATCTATCTATCTATCTATCTCCTATCTATCTATCTCCTATCTATCTATCTATCTATCTATCTCCTATCTATCTATCTATCTATCTATCTATCTCATATCTATCTATCTATCTATCTATCTATCTATCTATCTATCTATCTCCTATCTATCTATCTATCTATCTATCTCCTATCTATCTATCTATCTCCTATCTATCTATCTATCTATCTATCTATCTATCTATCTCCTATCTATCAATCTATCTATCTATCTATCTCCTATCTATCTATCTATCTATCTATCTATCTATCTATCTCCTATCTATCTATCTATCTATCTATCTATCTATCTCCTATCTATCTATCTATCTATCTATCTATCTATCTCCTATCTATTATCTATCTATCTATCTATCTATCTATCTCCTATCTATCAATCTATCTATCTATCTATCTATCTCCTATCTATCTATCTATCTATCTCCTATCTATCTATCTATCTATCTCCTATCTATCTATCTATCTATCTATCTATCTATCTATCTCCTATCTATCTATCTATCTATCTATCTATCTATCTATCTATCTCCTATCTATCTATCTATCTCCTATCTATCTATCTATCTATCTCCTATCTATCTATCTATCTCCTATCTATCTATCTATCTATCTCCTATCTATCTATCTATCTATCTATCTATCTATCTATCTCCTATCTATCTATCTATCTATCTATCTATCTATCTATCTATCTATCTATCTCCTATCTATCTATCTATCTCCTATCTATCTATCTCCTATCTATCTATCTATCTCCTATCTATCTATCTCCTATCTATCTATCTCCTATAGATAGATAGGAGATAGATAGATAGATAGATAGATAGATAGATAGATAGATAGATAGATAGATATGAGATAGATAGATAGATAGATAGATAGATAGATAGGAGATAGATAGATAGATTGATAGATAGGAGATAGATAGATAGATAGATAGATAGATAGATAGATAGATAGATAGATAGATAATAGACAGGAGATAGATAGATAGGAGATAGATAGATAGATAGATAGATAGATAGATAGATAGATAGATAGATAGATAGATAGGAGATCTATCAGTAACTCTTATGGTGAGGCAGACAGGGGTTAATGTGAGGGAGATGATGGGGTTAACTGTTATTAATATGAGGCACATGGAGTTACTAAATTGTAATGCACAGGACCAGATTTTTTTTTATCCACAATTTGTCCTGGTATAGCGGTCAGCGGTGACAGTATTTAGTCCTGTAGGGGCCACTAAGGGACATAATACTGTGTGCAGGGGCCACTATGGGACATAATACTGTGTGCAGGGGCCACTATGGGACATAATACTGTGTGCAGGGGCCAATATGGGGCATAACAGTGTGTGCAGGGGCCACTATGGGACATAATACTGTGTGCAGGGGCCACTATGGGGTATAATACTGTGTGCAGGGGCCACTATGGGGCATAATACTGTGTGCAGGGGCCACTATGGGACATAATACTGTGTGCAGGGGCCACTATGGGGCATAATACTGTGTGCAGGGGCCACTATGGGACATAATACTGTGTGCAGGGGCCAATATGGGGCATAATACTGTGTGCAGGGGCCACTATGGGACATAATACTGTGTGCAGGGGCCACTATGGGGTATAATACTGTGTGCAGGGGCCACTATGGGGCATAATACTGTGTGCAGGGGCCACTATGGGACATAATACTGTGTGCAGAGGCCACTATGGGACATAATACTGTGTGCAGGGGCCACTATGGGACATAATACTGTGTGCAGGGGCCACTATGGGACATAATACTGTGTGCAGGTGCCACTATGGGACATAATACTGTGTGCAGGGGCCACTATTGGGTATAATACTGTGTGCAGGGGCCTCTAAGGGACATAATACTGTGTGCAGGGACCACTATTGGGTATAATACTGTGTGCAGGGGCCTCTAAGGGACATAATACTGTGTGCAGGGGCCACTATGGGACATAATACTGTGTGCAGGGGCCACTATGGGACATAATACTGTGTGCAGGGGCCACTATGGGACATAATACTGTGTGCAGGGGTCACTATGGGGGATAATACTGTGTGCAGGGGCCACTATGGGACATTATACTGTGTGCAGGGGCCACTATGGGGATAATACTGTGTGGAGGGGCCACTATGGGGCATAATACTGTGTGCAGGGGTCACTATGGGGGATAATACTGTGTGCAGGGGCCACTATGGGGTATAATACTGTGTGCAGGGGCCACTATGGGACATAATACTGTGTGCAGGGGCCACTATGGGACATAATACTGTGTGCAGGGGCCACTATGGGGCATAATACTGTGTGCAGGAGCCACTATGGGACATAATACTGTGTGCAGGGGCCACTATGGGGGATAATACTGTGTGCAGGGGCCACTATGGGGGATAATACTGTGTGCAGGGGCCACTATCTATCTATCTATCTCCTATCTATCTATCTCCTATCTATCTATCTATCTATCTATCTATCTATCTATCTATCTATCTCCTATCTATCTATCTATCTATCTATCTCCTATCTATCTATCTCCTATCTATCTATCTATCTATCTATCTATCTATCTATCTATCTCCTATCTATCTATCTATCTCCTATCTATCTATCTATCTATCTATCTATCTATCTATCTATCTCCTATCTATCTATCTATCTATCTATCTATCATCCATCTATCTATCTATCTCCTATCTATCTATCTATCTCTATACACTTTCTACCAAATTATTAATGTCCCCTCCATTGATATATTCATATAAATATTTTGCACATTTTTGTAGCCTGGTGTCATTCTCTATGAGAAGTCAGGCGGGGTGATGATGATGATGATGATGAATCCATAGATATTGCGATGAGAGATTTAACCATTTCCTGCACATCCCTCTTATAATTCCAGCCTGTGAGCCTCACTTATGGGGTCCGAGGTGTAACAATACCTGTAACTGCCAGAACAATGGGATATGTGACCCCCTTTTGGGCTCCTGTATCTGCCCCCCGGGGTACAAGGATTCACTGTGTGAGAAGCCTTGTGATCCGGGCACCTATGGAGCCAACTGCTTACTGGACTGCCAGTGTATGAACGGCACCAACTGCGAGCCTCAGAACGGAACGTGTATTTGTCCGGAAGGATTTACCGGCCCATAGTGAGTATTGGTATCTGGCTGATGTGGTACTACAAGACCCAGCATGACCCTCAGCATTATGGAGAGGGGTTTTGCACATATTTAAAGAGGTTTCTGCTCTTTTTTGCAGCTGTGAGATCCGATGTAACAAGGTTGAGGCATCCAAGTACCAGTGCCCGGAGTTTTGCCCATGTCAGAGTGGGGGCATCTGTAACCAGAGCACCGGGGAGTGCAGCTGCCCCCCAGGATGGATGGTGAGACCTTGTCATTACACCCATAACATTGCCAGCCCTAGTCAGTGACTGCATATATAACAGAACATGAGAAAAATGCCAGCAGCCAGGGTCCCCATAACAATGCCCGATATAATACCCCCATAAGACAGCTATAGGATCCCTATACAGTGTGAGCTGGAGAGCCTCCATATAATGTAAGCCATATAGTGCAAGTCATAGTGTGCCCATAACGGTGCCAGCCACAGTACTCCTATATGACACACACCTACAGGGCCCTCATAACAATACCAGATGTGGTGCCCCCATAACTTCACTATAGTGTTCCTATATAATGTGAGCATCCATATAGTGTAAGCTGGAGTGCTCCAATATACTGCCAGTCACAAAGCATCCGTATAGTGCACTCCTATAGGACAAAGTCCTCCTATAACACCTACAGTGCCCCTGTAATATGGCCATCCACAAGACCCTCATGTGGCTAAAGAGCTCCCATATATTGTCGGTCATACACTGGGAACCTTATAACCACCTGTCATCTTTCTGACGCGCTATTGTATATTCTTTTTACATATCTACCAGTGTGACCTCCAACATTGTATATACTAAAGGCTTTAGCTTCACCCATAGATAATCCATAAACTGCTGTACATTTATGGTGCAAGAGAAACTTATATGTCTCTACTACAGGGTCCTATGTGCTCCATCCCATGCCCACCTGGATACTTTGGACCTGGATGTAAACAGAAATGCCCTTGTCATAATGGTGGGCAGTGTGATCCAGAAAACGGTCAATGTTATTGTTCCCTAGGGTACACGGGGGAGGGGTAAGTACCAAAATGCGTTGGTTCCTAATGACTAACTACTAATATAACTACTATAATACTGCCCCTATGTACAATAATGTAAATACTATAATACTGCTCCTATATACAAGAATATAACTACTATAATACTGCCCTCTATGTGCAAGAATATAACTACTATAATACTACTCCAAGGTACAAGAATATAACTACTATAATACTACCTCCTATGTACAAGAATATAACTACTATAATACTGCTCCTATGTACAAGAATATAACTACTATAATACTACTCCTATGTACAAGAATATAACTACTATAATACTGCTCCTATGTACAAGAATATAACTACCATAATACTGCTCCTATGTACAAGTATATAACTATTATAATACTGCCTCCTATGTACAAGAATATAACTACTATAATACTACTCCTATGTACAAGAATATAACTACTATAATACTGCTCCTATGTACAAGAATATAACTACCATAATACTACTCCTATGTACAAGAATATAACTACTATAATACTACTCCTATGTACAAGAATATAACTACTATAATACTGCTCCTATGTACAAGAATATAACTACTATAATACTGCTCCTATGTACAAGAATATAACTACTATAATACTGCTCCTATGTACAAGAATATAAATACTATAATACTGCTCCTATGTACAAGAATATAACTACTATAATACTGCTCCTATGTACAAGAATATAACTACTATAATACTGCTCCTATGTACAAGAATATAACTACTATAATACTACTCCTATGTACAAGAATATAACTACTATAGTACTACCTCCTATGTACAAGAATATAACTACTATAATACTACTCCTATGTACAAGAATATAACTACTATAATACTGCTCCTATGTACAAGAATATAACTACTATAATACTACCTCCTATGTACAAGAATATAACTACTATAATACTGCTCCTATGTACAAGAATATAACTACTGTAATACTACTCCTATGTACAAGAATATAACTACTATAATACTGTCCCCTATGTACAAGAATATAACTACTATAATACTGCTCCTATGTACAAGAATATAACTACTATAATACTACTCCTATGTACAAGAATATAATTACTATAATACTACTCCTATGTACAAGAATATAACTACTATAATACTACCTCCTATGTACAAGAATATAACTACTATAATGCTACTCCTATGTACAAGAATATAACTACTATAATACTGCTCCTATGTACAATAATATAACTACTATAATACTACTCTTATGTACAAGAATATAACTACTATAATACTACCTCCTATATACAAGAATATAACTACTATAATACTGCTCCTATGTACAAGAATATAACTACTATAATACTGCTCCTATGTACAAGAATATAACTACTATAATACTGCTCCTATGTACAAGAATATAACTACTATAATACTGCTCCTATGTACAAGAATATAACTACTATAATACTACTCTTATGTACAAGAATATAACTACTATAATACTGCTCCTATGTACAAGAATATAACTACTATAATACTACTCCTATGTACAAGAATATAACTACTATAATACTACTCCTATGTACAAGAATATAACTACTATAATACTACTCTTATGTACAAGAATATAACTACTATAATACTACTCCTATGTGCAAGAATATAACTACTATAATACTACTCCTATGTACAAGAATATAACTACTATAATACTACTCTTATGTACAAGAATATAACTACTATAATACTGCTCCTATGTACAAGAATATAACTACCATAATACTTCTCCTATGTACAAGAATATAACTTCCCCCATCCCCCTCGCCACATTCATTCCTATACGTGCCGCCCTTTACTTCCATATTTACTTCTTCTATACTTGGCACTATTAGGCGGTTTGTTTTCAGGACATCTATGTGGAATTGCTGAAATGAGAAAAATATTTGTACTTTTTGTGCCAAAATGGAAAATATGAGTGTCTTCAGGGGTCAGGGGTCAGCAGCTGCAGTCTATCCCTTTGGCGAAACACATTGTGACAATAAATCAGTAACCTGGCGGTGTAGTTGCGGGTGTCGGTGTCATCTCTAGGGTTATCATAACCTTTGGCTTGTGGCCACTGTTTAAAGTCGTGGGGTCATTGTGTATAGTGATTCCCTAGATGTATAATATTTCTTAAAGGGCCGGCGGTAGGTTTTAGCTGTTTTTGTGTCTCTGCAGCTGCCTGGAGGAATGTCCGATCGGAAAGTACGGAAGGGACTGCAAAGAGTCATGTGACTGTGTCCACGCCGTCCGCTGCTACCACGTGGACGGGGCCTGTTTTTGTGAGGCTGGTTTCTCTGGGTCCAAATGTGAGGACAGAATGTGCCCGGATAACAGCTACGGGCTACAGTGCCACCTGCCCTGTCAGTGTGATGCCCAACACACCAACAGGTAAGTTAACGGGGACATTACACCATAGGGCGGTGTAGAACTGTTTTTGATAACGCACTACTGCCCTCTAGTGGTATCATGCAGATCTTTGGCAAATGGCGCCCTTTACCCATATAGAATTGGAAACCCTATAAACTCTCCTTGTCTCTGTTTTACAGCTGCCACCCAATGACCGGCGAGTGCACATGTAAAGCTGGCTGGGCCGGCCTAACTTGCAACGAGACCTGCCCTCATGGCTACTACGGAACCAACTGTCAGGAGCCATGTTTGTGCCTCAATGGCGGATCCTGCAACAGCGAGACTGGGAAATGCCACTGTGCCCCAGGGTATACTGTAAGTGTTATCTACTGCACCATCTACATAACCTTATAGGACAAAGAAGAAGAGTAGAACCCATTTTAACCAGTAGGGGGCATCAGAAGAGCTAGCAAAATGAAAGCAGAATCTTGAATGCAGCTCTGGCTGTGATTGGAGTATGAGCGGGAGTCATAATATCTAACAGGGCTCCCCATTTACTTTATATACTGCTTTTCCTGTATGAGACAGAAGGGGGTTCGCATAATTGTGGTTGTTTGTAAAGTTACTCTATATTATACGCAGACTCGTTCCTCATGGGCGGTACAAACCGTGAGACGTCCTCCCTACAGGAACTGCAACAGTAGCAAAAGGGGGTGAGGACTCCGTTCTGAGGGTCATGCCGACTAGAAAGAGGGAGGAACAAGCAAACACCGGGCCCTCCTTTATCAATATTAGGTAGCATGCGGTATTTGAGGATGATACGAGGAATGGGCCACAATTTTGTTATAGGGCCCTTTGTATGTATGTACCCCCAGCTCAATGTGTTGTACATATGTAATCCATACTGACTGCCATTCTGTTTTAGGGGGCTTACTGCTCTCAATTCTGTGCTGAGGAAAAATTTGGAGATGGCTGTGCCCAGACCTGCAAGTGTATAAACCACCTGGCGTGTTCCCCTATAGATGGCACCTGTGTGTGTAAAGAGGGTAAGGACCCACCCCCGAGCATCATCTACACTGTATAAATAACCCTGCCACCCTATTTTCTATTACATATGGTTAGTTAATACTAAAACTAATGCTCTGTACTCCAGGTTGGCAGAAAGGGGACTGCTCCGTGCCATGTCCTAAGGGGAGCTGGGGCTTCAACTGTAACCGGACCTGCGAGTGTGCCAACGGTGCGTCCTGCAGCCCCATCACCGGGCACTGCTCCTGTACATCTGGCTGGTACGGGGAGAAGTGTGAGCTGCCCTGCAAGGTACTGTATGTATATATACACAGTATTCACCGATGTACGGTGCCTCCATAACAGTGTCAGGGATAATGTCCGCCATAACATTCTCAGACATAGTGCCGCCATAGCAGTGTCAGGGATAATGCCCGTAACAGTCTCAGACATAGTGCCTCCATAGCAATGTCTGGGTTAATGCTCCGTGTAACAGTCTCAAACATAGTGCCTCCATAACAGTGTCAGGGATAATGTCCCCCATAACAGTCTCAGACATAGTGCCTCCATAGCCATGTCAGGGATAATGTCCCCCATAACAGTCTCAGACATAGTGCCTCCATAGCAGTGTCAGGGATAATGCCCCCCATAACAATCTCAGACATAGTGCCTCCATAGTAGTGTCAGAGATAATGCCCCCCATAACAGTCTCAGACATAGTGCCTCCATAACAGTGTTAAGGATAATGCCCCCCATAACAGTCTCAGACATAGTGCCTCCATAACAGTGATAAGGATAATGCCCCCCATAACAGTCTCAGACATAGCGCCTTCATAACAGTGTCAAGGATAATGCCCCCATAACAATCTCAGACATAGTGCCTCCATAGCAGTGTCAGGGATAATGCCCCCATAACAGTCTCAGACATAGTGGCTGCATAACAGTGTCAGGGATAATGCCCCCCATAACAGTCTCAGACATAGTGTCTCCATAGCAGTGTCAGGGATAATGCCCCCATAACAGTCTCAGAAATAGTGCCTCCATAACAATGTCAGGGATGGTGCTATCATAACAGTGTTGAGGATGATGTAATCATAACAGTCTAAGCGTACTGTGTCCCCATAATAGTGTCTTATAACAGCGTCAGAGATAATGCCTGCCATAACACAATGCCTCCATAACAGAGGGACAGTGCTATCATAACAGTGTCAATCATTGTGCCCCCATAACAGTGTCAGAAATAATGTCACCAAAACATTGTCAGCCAGTGTGCCCCCATAACAGCGTCAAGAACAGGGCCAGGCACAGTGCCCTTATAACAGTCTCAGAGATACTGCCCCCATAACAGTGCCAGGCAGAGTGCCCCCATAACACGTACAGTGTCTATATTAGAAACAGTAATGTGTCCCCCATAACAGTGTCAGCCTGAAGGATTAGGTTTGGAACCAGAGAATGTCCCTCCCCTAGAGTCTGACACGTGACTGTCTGCTCCTCACAGGCGGGATTCTTTGGTCCTGGATGTAGTCAGAGATGTGAATGTAAGAACTCTGATGGCTGTGACCCGCTCAGCGGTGTGTGCAGGTGTACACCAGGATGGACAGGTGAGGCGGTACACTGAGGCAATGCTCTCTGGCTCCCCCTTGTGGGGTTTTCCATATTTTCACCATGAGTCCTGTGATTTAGGGGATCACTGTGAGAAGCCCTGTAAGGAAGGATCCTGGGGCAGAAGCTGTAACATGTCCTGCACCTGTAAGAACGGGGCGTCCTGCTCTGCCGAGGACGGATCCTGCACCTGCACAGCTGGATTTCAGGGGAGCAACTGCGAGAACAGTAAGGATTGTTTTCTCCTGCTTCTGTGCTCCATGTCACCCCCTGCTGAGCAACGTAAAACAGTACACCCTCTTCTGTTCCAGCCTGCACTCCTGGACGTTACGGCAAGAAATGCACCTTCTATTGTAAATGCGCCAACCACTCCACATGTAACCCCATCGATGGGTCCTGCAAATGTGCCCCAGGCTGGAAGGGCCACGACTGCTCTGAGCGTAAGTATTACAGGGCCAACCGTACCACACACAACGTGCTCTAAATTTTGTCTCAGGAGGTGATTTGTCATCTTACATAGTGCTTTTAGCGGTATTATTTATGCACTATATTATATGGACACTTTATTTTGGCACTGCTTGGTACTTTTATACGGTACAGTATGGTGGTATTATTTATGCCCTGTATTATATACATACTTTGTGTTGGCATTGAATGGTAATATTATGTGGTACGTTTCATTTGGTACTATATGGTGGTAATATTTATGCACTGTACAATATGGATACTCTGTGTTGGTGGTATGTGAGTACTGTTTCGTACTTTTATTAAGTACTGTATGGTGGTATTATTTATGCCCGATATAGTATGGATACTCTGTATTGGTACTATATGGTGATATTATGCAAGCACTGTTCGGTACTTTTATTAAGTACTGTATGGTGGTATTATTTATGCCCCATATAATATGGATACTCTGTATTGGTACTATATGGTGATATTATGCGAGCACTGTTTGGTACTTTTATTTAGTACTTTATGGTAGTATTATTTATGCCCGATATAGTATGGATGCTCTGTATTGGCACAGTTTGAGGGTATTATATGAGAACTACTATGCACTTTTATTTGATAATTTTATACAGTTTTATTATGCACTGTATGATATGGACATTGTATGGTGATATTATGTGAGTACTATTTTCTACTGTATGGTGGTATGATTTATGCACTGTATGATATGGCACTGTATATATTATGTGAGAACCATTTGGTACTATTATTTAGCATTATATGGCGGTATTATTTATGCCCTGTAGGATACAAATACTCTACTGAATGCTGGCACTGTATAGAAATATTATGTGAGCACTGGTGGTACTTTTATTTGGTACTGCATGGCGGTATTATTTATGTACTGTATTAGTTGATTATTTAATCACTAGTTGGCAGTATTATGTTTCTATAGGGGATGTCTACCATGCATACTTTTCCCATATACCTTATGTGGACAGACACATAGTGAATGTCCTACTTTGTTGTCTTCTCAGCCTGCTCTCCAGGATTTTGGGGGAAGGATTGTGCCAGTTCCTGTTATTGCCATTATGGAGGACACTGCAGTCCTATAGATGGGAAGTGTGACTGCCAGCCGGGCTGGACTGGGAAGACGTGCTCTGATGGTAAGGTAGTCCCGGCTATCAGGTCTTTATTTACAGGGAGTCTCTTGGCAAGTTCCTGGGGGTCGGTCAATTGTGAGCTCTGCTGGTTATAAAGACACCAGTAGAGCTCTATATAAGGCACAGTATATACATAGTATTTACAGTCATTTACCGTATGCCACTTATTATTTCAGCTTGTCCCCAAGGCCTATGGGGAAAAGACTGTGCCAATACCTGTAACTGCCAAAATGGAGGACAGTGTAATGCCATCGATGGGACGTGTCTCTGCCCTGCGGGATGGAACGGGAAAACATGTTCGGAAGGTAAGGCCATCATGGCTGACTGCACATAGTGATGTAACAATATTGGGATAATATACATGTCACAGTACAGGGATAATACACACAGTGATGTCACAGTACAGGATAATACACACAGTGATGTCACAGTACAGAGATAATACACACAGTGATGTCACAGTACAGAGATAATACACACAGTGATGTCACAGTACAGAGATAATACACACAGTGATGTCACAGTACAGGGATGATACACACAGTGATGTCACAGTACAGAGATAATACACACAGTGATGACACAGTACAGGGATGATACACACAGTGATGTCACAGTACAGGGATAATACACACAGTGATGTCACAGTACAGAGATAATACACACAGTGATGTCACAGTACAGAGATAATACACACAGTGATGTCACAATACAGGGATAATACACACAGATGTCACAGTACAGGGATAATACACACAGTGATGTCACAGTACAGGGATAATACACACAGTGATGTCACAGTACAGAGATAATACACAGTGATGTCACAGTACAGAGATAATACACACAGTGATGTCACAGTACAGAGATAATACACAGTGATGTCACAGTACAGGGATAATACACACAGTGATGTCACAGTACAGGGATAATACACACAGTGATGTCACAGTACAGAGATAATACACACAGTGATGTCACAGTACAGAGATAATACACAGTGATGTCACAGTACAGAGATAATACACACAGTGATGTCACAGTACAGAGATAATACAAACAGTGATGTCACAGTACAGGATAATACACACAGTGATGTCACAGTACAGGGATAATACACACAGTGATGTCACAGTACAGAGATAATACACACAGTGATGTCACAGTACAGAGATAATACACACAGTGATGTCACAGTACAGGGATGATACACACAGTGATGTCACAGTACAGAGATAATACACACAGTGATGTCACAGTACAGGGATGATACACACAGTGATGTCACAGTACAGGGATAATACACACAGTGATGTCACAGTACAGAGATAATACACACAGTGATGTCACAGTACAGAGATAATACACACAGTGATGTCACAGTACAGGGATGATACACACAGTGATGTCACAGTACAGAGATAATACACACAGTGATGACACAGTACAGGGATGATACACACAGTGATGTCACAGTACAGGGATAATACACACAGTGATGTCACAGTACAGAGATAATACACACAGTGATGTCACAGTACAGAGATAATACACACAGTGATGTCACAATACAGGGATAATACACACAGATGTCACAGTACAGGGATAATACACACAGTGATGTCACAGTACAGGGATAATACACACAGTGATGTCACAGTACAGAGATAATACACAGTGATGTCACAGTACAGAGATAATACACACAGTGATGTCACAGTACAGAGATAATACACAGTGATGTCACAGTACAGGGATAATACACACAGTGATGTCACAGTACAGGGATAATACACACAGTGATGTCACAGTACAGAGATAATACACACAGTGATGTCACAGTACAGGATAATACACACAGTGATGTCACAGTACAGAGATAATACACAGTGATGTCACAGTACAGAGATAATACACACAGTGATGTCACAGTACAGAGATAATACAAACAGTGATGTCACAGTACAGGATAATACACACAGTGATGTCACAGTACAGAGATAATACACACAGTGATGTCACAGTACAGAGATAATACACACAGTGATGTCACAGTACAGGGATAATACACACAGTGATGTCACAGTACAGAGATAATACACACAGTGATGTCACAGTACAGGATAATACACACAGTGATGTCACAGTACAGAGATAATACACACAGCGATGTCACAGTACAGAGATACTACACACAGCGATGTCACAGTACAGGGATAATACACACAGTGATGTCACAGTACAGGGATGATACACACAGTGATGTCACAGTACAGAGATAATACACACAGTGATGTCACAGTACAGGGATAATACACACAGCGATGTCACAGTACAGGGATAATACACACAGTGATGTCACAGTACAGAGATAATACACACAGTGATGTCACAATACAGGGATAATACACACAGTGATGTCACAGTACAGGGATAATACACACAGTGATGTCACAGTACAGGATAATACACACAGTGATGTCACAGTACAGGATAATACACACAGTGATGTCACAGTACAGGGATGATACACACAGTGATGTCACAGAACAGAGATAATACACACAGTGATGTCACAGTACAGGGATGATACACACAGTGATGTCACAGTACAGAGATAATACACACAGTGATGTCACAGTACAGGGATGATACACACAGTGATGTCACAGTACAGGGATGATACACACAGTGATGTCACAGTACAGGGATGATACACACGGGCGGCCTCACTGCTGTGTTTATCACACTGATATCTGGACATGCACTTTATACTCTTTTATGATCAAATCCAGTAAGAGCGCTGACATGGGAACGCACAACATCACATGGATATCACATTGTGGGGATAACGTCCATCCTTAGGGAGAGACCACCTTCTCAGGTGTGTGGAGACTTATACAGCAGTGGAGCAACTATGGCTGTATAAGTCTCCACACACCTGAGAAGGTGGTCTCTCCCTAAGGATAGACGTTATCCCCATGATCTGGTCTCAGCCTCTCACTTAAACCAAATCAGTTCTCTCTAGGCTGCGCTGATGAAGTCCAAAGAGACAGAAACGGTGCCGTCCGTAGCTGAGAAACTGATTTGGTTATAACCTCGCATCATGCAGCAAAGGCTTCTGGGAAGTTGGGCATGTTGTTCAGGGTGCTTGCTATAGAGGGCAGCATAACAGAGGCACTGTCTCCCTGTTTACATCTTGGGAGACAGATTTGCATATTCTTCCCATGGATATCACAGCGAATGACGTGTGATGTAATGTACATTGTGTTCTGCTCTGTGCAGTCTGCCCCCTAGGGACCTATGGAGAGAACTGTATGCACAAATGCAGATGCCAAAACGCAGCAGAATGCGATCACATGACTGGGAAGTGCTCCTGCCTGCCAGGATATCTCGGACCCTACTGTGACAATCGTAAGTGATGATGTTCCTTTTCCCCTATTCATTTTAAAGTGACCGTAAAGTGGAAACTCAGCAATCAGGTGTAATCTGTAGGGAAACTTGGGAGCAAGTGTTCAATTTCCCTGCAGCGCCACTACAGGAGAAGTGAAGTATTACACAATGTCCATACAAACCAATGTGTAATGAATAACAGGTCCTTCAGAGCAGGAGACACTCTGTGTAGCCACTGACCAAGAGATGAGGATCCTGAAACTTAGAATTTCCTAAAAGATCGACTTTCGATCGCAGACAAACCCTCTAAATCTATATGTTATTAGCGCAACCAACTATATATTGGTCTGTTTTAGTTCTAAATTACAAAGCCCGACCCCACTATTGCTCCCTTTGATTAAAAATCCTCTCTTTGCTCCTGACCTATCCCCCGAGGTGTTCACTTGGTGGAGCTTGCTAGGTTTAGGCTTCTCAATGACGCTAGGCTGGAAGGCCCATCCTTCTGACAGTGGATAGATATCGGAGTTACTCCAGCCGGTAACGGGCCCTATTTACTTACCGATTCTGGCAGTGGCCAGGATTGGTAAGTGACGCCACAGGCCCCACAAATATCAGACCCCTGAGTATAATGATTGGAGGTCCAGTGGAGGTAAGGGAACATAAAAAAAACAACGTTTTACTTACCTCTCCGGGCAGGTTCGGGCCTACTTCTGTTCATGGGTGTCCACAGTGGGGCATAATACTGTGTGTAGGGGCCACTATGGGGGATAATACTGTGTGCAGGGGCCACTATGGGGCATAATACTGTGTGCAGGGGCCACTATGGGACATAATACTGTGTGTAGGGGCCACTATGGGACATAATACTGTGTGCAGGGGCCACTATGGGGCATAATACTGTGTGCAGGGGCCACTATGGGACATAATACTGTGTGCAGGGGCCACTATGGGGGATAATACTGTGTACAGAGGCCACTATGGGGCATAATAGTGTGGGCAGGGGCCACTATGGGGCATATTAGTGTGGGCAGGGGCCACTATGGGACATAATACTGTGTGCAGGGGCCACTATGGGGCATAATACTGTGTGCAGGGGCCACTATAGGGCATAATACTGTGTACAGAGGCCACTATGGGGCATAATACTGTGTGCAGGGGCCACTATGGGGACATAATACTGTCTACCGGGGTCACTATGGGGACATAATACTGTGTGCAGGGGCCACTATGGGACATAATACTGTGTGCAGGGGCCACTATGGGGTATAATACTGTGTGCAGGGGCCACTATGGGACATAATACTGTGTGCAGGGGCCACTATGGGGGATAATACTGTGTGTAGGGGCCACTATGGGACATAATACTGTGTGCAGGGGCCACTATGGGGGATAATACTGTGTGCAGGGGCCACTATGCAGCATAATAGAGAGCGTAAGACTGCGGGCGGGAGATTCGGTCGGGGTCTTTGGCGGGCGTCGGTTGGGGGGGAACCCATGTCAAAAGTTCGCGACGGGGCCCCGCTGTTCATAGTTACGCCACTGCGCACATCTATTAGGACGTGAAAGGTCCACCCTAACCCCAGCTCAATGGCTGAGTGTTGCATATTCATTAGCAAAGGCAGCTTCAAAGTTACCCTCAAGGAGGCCTCCTTAAGAATTCTTGACAGAACCTATTGGGTTCCCTCTAGATTACATCATTTATACCCTATGGTTTGTTATCACCGGTGTTCCACTTCAGATGACACTCTTCATATCTGGTGGGCTTGCCCTTCAGCCCGTTTGGACAGGGTATGGTCTCCTTGGATTAATAGGACCAATATCCCAGGCCTGTCGTACTCTCTCCTGTGATGTTTTTACCGTCTTGGCAGGGACCACTACCCGCTTTCCACCCCGACCTGAACAATATATAGCTCTGTTCGCTTCGTGTTTGTTATTGGTTGATGGCCTTTATATACTCTTATTAGATTTCCTATTTTCCATAAGATGTCATACTCTCTATATATTATTGTATGTAATATCAGGTTTCATGCTCCTTACCAATAGGGTGTCCCCCGAGAACCTACGGGCTCAAATGCCATCAAGTCTGTGACTGTCTCCGCAATTCCACCTGTGACCATGTGACTGGCCATTGCCAGTGTGAGGCTGGTTGGTCTGGGGCACGATGTGAAAAAGGTATGGAGGTCCAGATGTCATTTATATATATATAAGCTGAGTGTGTAGAGCTTCATATCAAGGAGTCAAACATATACGAATACATTCGGTAACACACTTTGTAACAAACTAGGTTCTATAAATTTTAGGTTCGGCTGACCCAGAAAATTTTGTGGTTCAACTCCCACAAATCCACTAAAGTTCATTTTTATACTGTAAGCGGCTAGAACTACGATCCTGGTGGCATATTGAAGCCAAGGCCCTCAGCTCTAATATGACACCAGAATCAATCTAGGTGGTATACAGCTTGAGAAACAAGAGCAAGGCAAGGGCGTATCTCACCCACCCTGGGAGGACGTATGAGATATGTTCTTGGCAAGGAAATGGTTAAACTAATGGCAATGTCCTTTTTATACAGCGCCCGACATACCATTTACAATGGTTCCAAAATCGCCTGCGAACGCCGACTCCATCGGACCTATGATTGGCATCATCGCTTTAGTCATCTTGGTGGTGGCATTAATCGCCTTATTTCTGGTCTACCGGCACTGGCAGAAAGACAAGGAAAGCCGAAACTTAACAGTGGCGTACACATCTAATACTAGACCGGCCAGCTCAGTCTATGAAGTCCCAGGTAGACCCAAAAATTTAACCGTATGGTACATTTATAGTATGTTTATTATCTCATGGTCTAATTGCCCCTCTGTCTTTTTAGACGTGCCTCCGAGTTACATGCACTACTACACCAATCCCAGCTATCACACACTGTCCCAATGCATCCCCAACCCACCCCCTGTGCCAAGCAGCCAGGACAGACCAGGCTCCAAGAAGGTAAATGTCTCCTTAAGGGTTTGCGTTGGAATCTTTAAAAATTTGTTATTTTTAAACAAAATTTGTAATTTTTATTTTTAATATATTTTTTGATAATAATAATAATTATTAATTATTATTATTATTATTATTTATTATTATTATTATATATTTATATTTGAAAATCCTACTAATATTTTAAATGTGAAAGTTTGTGTGTTTGGATGTTTGTTCCAATCACGGCTGAACGGATTTGCATGAAACTTGCCACATACATAGATAGGAACCCCGATTAAAACATAGGCTACTTTTTATCCTGGTAAATGATGTCACTACACGAACGCAGTGAAGGAATTTAGGTTCACACAACACCAAAGGACCTGTGAAGACGTCATCATAGGTCCTTCAGGCATTCTCGGATAGGATCATGCTAGGCGGTGGGCGGAGCTACACGCTATTTTGTGGGCGGAGTTATAGAGGATGAAGCTGGACAGTGTGAAAGCTGAAGAAAATGGAGTCTCATAGAAGATCAGGAGACTACAGAACATGCAGGCTGTGTATGGGCAAGAGGACTATATCGTCTGTAGCGTTTCAGTGAGTACGATGGGGAATGTGTTGTTCTGCCTCTGATGAGGACACATTTCACCAACATCCGTTCAGCCCTTTGTAACACAGAAGCTGCTCAGACAGTGAAATAGCCAAACTCCCGTAATCACAATTGCCAGATGTAGCAGAGTTTAGGCAGCGCTGTAGCACACCTCTATAGGCTCTCCATATGCAGACATGTACATACAGCTGGGTATCCTATGCATATGCAGCGATGTAGCAGAGCTGAGAAGCGGGAGCAGGCTGATCGAACTGTGGCAAATTTCTGCAACATCCGTTCAGCCGTTTACAACACAGAAGCTGCTCAGACACTGACATAAGAACACCCCTCTAATCCAGATGTAGCAGAGCTTAGACAGCGCTGTAGCACAGCTCAGTACGCTCTCCATATGCAGAGATGTACATACAACTGAGTATGCTGCGATGTAGCAGAGCCGAGACGCGGGAGCAGGCTGATCATCCACAACAGCAATTGGCTAAATATAAGCGGCTAAGCGCCAACACCAATCCGCAGACGAAGTCGCAGGCAGATGCTAGTAAATTATAAATTTGACCCCATTTTTCATACACTACCCCTGTTACGTATTCAAAATGAGTCTGGTTCACATCAATGAATAAAATAAAAACATGTTTGTTTTCGATTACATTTTTTTTTCCATGCTTAGATGAATCCCCATCTTTCTAATGTGATGAATGCAGAACGAGAGAGAATGAGCGCCTATAGTCCTGACCACAATGCAACCTTGCCAGCTGATTGGAAACATCAGGGAGTACCTAAAGGTACGTGAAAGTTAAAAAAAAAAAAACAACGGTAAGAGGTTGTCTATAGTAAGTCACTTCCACGATGGCTGTGGTAGGCTCACTTAAAGGGAAAATGTGAAATCAATTGGCAATAAGTAAACTCAATAGGTATTGTAGAGTAACTTTGTAAAGTATTGTTATTAATATTTGTAATAGTGCCCCCTGGTGATCAAAATATATACTACTGTGTAAGTCATTCTTGTGAGATTCTCTTAAAGGGATCCTATCATTAGAATCCCTTTTTTTTCTAACTAACACATAGGAATAGCCTTAAGAAAGGTTATTCTTCTCCTACCTTTAGATGTCTCCTCCGTGCCACCATTCGTCTTTATGCAAATGAGTTCTCTCACAGCACTGGGGGTGGCCCCTAGCGCTCAAACAGCATTGGGGGTGTCCCGAATGCTGCAAGAGAACTCTCCAGCGTCGCCTCCATCTTCTTCAGGATCCAGCCTCTAGGCGTCGTCTTCCGGCCTGGCTTTCAATCATCTACGCGGGCAGAGCCGACTGCACCTGTGTGCAGCCATTTTTTGTGGTCGCTTACGCAAGCTCTTGTAGTAAGCGGCCACAAAAAAATGGCCACGCGCAGGTGCAGTCAGCCCTGCCCGAGGTCCGCTGGCAGAGCCGATTGAGCATGCGTAGAAGATTGAAAGCCAGGACAGAAGACGACGTGAAGAGGCAGGTTCCTGAAGAAGATGGAGGCGGCGCTAGAGAGTTCTCTCGCAGCACTGCAGATGCCCCCAGTCCTGTTTGAGCGCCGGGGCCGCCCCCAGTGCTGCGAGAGAACTAATTTGCATAAAGACGGAAAATGGAATATCTACTGAACGGCGGTGCGGAGAAGACATCTAAAGGTAGGAGAAGAATAGCCTTTCTTAAAGCTATTCCTATGTGTTAGAAAAATTCTAATGGGATTCTAATGATAGGATCCCTTTAACCCAGGAGAATACAGTACAGCTTCTACTGTATCCTCAGTTTTGCAGAGATATAATTTAGGCTGTCCCCTACTACTGTGGCGTTTGTGCTAGGAGTCTACCTATTACTGGTATAGATACTGTTGGACTGTCTCTCTGAGAAGCAGAAGGAAAGTCTATGTCCAACCTAAATGATATCCCAGCTTCTTTCACTAAGGATGCAGCAGAAGCTGTACTGTATTCTTCTGGGCATGTAGGACTTACACGAGCCTCACTAGAATGATGTGCACATTTTAAACACCAGGGGTATACTTATTTCCATTTGTATTGTTGGCATGAACCATTTGAAGGGAACCTGTCAGGGTGTTGTAGGACACTAAACCATTCACAGGCCCTTATGGACAGGGGGTTTAGTGTCCCAGATTGTCTATAAGCTTTGCACTTACCAAGATAAGAAACCAATGAGTGTCATCGGACTCATCTTTGACTCACCGTTCTTCAGTGAAGCCAGAGGCACCTGAGGTTTGGCACATGCTCACTAAAGCCCTGGTTTCATCTAATAACTATGACGGCATAGGGAGTACGGGCCATAAGCAATGATTTTGAACACTAAACTCCGGTCCATAAGGACCTAAGCGTGGTTTCGTGTTCCAAATCGCCCGTACAGATTCCCTTTAAGAAGACCTTATATATGAACTTAGCTACATTATCACTTAAATAGTTATTGCTTGGAGGCCTCATGGCTCTTTAGAAAAGTTCTCAGGATTCCATGGAGCACCTTCAACCTTCTGGTGTCATTTCTTACAATGCACCTTCTAGGATTTTAGAATTTGTATAGCTAAGAGAGGGAACCGAACAGTTTGATTCAATTGTTAACAGCTGAGAAGAATTGTCCATATTCCCCACGGACCCTCACTGCGCAAGCTGTATATGAGAAACATCTGGTAGACTCATTGACCAAATGCTCATTGACCCCCAACCACATTTTTCATAGTCAATAATCCTTGAAACCTCTTTTTTTCCTTTGTTACCCATATGTTATTTAATATTGGCCAAGGATTTCTCAAATTTGTACTTCCATAGCACTTCCGGTATCCTGGTGGTCAATGCTACATTTAGTGCCTTAGCGAATGGGACATCTCAGAAGGTTTCAAGAAGTCTATCCATCTCTACGAAATTTGGTACTATCATCACCAATTTAGTGGTCATCATCCAGTAGTTATAGCACTCCTGGACAACTCCTTTAAGTACATGGACCCTAAGCTCCAGTGGCAAAGTCAGGGTCTCGGTAGACAGTCATGGAGTATCTTGATCCCTGGTGGACATTGGCTTGATGAGATATGGTGACCATGCTGGTCCCTGGTAAAGAAGCCAAACAGTGATCTCCTAGACTTTCAACAGTCCATGTAGTAATCTGTACAGGGTCTTAATGTGGGAAGGGGCGTTAAAATAACTAAAAGGGAAGACAACTATGGTTGAGCGATTGAGATCGGGAAAGATCGGAGCAAATTTCATGATCGCGATCGGCTGGAAAATGATCGGAAATCGGATTTTAAAAACGATCCTGAAATTTCAAGATCGGCTCAACCCTAAAAGTAACTTTTCCCATAGAGAAGCATTGACTAGAGTTGAGTGATCGGGATCGGGAAAGATCGGATCCCGATTGGCGATCGAGCAAATTTCATGATCGCGATCGGCTGGAAAATGATCGAAAATTGGATTTTAAAAACGATCCTGAAATTTCAAGATCGTCTCAACCGTAAAAGTAACTTTTCCCATAGAGAAGCATTGACTAAGGTTGAGTGATCGGGAAAGATCGGATCCCGATCGGCAATCGAGCAAATTTCATGATTGCGATCCGCTGGAAAATGATCACAAATTGGATTTTAAAACCGATCCTGAAATCTCAAGATCGGCTCAACCCCAAAGACAACATATTTGATAAGTCATAATAATATTTTTCTTTCTTCATTTCAGGACGACATGGCATAGACAGAAGCTACAGCGTTGGAGTTTACTATAATAAGGGAAATGGTGAGTATATAACGATAGGCCTTACACTCCACCCTTTAGATTTCTTCACCTGGGATAGAGAAAAGGCCCAGTTTTTGAAAAACTGTAGACCAAAGGTTGGCAGCAAAAACTTCCGAGCTTCTATAAGTTCAACCATTGGCAATCTCCAACACCTTCGATGACAGACAATGACCCTCAATAATGCCAACTTTTTTTTTCTAGATTACGTGAAAGACTCTGCTCTCACCATGAGTAATAGTTCCTTGAACAGCGAGAATCCATATGCCACCATTAAAGATCTTCCAATGCTTATGTCCAGAACTTCAGAGGGGAACTACATGGAGATGAAGTCTCCCGTCCATCGAGAAATGTCCTATGCAGAGATTGGGCTCTTTGATGAAGATGCCATGTACCAAGTGGATTCACAAGAGCAAGGTGAGATCTCTAAGTGACCTTAGATCAGTCTGGACTCCGATAAAAGTTTATTGATCAAGATTGGTGACAAAATGTTGCCTGTGGATGATGGTTTTTATAGACCTTTAGTCTTTGAATATTGTAGATATTGATGTATACGTCAAAGTATCTGAGGTTGACCACATGTGGTCCTTCAAACTAATACCTCATCTTTGGATCTATGGTGACTTCGAACAGTGCCCGTACACATTGGACTAAAGTAGACAAAAACAGCAAGCATGGATGAACTTTAATGACCAATGACATAACATCAACGTGTGGAAAGAAGTGGGCTGTAAAATTTTCATCCAATAGACAATTGGTGGCTAAACCACCATCGAATAAATGTTCACATTTTTGCCAATGCAGCTATAAATATGGTCCATTTTGGACATTGCAGTTGGTTAAATTGGCCCTACATCTATAGTGAGATTGTTTTTGGGATAGTTCTTTCAAAGACCAGTTATAGACCATAGATCATTTGTTTTATTTGACTAAGAATGGTCTTTCATATCAGATGTGTATCTATCCAAACCAGGTAGGCCAACCATCTGATGTTTACTGTGGGCCTCCCAACACTCTCATGATGTTGGTGAAGATGAGGATCAGGTAGTTGGGTTTCCACTGGCTTATACTGCCCGATGTTTTAGATTTTGGAAGAGCTCTCTTCTCCAGGTCTAGTACTTGAGCACCACTCAGCCATCATGTATGGAGAAGTTGTTGGTGAAGATGAGGATCAGGTAGTTGGGTTTCCACTGGTAAAACAAGCTGACAGCTATCTAAAGAGTATGGCAGCCTGATGAGATAATAATAGGGTGTCATCGGTTGGCGAAAACAATAGTCCATTGTTGAATTTCACGTAACGATATAAATGTTGTCACACGTGTATGATGGGCACCTTTATGACTTTCGTCCAAGTTGAGAATGACTGTAAAGGCCAATATGGAATAAAATGTGTATGGTAATCACTGCAGAATGACTACTAACCCAACGATGGGTGTTCAACCATCATTCTCCTTCTATCCAATGTGTATGGCCACCTTACAAGGAGCCTTAAAGGGATCCTATCTTTGTATGCCCTTTTTTTCTGACTAACACGTAAGAATAGCCTTAAGAAAGGCTATTCTTCTCCTACCTTTAGATGTCTTTTCCGCGCCGCCGTTCCGTAGATATTCCGGTTTTCATTGGTATGCAAATGAGTTCTCTTGCAGCACTGGGGGCGGTCCCCAGCACTCAAACAGCACTGGGGGCATCCCCAATGCTGCGAGAGAAATCTCCAGCACCGCCTCCATCTTAGTTTGCAATGGCCTCTCCCTGTGTCGTCTTCCGTCCTGGGTTTCGATCTTCTAGGCCTCGGGCAGAGCCAACTGCGCATGCTCGGGCCACAAGAAAATGGCCACTTACACAGTAAGCTGGTGTAAGCGGCCATCTTCTTGTGGCCTGGGCATGCGCAGTCAGCTCTGCCCGAGGCCTAGAAGATTGAAACCCAGGATGACTCATTTGAATACCGAAGAAAACACGGATTTCTACTGAACGGCGGCGCGGAGAAGACATCTAAAGGTAGGAGAAGAATAGCCTTTTTTAAGGCTATTCCTATGTGTGATTGAGAAAAAAAGGGTATCCAATGATAGGATCCCTTTAAAGGTGAAAAACATGGACATCATAGGTAAATACTTCGAAGATTAGAACTTTATACTTGATAGCCATAAATTCTTATAGAAATTATCCCGTCTGGCCCAACTTGTCCAGTAGTTCGTATAGTTGTACTATGGATGTATTTGGTGCACGTAGAACATAAAATAACGTAGGTTTGATATCTTGGTTGCAGATAGTTTCATACAAGGAGCAGCAGCAGCGTCCACCAGTTCTCCTCGAAACAGCCTCCAGACAAATCATTATGACTCGCCCAAAAACAGCCACATTCCCAGTCACTATGATATGCCTCCGGTCCGACAGTATCCGCCATCCCCTGGAGCGAAGCGCAAAGCCCGATGATTACACCAGAGTACCGTTGTTGTGAGTTATCCATAACTGGACCCAATGAGGCAGCTCTGTTGAAGCCCAAGCTGGAATCTATGGGATCTTGTTGCAGCTATTACCTTCTCGATCTGTGAAAATACTTGGGGTACAGAATTTGGCTCTGGGTACCATAAAGATGAATGGAAGGTTTGTCCTCAATGTGAATGAATTGCATGGTTGTAAATACACGTTTCACGTTTTGAGACAAGGAACTCTAAAGAAATATGTCTAGGATCTTCTAGAAGGAAACTTTTTCGTAATGGAGAATAGACTTTACCATGAGTCTTTTTGAAGGCATCTAGCCATGCTAGAAATGGGGCGTTATGGTTCTTGAAGACATCTCCCATCTTCTAATGCTACGGATATGGCCATCAGACTTCTAGACCAACTTCATCCGTTGCGTAGAGTCAAGTGTAGAGTCTTCTTGAAGGCCTCTACCATCTTCTAATGATACGGATATGGCCATCAGACTTCTAGACCAACTTCATCCCTTGCGTAGAGTCAAGTGTAGAGTCTTCTTGAAGGCCTCTACCATCTTCTAATGATATGGATATGGCCATCAGACTTCTAGACCAACTTCATCCCTTGCATAGAGTCAAGTGTAGAGTCTTCTTGAAGGCCTCTACCATCTTCTAATGATACAGATATGGCCATCAGACTTCTAGACCAACTTCATCCCTTGTGTAGAGTCAAGTGTAGAGTCTTCTTGAAGGCCTCTACCATCTTCTAATGATACGGATATGGCCATCAGACTTCTAGACCAACTTCATCCCTTGCATTGAGTCAAGCGTAGAGTCTTCTTGAAGGCATCTACAACATCTTCTAATGATACGGATATGGCCGTCAGATTTCTAGACCAACTTCATCCCTTGCATGTAGAGTCTTCTTGAAGACATCTACAACATCTTCTCATGATGTAGTCTGTCAAACATCTGCTCTTTACAAAAGTTTCTAATGGATTTTGTCTTCATGGAAAATGGACCATCTATGGTAATACCTGTTCAAGGCATCTACACCATGTTCTAACAATTGGGGCTGGACTCTTAAGTTACGTATGAAGTCAATTTGTTTACTGCATTTTCTGGTGATATAGAATGGCCTGTCAAATATCTAGACAATCTTGTTGAAGGTGTCCACTGCTTCTTGTCATGATGGAGTCTGGAAGCTCCTACAAAGTTGTTTACTGATTTTGGACTTCTCTATTAAACATCTATAGAAATTTCTGCAACTTGCAGACGGGGTGTATGGACTTAGAAGCTGGAGAGGATAAATGAACGCGATGTGGTCGATTTGGACTGTACTGAACATTGTGTTTTAGAATATAACATGAAAATGCCAACATGTTATTAAAAGTTTTATTAAAAGAAATCAATCAAAATGAATCCTCAGATCTCCCACATACTGGATAATTTACTACATTTATCTCAACATGTAGTATGCATTTTAAATCATGTGCTAGACTATCTATCTATCTATCTATTTATCTATCTCCTACCTATCTATCTAGCCATATCTATCTATCTATCTATCTAATCTAGCCATATCTATCTATCTATCTATCTCCTATCTATCTATCTATCTATCTATCTATATCTATCTATCTCTGATATCTATCTATCTCTCTATTTATCTCTATCTATCTATGATATCTATCTATCTCCTATCTATCTATCTATCTATCTATCTATCTATCTATCTCTATCTATCTATCTCTGATATCTATCTATCTATCTATATATCTATCTATCTCTATCTGATATCTCTCTATCTACCTATCATATATCTATCTTATATTCTATTTCTATCTATGTTATATTTATAAGACTTATCTCTATGTACCTAATATCTATCTGCCTGTTTGATATCCATATATTTAAGCTAAAGATCATGTTCACACGTTCAGTATTTTGAATCAGCCCAGGGGTGGGATCTACAGAGAACACGTAATGGAAAGATTTGCATCATTTTTTTCATTTTTGGACGTATTCTTGGTTTTGGCTTACAAGTACAGATGTGACATACTGACCAGAGCACTGCCTTCTGAAATTGGCCTAAAGGGTCAAACTGCAATTTCCTTGAGGTCAGGCCTATAGGACATTAGTGATAACTGGGCGATATATCAGAAATGTAAATATTCCTATGTTATGCCGGACAGGTGATGATTAGAGATGAGCGAATGGCGTTCAATCGAATTGGTATTCGATCGACTATCAGGCTGCTCGAGATATTCGATTCCAATTCAATACCAAGTGGCAAATGCACCAAAAATCCGTATCCCCTCCCACCTTCCCTGGCGCTTTTTTTGCACCAATAATGGTGCAGGGGAGGTGGGACAGGAACTACGACAATGGAGGCATCGAAAAAAATTCGGAAAAAGTAATTGGCTGGCTAATTCAGGTGACCTCCAATTTATACGAATGGTGGATTTGATATTTGGTTCATATGAGACTGTGAACTATGTGACTGTGAGACAGGGATAGATATACAGGCAGGGTTAGCTAGGGATTACCTTTATTTAGGGGGGAATGTCACTCACCCAGCTCTTTGGGGCTCTATCTGGTCGGGATCCCTGTCAGCTTGCAATATGCGCAAGTTGACTTTTTCCCATAGGAATGCATTGACCAGCATTGATTGGCCCGAATGCCATACAGAGTACAGCATTCGGCCAATCAACGCTGGTTCTGCCGGAGAAGGCGGAGTCTAAGGTTTGTTCACAGCAGTCTCCATTGTGGTCTGATCTCAGGTGTAGCAGAGGTCAGCGCACAGCTCTGCTACACCTGAGATATAGCAGAGCTGTGTCAACTCTGCTATTACCTGAGATCGGACCACAATGGAGACTTCTGTGGACCGATGTTAGACTCCACCTCCTCAAAGACGAGCCTCTGGCAGAACCAGCGATGATTGGCCGAATGCTGTACACTGTATGGCATTCGGCCAATCAACGCTGGTCAATGCATTCCTATGGGAAAAAGTCAGCTCCCACATTATTAGTGACGTAATACAGTGACTTGGGCTTGTTAGATGCCCCCAGACATGCTTCCCCTGCTGTCCCAGTTCCATTCCAGGGTGTTGGCATCATTTCCAGGGGTGTCATAGTGGACTTGGTGACCCTCCTGAGTCGAATGGTGGGATCCCCTGTAGCGAAGCATTTTCTCCCATAGACTATAATGGGGTTCGATATTCGTTTGAATAGTCGAATATTGAGGGGCTATTAGAAACGAATATCGAATATTTCACTGTTCGCTCATCTCTAGTGATGATATGATACCATGTACAACCCATACAGTAACAGTGAGTGCAGGGAACACTACAGCACATACACATCACACAGTCGCTGTCAGCAGATGGGGATGGCTCAGGTGAGGCCTTTGTTATCCAGATACCCGCATTAATAAGTCATGTGATCATAAGTCGTCCGTCTATTGACTGCAGAATGGGGACAAGATACTGATATCTGCATGACTGACATGTCCTGAATGGAGAGCACGTGCCATGACCTGACAGACGGGAAGAGGAGGCAGCTGTGTGTGCAGAACAAGGCCATGACCAAGATACAGTATATACACAAAGGAAACTTCTACAGAGGAGAATAAAGCAAAATTATCACTCGGCTCATTACTGAAAATGACAACTCTAGAAAAGTGGAAAAGGTGAGTACCAGAGATAGATAGATAGATAGATAGATAGATAGATAGATAGGAGATAGATAGATAGATAGATAGATAGATAGATAGATAGGAGACAGATAGATAGATAGATAGATAGATAGGAGATAGATAGATAGATAGATAGGAGATAGATAGATAGATAGGAGATAGATAGATAGATAGATAGATAGGAGATAGATAGATAGATAGATAGATAGATAGATAGATAGATAGATAGGAGATAGATAGATAGATAGATAGATAGATAGATAGATAGGAGATAGATAGATAGATAGGAAATAGATAGAGAGAGATAGATAGATAGATAGATAGATAGATAGATAGATAGATAGATAGATAGATAGATAGGAGATAGATAGATAGATAGGAGATAGATAGATAGATAGATAGATAGATAGATAGATAGATAGATAGATAGGATATAGATAGATAGATAGGAGATAGATAGGAGATAGATAGATAGATAGATAGATAGATAGATAGATAGATAGATAGGATATAGATAGATAGATAGATAGATAGATAGATAGATAGATAGATAGATAGACCTGGCTCCTTTCTCTGGAGAGGGACTGTACACATGAATGATGCTGCTGTAAATGTTTTCTATAGATAGATATATTGATATGATGACGTTAGATATCAGACACACAATATAGATATAGAACAGATACTAAATGGATAGGTAGAATAAATCTATATAGAATAGATGGAATAATGCTCAGCAGTTTGAGAATCCTTCTGAATTTTCTATATTTCTGCATGAATTTGACCCAAATCTAGATATACCGGTGGGGTGGGGGGGCATTATACTATGTGGGGGCCTGATAGGGCCTTTCTATAGGTGGCTAGGCTCCCCCTGCTCAGTACCCAGACCCTTTCTTCAGCACTAATATATATCAATCACGCAGAATGTTCTGTATCTTTTGCACACTATTATTATTACACAGTGATCATGGTGACTAGTATGTCCAGCTCCTTAGGAGCCATGCCGTGTGTGCGGAGTTCTTTTACTCTAGAACATACTTGACAACTATCCCTGAATGTCTGGGAGGCTCCTACAGAATTCCTATAAGAGCGGACCTGTCATTATAGATGTGTCTTGGGCCCACGTCACATAGGTGCGCCATCCTGCCCGAGGATAGTTCAGAAATGTTTCCCAATATGCCAAAACAGGCCACATTTTTTCCACTTCATTAGGAGTTCAGCTGCAATAGCCCATCACGGCCACTATACAGTGGATGGCGCTGTCTGCTTCCAGCTCTGTACACTGTGCATGTATCAATCTGATATGGAAGATCTATCAGGGCCAAAGATACCTGCTCTGGGCTTGAACAGCCCCTTAATTTGAGCATGATATTTTGCAGTATGGGACAGATTTCTGAAAATGTTTACGGTATGTTCACACACAGATAGTTCATAGTATTTCCAACCTGGAAAATGTGTTGAAATCAATATGGAAAACGGTTCAAATTTATTTTTCGGACTATAAGACGCACTTTTTTCCCCAAAATTTGGGGGGAAAAGAAGGGTGCGTCTTATAGTCCGAATGTGGCCGCAATACAGACCACTGTAATAGAGAGACGGATGCCGGGGAGGGTTAGACGCCAGCACATGTGCCGGGGCCTGAGACATCGCTACGCTCCGGCCCTGCATGAAGCCAGCAGCGGCAGGAGCGATGCTGCTATTCCGCTCCCCCGTCCCTCCCCGCAATAGCGATGTCTCAGGCCCCGGCATCCACGGCTCCTGCATCACCACTGAATGAAACTTGAAGCCTGGACGTCTCTCCCGCTGACCGCGACAGCACCTGGAATCGGGGACTGTCCCATTGAATCCTGTCTACAGCCGCCAGGCGGGGTGAAGCATTTGTTTCTGCCGCCTGAAGCAGACATCAGAGAACAGCTTGTCCTGGACTGGCTTAGGTCAGCAAAAATGCCACCCTCCCCGGGGCCCTGGCGGTCGCTTCAGGTCGCCTCATGGGAGGTGCAGCGCTGCCGTCAGGTACTGCCTAGATTTCCTGTCTGACTTAGTTTTACCCCAAGTGGCAGATCATGTCATTTGGGGCATTTTATGTCACATGATCACCTATCAATGCCATAAAACTGGTCCTAAGCAACCAATCACAAGGCAGCTTTCAAAATACGCAATGAAAGCTGTGCTGTGATTGGTTGCTATGAGCAGACTAACAATCTATACATATGATGCCTTATACTGCCCCCCTGTGCACTATATACAGTATATAGGCTCTGTATGACCCTGTCTAACCCCATACATACACTACTTAGCTTTAACCCCGCCCATCACTTTAGCCACACCCACTTACCCACGAACTCGCTGACTCTATTTTGGCCTCAGTCCTTGTTACTGTTCACACTTTCATTATCACTTTCTATCCGATTGCTAACCTGCCGTGAAGCAGCGGTCGCCATTTTACCTTCTCCTGCCTGCCCTACTTCCGGCGCTGCGGTCCCGCCTCAGCAGCTGATTGGCTGATTCTGCTGCCGCTCTGCCTAGTCCCAGTTACCATGATGACAGGACGCTGAGGCTGCGGGAGGTGAGTCCTGTATACAGTGTGACCCCCTACTCATCTATACACTACATAGGAGCAAACATGGCGTCTGTAAGCCTTGTGGAACTACAGGTCCCAGCATGTCGGCATTGTACAGGCCTGTTACATCTCACACTTGCTTTATTCCTTGCAGAATTGTGAAGATTGTGACCATGGGGAAGAAGACGGATAAGAAAGACAAGACATTGAAGGACATCAGCGAGGACGAGGCCAGGACTGCAGGTAAGGAGCCGGGGATTGGAAACTAAGCCACTGCCTAATACACAGTCATTGTGCGCCCCCTATAGGGAGGGTGAGAACAGCGCCCCATGTCTCCAGTCACAGGTACGGCCCAATATGTCAGCGGGGCTCCCTCTTGTGTGTGATGACCGCAGTGTATGAGACCATTACTTACTAATAGTCCCTAATGTATCATATAGGGCGCCGTGCACACTGATAATACTCTTATGTTCAGAGACCCCCCATCACTTTTATAGGATGCCCCCCATAAGCATCACAATCCGGGTGTGACTACTGCTAAATCAGTGTATATAGATATATCCTGTGTGATACTGTATACTGAGCTGTGTATCTAATCCTATCCTGTGTGATACTGTATACTGAGCTGTGTATCTAATCCTATCCTGTGTGATACTGTATACTGAGCTGTGTATCTAATCCTATCCTGTGTGATACTGTATACTGAGCTGTGTATCTAATCCTATCCTGTGTGATACTGTATACTGAGCTGTGTATCTAATCCTATCCTGTGTGATACTGTATACTGAGCTGTGTATCTAATCCCATCCTGTGTGATACTGTATACTGAGCTGTGTATCTAATCCTATCCTGTGTGATACTGTATACTGAGTCATGTATCTAATCCTATCCTGTGTGATACTGTATACTGAGCTGTGTATCTAATCCTATCCTGTGTGATACTGTATACTGAGTCATGTATCTAATCCTATCCTGTGTGATACTGTATACTGAGCTGTGTATCTAATCCTATCCTGTGTGACACTGTATACTGAGCTGTGTATCTAATCCTATCCTGTGTGATACTGTATACTGAGCTGTGTATCTAATCCTATCATGTGTGACACTGTATACTGAGCTGTGTATCTAATCCTATCCTGTGTGATACTGTATACTGAGCTGTGTATCTAATCCCATCCTGTGTGATACTGTATACTGAGCTGTGTATCTAATCCTATCCTGTCTGATACTGTATACTGAGCTGTGTATCTAATCCTATCCTGTGTGATACTGTATACTGAGCTGTGTATCTAATCCTATGGTGTGATACTGTATACTGAGCTGTGTATCTAATCCTATCCTGTGTGATACTGTATACTGAGCTGTGTATCTAATCCTATCCTGTGTGATACTGTATACTGAGCTGTGTATCTAAGCCTATCCTGTGTGATACTGTATACTGAGTCATGTATCTAATCCTATCCTGTGTGATACTGTGTGCTGAGCTGTGTATCTAATCCTATCCTGTGTGATACTGTATACTGAGCTGTGTATCTAATCCTATCATGTGTGATACTGTATACTGAGCTGTGTATCTAATCCTATCCTGTGTGATACTGTATACTGAGCTGTGTATCTAATCCTATCCTGTGTGATACTGTATACTGAGCTGTGTATCTAATCCTATCCTGTGTGATACTGTATACTGAGCTGTGTATCTAATCCTATCCTGTGTGATATTATCTGCTGAGCTGTGTATCTAATCCTATCCTGTGTGATACTGTATACTGAGCTGTGTATCTAATCCTATCCTGTGTGATACTGTCTGCTGAGCTGTGTATCTAATCCTATCCTGTGTGATACTGTATACTGAGCTGTGTATCTAATCCTATCCTGTGTGATACTGTATACTGAGCTGTGTATCTAATCCTATCCTGTGTGATATTATCTGCTGAGCTGTGTATCTAATCCTATCCTGTGTGATACTGTATACTGAGCTGTGTATCTAATCCTATCCTGTGTGATACTGTATACTGAGCTGTGTATCTAATCCTATCCTGTGTGATACTGTATACTGAGCTGTGTATCTAATCCTATCCTGTGTGATATTATCTGCTGAGCTGTGTATCTAATCCTATCCTGTGTGATACTGTATACTGAGCTGTGTATCTAATCCTATCCTGTGTGATACTGTCTGCTGAGCTGTGTATCTAATCCTATCCTGTGTGATACTGTGTGCTGAGCTGTGTATCTAATCCTATCCTGTGTGATACTGTGTACTGAGCTGTGTATCTAATCCTATCCTGTGTGATACTGTATACTGAGCTGTGTATCTAATCCTATCATGTGTGACACTGTATACTGAGCTGTGTATCTAATCCTATCCTGTGTGATACTGTATACTGAGCTGTGTATCTAATCCTATCATGTGTGACACTGTATACTGAGCTGTGTATCTAATCCTATCCTGTGTGATACTGTATACTGAGCTGTGTATCTAATCCTATCCTGTGTGATACTGTATACTGAGCTGTGTATCTAAGCCTATCCTGTGTGATACTGTATACTGAGTCATGTATCTAATCCTATCCTGTGTGATACTGTGTGCTGAGCTGTG
Source organism: Leptodactylus fuscus (assembly GCF_031893055.1). Lineage (NCBI taxonomy): Eukaryota > Metazoa > Chordata > Amphibia > Anura > Leptodactylidae > Leptodactylus > Leptodactylus fuscus. Next base: position 141,929,356 of record NC_134271.1, read on the forward strand.
TATCTAATCCTATCCTGTGTGATACTGTATACTGAGCTGTGTATCTAATCCTATCATGTGTGATACTGTATACTGAGCTGTGTATCTAATCCTATCCTGTGTGATACTGTATACTGAGCTGTGTATCTAATCCTATCCTGTGTGATACTATATATTGAGCTGTGTATCTAATCCTATCCTGTGTGATACTGTATACTGAGCTGTGTATCTAATCCTATTCTGTGTGATATTATCTGCTGAGCTGTGTATCTAATCCTATCCTGTGTGATACTGTATACTGAGCTGTGTATCTAATCCTATCCTGTGTGATACTGTCTGCTGAGCTGTGTATCTAATCCTATCCTGTGTGATACTGTATACTGAGCTGTGTATCTAATCCTATCCTGTGTGATACTGTATACTGAGCTGTGTATCTAATCCTATCCTGTGTGATATTATCTGCTGAGCTGTGTATCTAATCCTATCCTGTGTGATACTGTATACTGAGCTGTGTATCTAATCCTATCCTGTGTGATACTGTATACTGAGCTGTGTATCTAATCCTATCCTGTGTGATACTGTATACTGAGCTGTGTATCTAATCCTATCCTGTGTGATATTATCTGCTGAGCTGTGTATCTAATCCTATCCTGTGTGATACTGTATACTGAGCTGTGTATCTAATCCTATCCTGTGTGATACTGTCTGCTGAGCTGTGTATCTAATCCTATCCTGTGTGATACTGTGTGCTGAGCTGTGTATCTAATCCTATCCTGTGTGATACTGTGTACTGAGCTGTGTATCTAATCCTATCCTGTGTGATACTGTATACTGAGCTGTGTATCTAATCCTATCTTGTGTGATACTGTATACTGAGCTGTGTATCTAATCCTATCCTGTGTGATACTGTATACTGAGCTGTGTATCTAATCCTATCCTGTGTGATACTGTATACTGAGCTGTGTATCTAATCCTATCCTGTGTGATACTGTATACTGAGCTGTGTATCTAATCCTATCCTGTGTGATATTATCTGCTGAGCTGTGTATCTAATCCTATCCTGTGTGATACTGTATACTGAGCTGTGTATCTAATCCTATCCTGTGTGATACTGTATACTGAGCTGTGTATCTAATCCTATCCTGTGTGATACTGTATACTGAGCTGTGTATCTAATCCTATCCTGTGTGATACTGTATACTGAGCTGTGTATCTAATCCTATCCTGTGTGATACTGTATACTGAGCTGTGTATCTAATCCTATCCTGTGTGATACTGTATACTGAGCCGTGTATCTAATCCTATCCTGTGTGATACTTTCTGTTGAGTCATGTATCTAAGCCTATCGTATGTGATACAGTCTGCTGAGTCGTGTATCTAAGCCTACCATGCCCTACGTCCTCCATCATAATATATCTAGTTAGTATACACAGTATATACCTGCCTGTGCTATATACTGTTACTAATAGATGTTCATTCTTCTCTCAGGTAGTCAGGACAAGACATCGCTGACTGTTGGTAAGAACTTCTTAAAGGGGAGCTCCAGTTATTAAAGGGAAGCTCTTTGGGATCTTGGCGGTATACTATACCATTATATTACCATATCCTCCTCCACCCCTGCAGAGGACTACCAGTGCACCGGTAATCTGGAGCAGGACTTCACCGAGCTGTGCAGCCGCCTGGGCTACATCGAGATTCCTAAGGTGGTCCCAAGACCGCGGCCCCCCACCACTCCGGCCTCCGAGAAAACCGTGTTCGGTAAGTGTCCTTCTATCCTTACATCAGGGAATTGCACTGTGAGCAGTTTCTTAAAGGGGTATTCCGACAATAGGCAAATTCTGCTGGGGAGAACTGCGGATAAGGCCTAGGGTCCGTCATTGGAGTGCCCTTAGTGGCAGAGTTCCCCTTTATGTTTGTTCTCTATATCTCTCCATTATGATTTGCAGCAGATGACCCCGGCTACACGTCTGATAAGGATAGCCAGGGCGGTCCGGGCCCTCACAGAGACCGCTACTCCTACTTCAAGCCGAGTATCCGGGTAGAGCTGGAGAGCGACGATGGACGATCTGTCCGAGAAATCTCTATCAGAGGTGACTGAGACGACCTCTAGTTCCATCTTATTTCCCCCCCCCAGGACTTCCCTACAATCCCTGCAGCCCTACTCAGGTTAAAGGGGTTGTTCGGAGAGTTAAACCTACCTGATGTCTCTGAAGGTTTCCAGTCTAGTTCCAATTGGGTCATGTGATTGGAAACCATCCGGGGTCAGGGGCTGTTTCCGATTATGTGATCAGGACCCCTGGGTTCAGTGTGATGAAACTACCGGAGGAAGTCAGGTTAAATTAACTTCCCGGACAACCCCTTTAACATTGCCCACGATGCCATAAAGATGGGCACAAGCTAAGCCCTCCACCACGTACCACAGGCCTTATGTCTATGGCAGCTACTCCACTGGATTATGTCCTGCTGTCCCTTGCACTACTTCCAGTTATTTGCCACATATTTGGACACAGTGGCGTAACTAGGAATGGCGGAGCCCCGTGGTGAACTTCTACCATGAGCCCCCACCCACCCCCGACCAACACCGAAGACCTCGACTGACGGACACCCCCACACATTCCTGAGCGCTCTATTATGCCCCATAGTGGCCCTTGCACACAGTATTATCCCCCATAGTGGCCCCTGCACACAGTATTATCCCCCATAGTGGCCCCTGCACACAGTATTATCCCCCATAGTGGTCCCTGCACACAGTATTATCCCCCATAGTGGCCCCTGCACACAGTATTATCCCCCATAGTGGCCCCTGCACACAGTATTATCCCCCATAGTGGCCCCTGCACACAGTATTATGCCCCATAGTGGTCCCTGCACACAGTATTATGCCCCATAGTGGCCCCTCCACACAGTATTATGTCCCATAGTGGCCCCTGTACACAGTATTATGCCCCATAGTGACCCCTGCACACAGTATTATGCCCCATAGTGGCCCCTCCACACAGTATTATACCCCATAGTGGCCCCTGCACACATGATTATGCCCCATAGTGGCCCCTGCACACAGTATTATGCCCCATAGTGGCCCCTGCACACAGTATTATGCCCCCATAGTGACCCCTGCACACAGTATTATCCCCCATAGTGACTCCTGCAAACAGTATTATCCCCCATAGTGGCCCCTGCACACAGTATTATGCCCCATAGTGGCCCCTGCACACAGTATTATGCCCCCATAGTGGCCCCTGCACACAGTATTATCCCCCATAGTTGCCCCTGCACACAGTATTTTCCCCCGTAGTGGCCCCTGCACTCAGTATTATCCCCCATAGTGGCCCCTGCACACAGTATTATTGCCCCATAGTAACCCTTCACACAGTATTATCCCCCATAGTGACCCCTACACACAGTATTATGCCCCATAGTGGCCCCTGCACACAGTATTATGTCCCATAGTGACCCCTACACACAGTATTATGCCCCATAGTGGCCCCTGCACACAGTATTATGCCCCATAGTGGCCCCTGTACACAGTATTATGCCCCATAGTGGCCCCTGCACACAGTATTATGCCCCATAGTGGCCCCTGCACACAGTATTATGCCCCATAGTGGCCCCTGCACACAGTATTATGCCTCATAGTGGCTCCTGCACACAGTATTATGCCCCATAGTGGCCCCTGCACACAGTATTATGTCCCATAGTGGCCCCTGCACACAGTATTATGCCTCATAGTGGCCCCTGAACACAGTATTATGCCCCATAGTGGCCCCTGCACACAGTATTATGCCCCATAGTGGCCCCTGCACACAGTATTATGCCCCATAGTGGCCCCTTCACACAGTATTATGCCTCATAGTGGCTCCTGCACACAGTATTATGCCCCATAGTGGCCCCTGCACACAGTATTATGTCCCATAGTGGCCCCTGCACACAGTATTATGCCTCATAGTGGCCCCTGCACACAGTATTATGCCTCATAGTGGCCCCTGAACACAGTATTATGCCCCATAGTGGCCCCTGCACACAGTATTATGCCCCATAGTGGCCCCTGCACACAGTATTATGCCCCATAGTGGCCCCTGCACACAGTATTATGCCCCATAGTGGCCCCTGCACACAGTAGTATGCTCCATAGTGGCCCCTGCACACAGTATTATACCCCATAGTGGCCCCTGCACACAGTATTATGCCCCATAGTGGCCCCTGCACACAGTATTATGTCCCATAGTGGCCCCTGCACACAGTATTATGTCCCATAGTGGCCCCTGCACACAGTATTATGTCCCATAGTGGCCCCTGCACACAGTATTATGCCCCATAGTGGCCCCTGCACACAGTATTATACCCCATGGTGGCCCCTGCACACAGTATTATGCCCCATAGTGGCCCCTGCACACAGTATTATGCCCCATAGTGGCCCCTGCACACAGTATTATGCCCCATAGTGGCCCCTGCACACAGTATTATCCCCCATACTGGCCCCTGCACACAGTATTATGCCCCATAGTGGCCCCTGCACACAGTATTATGCCCCATAGTGGCCCCTGCACACAGTATTATGCTCCATAGTGGCCCCTGCACACAGTATTATCCCCCATAGTGGCCCCTCCACACAGTATAATGTCCCATAGTGGCCCCTGCACACAGTATTATACCCCATAGTGGCCCCTGCACACAGTATTATGCCCCACTGTGGAGACCCATGATAAATTATTATACTCTGGAGTCTTTTCAGACCCCAGAGTATAATAATCGGAGACCCAGGGGGGATACAAACATAAAATCCACTGTTACTTACCTATCCCTGGCTCCACTGCACTTCTCGGTGTTGTCGGCCATCTTCAATGACGTCCGGGATGTCAAATTACTTGGAACGTCACATGACCCAGGACGCAGGCCCCGGTCATGTGATGTCAGGGACAGTGTTTTTTATGATCTCTTACCTCTCTCCGGCCTCTGCTCATTATACTCGGGGGTCTGAAAAGACCCCCGAGTATAATGATAGTGTCTGTGGGGCCCACGGTGTCACTTACCGATCCCGGCCCCTGCCAGAATCGGTAAGCAAATAGGGCCTATTACCAGCTGGAGTAACTCCTCCTAGTAACGGCCTATTAAGGAAAAAAAAACGCAACGGTAATGGCTGTCGCCGGGTCCCCTAATGTCCCGGGCCCTGTGGCAGTCGCTATCACTACTACCCCATTAGTTACGCCTCTGTTTGGACGCCATCTTGGTGACCGCCTATGACCTTCTAGATCTAATGTGAGCTCTCTTACGTTACAGGTTGGAAGATCGATGATAAAATGATGGGGATCTTTGCCAAGTGTCTGCCGGCTCTCCCCAACCTGTACAAGATCAAGTGAGGAGACCATAAGCCTATCTGACGCCCCGCCACATGCGTGCTCATATAATACCGCCATTGCTGTGCCCTTATTCTCAGTCCTTTATGTGTTCCCCCAGCTTGTGGAACGTCGGCCTCACGGACAGAACCTTCTCCCTACTTGTGGACGTCCTACAACATTGTCCAAGTGTCAGGTAAGGAGGGGAGACCTCAGCAGTGGTATCACGGTGGGCCCGTATGGGGTTGGGTGCTACTTTACATACAGTATATCTACCAGGTTCACAGTAACCACAGCATCCCTATCATATAGAAAACCACACGCCGCAGAGAAAGTATGTGGTCCTACAGATCAGAGGGCTGCACCTGCTGCATTCTGGGTATAAGTGATGTCCCCATGAGGGAACTCCTACCGAGTACCACAAAGTCACATTTTAAAAGCAGAGGACCCCTTTATTGAGTTTGAGTTCACACTTTACACATATACTTACATTTTTGTGTTTCCCAGGGTTATTTCACTTGAAGGAAACCCTCTGCCTGACCAGTCATATTACAAGTTAATCTCAGACGATTCAGGGTAAGTAAAGTCATCCTTAAAGGGAATGTCATGCCAATAACCCTTTAGTGATCACACTGTTTTTACGTTTTTCCATCTTCAGATACCAAACCTTATAACTTTTTTTTTATTTTTCTATCCCTTGACTGTATAAGGAGAATGTTTTTTTTTGTTTTTTTTTTGTAGTAGTAGTGTGTGATGGCACTATTTTTGGGGTAGATATACCTCATGAATTAACTTTTATTAACTCTTTGTGGGATTAGAGAAAAAAACTGTGATTTTGCCATTGACTTCTTATGCTATAGATTTTGTGCCATTCACTGTGCGGCTTAAATATACTCACTGGGTCATTACAATTACATTGATACCAAATTTGCATAACTTTTTTTAAAGGGATCCTTTCATTGGATTCCATTTTTTCTGACTAACACGTAGGAATAACCTTAAGAAAGGCTATTCTTCTCCTACCTTTAGATGCCTTCTCCACGCCGCGGTTCCGTAGAAATCACGGTTTTCTTTGGTATGCAAATGAGTTCTCTCACAGCACTGGGGGCGGTCCTCAGCACTCAAACAGCACTGGGAGCGTCCCCAATGCTGCGAGAGAACTCTCCAGCGCCACCTCCATCTTCTTCTGGAACAGCCTCTCCCTGGGTCTTCTTCTGTCCTGGGTTTCAATCTTCTAGGCCTTGGGCAGTGCCAATTACGTATACCCAGGCCACAAGAAAATGGCCACTTACACCAGCTTACTGTGTAAGTGGCCATTTTCTTGTGGCCCGGGCATGCGCAATCGGCTCTACCCGAGACCCAGAAGATTGAAACCCAGGACAGTAGACGACACAGGGAGAGGCCGTTGCAGACGAAGATGGAGGCGTAGCTGGAGAGTTCTCTCGCAGCACTGGGGACGCCCCCAGTGCTGTTTGAGCACTGAGGCCCACCCCCAGTGCTGCAAGAGAACTCATTGGCATACCGAAGAAAACCGGGATTTCTACCGAATGGCGGCGCGGAGAAGACATCTAAAGGTAGGAGAAAAATAGCCTTTCTTAAGGCTATTCCTACGTGTTAGTCAGAAAAAAAGGATATCCAATGTTAGGATCCCTTTAAGTTTTACTACTTTTGCATAGTAAAATCCTTTTTTGTAATAATCCCCCCACACACACCCCATCGTCACTTTAATAGGCAATTTATCTGGCATCTACTATTACCTGTCACACCTTTGTCCTTCCCTCCCTATAGGCTGGTCCATATATCACTCAGAAATAACCAAATCAATGACGAAGGGGCCCGACACATCGGCCAAGCCCTGCGGAGCCTGAAGATGACCAGCAAGAACCTGGCCACACTAGTCCTCAGCTACAATCACATCACAGACCTGGGGGCGGGTTACATTGCCCAGGTCAGGACTGATCCTCAGTCCCCTCATTATCATGGTGGAGGGCCGGGGGTGCAGGTAGATTTGTCCTCCTCTGCTCATTATACACAATCTACATTGTATTTTATTCCAGGCCTTAAAATTCAACCGGTCATTGCTGTCCCTTAATCTGTCCAGTAACCAGATCGGAGATCAAGGGGCGCTCGCCTTGGCCGAGGTTGGTAAGGAATGTGATATTCGTATATAGGTCTGTGCTGTCATATATATAGTATAACAGTGTGTCATGTTCGGGTCTAGATGCTGGGACGCTTTGCTTTATCACATCCAGAAATAGTGGAGAGAAGACGACTGCTCCTGGAGGAGGAGGTGCAGGACCAGCCGAGATCGGTGAGGACCACGATAATGTGCTCCATCTGCTTATACAGCCAATGTAAGGGTTAATGGGTGCCTATTTCTTTATAGCCGGTAACGTCACGTCATGCCGATACCAAAAGCGAGCGACCGCTAAGTCATCACAGCAGCTCAGCTATGGATAAAGGGGAGAAATCCCAAGCGCATAAGGCTAAATCCAGTGTCTCAAAGAAGAAGGAGAAGGAAAAGGTAAGGAACATGTCAAGGCCCCAATACAGATCACATCAAAGTTTGCTAAATTTTGACAGGACTGCCTGACCATCTTATAAGTCTGAGGTCCCTCACCATAAATCCCATATGGACAGACTGAGCTCTGCTATATCATAAGTTGTAGAGCTAACCCTTTAGCATAAATTGCCTAATGTTCATTTATTTCAGGATCTCCAAAAGAAGGAAGACAAGGCAAATGTTAGCAATGTGACAAGTGGCTCCACTACTGTGACCATGCAACCAGGACCAAATAAGAAAGAAGACCCAAAAAACGCCAAGAAACGTAAGAGGGGTGCAGGACTATATACTGGCTGGTATCAGAGACTGGGGTGCACAGGTGCTTTCTGATAAATTGTACTTATTAGGTTATATTCACAGTGTAATAATGATGACTGTGATATCTTATAGAAACGGCCAACTCTGACCAAAAAAACACACGGGGAAAACCGGTTAAGTCTGCCACCAAGAGAGCGCCATTACCTGAGCATGAGGTAGGAGACAAGACATCCTGAGGATCTACACTACACAGCCCTGCCCAATTTATCTATAAGAATATAACTACTATAATACTGCTCCTATGTACAAGAATATAACTACTATAATACTACCTCCTATGTACAGGAATATAACTACTATAATACTGCTCCTATGTACAAGAATATAACTACTATAATACTACCTCCTATGTACAAGAATATAACTACTATAATACTACTCCTATGTACAAGAATATAACTACTATAATACTACTCCTATGTACAAGAATATAACTACTATAATACTACTCCTATGTACAAGAATATAACTACTATAATACTGCCTCATATGTACAAGAATAGAACTACTATAATACTACTCCTATGTACAAGAATATAACTACTATAATACTACCTCCTATGTACAGGAATATAACTACTATAATACTGCTCCTATGTACAAGAATATAACTACTATAATACTACTCCTATGTACAAGAATATAACTACTATAATATGGCTCCTATGTACAAGAATATAACTACTATAATACTGCTCCTATGTACAAGAATATAACTACTATAATACAGCCCCCTAAGTACAGGAATATAACTACTATAATACTGCTCCTATGTACAAGAATATAACTACTATAATACTACTCCTATGTACAAGAATATAACTACTATAATACTACTCCTATGTACAAGAATATAACTACTATAATACTACTCCTATGTACAAGAATATAACTACTATAATACTACTCCTATGTACAAGAATATAACTACTATTATACTGCTCCTATGTACAAGAATATAACTACTATAATACTACCTCCCATGTACTAGAATATAACTACTATAATACTACTCCTATGTACAAGAATATAACTACTATAATACTACCTCCCATGTACTAGAATATAACTACTATAATACTAATCCTATGTACAAGAATATAACTACTATAATACTACCTCCCATGTACTAGAATATAACTACTATAATACTAATCCTATGTACAAGAATATAACTACTATAATACTAATCCTATGTACAAGAATATAACTACTATAATACTACTCCTATGTACAAGAATATATCTACTATAATACTGCTCCTATGTACAAGAATATAACTACTATAATACTACTCCTATGTACAAGAATATAACTACTATAATACTAATCCTATGTACAAGAATATAACTACTATAATACTACTCCTATGTACAAGAATATAACTACTATAATACTGCCTCATATGTACAAGAATATAACTACTATAATACTGCTCCTATGTACAAGAATATAACTACTATAATACTACTCCTATGTACAAGAATATAACTACTATAATACTACCTCCCATGTACTAGAATATAACTACTATAATACTGCTCCTATGTACAAGAATATAACTACTATAATACTACTCCTATGTACAAGAATATAACTACTATAATACTACCTCCTATGTACAAGAATATAACTACTATAATACTGCTCCTATGTACAAGAATATAACTACTATAATACTACTCCTATGTACAAGAATATAACTACTATAATACTAATCCTATGTACAAGAATATAACTACTATAATACTACTCCTATGTACAAGAATATAACTACTATAATACTACCTCCTATGTACAAGAATATAACTACCGTATTTTTCGGACTATAAGACGCACCGGACCATAAGACGCACTAGGTTTTAGAGGAGGAAAATAGGGAAAAAAAAAATTTTAAGGAAAAAAAATTGGTGAAATATTTAATAACCTAATAATATAATATTTCACCAATGTAAATAGAACCGGGGGATTTCGGACACAGGGATACCAAATGTGTATGTGTTTCACAGTAATGTTTTTGTTTTATATGTATTCTAGGGATATGGGGGTGATTTGAACATTATCTATCTAATCTATCTGTCTGTCTGTCTGTCTATCTAATCTCATCCATGGATGGAAAGAGACACCCTGCAGTGAAGCTATGCAAGAAGAGAAAAAGGGGCGGGCCAGACGGGTGAAGGAGGTGTGGTTTTCTAAGCAAACTTGAAAACACGCCTCTTTCACCCGTCTGGCTCGTCCCTCCTTCACTGCCTCTCAGATCTTACTCCTGCAATGAAGCCACACAGGCAGGGAAGTAGGGGCAGGCCAGACGGGTGAAGGAGGCGTGGTTTCAAGCTTGCCGAGAAAACCACGCCTCCTCCTCCCGTTTGGCCCGCCCCTCCTTCCCTGTCTGTGTGGCTTCATTGCAGGAGCGAGATATGAGAGGCAGTGAAGGAGGGGCGGGCCAGACGGGAGAAGGAGGCGTGGTTTTCTCGGCAAGCTTGAAACCACGCTTCCTTCACCTGTCTGGCCCGCCCCTACTTCCCTGCCTCTCAGATCTCGTTCCTGCAAACACGCGACACAGACAGGGAAGGAGGGGCAGAGCAGGCAGGCACCGTGCTGCTCTCCTTTTGATTCCCAGACGCTGGACACAGACGCTGCACACGCTGCATTCGGACTATAAGACGCACACACATTTTCCTCCCATATTGGGAGGAAAAAAAGTGCGTCTTATAGTCCGAAAAATACGGTACTATAATACTACTCCTATGTACAAGAATATATCTACTATAATACTGCTCCTATGTACAAGAATATAACTACTATAATACTGCTCCTATGTACAAGAATATAACTACTATAATACTACTCCTATGTACAAGAATATAACTACTATAATACTGCTCCTATGTACAAGAATATAACTACTATAATACTGCTCCTATGTACAAGAATATAAATACTATCATACTGCTCCTATATACAAGAATATAACTACTATAATACTACTCCTATGTACAAGAATATAACTACTATAATACTACTCCTATGTACAAGAATATAACTACTATAATTCTGCTCCCATGTACAAGAATATAACTACTATAATACTGCCCCCTATAGGTGATTATGCTTCTAGGAGTACAATACATTTTCTATTATTTTCAGCAGGCGGAGCCAAGTGAAGTCATTAACCCTTTGCTGGAATCAGCAGAATTTCGGGATGGAAATGTTTATCTCCCTGGAAACAAAGTTCTGATCAGCCTAAACCTTTCTAGTAAGTAGAGTGTCCGGCGCTGTATATACTGTGCACAGTAGAGCCGTATACATCCCCCGGGTGTGTTGGTCCTGGTCCATCACTGTGGCTTTAGACACACAGACACTAACCTGGATAAAAAGCAACAGAGTGACCGGGTAATGCTGAAAAATATGGAGAACGAGCGCCCCCTGCAGACAGCACAAAATATATAATACTAGAAATACTGATATCTCATAGGATCTCATGGTTAGAAAAACATGGCTGCCTTCTACTGTGAAACAGCGCCACACTTATCCACAGGTTGAGTGTGGTATTGCAGCAAACTAAACTGCAGTACTAGACACAACCTATCAACAGGTGTGGTGCTGTTTTGGGGTAGATAGCAGCCATGTTTTTCTAATATTGGACAATCCCTTTCATGGGTTTTTTGGCATTTCCAATTTATAGGAAACAAAGTCACTGAGGAGGGTCTGAGGGGCTTCCTGGCAGCAATGGAGACTCAAGTACAGGAGACGAAACCAGCGACTGGTTCCAGGGCTAACACAGGACTACTGCGGCTATCTCTGGGGGTAAGGCAGCTACAGTCTGGAATCCTGGGGGGTGCAAGGTCTGATCCAAAATAAAGGAGTTCTCCATTTTGAACAATCCCTATTTTTTAGAAAGGGGCCCCCATACTGAGATCAGTAGTGACCTGCTGTAATCTGTGGGAGACCTTGGCAGTAAGTGTTCAGTTTCTATGCAGCGCCACCACAGGGGAGATGAAGTATTACACAATGTCCATTCCTATCAGTGGGTTATCTGTGTAATCCAGGACAGGTCGGGTCCTCCAGAGTGAGAGACACTCTACACTCACCGGCCACTTTATTAGGTACACTTGTCCAACTGCTCGTTAACACTTAATTTCTAATCAGCCAATCACATGGCGGCAACTCAGTGCATTTAGGCATGTAGACATGGTCAAGACAATCTCCTGCAGTTCAAACCGAGCATCAGTATGGGGAAGAAAGGTGATTTGAGTGCCTTTGAACGTGGCATGGTTGTTGGTGCCAGAAGGGCTGGTCTGAGTATTTCAGAAACTGCTGATCTACTGGGATTTTCACGCACAACCATCTCTAGGGTTTACAGAGAATGGTCCGAATAAGAAAAAACATCCAGTGAGCGGCAGTTCTGTGGGCGGAAATGCGTTGTTGATGCCAGAGGTCAGAGGAGAATGGCCAGACTGGTTCGAGCTGATAGAAAGGCAACAGTGACTCAAATAGCCACCCGATACAACCAAGGTAGCCAGAAGAGCATCTCTGAACGCCGCACAGTACGTCGAACTTTGAGGCAGATGGGCTACAGCAGCAGAAGACCACACCGGGTGCCACTCCTTTCAGCTAAGAACAGGAAACTGAGGCTACAATTTGCACAAGCTCATCGAAATTGGACAATTGAAGATTGGAAAAACGTTGCCTGGTCTGATGAGTCTCGATTTCTGCTGCGACATTCGGATAGTAGGGTCAGAATTTGGCGTCAACAACATGAAAGCATGGATCCATCCTGCCTTGTATCGGTAACGGTTCAGGCTGGTGGCGGTGTCATGGTGTGGGGAATATTTTCTTGGCACTCTTTGGGCCCCTTGGTACCAATTGAGCATCGTTGCAACGCCAAAGCCTACCTGAGTATTGTTGCTGACCATGTCCATCCCTTTATGACCACAATGTACCCAACATCTGATGGCTACTTTCAGCAGGATAATGCAATGCCATGTCATAAAGCTGGAATCATCTCAGACTGGTTTCTTGAACATGACAATGAGTTCACTGTACTCCAATGGCCTCCACAGTCACCAGATCTCAATCCAATAGAGGAGCATCTTTGGGATGTGGTGGAACGGGAGATTCGCATCATGGATGTGCAGCCGACAAATCTGCGGCAACTGTGTGATGCCATCATGTCAATATGGACCAAAATCTCTGAGGAATGCTTCCAGCACCTTGTTGTATCTATGCCACGAAGAATTGAGGCAGTTCTGAAGGCAAAAGGGGGTCCAACCCGTTACTAGCATGGTGTACCTAATAAAGTGGCCGGTGAGTGTATATAACCTCGCTTCTCTCTGGCCAAGACGTGAGGATCCTGAGGGGTAACAAGAGTACCCTACTGAGTATATACGCACATCCTAGAGAGCTCTATGTAGCAGTTTAACAATATATTCCTCCACCTAGTGGACTGGGGAGGAATTACAGAAAGAATCTATTACAGAGACAGGCCCCTTTAAGATAGATAAATCCTTAACCTAAAGGGATTGTCCAAAATTTTTAATTTATGACCCTAAATACCTGATTGGCCCAGGCAAGGATCAGCTGTACGGACGTTGGCTCCATGCCCTGTATAGTGGCCAGTACTGGTACTACACGCAAGACTGGCTAAGTGTATGCCATACATTAAAAATTCCTGAACAACCCCTTTAAGACAACTCACCAAGGGCTTCTGCAGAGGGCGTAGGTGGGTTACTATCACTGTCATCAGTCCTTGTCACTAGGGTGTGGGAGGAAATCCCCAAAAATACAGAGAGGGGAATACACGAGGTTACCCTTTTAGTGAACAATTTTGGAAGGTACTGGTTCACATTGAGGAGACTCGCTTACAGGCAGTGCTACCTGGGAAAAATATGCAAATTAGCTTTTCACCAGGGGTAAGAAAACTGTCTCTCTAGTGCCCCCCTATGGGCAACTAACTGTAAATGAATGTCCAACCCATTAAAGATTAGGGTCGGAAATTGACTTATAGGTGGCGCCAGTGAGACAGTTCTCTTCCTTCTGGAGGAGAGCTCATCTGCATGTATACATTCTTGTAAAGGGACGTCTTATGTAGGTATATAGCCAATGATATAGGTATATAGATATAAGGCCCCAGCTGGTATATAGGTACATATATAATCCTGGACCTCTCCCCCGAATCTCTAGAAGAACAAGTTTCCGGCAGAATCCCCGACCTTTGCCCAGATCCAGGAGATTATGATCTCACGCGACCCCATCCACAAGTCCTCCAGATCTTCTGTAGATGAGCAGATGATGTGACGGGATGAAGAGTGACATCATTACTCGAAGGAGGTGACATCATCAGATCTGTAGTGAAGCCTTTGTAGTTCGATTTTCTTCCATTTTTTGTATATCTAATAAATGGATTGATATTCTCGCTCTCTGCAGTCGTTCCCTTTACTAACTCCTAAAATGTTCCACTTCTGGGGCACCAGCTGCAGCGCTGCTTTCATCCTTGTGGCTGTTTTTGGTAGTACAGCTCAACCCCAGTTGTTTTTATAGGACTGAGCTGCACTACCAGATGTGAACACGTGATCACTGATGGCGCTGTTGGGTACTGCTCCTTGGGTGTCCATCTTCTTTCTTGGTGATCAATGGTATTGGGTTGAAATCACAGTACACTACCCGTTATTATCTTACTAGATGGCGCTGTGTCCCACATGCTTTGTTGCCAGTTACAATGCCAGCAGGCAGTAAAGGCCCCTGTATGATGAGTGTGACACTACTAGTGGAGTAGATAACACCGCATCAATGTCAGTGACACGGGCACAGCGCAGTCATGTCACGTGAGTGTAGCTGTGAGCAATGCAATGCAGTGACCACACGGTGGCAGTATATCATAAAGAATACTCTGCACCAGATACACACTATCTGAATTACTATAGCACTAACATATACTGCAGCACTGTACAACTGGGAAGAAAATTATATCAGTGCACATACACTAGTACCGGTCACATATCAGTGCTCATACACTAGTACCGGTCACATATCAGTGCTCATACACTAGTACCGGTAACATATCAGTGCTCATACACTAGTACCGGTGACATATCAGTGCTCATACACTAGTACCGGTAACATATCAGTGCTCATACACTAGTACCGGTCACATATCAGTGCTCATACACTAGTACCGGTCACATATCAGAGCTCATACACTAGTACCGGTAACATATCAGTGCTCATACACTAGTACCGGTCACATATCAGTGCTCATACACTAGTACCGGTCACATATCAGTGCTCATACACTAGTACCGGTCACATATCAGAGCTCATACACTAGTACCGGTAACATATCAGTGCTCATACACTAGTACCGGTGACATATCAGTGCTCATACACTAGTACCGGTCACATATCAGCGCTCATACACTAGTACCGGTAACATATCAGTGCTCATACACTAGTACCGGTGACATATCAGTGCACATACACCAGTACCGGTCACATATCAGCGCTCATACACTAGTACCGGTCACATATCAGTGCTCATACACTAGTACCGGTGACATATCAGTGCACATACACCAGTACCGGTCACATATCAGCGCTCATACACTAGTACCGGTCACATATCAGTGCTCATACACTAGTACCGGTCACATATCAGTGCTCATACACTAGTACCGGTCACATATCAGTGCTCATACACTAGTACCGGTCACATATCAGTGCTCATACACTAGTACCGGTCACATATCAGTGCTCATACACTAGTACCGGTCACATATCAGTGCTCATACACTAGTACCGGTCACATATCAGTGCTCATACACTAGTACCGGTCACATATCAGTGCTGATACACTAGTACCGGTCACATATCAGTGCTCATACACCAGTACCGGTGACATATCAGTGCTCATACACCAGTACCGGTGACATATCAGTGCTCATACACTAGTACCGGTGACATATCAGTGCTCATACACTGGTACCGCTCACATATCAGTGCTCATACACTGGTACCGCTCACATATCAGTGCTCATACACTAGTACCGGTCACATATCAGTGCTCATACACTAGTACCGGTCACATATCAGTGCACATACACTAGTACCGGTCACATATCAGTGCTCATACACTAGTACCGGTGACATATCAGTGCTCATACACTAGTACCGGTGACATATCAGTGCTCATACACCAGTACCGGTGACATATCAGTGCTCATACACTAGTACCGGTGACATATCAGTGCTCATACACTGGTACCGGTGACATATCAGTGCTCATACACTGGTACCGCTCACATATCAGTGCTCATACACTGGTACCGCTCACATATCAGTGCTCATACACTAGTACCGCTCACATATCAGTGCTCATACACTAGTACCGGTCACATATCAGTGCTCATACACTAGTACCGGTCACATATCAGTGCTCATACACTAGTACCGGTCACATATCAGTGCTCATACACTAGTACCGGTGACATATCAGTGCTCATACACCAGTACCGGTGACATATCCGTGCTCATACACCAGTACCGCTCACATAACAGTGCACATACACCAGTACCGGTCACATATCAGTGCACATACACTAGTACCGGTCACATATCAGTGCTCATACACTAGTACCGGTGACATATCAGTGCTCATACACTAGTACCGGTGACATATCAGTGCACATACACCAGTACCGGTCACATATCAGCGCTCATACACTAGTACCGGTCACATATCAGTGCTCATACACTAGTACCGGTGACATATCAGTGCACATACACCAGTACCGGTCACATATCAGCGCTCATACACTAGTACCGGTCACATATCAGTGCTCATACACTAGTACCGGTCACATATCAGTGCTCATACACTAGTACCGGTCACATATCAGTGCTCATACACTAGTACCGGTCACATATCAGTGCTCATACACTAGTACCGGTGACATATCAGTGCTCATACACCAGTACCGGTGACATATCCGTGCTCATACACCAGTACCGCTCACATAACAGTGCACATACACCAGTACCGGTCACATATCAGTGCACATACACTAGTACCGGTCACATATCAGTGCTCATACACTAGTACCGGTGACATATCAGTGCTCATACACTAGTACCGGTCACATATCAGCGCTCATACACTAGTACCGGTAACATATCAGTGCTCATACACTAGTACCGGTGACATATCAGTGCACATACACCAGTACCGGTCACATATCAGCGCTCATACACTAGTACCGGTCACATATCAGTGCTCATACACTAGTACCGGTGACATATCAGTGCACATACACCAGTACCGGTCACATATCAGCGCTCATACACTAGTACCGGTCACATATCAGTGCTCATACACTAGTACCGGTCACATATCAGTGCTCATACACTAGTACCGGTCACATATCAGTGCTCATACACTAGTACCGGTCACATATCAGTGCTCATACACTAGTACCGGTCACATATCAGTGCTCATACACTAGTACCGGTCACATATCAGTGCTCATACACTAGTACCGGTCACATATCAGTGCTCATACACTAGTACCGGTCACATATCAGTGCTGATACACTAGTACCGGTCACATATCAGTGCTGATACACTAGTACCGGTCACATATCAGTGCTCATACACCAGTACCGGTGACATATCAGTGCTCATACACTAGTACCGGTCACATATCAGTGCTCATACACTAGTACCGGTCACATATCAGTGCTCATACACTAGTACCGGTGACATATCAGTGCTCATACACCAGTACCGGTGACATATCCGTGCTCATACACCAGTACCGCTCACATAACAGTGCACATACACCAGTACCGGTCACATATCAGTGCACATACACTAGTACCGGTCACATATCAGTGCTCATACACTAGTACCGGTGACATATCAGTGCTCATACACTAGTACCGGTCACATATCAGCGCTCATACACTAGTACCGGTAACATATCAGTGCTCATACACTAGTACCGGTGACATATCAGTGCACATACACCAGTACCGGTCACATATCAGCGCTCATACACTAGTACCGGTCACATATCAGTGCTCATACACTAGTACCGGTGACATATCAGTGCACATACACCAGTACCGGTCACATATCAGCGCTCATACACTAGTACCGGTCACATATCAGTGCTCATACACTAGTACCGGTCACATATCAGTGCTCATACACTAGTACCGGTCACATATCAGTGCTCATACACTAGTACCGGTCACATATCAGTGCTCATACACTAGTACCGGTCACATATCAGTGCTCATACACTAGTACCGGTCACATATCAGTGCTCATACACTAGTACCGGTCACATATCAGTGCTCATACACTAGTACCGGTCACATATCAGTGCTGATACACTAGTACCGGTCACATATCAGTGCTCATACACCAGTACCGGTGACATATCAGTGCTCATACACCAGTACCGGTGACATATCAGTGCTCATACACTAGTACCGGTGACATATCAGTGCTCATACACTGGTACCGCTCACATATCAGTGCTCATACACTGGTACCGCTCACATATCAGTGCTCATACACTAGTACCGGTCACATATCAGTGCTCATACACTAGTACCGGTCACATATCAGTGCACATACACTAGTACCGGTCACATATCAGTGCTCATACACTAGTACCGGTGACATATCAGTGCTCATACACTAGTACCGGTGACATATCAGTGCTCATACACCAGTACCGGTGACATATCAGTGCTCATACACTAGTACCGGTGACATATCAGTGCTCATACACTGGTACCGGTGACATATCAGTGCTCATACACTGGTACCGCTCACATATCAGTGCTCATACACTGGTACCGCTCACATATCAGTGCTCATACACTGGTACCGCTCACATATCAGTGCTCATACACTAGTACCGGTCACATATCAGTGCTCATACACTAGTACCGGTCACATATCAGTGCTCATACACTAGTACCGGTCACATATCAGTGCTCATACACTAGTACCGGTGACATATCAGTGCTCATACACCAGTACCGGTGACATATCCGTGCTCATACACCAGTACCACTCACATAACAGTGCACATACACCAGTACCGGTCACATATCAGTGCACATACACTAGTACCGGTCACATATCAGTGCTCATACACTAGTACCGGTGACATATCAGTGCTCATACACTAGTACCGGTGACATATCAGTGCTCATACACCAGTACCGGTGACATATCAGTGCTCATACACTAGTACCGGTGACATATCAGTGCTCATACACTGGTACCGCTCACATATCAGTGCTCATACACTGGTACCGCTCACATATCAGTGCTCATACACTAGTACCGCTCACATATCAGTGCTCATACACTAGTACCGCTCACATATCAGTGCTCATACACTAGTACCGCTCACATATCAGTGCTCATACACTAGTACCGGTCACATATCAGTGCACATACACTAGTATCGGTCACATATCAGTGCACATACACTAGTATCGGTCACATATCAGTGCTCACACACTAGTACCGGTGGCATATCAGTGCTCATACACTAGTACCGCTCACATATCAGTGCTCATACACTAGTACCGGTCACATATCAGTGCTCATACACTAGTACCGGTCACATATCAGTGCTCATACACCAGTACCGGTCACATATCAGCTCTCATACACTAGTACCGGTCACATATCAGATGGTATACACTAGTACCAGTCACATATCAGTGCTCATACACTAGTACCGGTCACATATCAGAGTGTATACACTAGTACCGGTCACATACACTAGTATCAGTCACATATTGCTCATACACCAGTACCGGTCATATATCATTGCACATACTGTACACTAGTACTGGTCACATATCAGCGCACATACACTGCAGTTTACAGATTCTAGGTGTAGATTTCATTGTTGAGTTTTTTCCAAAATTTCTGATATTTCTTGAAATTTCAGAAATTTCCAAAAAAGCATAAACAATGAGATTTGTGAGAATAGTGAGTCAGCGGTGGGAGCGCAGCATATCTCCCAGTGCTGCCAGTCTCTGTATTAGGGCATATGCTGAGCTCCCAGCCTCCACATTGCTGCGACGCCCCCCTCTGATAGGCCAGCCGTCCTGTGACATCACCGCCCCCCACTCCATGCGTGTGACGCTATCACAGGAAAGTAGGTGGCATGGTGAGTGACGTGGAGCGGCGGTCTGCACACATCCATCACACTGCGGGGACGACTGAAACAGACACCACAATGCAGCGGGGAGGAGATGAAAGCAAGCCCCTCCGCTCTCTGCTGTACCCAGCTTTCCTAGAGTTCTGAGCGACACATCTGCCTAATAATGCCGCCATATAGGAGGGAAATCACTGGAGTGCTGCAAAGGAGTCTGGAACATACAACATGATCACCATACTTCTCTCATAAAGGTTTTCACTCAGCTTTCCTACAGTCCTGAATGGCAAATCTGTCACATAATATTGTGAGTAGAATCTGTATCACAGTATCATTAGTACTAAGTTGTCATCCAGCTTTTCTAGAGTCCTGAATGGTATTGTGATACAGGAGAGGGATAGAAATCACTGTATAACTGGGAAAAAAAGTGAGTGACAACCAATATGATTATTATATATAATATTACACCTCTCACCCAGCTTTTCTAGAATCCTGAATGGCAAATCTACCCTATAACACTGTGATATAGGAGGGAGAGATGATTCGCTGTATCACATGAATAGGAGAGGTTTGCTACAGAAGCTTTTGGGAAAGCTGGGTGACAACCAATATGAATATCAATTCAGGACAGTGACAGTGTCGGTCGTCACCCAGCTTTTCTGGAGTCCTAAATGGCAAGTCATCCTCATATTACTGGGATACAGTGGAGGATACAATTAATAATTGTATTACCGGGCAAGTTTGCTTCGGAGACTTCTGGGAAAGCTGGGTGACAAACAATATGAATATTAGTAGAATGGCCATAGTGATTGTCACACAGCTTTCTTAAAGTCCTGAATGGCAACACAGCCTAATGGTAATGTAATACAGGAGAGGAGAGAACGTATTATTGTAGAACTAGGAAAGATGAAGTCTGGAAAGCTGGGTGACAACCAATATGACCGTCATTACATCACCCGCAAGTGATATAACCCAGCTTTCCTATAGTCCTGAATAAGAAGTCTTCTTAGTTACACAGTGATGCAGTTATGGGTGGGGGTCATTGTGCAGATAGGTAGAAATGCTGCAGAGGAGTCTAGGAAAGCTGGGTGACAACCAACATGACCATCATTGCATCACTCAAAAGGGTTCCCACCCAGCTTTCTTAGATCCCTGAATGAGAAATCTTCCTAGTTATACAGGAGACAGACTAGCTAGGTAGGTAAGCTGATGAAGACCCTGGGAAAGCTGGGTGGCAACCCATGTGACCCTATATAAGTGATATATAATGGCGCTGCATCCGGCAAAGCTACCAAAGTAAAACCGTTCCTGTTTCCCATCGCAACCAATCACAATGCAGCTTACACGTCTTAAGCTGCTCTGGAAAAATAAAAGCTGCACTGTGATTGGTTGCTATGAGCTATATTGTGTAGTCGCCCTTGTGCCACCAAATCAGCACAGAGCCCCCCCGTCATGGACTCCACAAGACCTCCGAGGTGTCCTGCACTATCTGGCCACAGATCCTGTAAGTTCTCGGTGCGGCCTCCATCGATCGGATCGAGATCTGGAAACTTGGAGCCGAGTCGCCATCTTGACCTCTTTGTGATGTTCCTGAGCATTTGGCAGGGCCATTATCTTGCTGTAAGAGGCCACTGCCATTAGGGGGCACCATTGTCATGAAAGGGGTAGTTGGTCAGGATGTTTGGGTAGGCGGTACATGGTCACAAGGCACCCAGACCATAACACTGCCTCCCCTGTAGCGCCGCCCGGTGGCGTCTTCTCCTTAGGTAAGTGATGCAACCGCACCTACCGTCTACATGATGTAAAATATATTCATCACACCAGGCCGCCATCTTCTTCCATCACTCCGTGGCCCAGTTGCGGCACCCATTGTAGGCACTTTCGGCAGAGGACAGGGGCCATCATGGCCACCGACTGGTCTATGACTACACAGCCCCATTATACTTTATTATACCAACAATAACATTTGTCTCTCAATATTGGTCTGAAAGTGGACAATCCCTTTAAATTGGCCACTACCTACTGGATTATTCCTACAGATAGCAGACGATATTTTACCCACCCATCCCCCGCTCCTGTCCAGGCCCGACCCCACAGTACAACCCAACATGAAGAACGTCAGGACATGTCCTCAGCATCGGGGCATCGTAGCGTGCAGCGCCCCCTAGACGCCAAAGAGGAAGATATTGTCCATTACCTGTAGGAATAGTCCAATAGGAAGTGGCCTAAGAAAGGGGGCGGTATACTGTGCGGGGACCAAAAATGGGAGGCAATTTATTGTGTGGGCGTCAAGAAAAAAAGAGGGTGATATTTTATGCGTAGGGGCAATATACTATGAGGGGGGCCAGTAATGGAGGTAATATATTATGGTGACCAGTAGAGGGGGCAGTATACTGTTTAGGGGTCAGTAAAGGAGGTAATAAACTGTATGGGGGCAATTACTGTGTGGACGTCAAAAGAAGAGGCAATATTATGTGCGGGGGCAATAAAGGGGGCAATATATTGTATGGAAGCTCTAAAACCAGCATTATAATGTATGGGCGGAGTAAGGGAGGTAAGATACTATATCATGTATATGGGCACTATACAATGTAAGATACTGTATATTGTAAAGGGGACATTATACTGTGTGAGAGATCAAAGGAAGGAGAAAGAGTGTGGGGGCCAAAAGAAGGGACCAATATTATTTGCGGTGGCTAATGGGGGGCATTATACTGTGTGAGAGATCAAAGGAAGGAGAAAAGAGTGTGGGGGCCAAAAGAAGGGACCAATATTATGTTCGGGGGCTAATAGAGGGGGCATTATACTGTGTGAGAGATCAAAGGAAGGAGAAAAGAGTGTGGGGGCCAAAAGAAGGGACCAATATTATTTGCGGTGGCTAATGGGGGGCATTATACTGTGTGAGAGATCAAAGGAAGGAGAAAAGAGTGTGGGGGCCAAAAGAAGGGACCAATATTATGTTCGGGGGCTAATAGAGGGGGCATTATACTGTATGGGGGCAGTAAAGAACATAATATACTATATGGGGGCCAAGAAAGGATTTTTTTTTTTTGTTCTGCACATGCGGGTGGTGCCAGCAAAGAGGGAGAATGGCCCAAAAGTTTCACTTAGTGGGCCCCCCCATTCGTAATTTTGTCTTGGGCCCCTAAAATGACAGGCCTGTCCCTGAGTGGTTATCCTTCCTAGACTACTTTTGGTAGGTGCTAACCACTGTATTTTGGGAACACCCCAATGATCAGCCATGTTGGAGATGTCCAGTCGACGCAATCACAATTCGACCCCTCAGGTCCTTACACTTGCTCATGTCTCCCGTTTCCACCACCTCTACGGCAAGAACTTTTATCCTATTTCCTGATATGTGTATCTGCTTGGCAGGATAAATGGTCCCCAGATAATTCATTGCCAAATAGCCCTGCCGTAGACTCTGTTCACGCATACAAGTCACAATTGGGGTTGAGCTGATCTTGAGATTTCAGAATCAATTTTAAAATCCGATTTCGGATCATTTTCCAGCCGATCACGATCGCCGATCGGGATCCGATCTTTCCCGAACCTGATCACTCAACCCTAGTCAATGCTTCTCTATGGGAAAAGTCACTTTTAGGGTTGAGCCGATCTTGAGATTTCAAAATCCGATTTTTGATCATTTTCAAGCCAATCGCGATCGTGAAATTTGCTCAATCGCCGATCAGGATCCGCTCTTTCCCGATCCTAGTCACAATTAGGGTTGAGCGATCGGGATTGGAAAAGATCGGATTCCGATGGGTAATCGAGTAAATTTCACGATCGGGATCGGAATTCCTATCCCGATCTTTTCCAGCGGGATCGAGGTCAGAGGTTATATCAAGATCGGCTCAACCCTAAAAGTGACTTTTCCCATAGACATACCTCCCAACTTTTGAAGAGCAGAAAGAGGGGCAAAATGTGCAAATTTAACTCTGTCCACTTTTGTGTTGACTCCGCCCATTCTCATTCATTTTTCATGTGCTTGCATGAAACTGGGGGTGAGATAGAGGGGGGGAATATAATTTACGGGTGACTGTAGGAAGATTATACAGGATTATACAGGACCCCAAATCTTCCTACAGTCACCCGTAAATTATATTCCCCCCCTCTATCTCACCCCCAGTTTCATGTCCCCCTTCATCTGCCCCCAGTTTCATGTCCCCCTCCATCTGTCCCCAGTTTCATGTCCCCCCTCCATCTCTGCCACCAGTTTCATGTCCCCCCTCCATCTCTGCCCCCAGTTTCATGTCCCCCCTCCATCTCTGCCCCCAGTTTCATGTCCCCCCTCCATCTCTGCCCCCAGTTTCATGTCCCCCCTCCATCTGCCCCCAGTTTCATGTCCCCCCTCCATCTCTGCCCCCAGTTTCATGTCCCCCCTCCATCTCTGCCCCCAGTTTCATGTCCCCCTCCATCTGTCCCCAGTTTCATGTCCCCCCTCCATCTCTTCCCCCAGTTTCATGTCCCCCCTCCATCTGTCCCCAGTTTCATGTCCCCCCTCCATCTCTGCCCCCAGTTTCATGTCCCCCCTCCATCTCTTCCCCCAGTTTCATGTCCCCCCTCCATCTCTTCCCCCAGTTTCATGTCCCCCCTCCATCTCTTCCCCCAGTTTCATGTCCCCCCTTCATCTCTGCCCCCAGTTTCATGTCCCCCCTCCATCTCTGCCCCCAGTTTCATGTCCCCCCTCCATCTCTGCCCCCAGTTTCATGTCCCCCCTCCATCTGCCCCCAGTTTCATGTCCCCCCTCCATCTCTGCCCCCAGTTTCATGTGCCCCCTCCATCTCTGCCCCCAGTTTCATGTGCCCCCTCCATCTCTGCCCCCAGTTTCATGTGCCCCCTCCATCTCTGCCCCCAGTTTCATGTGCCCCCTCCATCTCTGCCCCCAGTTTCATGTCCCCCCTCCATCTATTCCCCCAGTTTCATGTCCCCCCCCTCTATCTGTCCCCAGTTTCATGTCCCCCCTCCATCTCTTCCCCCAGTTTCATGTCCCCCCTCCATCTCTTCCCCCAGTTTCATGTCCCCCCTCCATCTCTTCCCCCAGTTTCATGTCCCCCCTCCATCTCTTCCCCCAGTTTCATTTCCCCCCTCCATCTCTGCCCCCAGTTTCATGTCCCCCCTCCATCTCTTCCCCCAGATTCATGTCCCCCATCTCTGTCCCCAGATTCATGTCCCTCCATCTCTTCCCCCAGTTTCATGTCCCCCCTCCATCTCTTCCCCCAGTTTCATGTCCCCCCTTCATCTCTGCCCCCAGTTTCATGTCCCCCCTCCATCTCTGCCCCCAGTTTCATGTCCCCCCTCCATCTCTGCCCCCAGTTTCATGTCCCCCCTCCATCTGCCCCCAGTTTCATGTCCCCCCTCCATCTCTGCCCCCAGTTTCATGTCCCCCCTCCATCTCTGCCCCCAGTTTCATGTGCCCCCTCCATCTCTGCCCCCAGTTTCATGTGCCCCCTCCATCTCTGCCCCCAGTTTCATGTGCCCCCTCCATCTCTGCCCCCAGTTTCATGTGCCCCCTCCATCTCTGCCCCCAGTTTCATGTCCCCCCTCCATCTATTCCCCCAGTTTCATGTCCCCCCCTCTATCTGTCCCCAGTTTCATGTCCCCCCTCCATCTCTTCCCCCAGTTTCATGTCCCCCCTCCATCTCTTCCCCCAGTTTCATGTCCCCCCTCCATCTCTTCCCCCAGTTTCATTTCCCCCCTCCATCTCTGCCCCCAGTTTCATGTCCCCCCTCCATCTCTTCCCCCAGTTTCATGTCCCCCCTCCATCTGCCCCCAGTTTCATGTCCCCCCTCCATCTCTTCCCCCAGTTTCATGTCCCCCCTTCATCTCTGCCCCCAGTTTCATGTCCCCCCTCCATCTCTGCCCCCAGTTTCATGTCCCCCCTCCATCTCTGCCCCCAGTTTCATGTCCCCCTCCATCTCTTCCCCCAGTTTCATGTCCCCCCCCTCCATCTGCCACCAGTTTCATGTCCCCCCTCCATCTCTGCCCCCAGCTTCATGTCCCCCTCCATCTCTTCCCCCAGTTTCATGTCCCCCCCTCCATCTGCCCCCAGTTTCATGTCCCCCCTCCATCTCTGCCCCCAGTTTCATGTGCCCCCTCCATCTCTGCCCCCAGCTTCATGTCCCCCCTCCATCTCTGCCCCCAGTTTCATGCCGTTCTTCCCCCCTTCATCTGTCCCCCGTTTCATGGGCCCCTTCATTACATTCCGGCTCCTGTTTTAATCGCTTATGTAATCAACTCATCGGCGTTGAAACCGGGACACACCTCCCGCCGACCACAGGACCCCGAATCCGTGAATCCGGGACGGTTGAGAGGTATGCATACAGAAGCATTGACTAGGGTTGAGCGATCGGGATCGGAAAAGATTGGATTCCGAGCAGATTTCATGATCACGATCGGCTGGAAAATGATCGGAAATTGGATTTTAAAATCGATCCTGAAATCTGAAGATCGGTTCAATGTAAAAAAAAAACAAAACGTATGGGAGCCATCTGTAAATGGATGTGGAACTACAAGTCCAAGCACAGCACGCCGGAGGCTGAAGTCACGTGTTGTTTTCGTCCTCCCGCCCCCTCTCCCTTGTCCTCAGTCCTACACGGTGTGTGGGGGAGTTGCTGACGTACAAATCATCTACAGAGAGGAGGGGATTCCCATGTGACGTAAGGGGCGGTGTCGCAAAACTGATACAACTGGGAAGAAAAAAAAGCGAACTTTTATTTGTGGGCGTGACGAACAGGCGTCGGGGGGGGGGGGGGGGGGGGCGGGGTTTGTTTTGTATCCAACATTGGAAGGGCGTGGCTTTAGCGCTAATCAAAGGAGCCGAGTGTGTGGGCGTGGCTTTGGCGGTGACGTCGCGGAACCACGCTCCGACGTCGCGCACGTAGACGCCCGTGCAGGGAGGGGGAGGAAACGTAAACCGGAAGTGGGATTAATAAGGCGGCTGGCACTTCCTGCTCGCTGTATGAGGAGACTGGAAGCGGAGGAGAGCGGAGACGAAGCGGCGGAGCTGTGACTGAGCGGCTGCCACTGGTGAGTGCCGCCCTTTTCTGCCTCCATCGTTCGTTTTCCCCTCGGAGCTCGGCCTGCTGTGTTTACCTCCGGCCCTGGCGGCTCCGCGCGGGGCTCCTGGCGCTGCCGGGCTCCTGCTCCACTCGGGCTTGTGTTGGAATTTACTCTTAAGCCGCCGACACGACACCTGGGTCACTAATGGTTAAACTCTGGGTGTGGAACTACAAGTCTCAGCAGTGCAGGGCCTGTCCCGCTGCTGCCCCCTATGGCTGGGGCTTCTGTGTAGGTCTGGGCCTTGTTTATGTTGTCTCCCCATCCATGGTGCTGCTTATTTGGTGACCTGAGCCTTGGCTTTGTGCATCTCCGCTGCCTATGCCGGCGACATAAGTGCATCGCATGCTTTGGCTGGATATTGTGATAATATTGCTGATTCTTGTAATGCTGTCCTCTCCCACTTTGCCATGGGGGCGCTATAAGGCTAAGATCACCCCGGTCAAGTTGTCTTTTTGGTTGTACGGCTTTCTGGATTTTAATTTCTCATCATCTTCAAGACGTCTCTTCGCTGTCGGTGAATTGACACATTGTTTACATCCTTGTCCTGAGATTTCTCACCGCTGAGGATTTGCTACAGTTGGATCCTGCCTGTAGTGAGACGCGTTAACCTACGACAATGCTGTTGTGTTCAGAGGATGGATCCATTTGTAGCAAACACTCAGCTGTGAGATGTCAAGGGATTTATTGTGTGGCTTTGAGGATTGGTACTTGTGACACCACAACTCCCAGCATGCTCGCACTATTCCCAGATTGTCGTCTCACAATGGCTGATGGTTGCCGACCCACTTCAGTAAGTGCAGACTTGATGGGGGCTATGGAGTCTGCAACGAAATCCACGTTGTAATTCTGTCTGTAGGTTTGTGTTCAGTGACAGCAAGCAGTGATAGTGACAGACAGAATGATATAAACGTATCTGGTTTATTCCAAACTTACTATTGATGACCTGTCCTTCTGATAATTGAATCTACTCAGGAGGTTGATATCCGGCCCCCATGCCGATCAGCTGCTTGAAGAGCTTCCGAACACTGCGGCGGCTTTGTGCTGAACAACGTTGTGTTGAATCTTGAATGGGACTGAGCTGCAAAACAGGTCAGGTGACCCATGAACATGCCGTCCTCTGATCTGTGGAGCAGGACTTGCACATAGGGGGCACTGCCGAGGCTTCAATCAGCTGATCTTTGCAATGAGCCTGGAAAACCCCTTTATTTTTTGTACATTGTGAGCCCCATATAGGGAATCGAAATGTACATTATTCCCCTATCCGTATGTCTTTGTAGAATGAGAAGAAATCCACGCAAACACGGGGAGAACATACAAACTCCTTGCGGGATTCGAACCCAGGACTCCAGCGCTGCAAGGCTACAGTGCTAACCACTGAGCCACCGTATATAACTGTTCTCTTCTGCGTTTCCAGCTATTGTGGGGCTTCGTTGTCATCTCCTGATCAGGCCTTTGGAAAGCTGAGTTGACGCTGTAATGCTTGTCATAGGCTGCAGGATTATGGGATGGTTTTCTAGTGTTGGTACTAATGTTTGGCTCTCTGACTTGCCCTGTCCTATGTCACTGGTTATAGGGCAGTAGTCTCCAGCCGCAGCCTCCTGGGAGTTGTAGTCGCACTTTGGTACATAGTCCTCTGGTTCCCGTATGAGGAGCGTGACTCGTGCCCCGCAGCGTCTGCATCATGTGGTGTTTCCTCAATTATCATGTACATGACTGGATCGGTTGCCTTTGTAAGTTTGGTTCCTCCTCCTCCCTCCTGTTAGGAACATGTCTAGACCACAAGTTATTACCATACCAATCCTTGGAAAAAAAAAGACATTTTCATTGACTTCATTACCATTCGTTTGGATGAATCCAATGCTAAAACTACAGTGAAGACTGACACAGTAGAAGATGGTAAGGTAGCGGTGCAGGGACAGAATGTATTTACCTCCCAGTGAGCCCTCTAGTGTGTTTTCCAGGATTTACATATTGATTACCTTTCTTTAGAATTGGTTATCAATATCTGATCATACCTTGGACCCCCCCCCCCATATCAGCTGCTTCTGCTACACAGTCCATGTGATGTCGCTTGACCTGTTTACAGTTCAGTCTCATTGAAGTGAAAGGGGCTGAGCTACAATACCAAGCACAGCCACTATAGGATGTACTGAGCCGTGCTTGGTATACAGGGAAGGGGCCGCAGCACTCGGGGAGGGGGGGTCTCTTCACACAGCTAATCTGTCCGGACCCCCACCAAGCTAAGGATACAATCCTGGGGAATGTTTGGACCACCGCCGCAGGGGAAACGTGGTTATTGCCTTTGTAAGTGTGTAATACATGGGGATAATTCTCTTATGGCTCCGTAGTTTCTCCCTCAGCCTACGTGGGGCGCTGTGCCCTCTATTAGAATGCAATAGTATGGCAGGGGTGTGTAGGGGGGCGTCACTGATGGGAACACATCCATGTGCACAGAGCCTGGTCTAGGGGCTGTCTTCCTCCTCCGAAATTTATATACAGCAACCGTGGAGGCCAATGGGACTCCTGGGGGGAGAGTGGAGACCCTCCGAATCTGAGTCCTGTGTGATCAGGCAGAGGATATGTTTCGGAGATTGACAGGAGGAATGCCCCGGTCTGATAGAGAAATCCTGAGCGGCGGTGACCCAGGAGGATGCGTGCCGCCGGCTGACAACGTCCACCCATTTCCTCCGTGCTGAGTGTATAGATTAGCGGACACGCCTCGGCGTTTATCACATGTCACCTAATCCTTACACCTGTTCTTCACCATTTCCTTCTGCATTTTTCTAAATGTCAGCACTGGCTCGAGGGGGGGAGCGTTTGCTACAATTACTAACCTATTTATTTCTACAACTACCTGTCGGGTTGTTTGGCCTCTAGCAGTGTGCGGCATCTGCCCCCTCCTACCCCCTGTATGGCTTGAGGTTCTGCGCCGTGAACCCATTACGGAGGTGTGCGGACCTTCACTTACTGAGCGGAGTCCGCCATCAGCCGCACATATCTAGTATTTACATATAGTAAGACACACCTCTGCCCCCTTCTCTCCACCCAGTACAATTGTGACCCCATAAAGTAACTGCCATACAGTATAATGACCCGTTAGTGGCCGCTTTATGGTATAATACTCCATTGCGGACCCGGTATAAGGCCTGCTTAGTATTGCACAATGTTATGTCCCTGTATCATGTCCTCATATAGTATACTGCTCCTTACCCTGTTTCCCCGAAAATAAGACGGTGTCTTATATTAATTTTTGCTCCCAAAGATGTGCCATGTCTTATTTTCAGGGGGTGTCTTATTTTTTCCAAAGAAGAATTCACATATATTGCTAAATATAAAAATTAACATTTATTAAATACTGTACAGTATAAAAATATCTTTATAGATTTGTAGAGCAGGCGATTTTGGACACAGGGATACCTAACATGTACGGTATGTGTTTCACAGTATTTACATACTTTTATGTGTGTTCTAGGGAAATGGGTTTATTCGACTTTTTAATATATATATATATATATATATATATATATATATATATATATTTGCATTTATTAACCCCCTGTAATACATTAGACAGGCAACCTGCCTTCAAAAGAAATGACGATTTTTTGCAATGCATTAGTGATCAGACCTTTGCAATTGCATTGCATTGCAAAAAAAATCGTCATTTCTTTTGCAGGCTGCATAGAGCAGCCTGCAAAAGAAAAGCACTGCAGACAGGTCGGGGAGCCTTTACAAGGCTCCCGGCTGTCATGCCAACATGACGTTGGCCCTGGAGCATGCTCCAGGTGCCGGTGATCACCGGCGCCAGAAGGGTTAATGCCCACGGTCGGTGTGGGCACCGATCGGAGGCATTAGTGCTGGATGTCTGCCGACACCAGGCGGCTATGGCGGCCGCCCGACTCCCGGGTGGCCGGCATAGTTAAACACCCGGATGTTTAACTATGGCGCCCACCCGGGAGTCGGGCGGCCGCCATAGCCGCCTGGTGTCGGCAGACATCCAGCGCTAATGCCTCCGATCGGTGCCCACACACGCTCCCATAGAAATGAATGGAAGCGCCCGGCACGCCGATTAACCCCCCGCTTGCCGGCTACTTCCATTCATTTCTATTCACTACGTCTTACTTTCGGGGGAGCGCCTTATATTAGGCAAGGCAGCAAAATGTCTGCCATGCCTTACTTTCGGGGTACGTCCTATTTTCGGGGAAACACGGTAGTAGCCCCCACAACGTGTATTGGGCGCTATGTAGTTTAATGCTCCATTTGCCCCCTCTCCTACACAGTAGGCCGCCCCCTTTTAGTATTTGTGCACCCCACACACCATTTTAGTTTCCCCACGCTGCTTGAAGCCTCTTCAGAAGAGGGATTTGAGCCTTGTCGGATTCGTCTTCATTTTCCAGCAGATAAATGGGGCCTAGTCTGGGGCAGGGGGCCGCTCTGGAGACCGCGGTTAGATTGACTAGGGCAGAGTGATCTCCACAGAAGTGCGGTATGACAGACCGTAAGAGTAGAGTTGTCTGTGACACGGGAGGCGGCGTGCCAAGGACAGTCCCGTGTTTGACTCCTCTTTCCACTATGGGTTAACTAGATGTGTCGGTGCCTTCTTCATCAGCCCGCAGTGTTTGCTCTCGCTCCTCCTGGCATTTGGCACCTTCTTATTAAACCGCTCAGTTTAGCGTTTCTTCCTTCAAGGTACAAGTCAAAAGTTTTGATCTTTGTCCTAGGAGCCCCCCAAGGGGCGGGAGGTTTTGGCTGAGGTGCTGTGACCCTTCGTTTCTGATCCAAGTATGTATTTAAGGATCTGTACTCTGTTCTTTCCACACTCCAAGGAGATGTGAGCAGAGCCTGTCCTACCTAAAGGGTCTCTGCTCTTTCACCTGGTCCTCTATCTCCATGGGATATGTGTGTGTATGTGTATATATATATATATATATATATATATATATATATATATATATATATTATATAGCTCATACACACAATAGCAAAGAGATGAGACACTTGTGGGTTTGCTTTCTTGCGTTTTTTTTTTTTTTTTTGTTTCCAGCCCCTTGAATCCTGACCAGTTTGGGCAGACACCTTGTGCCCCCCTCCACACACCATTGAAACTAGTGCACGGCCTCAAATTCGCCAATGTCCGGACTCCATTCTTTCTTTTTTTTTAATTTAGATTGTGAGCCCCATATAGGGATCACAATGTACGTTTTGTTTTGTTTTTCCCTATCAGTATGTCTTTGTAGAATGGGAGGAAATCCACGCAAACACGGGAAGAACATACAAACTCCTTGCAGATGTTGTTCCTGGCAGGATTCGAACCCAGGACTCCAGCGCTGCCAGGCTGCACTGCTAACCACTGAGCCACTGTGTTGCCCCTTGAACTCCATTCTTGGAAAAGCTTACCGGTTTTGGAGCAGCAACCTTTAGCACTACAACTCCCAGCATGCACACTTACTGAGCAGGTCCCAGAAGGTAATGGAGCATGCTGGGAGTTGTAGTGTCACCGCAGCAGAGGTGCCAATGGTTACCGAGCCCTGGCAATAAATGTTCAGGTTCCCTGCAGCGCCACTGCAGGAGGAACGAAGCATTACACAGTAGAGGGGAAACCTATAAGGACACGGTCACTTACTAATGGGCATTTTTAACCCGCCACGTGCCAGGCTTGCTCTCCTAGCCAGACGAGCTGTTCTCCTGTGCGATCACGACTGGATATGACACCCCATGTGTTTGTCACCACAAGCGGGGTTGCGAGGGTGGACGACACAATGCTTTTGGCAGCTTCGACCACAAGGAAGGAAATGCGTAAGCCGTCAGTTTCCTTTTGTTTGCGAGACAAAAGGGGTCACACTCAGATCATTGTAGTGCTCGGGCTCACCTGTCAGGAGGCGGCTGCGCAGTGGCAAACACAGACGTCCTATTGTCAGGGGCGCCATCATGGTTAGCTCCGTATGTGTAACTCGCTCTATGTGGCGGTGGCTTCCACATAGTCCTCAATGGAGCCTGAAGATCTGCATCTGTATTGTGTATGAGCTCCAGTCCACAGGGAGCGGCACTGTAATAGTAGTTGCAGAAGGTGCTTTAAAGGGATCCCATCGTTGGATGCCCCTTTTTTTTCCCCCTCCATAACACGTAGGAATAGCCTTCAGAGAGATTATTCTTCTCCTACTTTTAGATGTCTTCTCTGCACCGCCATTCGGTAAAAATCCTGGTTTCAAATGAGTTATCTCGCAGCACTGGGGGCGGGCCTGAGCGCTCAAACAGCACTGGGGGCGTCCCCAATGCTGCGAGAGAACTCTCCATCTTCTTCTGGAACGGCCTCTCTGCGCATCTTCTTCCGTCCTGGGTTTCAATCTTCCAGGCCTCGGGCAGAGTTGACTGCGTGTGCCCGGGCCTCAAGAAAATGGCCACTTACACTGGTGTAAGTGGCCATTTTCTTGTGGCCCGGGCATGCGCAATCGGCTCTACCCAAGACCTAGAAGATCGAAACCTAGGACAGAAGACGACACAGGGAGAGGCCGTTGCAGATGGAGGCGGCGCTGGAGAGTTCTCTCGCAGCATTGGGGACGCCCCCAGTGCTGTTTGAGCGCTCAGGCCCGCCCCCAGTGCTGCGAGAGAACTCGTTTGCATACGCCGAAAACCAGGATTTCTACCGAATGGCGGTCCGGAGAAGACATCTAAAGGTAAGAGGATTAGCTCCGTGGTGGTCAAGGTCTTCAGACTTTGCTCTTGGTGTGTGACTTACAATCCGCGTACCCACTCCAAGTTGCTATTGCCATTCATTTTACCAATGTCCGAGGGTCTCTGCGCCCAAACCATATCCATCAAAGCTTCTGTCAAGTGTTTGGGTGCTTAGGTTATCCCTTGTGACTATCTACAGTGGGTCTGAGAGTCATATCCCCAATTCTGGCAATGGGGGTGCTGAGGATAACTGAGTGATTCAGCAACCTCTGGGATTCCTCTTGTAAGGAACATAGCAGGGGTACAAAATCCCACTTTTTAAGACTAAATTGTCATAAACCCCTTATGTCAAAGGGTTAACTGCTGACTAGACGTGTCCGCTCTCGGCCTGACACCTCTGCTGTATTTCATTACACTCGTGAATATTGTGTAGCGGCCTAAATGGTGCAGGGTCTGTGACTTTGCATCTGCTGCCGGGCAGGATACTATTACAGCACTGGGTAACTCTTCCTGGAAATGCTTCTCGTGTGTAAGTTCTGCTCGCTTTGTAGGTGCGGAGTCTTAATCTCTTGTCTTGTCTTTGCAGTCAGCAGGAAGAAGAAAGATGAAGACCGGTTGCAGTATTGTAGAAAAGCCAAAAGGAGGGGGAGGTAAGGCTGTTCTCCTAAAGTGCCAAGCTGACCACATGGACACGCGTGTGTCATACATGAGTGTAGCGGGGGGCCGTACAGGTCTATAAAGCCCAAGTGACCAGATGACCATCCTGAAGGGGTTTCCAGGCTTCTTAGTTGATGACCAATTCTAAGCAAAGATCAGGGGGTGAGGACTGCGGCCTCTTCACAAAACTAAGCACACCTCTCTGTACTTGGGATTGTAGCTCAACCCTATTCATTGGAATGGGACTGAGCTGGAAACGGGGCCACGTGACCGATGACTGACGTCACGTGGCCTGCGAATCAGAAGCGGTGCTCGGAGTGACGCTAATGGCCGAACCACAGGTGTCAGACCACTGGTTATCCTAAGGGTAGGTCATCAGCGGGTAATACCCCGGAAACCCCTTTAACGTGGCATCGCACATTACTCACACTCCATTTTGGCCTTTGGGGGGATTCTGTTCCCATCCTGTGTCCTTTGCTTTTACTAAACTGGCTTTTCTTATGCGTTTTATTTCTGGTGTGAACCGTAAAGGGGTTTTCCACTATTGTAATCCTTATGATGGGTTATCGATATCTGATCAGTGGAGTCTGATGGCCACCATCCCCCACAGATCACATGACTGTTTACCGAATTTTAAGCTCACTGCCATATGATATATAGTGGCTATGCTTGGTATTGCAGTTCAGATCTATTTATTTAGGGATTTATGGTGTGGCGGTCCCTCCATACGTTCAAACAGGACCCCACTAAATAAAAGCACCTCTGGTTTTTCAGTTAGCATATCCGTATATTACATTGTAACTTGGTACAGCCCTTTGATAATGGTTGAGCTCCTGTAACCCCAGGCACCGTTCATGCCATCGCACTGGTGCTTCATTCACAGGGAGGCCTTAGGGCAGTGATGGCGATCCTTTTAGGGATAGAGTGGGCGATCCTTTTAGGGATAGAGTGCCCAAACTGCAGCCCAAAACCCACTAATGTAATGCACAGTGCCAACACGGGAATTTAACCTTAATAATGTGCGGATCCTCAATCGCAGACATTTACGGACCTGCAAAATTCGGCCATGTGAATGGCACTTTATAGAGCTTTCTGCTCCACTGTGACCCCCAAACAGTATAATCTGCCGCACAGTGGCCCCCACACAGTATAATCTGCTGCACAGTGGCCCCCACACAGTATAATCTGCTGCACAGTGGCCCCCACACAGTATAATCTGCTGCATAGTGGGCACCACACAGTATAATCTGCCGCACAGTGGGTACCACACAGTATAATCTGCTGCACAGTGGCCCCCACAGTATAATCTGCCGCACAGTGGCCTCCACACAGTATAATCTGCTGCACAGTGGCCCCCACACAGTATAATCTGCTGCACAGTGGCCTCCACACAGTATAATCTGCTGCACAGTGGCCCCCACACAGTATAATCTGCTGCACAGTGGTCCCCACACAGTATAATCTGCTGCATAGTGGTCCCCACACAGTATAATCTGCCGCACAGTGGCCTCCACACAGTATAATCTGCCGCACAGTGGGCACCACACAGTATAATCTGCCGCACAGTGGCCCCCCCACACAGTATAATCTGCTGCACAGTGGCCCCCACACAGTATAATCTGCTGCACAGTGGCCCCCACACAGTATAATCTGCTGCACAGTGGCCTCCACACAGTATAATCTGCTGCACAGTGGCCCCCCCACACAGTATAATCTGCTCCACAGTGGCCCCCACACAGTATAATTTGCTGCACAGTGGCCCCCCCACACAGTATAATCTGCTGCACAGTGGCCCCCCCACACAGTATAATCTGCTGCACAGTGGCCCCCCCACACAGTATAATCTGCTCCACAGTGGCCCCCACACAGTATAATCCGCTGCACAGTGCTCCCCACACAGTATAATCTGCTGCACAGTGCTCCCCACACAGTATAATCTGCTGCACAGTGGTCCCCACACAGTATAATCCGCTGCACAGTGGTCCCCACACAATATAATCCGCTGCACAGTGGTCCCCACACGGTATAATCTGCTGCACAGTGGCCCCCCCCACACAGTATAATCTGCTGCACAGTGGCCCCCCCCCCCACACAGTATAATCTGCTGCACAGTGGCCCCCCCCCACACAGTATAATCTGCTGCACAGTGGCCCCCCCCCACACAGTATAATCTTCCGCACAGTGGGCACCACACATTACAATCTGTTCCACAGATGGGTGCCCAAAGAGAGGGCTCTGAGTGCCACCTCTGGCACCCGTAGGTTCGCCATCACAGCCTTAGGGGGACTTTCATTCCCTACCTTTTCCCTTTCAGACCCTGTTCCCTACCCACAGGACATGGGGCCATAGTAAATCCCTTCTCTCCAATCCATATTTCTTGTGTTGTCCACTTGTCTGTCCGTCCTGTCTGTACCCCGGGCAGTGTGATGTGTGTGTATATAGCGCTGGTCGTGGCTGTTTCGTGCTCTCCCGATCCTGCAGCGTCTCACCTCACTGACTCCTCCTCTTTGTATGTGTAGGTTGGTGTTCGTGCTTCCGTCTGATGCTGGCAAATCTAATCTATCTCTGCTTCTTCTCTATTTTTGTGTACGTCTTTCTGCTTAAATGTCTTTTTTTAGTTTTCTCCATGGTTTTTGTCTGATCATTTCTTTTGCGATCACTTGTCCGTTTCTTTTTTTTTTTTTTTTTTTTTTTTTATCATTTATTTGATTTCTTTGACAATCTGCAGGTTACCACTTCCCGGACTGGGCCTACAAGGCAGAGTCTAGCCCCGGCTCTCGGCAGATCCAGCTATGGCACTTCATCCTGGAGCTGCTACAGAAGGAGGAGTTCCGTCACGTCATCGCCTGGCAGCAGGGAGAATACGGAGAGTTTGTCATCAAGGATCCCGATGAAGTGGCCCGGCTGTGGGGCCGGAGGAAATGTAAACCCCAGATGAACTACGACAAGCTGAGCCGGGCACTCAGGTAAGGGATGGTGCTGTACAAACCTTACATGTGCTCTTCAGCCAGTCAGCTGCACTTAAAGGGATCCTATCATTGAATACCCCTTTTTTTCTGGATCACACGTAGGAATAGCCTTAAAGGCTTCCCTTCTCCTACCTTTAGTTGTCCTCTCCGTGCCGCCGTTCAGTAGAAATCTCATTTTTCTTTAGTATGCAAATGTTTCTCGCAGCACTGGGGGCGGACCTAGGCGCTCAAACAGCACTGGGGGCGTCACCAATGCTGCGAGAGAACTCCCCAGCGCCGCCTCCATCTTTTTCTAAAGTGGCCTCTCCCTGTGTCGTCTTCCGTCCTGGAGATCAATCTTCTAGGCCTCAGGCAAAGCCGATCGAATATGCCCGGGCCGCAAGAAAATGGCTGTTTACACAGTAAGCTGCCATTTTCTTGTGGCCTGTGAGCATGCGCAGTCGGCTCTGCCCGAGGCCTAGTAGATTGAAAGCCAGGACAGAAGAAGACACAGGGAGAGGGTGTTCCAGAAGAAGATGGAGGCGGTGCTGGGGAGTTCTCTCGCAGCATTGGGGACGCCCCCAGTGCTGTTTGAGCACCTAGGACCGCCCCCTATGCTGCGAGAGAACTCATTTGCATACCAAAGAAAACCGGGATTTCTACCGAACGGCGGCGCGGAGAAGACATCTAAAGGTAGGAGAGGAATAAACTTTCTTAAGGCTATTCCTACGTGTTAGAAACAAAAGGGAATCCAATGATGGGATCTTAAAGGGGTTTTGTGGAGAAAATAAGGCTTGATGGTCATTCCCCACACTGGATAAGGTCTATTCCTACGATTCTAACCCCATGACAAGCTTTGCTTTGCTGATAGTCACATGACCAACCCCGCTGTACTCTATAGACTTGTAGCATGAGATGGCGGTGATACAGAGAGCAGGAAGAGCAGCAGGCAGTTTTCCTATATGCATTTAAAGGGGTTGTGCTATTAAAGACTCAAACTCTTGATGGGAGATAAGTGTCATATCGCTTGGGGTCTAACCATTGGGCACCTAGGTATCAGGAGAACGGGGGGCCTGAATGTCCCCTTGTATCCTCCATGTGACTGAAACTCCACTTTACATGCACTACTGGCTCTCCATTCACTTCTTTGTATACTCTGATGCCTGAAACTCTATAGAAGTCAATGGAGCGCTAGTTATTAATGTGTTTATGGCTGGGAGTCCTAGTCCTACAACAGTCTTTACATACCCACGGCCTGTACTGAGAGCGCTCCTTTAAGACACTAAAAATTTTCCGTTTTGTTTTTTTGCCACACCTCCCTGTCATGTATCGCAGCAGCTCACGCGCCTGCAGCCTTGTGTCCCCTGACATTTCCAGGGCAATTACTAAAACATCCTACCTGGTTGGGAAATGGCATGTCCTGCTATTAGTCATTGGACATAATAACACTGGGTGTGACTACTTCAGGGTTGTGTCCCTTGTTCACCACACACATGTCGATGCGGCCATACACGTCCCCCCATACACATCAAGTGTGCTCTGAATGGGGGAGCAAGGATCTGTCAAACGCCCCTTGTGTCCGCTTATCTTGTCGAAATTCAGCCCAATCTTTCTGTTGTAGGTATAGGGCTTTAAAGGGAACGTTTCCCATAACACAGACACCCTTTATAGTCAGTGGGGTCCACCGAGCTCCATGTGTTAGGAGACCTGAGTGATGGAGAGGTGATGCTACAAATGTGGGGGCCGTGTCATGATCTTGTGCGCTGCCTTGGCTCCATCCACCACACATAGGCCGGGGAATCGGACCTGTGCTGAGTTCTGCCATGTACATGGGCCTGGCACACTGCCAATGCACAGAGCCCAATACCTGTGTTCTCCTCTCCGCCTCGCCCACCTCTGGGCACAAAGTGATGTTGTTTTGATGCTTTAGAGTCACGACTAAGGCAGAACATCCAAATCCACGTTCTTATTATAACTCCTGATACATCGCCTCCCACTGTGTCTTCATGCATCCTGCGCTGGGGGGGGGGGAATATGTGGGCGGGTCCTGCTGTTTTGCGTCCATGATGAGCCCGAGCTTTGCCGCCTCAGGTGTTGTCGCGCTCTCTCTATTCCTTTTGTCTCGTCTTTGTAACTTCCTTCTCTTTCAAGGGCCTTTAAACCTGGAGATAAAAGGTTAATCCGCCGCTCTAGTCTTTGGTTTGTTTTTCCTTTTACACGTGTTCAGGTTCCCAGGGATCCAGGACACCCTCAGGCTGCGAAAGTTTAGGCCAAAACAGTTTTTTTTTGTTCCTGGCAATCCGGGATGTGCGGCTGCGATGGCGTAACCGTGAAGGGAGCGCCACTTTCATTTTGGTTATAGTAAGAGCTTGCACAATTTAACCCTCACTGATCCTGCAGTGGCGCAGGAACGTCCCTTTAATCTGAGAAACTTCAGGTTATCGGAGGGGCCCTATAAAATGATAGCACGCTATATAACTGGATGACCCAGCCCAGAGACGGACATTGTAGGGAATCCTATAGGAGTAACAGATTCTGGGGTCGTATCCACAGTAGTGTCAATGGCCTGTCCTCTGTATCCATTACCTGCAGATCCTGGACAACCCCTACATATATTAAAGGGATCCTATCATTGGATTCCTTTTTCTCATTGACACGTAGGAATAGCCTTAAGAGGTTATTCTTCTCCTACCTTTAGATGTCTTCTCTGCCCTGCCATTTGGTAGAAATCCGGGTTTTCTTTGGTATGCAAATGAGGTCTCTCGTTGCACTGGGGGAGGTCCCAACGCTCAAACAGCACTGGGGCGTCCCCAATGCTGCGAGAGAACTCTCCAGCTCCGCCTCCATCTTCTTCTGGAACGCCCTCTACCTGCGTCTTCTTCCATCCTGTGTTTCAATCTTCTAGGCCAGAGCCGACGGCACTTGCCTGGGCCACAAGAAAATGGCCGCTTACGCCAGCTTACTGTGTAAGCGGCCATTTTCTTGTGGCCTGGGCATGCGCAGTCGGCGAGGCCTGAGGCCTAGAACATTGAAACCCAGGACGGAAGAAGACAGAGGGAGAGGCTGTTCCAGATGAAGATGGAGGCGGCGCTGGAGAGTTCTCTCGCAGCATTGGGACCGCCCCCAGTGCTGCGAGAGAACTCATTTGCATACCAAAGAAAACCTGGATTTCTACTGAACGGTGGTGCGGAGAAGACATCTAAAGGTAGAAGAATAGCCTTTCTTAAGGGTGACTGGTTTCTAAACCGTGCCGCTCCTTGATATTGCGTTTAGCCGTCCACCATTGATGGACAATTCTTAAAGTTTGTCAGGAAAGTACCAGAAAAAGCCTGCGAATGGGGTTTCTTCCTAAAACGGTGCCACTCCCGTCTACAGGCTGTGTGCAGTAGTGCAGCTCAGTTCCATTGCAGTAAAACGGATAGCGCTACGATACCCCACACAGCCTATAGGCCAGGGCAAAAAGGCGGCCATATTTATCTGTTCTTGGATCTTTGGTCATGCATTCGGTCGTCCAGTCCCCAGAGTATGTTCCCAATGCTTTCCCGGTCAAAAGGTTTAGGGGTCAATATTGCTTACAGCCTCCTTTTCTTAAAAGGGAACCCATCAGCAGGTTTGGGGACACCGCACTGCCTAAGGACACGCTCTCGGTCTAGTGTCCTCAAACCTGCTGATGGGTTTCGTTTTGCAGACCGAGAAGAAGCAAGAAATTCAGTTTCCTCCGATGAGATATTATGCAGATTGTGCAGAAAGTTGCGGATAATTTTTCAGCTTTTCTTCCCGTCGGTGTCTTCTAGCTTCCCCATCCCCTTACAGAATATCTTATCGCTACCAGCTAATATACCACAACGTCTAAGAAGGTTTGTTTTTGCCCCGAGCTCCCCCCAGGGCGGAGCGGAGCTGTAAACCGGATTTAGTTGTGTGCAGAGCATTGCGGTGTCTGGCTCTTCTCATCACACATGTTTACTACTGATAGCATCCAGCTCGCTCGCCGTGCAGACAGGCCGCTTCCTCACTGTGCCGGGCGGCCCAGCCTGGTATCTGTCCCATCACACACAGGGCGGGTGGACTTTGTGACACAGTAATTGTGCGGGGTCGGTAGAGTTCATCGGGCGCTGGTGTAGACTGAGCCGATAACCGGTGTCATTTTCTCTTCCAGGTATTACTACAATAAAAGGATCCTGCATAAGACCAAGGGCAAGAGGTTTACCTACAAGTTCAACTTCAACAAGCTGGTCATGCCCAACTACCCCTTCATCAATATCCGGCCCAATGGTAAGATGGCGGGCAGCTATAGATGAATCAATATCCAATCGCCTTCATTGTTTACAAAGCACAGCGCTCTCCTAAGTTGTGGCCATACTTGGTATTGCGGCCTAGCCACTTGAATAGGACTAAGGTGCAACTGGCTGTAATACCAGGCACTACCACAATATACATATGGCGCTGTGCCTACCAAATGGTGGAAGGGTTGCTTCACCATTATTGTTTACTTTACTTTTGCTTGTGCCTGTACTTGATATTGATCGGAACCATGTTGCAAAACCAGTCTCCGAAACAAGCAAACACCAATGGTAGAGAATGTGGCACCCATCCACGCAACGCTGCCACTTTGGTCAGTTGGATATGGCCACCACATAATATAGATTTATTTAATTAGGTTACTCTACATAGGTGACGTCACACGGCCTGCGTGCAGCTCCGTCCTATTCAAGTGAACGGCGCCGAGCTGTAGTACCGAACACTGCCACTAGTCAATGTACGGCGCTGTTCTTTGAAAGCAGTGAAGAGGTTTCATTGCACGTATGAATTTTTTTTTTGGGGGGGGGGTCATACCCCTTGCAGTCTGAACTGGATAACCTCTCCTAACAATGTCATCAAAATATAGTCATGACTTGACCGTTCCAGGCATTGAGCCCTCACTACCTTGTGTGTGTGGGGTTTTTTGTTTTTTTTTTGTATTTTTTATGTGAAATTGAAAATTTTTGCCGTATTGGGCAATCGTCCTCTTGCTACACGGATCAAATACCACGTTCCTTGTTTTTTTTTCGCCGCTGGCCATCGACTTCTCTTTTTTGCGATTCTCTGAAGCCGGATGGAATTTCCCTTCTATCAGATTCTAAGTAACGTAAATCGTAGCAGCAGGTCGGCCCCAAGGCTTGCAGATGAAGCAGTGCCGGTAGGGTTTTTAATGGATATTTTTGGGTCTGGGTATATAATCTGATGGGAGGTTGACCGTGCTGGTGCTCTGCAGGAAAACACTGCAACCTTTTTTTATTTTTTTTCTGCTGAAAGACGAGCGAGCAGGAAAGGCGACTTTAAGGAGCTGATATTCCGGTTTCAATTTTGCACATTGTGGCGGTGTAAATGACAAAAAAAAAAAAATCGGCGCTTCTGTATCATGTCTTACTATCACCTCTGCGGCTATAGCCTTTACATTCATCACGCCCCCCCCCCCGCCCCTATAGAGTAGCGGCAGCATCAGTGAATCTGTCAGAGCTTTGGCCTAAGGCAAGATGGTAAACCTGATACTGCTTTGACCCTGTCAGAAAACTGATGGATGTACAGAACCGCTTTAGGAGCAAGTTCAGACCTCGGTATTTCAGCTTAAAGGGCCGGACACGCTATAACACGGAGTCACAGCTTTAAGTGTTAGCAGACTTTGTTGTAGTTCTTGAAACCCTGCCGGGTAACATCAGCCACTGAATTGTTAAGTAGGTTGTCACTACGGGGTAAGTCATAACAGGTGGGGGGGGAGGGGGGGGGGGTCTGATCCTGAAAATGGGGTCCTGTCTTCTCGCGAACTATTCCTTTTGTATGGTACAGCTCTAGGTTATCCCTGCAAGTACCGTAGCAAATGAATGGAGCGACAATGCAAATTCATGACTTGCTACTTGGGACAGGAACCCGTTTTCAGGATTGGTGTGGGTCCTCACCGCTCACACACTTATCTCCTATCCTGTAGGATAACTATTGGTGTTTATAGTACAGCCCCTTTAAGAGTAACTATCAATGTACAGTGTCCCCTACTCCACTTGAAATGGTATGTTAAAGGGGTTGTTAAAGAGTGAAATGATTACGTCTTCATGGGATGGGTGATAAGTGACTGATCGGTGGTGGTGCTGTCCACTGGGACCCCCAGTCATGAGAATGACTGTCCCTCTGTTCCAGTGTCACAGGAACAGGACCTGGGGACGTTCTGTGGTCGGTCACTTACATTAGCTTGGAGATCCTTCTTAGAATGAAAATTGGGTTACTGTTTGCTACTTCTGTCCTCTCCTTTAGCGTCTTCGACAATCAAGTTTACTTCTCGATCTTTTTCCTTTCAGGCGCTGTT
Organism: Leptodactylus fuscus; assembly: GCF_031893055.1. Classification (NCBI taxonomy): domain Eukaryota; kingdom Metazoa; phylum Chordata; class Amphibia; order Anura; family Leptodactylidae; genus Leptodactylus; species Leptodactylus fuscus. Next base: position 141,973,410 of record NC_134271.1, read on the forward strand.
CCTCAGAGCGCACCGCCGGTCCCCACAGCCTCGTCCCACTTCCACTTCTCGCCTTTAGATTCTCCCAATGAAGATGGACACATGAACCATTTTACCGGAAGCTCCTCTGCACAGTCCAGCAGGGAATCTCTCAACGATGTCAACGAGCGGAAACCGATCCCATCAGAACCCGAAGATCTTCACTCGGAGTGGCGCCGAAGCGCAGACCACATGTCCTCTCGGAACATCGGCACAGGTCATCATGGCCTCCAGAAGCATAAGTCTGATCTCATGCTTCCTGTATTTTCGATGCCTGGCATGTACCCAGATGCCCACAGTCCTTTTGCGGTCTCTCCACTTCCCGGGCGCGGAGGTCTGATGAGCGTACCCATATCGCCTGCCTTGTCGCTGACTCCGACAGTCTTTTCGTACAGTCCTTCCCCTGGACTGAGCCCGGCTTTCCAAAGCGGCAGCTGCTTTAACTTCAACCCAGAAGAGATGAAACACTACCTGCAGGCCCAAGCCTGCTCCGTATTTAACTACCACTTAAGTCCAAGGACTTTACCAAGATTTCCCAATTTCATGATGCCACCACCACATCGTCCCTTCCCACCCGAAGAGCAGCCTTCCTTCCCCATTAAGCTTCAGCCGCCTCCGATGGGGCGTAAGAACAAAGAACGTCCTCAAAGTTCTGAGGAGAAACGCCCAGCTCCTCCGCAACCCGTGCCCGTGAAGATCGAACCGGTGTCTGATGAAGATGACCTCCTTTCTGAAGAAGAGCTCGATAGCCGAGACCCCATGGAGAAAGAAGACTCAGAAAGCGATTTCGAAGAGGAAACCCTTTCTCCAAAACTGGACGCTGAGAAGACCTGCCATACTTTCGTCAAACCTGCTGCTCCTTCCTGGCCGCAGTTCCCCACTGCTTCACCTCGGTTCGGTTTCCCCAAAGAGGGTTCAGAGGGTCAGACCGAGGCCAGCGAGAAAGCAGCCAAAGACTCTTCCAGTGAAACCACTGTGGTCGAAAAGAAGGAGGAGACTCTACCACCGAAGTTTCGCTACAAGCGTCTTTGGAACGGGGATCGGCAGACGGAAGTCGTCGAGGAGTGCCGAAAAGTCAGTTGCATCATCAACGGCTGCCGTTCCTCAGACCTGTCGGTAGAAACCGGCGCCGTCGCTGCGGCCGCCGACTCCTAGTACTGGAAAGAGATGGCGACTTTTTGGTTTCTTTTTTTTTAATGTATTATCCTATTTATGTGGCATTGCTGCAGAAAGGGGTGAGGTTAAAGGTTTAGTTTCATTAATTCCCAGACTTCCTTTTACATTGCAGGTGATTTTACTAAAAAATAATTCTATATTTGCTTGTAAGGTTTCAGGGAAAATATTACCTCTTATAGACGAGGTTCTGCATCTTTACACCCTGGGTTTTTTTTGTTTTTTTTTAACAATTTTTGCCCGCTAGGTGGCGACATCTAGTCCTATTTTTGTAACTTGATAATGAAATCGCAAAGAGCTCTACCCGACACCCATCGGAGTGGAGAAACGTTGCATTCTATGAAATTGCCCCCACCTCCCCAAAGTTTTGGCATACGGGTTGCTTTCGTCGACTTCAGGGTTCTGCACTTGTAACAAATTTTTGTATAAAAAAAACAAAAAAAAAAGTTTAAAAATAAGAGGGTTGGAAAAACCTGACACTACAACATAGGTTGTAGGGACTAGAGAGCTGCGTGAGATGTGAGTTTGCGAGTGGGTGTGAATGGAGTCCTCTTTATAATATATCCCACCCCAACCCATTGGTGATGTCATGGGTTAAAACTGCTATTTTTATATACGGAAAGTCAGAGGGCGAAGCTTAAAGCAGCAGTACTGATTCTACGAAATGAGTCGTAGGATAGTGTTTTTTTTTTTTTTTTTTTTTTTTTCTTCTTGGCACTTGCAATCCCAATTCCTTGGAAAATGTATAAATGTGTACGCTCCGATGCTCCGAGAATATCCTGACGTAGAAACGCCAGGATGTGGAAGTTGCGGTTTTCGTGACCTACAGGAAGCAGACTCGAGAGAATTCAGGAAGTGTAAGGAAACAAAAACAAAAAAATAACTGCACATGTTCGGCCCGCCGATCTTCTTCTCCCCTTTGTCTCAAATATGTTTTTCTGAGTAGACGTCTTCCTACGTTTCCTCTTCGTGACGCTCATGCATTCCTGATGCTTAGGGTCAGAATTTTGTACCGTGCCCCTTTAAGAGTCTTTATCTTAAAGTACAAAGAGCTGGTGGCGTTGGTTTGCACATACATATATGTATCGGGTCAAGTAGTGTTCAAGGTTCCTAGGATTTTTTTGTGGGCTTTATTTGAGGGCACTAGAGTTGCTCTTCCCACCCTAAAGTAGCGGAGCACATGTGGCATTGAGATGGTGGTGTCAAGAGTGATCGGGATTGTGGGGGTCCGCCTTTAGAAGTTCAGACCTTTCTTTTGTACGTGCTTACCAGATCCTTAAAGCGGACAGTTCAACAACTCATCCCTTAATACGAACAGTTTCACTGATCCCGGAACTGTTGAAATTTTATCTCAGGCCGCCACCATTCTTGAGCAATAAGTGCAGTTAGTTTTGGTACCTGTAATGCTAACTAGGCTCTCTAATGGCACAGGGGTGATCTAAGGTAGGAGCAGCTGAGGAGGTATGATTCAGAGCTCAGAATCTTACTCCTTGCCTGTTCCTGCCTTCACCCACTTGTCATTAGGGAGTTTAGTTGGTTTGTCGGGAACCAAAACTAACTGCACTTATTACTTGGAAATGGTGGGGCTAAAGAAAATTCCAACTGTTGGAGCAGTGCTTATTAAGACTACATGAGATGTTGAAAAATCTTCTTGGGGATGGCCATACATATTGTAGTCGACTGTGCCAATAGTTTTTGATGGGATCCATTGACCATCTAATATCTCTGGAGGCCTCTATGGTGCCTGATCTCAAGAGCTTGAGGCTCAAGCTGTAGATTTTCACCTGACTGCTTTGTTCTTGGGAAGGTAACGGACAGTCGGACATGTCATGCAGAGCCCGACTGATGGGAGGGATGGTTATCAACCAAAGGAACAATCTAATCTTAAGTTGTGTATTGTTATCAATTGTTGCTGTGTATTCAGATGAGTGGCCACTTGGCCAGCTTGCATTATTGTTGGTGTCAAATCCTGTCAACAAGCCGTTCTTAAGATGTGAACAATGTCACTTTATCATGAGTGACCCGTTCCTACAAACCCCCATTCAGATGGCCATCACGCTGCATGAATTGGCCATTACTGTGTTCACCTCAGGTCAGAGCAGGAACGTCATGGAAAGTCCTCCGGGCGACAAAGTTGTCTTTGTAGCCAGACTTGTTTTAAAGTAGTGTCCATCTGACCCCTCCACCACCAATTATGGCATTGGATTTGGACCAACCAGTCTTCTTAACAGCAGAGGTGACTGACCTTTCCGTTTTGTCTTGGTCTTCTGACTTTGGTTACTAATGACATCTATCAGAATGTATCCGAAGCCCCTGTGCACCGTTTAAAGGGTTTCTCCACAGATCTCCACCTCTGTGATCTGAACGTTGGTTCTGTCCTCCACGTTAGACCTTTGTTGTAGAACCTCGGAGAGGTTCTTCTGGGTTGTCACCCATGGGTTCTCCATCGACATAACGTTGGTTACGTTTTTGGGCTGAACTATAAAAGTGCCTGTTCTCTCGAGCATTAGTTTGGTTTCTTGGTTGTCTTGTTCGCTCCTTTTCAATCGAGTGTAAAAATTTGTTGGCCTGGTTCATCTCTGTCTTGATACTAGTAGCGTGGCTCATCGGGGGTGACTTTAACACAGATGTAATCTATCCTAATAATGTCCCTGTTACTAATGAAACCGGGTGTGACCTGTGAGTCACATGAGACTTCCCTCCGCCAGTGCGGCCTCAAATCCGATCTCGAGATTGTTTTCTTTCCGTTGCTGGCATGTTAATTAGACTTAGAGAAATGGGACACCTTTTTCCCCGGAGCGGCCTTCCTATTACCTCTTGTTTTTCTCCATTCCCCAAAGTGAACGCCAGTTCCCAATGTCACATCCAAGAATGCGGTCTAACCTGTCCTGGCAACACCTTGCCCCGCTGTCTCTTCCGTGTGCACTGATTCCTTGCCTGCAGAGGATTAGCTTTTCTTTGGATGCGTGAGGCGTAAACTTCAAAGCTTGGTTTGGTTTCTCCTGTTGTCTTAGTCTTGTCTTGCTATCCTTTCTATTATTGGTATTCCATTGTGCAAAAAGGATAGACTTTGTAGTCTCCCTAGACATGCAATTTTACATGTCTGGTCTCCCTCATAACATGGCCCCCCAAAAAAGGATAACACCCCTTGAAGGTGCACAGGTCATACTAGGTATAAACACGTTTGTTAGGGATCATAGATGCGATGTCTGCTCTGGACTACTACTTTGGATGGTGTCCATTTAAGACACTGATCCTGTCTAGTGTTTAATTTCCCTACAGCACTCCCGCAGGCAGAATGAAGTATTACACCATTCTTTTTTCAGTCAGTCTATTCTTAGAACTGGAGATAATATCATTCCTTAAGGATTGATCACCTTCACAGGCGTATGGAGACTTACAAAGCCATTTCACTCCACTGGGGGATTGTGAAAAATATGCAAATCTGTTTTCCTATTTACATCTTGGAAAACAATCCCTCTGCTTGTTGCCCTCTAGGGGCAGCCCCCTTAAACATCATACACAATTTTTTCAACATGTTATGTTAACTAGACTCTCATGTCAAGTGGGTGGTGATAGGCAGCGTGTGACTCAGAACCCTCCAATCACATGGTCTGCTTCTGATTGGAGCTCTCTTACGCCCCCTTGCCTGCTTCCTTCTCGACACCACCCACTTGCTATTAGGGAGTTTAGTAAACCTATCGGGCACTAAAACGAACAGCACGGATTGCTCGGAAACCATGAGGGCTAGAGAGAAAATTCCAACTGTGCTGAAATCTGTGAAGCGGTGCCTACTGACGGATGAATGGAGCTAGAGGTGGTGAAGGGTCATCTTTAAATACCCGTCTAGGGCCTAACTGAATGTTGAGCTAATTTGTGTGTGTACATGTCCGCCAACTGAAGTACTGCTGCTTTAACCTTTTTGAGGGCTCCTCTTGTTTTGGATATATATATATATATACCAATACAGAGGATCATTGCTTCATCTCATCTTTATTGGATTCATTTTGTCACTAAAAAATGTTACTCAGGAACAGCCGATAAATCGTAACCTAAACCCTTCACGCCGTCTGCTAGGAAGCGACTTCCACAATATTTGCCGCCTCCTAGCGCAAAAAACCAGACACCCGATATTTGCCCCAAGTGCCAGGTTAATCCAGATGCTGCTTTTTATGACCGATGTAGGCTTGCTATTGTATTATACCGAGTGTTTGTGTGAGTGCGCTAGTTTAACCTATTAACAGTAAGTTATCTCTTTAGGCAAGGGATTCAGAAGAGTAGCCTTTTCCGCAATGGGATTTGCACATCGTCCCGATGGAATTTTTCTCATGTTTCAGGGATTTCTCAGGGCCTCTGACACTGGACCAGCCAGTAGCGGCCAGGTTGCATTTATTTTAATTTTTTTGCATGCACGGCTCTGAGCTCAAAATCCAAATTGTATTGAACAAAGAGCCCCCTCTAGTGTTAAGAAGTTGCTCTTGCGACCATTTCCGGAAACGCAGGTGGACGTTGTCCTCGAAAACCTCTTATTGGAAGTCAGAGTTGAATATAAATATATATATATTTTTTCCAGAATTTTTGATGTTAAAATGCCAAATATTTAAGCGAAAGAGCGGTGTAACGCACGTTGGGTTGCGTTGTATCTGTGAACACTAAATGGACAATCAACCAAGTGGTCTGGAGTAGTTGTGTACGAAGCATTAACCAGTGTTCTGTGTCTTGTCAGAAGACCCCGTTGTTGGTCATTTGCTTTGGCCACCACCTTATCCCAAGACATGCAGAGAATTCACAAAGTCTAGCATACCATGGGCAGTTAGTCTGTCCGGAACAAGCGCCAGTCGACTTTTAAGAAAGTCAGGTGGTACTTGTTTAGATACGTCACTGTATCACTCTTCGGAAGTATGTCGAAGTCTGCTTACCCCCATACAGTTTGCATTATTTCATTGTTGGCAGTGGGTCTCCTTTTACACAACAACGATGGCATTGACAAGTGTGCGTCTTCCCAATTCCTTTAGTTACTGGGCATGTTTACGTGAGGCAACGATTGGGAGTGAAGTTCGACTGAACTGTTGGTGGGCTGTGAAGGGAATCGGACATGGACTTTAGGACACTACACCCCCCTCACAATGTCCTTAGGAGTAGGCTATCTAAGCCATTGGTTCTCAGCCACTTTTTGGTGCTTTACTATCCCAAAGTTTCCTTTTTTAAGGATGACGGCAGGGATTTGACCTCTAGAAGTCCAAGCCCTATGACTCCACCAATATGGCGGTCGGACTTGTTAGAAGGGTGTACTATCCTGTGAAGTTATCAGTTTACGTTCTGACCCTTCCACTTTTACGTCAAGTACTATGTGGCAGAGGGGTTTTTGTGTTGGGTATGTTTTATATGAGGAGCTATAAGGATTTTCTAGCATCATGTCAAAAATTTTTTTGCCAGATACTGAATAGGGTTGAGCCGATCTCGAGATTTCAGGATCGATTTTTAAAAATCGGACTTCCAATCATTTTCCAGCCGATTGTGAAATTTGCTCGATCGACGATCGGGATGCGATCTTTCCCAATCGCTCAACCGTAGTCAATGCTTCTCTATGGGAAGTTACTTTTAGGGTTGAGCCGATCTTGAGATTTCAAAATCCGATTTCCGATCATTTTCCAGTCGATCCCGATCGAGCAAATTTCACGATCACCGATCAGGATCCGATCTTTTCTGATCCCGATCGCTCAACCCTAATACTGAACCGTTGTTAAAATGGTTGCATGTTATTCCTCAACGTCTGGCTGCTGATACAGATGAAATATCTGTTCCTGGATGTTTACGTTTGTTGTCGGGGAGGGGGGGGAGGACTATTGAGCAATTTTGGCGAAAAAATTTTGCCAAAAAATGTCTGCCACATAACTAGCCTAATGTAATGTAGCAGTTTTGCCATGGCACCATCTTGAGGCCCCACCAACAACTACACCAGCTCATTGAGGTCGTCCTTAACTCTTGGTTGATTGTCCGGATTTTTTTTTTTTTATTCCGGCATTGCGTTTGATAAAGGTGTTGGATTATTTTTTCTCTTAGACATTTTATAGGGATTATTTTAAATAATGCCCCCGCCCCCTATTCTAGATATAAAGCTTTGATGCTGGGGTGGTGATTTAAAGTATGTGCCCCCTTAGACTGAGGCGGGGGGGAGTTTCTGTACATAAATGTATACTAGCTAATCTGTGCAGTGCCTTTAGACGTTCCAATTTCTATAAAGTCTTCAAAAACACAACTTTTTTGGCATATATATTATATATATGATGTAATGTTATATAGAAATATATGTATAATATACATATTTTTCCCAGGGGTATGTGATAGCTCTGTATTTTGTATAAAATTTGAAAGTAAAAGTATTTTACCTCAAATTTTAAGATTTTGGAAAAGTTAAATAAAAAAAAATTCCCTTTTCATTAAAGGTGTCTGCGTGTGTGTAGTTTTTTTGGTTTTGTTTTTTTGTTCTTGAACTGGAGCCATAGGGACTGGTTTATGAGTCGTCTTATGAATAACTCGAAAGGACGCCGCTTCCGTTTTTGGGGTTTGTCGCACGTCTACGTCCCTGTCATCGGCCCTGGCAAAAAGGCATTGCTGTTCGAGTGGAAACTTTTTCTGGGCTCAGTGAGGCTGAAAAATTTTGGACCCAGACAAGTGAACTTTTACAGAAGGCCGGGAGACACGCCAATTAGGGCATGTGCTGGAATTGAAATCTACTCAAGTCAAAAATTGGCAGCGGTTTCGGGTATGACAAAAGTCGTCTTCTGGGCCACAGGTTCCTGGTTCTCCTTCTAGTCTCTCTAGCGGATATGTGATGGCTGTAGTCAGACAATGGTTGTCACGGTATTGAAGTCAGTAGAAGTAGGTAGAAGGTTTCAAAGGAAACTATGAGATTTGCCCAGCTCTATGGAGCGGACGGAGGGGACTCATTCCATGAGGGGAGGGAGAGGAGTCGTGATGTCACTTCTGGTGAGCAAGATGTCAGGAACTAGATGGTGAGAGTGGCCCCGGTGGACAGTGACTGGAGCATGTGAATCTGCAGTTGAGAAAGGACTTATCTATAGCCCAAAACGCGTTGTCGTACTGTTATACCTATTCCAATGAAAGGTTCTACTACCATTATTTATGGCTTGTCCTTCATCTCTATGGCGTTTGAGTGCAGATCTTCTGCCACGGACATGTGGTCCATATTTGCTGTCTATTTCTACAAACGGTGGCATGTGTCTGTCACTTGCACATATTGGGATGTCATGGCTGGGGGGGGGGGGGCCAGGATACAGAGATCCTTGCAGGGTTCCAGGAAGATTCGGAATGCAATCCACAAAGATCTTGGAGTATGACTATTTATCTATAATATTCTAAGCAGTCGGCAATAAACTTTGGAACTAAATAAACCCTTTAAATCTCCAATTCATGGTGGAATTTTTGAAAGCCTTTTTAATGGGAAGGAAATTTTTCAATTAATCTCCCACTAGGTTCACACTGCCTCAGTTATGGGGAAATGTGTGCCCTGACCTCTGAGGCGTGCCCTCCGCTGGCAATGGGGTTATGAGGATTGTTTGATGCCAGTCTTTTTAAATGGACCTAAGGTTCCATGGGAAAGTATAGAAAATATGAGAATTTAAAAAAAAAAATTCATACTTTAGTGTTTAAGGGTAAGTTCACACGGGGGATTTTTGACCAAAAAGACAGCTCCCATTGATTTCAATGGAAATCGGTCCGACTCCCAGAAAAAGAAGCGAGATCATTCTTCAGGCTTTTTCGCCTTACCTGGAGCAGAGTGTGCGACTGGATGCCTGTGCACTGCACCAACATTCAGTCGCGGCTACCCATTTTTTGGGTTTTTTTTTCCAATCCAAAAAACCTTTGAACTTAACCTAACATTGACTTCACATGTCCATATAATGGCGCTCTTCAGGAAACAACTTTCCATCTCTCAGGTTTTTTGGTGGTTATCCTTCCACAGCCCAGAACTTAAAAAACAGGACATCCAGTAGTTGGCTGAACACTCTTGCACAACTGACCCAAGTGAGGACCGGTCCATGTTGTGATGATACATCTTGATATAACTCTGTCTTGGTTACCAAGTGTTCCTACTCTGTGGATTGCTGGACTTCCTTCGTGATAGGCTAACCCTGCCGTATGGTTTTGGCACTGTTCCAAACACCTATGTAGATTTAAAAAAAAAAAAAATTCTCCCCTCGCTCTCTTCTCCTCCCCCCCCCTTTCCTTGGGTCACGTTGCTTTGATTTGATGTACAGACGGTCCTCGATGTCTTCTTTACATCTCACAAGTGGCTAGGTTAACATATTAAATTGCAACGCAGGTATGCTGCTCAATGGGAATGCTTACAATCCGTGATTCTTTGCTTCTACACATGATCCCGAGCCCTCGTAATAGCTTCTGAGAGCTCCCATCTTTCATTTTCAGTTTGGTCAGGGACCCCATCAGAAGCGCTGCACGTGCCTGGCTATTGATCTGCAGGATTACTCTATTTCATCCGTATTGATCATGTAATTGCTTGATCTCAAATCTCATTTAGACGTCGCGTTCCTTCCCTATTGCTTTTCACTTTCTCTGTTACTTTCGCTGTACCGACGTCGTGACCAATTCAATAATGCGAGGGGGGGGGGAGATCCTGGCCGCTCGCCTCGGTATCCTTTCAGATATATTAATTACAAAGTTTAGGATTCTGCTGTTTTAAGAAATTGGCTTTTTATTTTGCCTGCTGCCTGGTTTTATTGTTGAGCCTATAGATGGCTATGAAGGCAGTTGTGCCCTATAAGTAGCACCCCGGACTATCACTATCCTACAGACTTGAATACCCTTAGTATTTTTTCAAAAAAAAATAAAAAATTTAATGGTACCATTCATGATACTATATAATGTTAGAAAATATGTGAATTGGAACTCTCTTCTACTATGTCACGTGAGTATGTCCCACCTTATTACCTAGGAGTATACTGGTTCTCGGGAAGGTTGAGATTGCCAATATGTATCCCAAGGGTCCCAAATCAGTTGAAACTATTCCAAGGAATCGATGAACGATTGGTGAGGTTTTCCATTATACGCAGAGCACTCACTCCTTGATGTCTATTTCCAACAATTAAGGTCTTAGCCAAGGTGAGTATAGTTTGGCCAACTCTTTACCTATAGCTCTAGGTGGTACGTTCAGAAGGTACTGAAGAGGGTCCTACATGGCGTGATAAATTTCATATCGGCCCTTTCACGTGGTATCAGAATGGTTGCAGCTTAATGTAACGACATCCTGCCGACCGAAGGAACAGCAAAATTTAACTTTGTGCAGGAGGACAGGGGTGTGACACCGAAACATAAAGTGTTTTTATATTGTTTTTTCTTCTACATGGTGCACTTAGATCTTTTAGCCGCTTTCGACCAAATTGCACAGTATCCTCCCAGCTCGTCATATACTTATGAGCAGGTGGAGCCGATGGCACTGGGATGTGGAGGATGCAATGAATAGCCAATATGAGGTCCTTGGTGAATGTGCCTATAAGGAGGAGTTTCTCAGGGGGATACCTGAGTGGAGTGAAAAAGTAGGACGTGGTGATGGGTTTGTGTGTAGTGATAACATGTTTGAGGTGAGAGGACATTGCTGTTGAAGATGGGCAAATGTACGTTAGAGAGTTAGGGTGTATTGGGGGTCAACCATAGCTTTTCCATCTCTGTCCATCTGTTATATGCCCACAGTGTCCAAGGGATTTGTCGAGATGGGCTGCCCAATTATATTTAAGAATATCAGGAACTGCCAGACCCCCTATCAGTTAAGACGACAAACTTCGGAATACTAGGCCTCCTAGAGTGCCAAATAAATCAAAGTATAGTTGACGTCACAACCCTGAGCTTCCCCATAGTAATGACAGGCCGGGAGTGTTATGAAAGTAATGCAAAAGTTTGGGTAGGAGGGTAGTCTTAACTGAAGCTATGCAACCTAAAGATATGGGTAGATGTTTGCAAATATCCACAAGTTTACGGAACTCCCTGAGCAGAGGGGAATCGGCTTACTATACCATAAAGTAGCATAAGGTAAGGTGTATGTCCAAATATTTTAGGAAAGTCTCCTTCCACTGAAATTGGAAATATTGTTGGCGCTAGCTAAGAAATGATGGAGGAATCGGATGGGTAGGGCCTCAGTTTTTAAGGTATTGGTCTTATAGCCTGCTAGTCTACCATGGGTATGGAGGGCAGTGTGGAGGTTAGGTAATGAACTATTCGTAAGGGTGAGAAGAGATAATTTAAGCTCCTTATTACGCGCTTTGACCTCAGATTGACTAACGTGAGAAGCTAAGTGTTCAATACACAATACAAACAATAAAGGGGAGAAAGGGCAGCCCTGATGGGTGGCATTACCAATGGTAAAGGGGGGGATGTGCAGTGAGGTAGGTAAATGCCTACTCAATGTCAAGGCTGAGGAAAAGTGTAGACTCTTCCTGCTTGTGTTATTTAACCTTTGCTGGGCCTAGTTACTGAGCACATGTTGTCAATGAGTTAACCATACATTTATTTTAGTTCTTTGGGGTTTTTTTTTTTTTGTTTGTTTGTTTTAATGTATGCCAGAGGGTTTCTTTAACGTTTCATATACAGTGCTGGCCAAAAGTATTGGCACCCCTGAAATTCTGTCAGATAATACTCATTGTCTTCCAGAAAATGATTGCAATCACAAATTCTTTGGTATTATTATCTTCATTTAATTTGTCTTCTATGGTAAACCACAAAAAGAATTGTCAAAAAGCCAAATTGGATATAATTCCACAGCAAACATAAAAAAGGGGGTGGACAAAAGTATTGACACTGTTTGAAAAATCATGTGATGCTTCTCTAATTTGTGTAATTAACAGCACCTGTTACTTACCTGAGGCATCTAACAGGTGGTGGCAATAACTAAATCACACTTGCAGCCAGTTGAAATGGATTAAAGTTGACCTAACCTGTGTCCTTGTGTGTACCACATTGAGCATGGAGAAAAGAAAGAAGACCAAAGAACTGTCTGAGGACTTGAGAAGCAAAATTGCGAGGAAGCATGAGCAATCTCAAGTCTACAAGTCCATCGCCAAAGACCTGAATGTTCCTGGGTCTACCATGCGCAGTGTCATCAAGAAGTGTAAAGCCCATGGCACTGTGGCTAACCTCCCTAGATGTGGACTGAAAAGAAAAATTGACGAGAGATTTCACCGCAAGATTGTGCGGATGGTGGATATAGAACCTCGACTAACATCCAAACAAGTCTAAGCTGCCCTGCAGTCCGAGGGTACAACAGTGTCACCCCGTACTATCCAGCGTCAGCGTCTGAATGAGAAGGGACTGTATGGTAGGAGACCCAGGAAGACCCCACTTCTTACCCAGAGACATAAGCCAGGCTGGAGTTTGCCAAAACTTACCTGAGAAAGCCAAAAACATTTTGGAAGAATGTTCTCTGGTCAGATGAGACAAAAGTAGGAAAAGGCATCAACATAGAGTTTATAGGGGAAAAAAAGAGGCCTTCAAAGAAAAGAAGACGCCCCCTACAGTCAGACATGGCGGAGGTCCATGATGTTTTGGGGTTACTTTGCTGCCTCTGGCACTGGCCTGCTTGACCGTGTGCATGGCATTATGAAGTCTGAAGACGACCAACACATTGTGCAGCATAATGTAGGGCCCAGTGTGAGAAAGCTGGGGCTCCCTCAAAGGTCAGGGGTCTTCCAGCAGGACAATGACCCAAAACACAGGTCAGCACTAGAAAATGGTGGTGAGAGAAAGCCCTGGACACTTGTAAAGTGGCAGCAAGGAGTCCAGCCCTGAATCCCATAGAACACCTGTGGGGGGAAGGAGAGATCTCTTGATGGCATCTCAGGGACCTGGAGCAGTTTGCCAAAGAAGAATGGTCTAAGATTCCAGCAGAGCCTTGTAAGAAACTCATTGATGGTTACCGGGAGCGGTGCGCAGTTATTGTGTCTAAAGGTTGTGCTACCAAGTATTAGACTGAGGGGGCCAATACTTCTGTCCGGACCATTTTTGGAGTTTTGTGTAAAATGATCAATGATTTGACTTTTTTTTTCATTCTCTTTTGTGTTTTTTCATTGCAAACAAAATAAATGAAGATAATACCAAAGAGTTTGTGATTGCAATCATTTTCTGGAAGAAACCGAGTATTATCTGACAGAATTGCAGGGGGGCCAATACTTTTGGCCAACACTGTAGATGCACCTGCCACATTCTCACAATTCTGATTTACTATACCAAATTATATGGTTAAATATTTTGGTGAGACCAAAAACTCCCGTATTGATCGAAATGTTCAAGACTTATCAGATGAGAAGGCTTCATTTCTAGGGCGCCTCAATTGGTTGGTACGGCAGGCTCATCACGAAGTATACATGTTTGCTTCATGTAAATCACGTTACAGAGGACATGATCTGACCAACTTCTTCACTAGTTGACTTTGGCCCTAACCAGAGCATTCACGTCTACTGTTCCTTCTTTTTGGAAGATTCCTTTCTTGTCTCTTCGACTAGCCAGTTCTGCTCCTCCTAGAAGATAAGTGATGGAAGCCAAGACATCGGTGGTCAAAACTTTTTGGTAATCTGTAGACTGTTGGTCTTTGCTCAAACTTGAGTCCACATTTGGAGAAAATGACATCCAATCTGATCTATCTCCTTGAAGAAAATTGCATAGCTACTTGGATCCAATCTCCTCTCCTTTTGTTCATCATCTTCAAGGTCTGTAAACATGGAACATGTAACCTTCTCTATCCATGACGACACTGTAGCTATTTTTATATCAGATCCTAGAATGCTGGCCAAGTATTGAGTCATCTCGTTACTATCTAAATGGATAAGACGACAGATTCTAGCCGGGAGGCGGAACTGATGTAGAAAGTTTTGTTTGTCGAGTGGCTGATTCACTAAGAAATTGGATAAGCTCTCAAATCCTTTTGGAGTCCTCCATTGAGTCACCAGCAAGTGACCTTTTTAATCATTTTAGTGGATTCTACGAGATTGGCATCACCGGTCTTACAAATATGTATATAAAGATTTACCTCTCCGTCCCTAATATGAGTAATATTTATTCTCTGATCACTTGTTACTATTACGGGCCTAGTGCGCAAGTGACTCATCGTAGGATCAGTATAATGGAACCACGTTAAGGAGAACCGAAGGAAGACGTCTTGTACGAGCTTAAGACTGGATTTGTTCCCCAAATCCTTTATGGTGTTTATTACTCATCAGGATTTTGTTTTCATTCTCGCATCTATTTATATTCAGGTCGGTAACTATAACAAGGAGGAATCTACGGCTTCATCATAGGTGGGATTCTCTACGGTAAGAGCAGTGTGCCTACAAGACTTTGGATGAGGAAGTTGACATGGAAGAGTTTTCACGGGGGATCGGGTGTAGCACTATTACAAAAGTTATGGAGATGGGTCGTTGAATCATTTGTAGTTCTGCTGGTGGGCCTACCACCCTTCCTGAATTGACCGAAGAGGACAACGGAGGGTGAATATTTCCTAGTTCCTGGAGGTAATACTAATATGTCCTCACAACGCGTTCTATTCCACGTAAAAGTTTTCAAAGTCCCCTAGAAAACTCAGCTTGGTCTTTTCTTTTTGATAAACACCGGAGGGGTTGGAGGGGGGGCCAGTCATGGAGCCAACACCTAAATCTGCCTGGAATGAGTTCATTACTCAGTCTGTTTGCTCGGATTGTTATTGATCCTAAGCTGTCACTTTTCATTGGTGCTAATGGGATATGAAAAGCCTTCAGTAACCAGAGTGTCCGCGTTCCTCTCCTGCAGTATAATCTCTCGCCTTGGCTTCATTTTTATGCTGGCGGTGTCTATATTTTAGGCGCCGCTTTTGGCCGCTCTCATTCCTTAATGGCAATTATAACACCATAATGGCTTCAACAAGCAACTACCCGGCTAGCAAGGAATAGAGATGAGCTAACGCTTGTCTGTTTTCAAGCAAACACTTGAGATACTCGGCACATCGGTCCTTAAAATGCAAGTGGTCACTCTATTGGGATGTATTGAGGAAATATCAATGCAGTGTCCAGAGTCGAGTATACCTAGATACATTTAGGCCTTGGTATATCATAGGAATTTGACTTTCATGGTGCCTTTTGTGGGCTTTGAAACCATAATCCCCTGATGAAGGTCCAATTCAATGTCCTGTTTCCCCACAATTTTGGCATATCCACGCTGTTTCTAGGACTCCTATTCACTTCTATGGGAGTTGCGGAAACGGTATAGCTCAGAGAGCGATGACTTCTCTGTAAAGCCTGACCATCGAGGACAATTCAGATTTCACGGTCAACGAGGTTGATGTAACGTAGAGTTGGGTGACACAACCTGGAGATGGGTGCAGGTCCCAGTGGATATGCCATAAATGTATTTAGTGAAAAAACCCTTTTAAGAGATGGATCTATGTTGCGTGCACGTCTTATGGTCACTGGTTTGGATGGTGACCTTGCACCCCTATATTGGACACCGTAGTCAGCAAATCTACTAAACTGAAGTTGTAGAAGCATCAAAACTACCAAATTAACCCTTTCAGATAGTTCTGCCTAACTTTTATACAATGTGTGTGTTGTGTAGAGGGCTCACCCCTCATCTTCTAGAGGGCCCCAGTCCCACAGATGTCAATGGGGTGCAGAAAAGACAGGCTACTTAAGGATCCCATGGATCGTGAGATAAATTTGCAAGTCTAGTTCAGCTAACAGAGTTGGGCATGCAGTGGTGCTATGGAGCCAAGATAGTGGTGCATCTAGTTTGAGTTTCCAGGAACCGGGTAAGAGGACTAGGCCCATGTATGGAAATTAGGCCCAGGCACAGCACTACAGCTAGCAGCAACAGAGCCAGGCTCACCGAAGGTTGGAAATGACCATGCCACAGAAGGTGGCCATCTTTAGTGGTCAGTGAGCGGGACACTGATGGGCATGCTGCATAGCCAGACTAATGTTGGACTCAGTTTGAGTTCCTAGCGATAGGGCAAGAGGACTAAGCCCTTGCCTAGGACACAGTGCAACAGAGCCAGGTTCACCGTGGCACGAGCATGGCCATGCCACAGTTGAACATCATACTTGGTCACCACCAGAGGACTGAGTCCCCTCTCTCTCTATCATTACACTCCATATGAGGAGAGGGAGACTCCCCTTCCACAGGCCGTCCGGCTATAGAATGAGAACCTACCACTGATCTGCTGAGTACTATTCCTTTTTGTTAAATCGTTCTATTTTGTAAAAGGTTTGTGTCCAACCCTACACATGTAAAATAATACACCACCTATGTGAGACTGCAGATAGTTGTACCAAACGACCAACTAGAAAAATAACTTCTCATAACCACACGTGACGAATTACATCATACTTGGCAAACGCGGGCCCAATTAGGTTTTATTTTCCAGACATGCTGACTTCATAAATGGGCACTTTGTGTTACCATCGCACCCATAGAGTAACACAGGTGACATCCAATTAATTTCCAGAGCCACATCACTCCCAAACAATTCAGCGGCCTCCGGGTGATGGAGGTTTAGATCTCGATGCACTTAGTGTCAAGAAGAATTAAAATGTGGCCGTACCCCCAGAGAGTAGGCAGTGCGACGATCAAATAAATAGGAATTATAGCGGCAGAGTATGATGAGGTCTCCGATCAATAGTGATTCAGGGCAAAGGGCCACCTGATAATGCAAGCGTTATATCCTTTATTAACTCAGTATCACCGCTGCCTTACTTAAAGGGTTAAAGTCTCTGCCTCCGAACCCCCGGCGCTCCCCTGGGACTGAACACTGGGTTATCATTTTAAGTAACTCTAATGCAGCGTGTGATGGAAAGTGCCACTCGCTGGTGACAGACAGATCTCCGCAGAACAGGAGAGAGACAGGACCGATCACCTCCTAAGGTAAGACTCCGCTCCGTAATCTAAGCACAAAAAATTTTTGGTAACGGAGTTTGGTTACCGTCAGCAACGTATAAAAAGTTTCGTTCGAGTATAGAGATCTTGTTTTTCACCTGCACCTAAAAATCAGTGAAACAAATGTAGTCTTTATTTTTTTTTTCAATAATTATTATGAATATATTGTTCGGATTGTGTGTTTATTTTTTGTTTGTTTTGGGGGGTTTTTATGTAATTTTTGTTTGTTTATTTTTTTCTATTTTTGGGATTTTTGTCTATTATGAAAATTCTATTTTAGATTTTTTTCTTCTGTCAAATAATTACATTTTTATTATACAATCCTATTTTTTTATTCATATTTATTATCTTTTTAGAGTTTTTATAGATTTGGGTTTTTTTTCTGTTTTTTTTTTTTTTTTTTATTTTTCTAAAGAATAGACTCCAACTAAGGACATCAGTGTTTACCCTTACGTATAAGTTTAGGGTCCCAATCCATTTATTGACCAAATAGCTATTGAACCTATTTCCACTCTCCTTTTTTCTTTTCTTTTTTTTTATCCTTTTTTTTTTTTTTTTTTTTTTTTTTTTTTTAAATGATCTTTCCTTCGTCATAAAAGGGAAACTGAAATTTATTTATTTTTTTACTTTTTTGCAGTTTTTTTTCCCAAAAATAAATTGTTCAAAACAAAATGAATAAATATCAGTTTATATTTGTATATCACCATGTATTATATAGTATAGTCTTGAAAAATATTGAATAATCTGTAACTGAATGTGCTTTGGCTCACGCGGTGAGTTATTATTTTTTACATTATAGTGAAAGTAATTTTATTAGATGAACGTTGGTCATGTATTTGGATGTTACATTAGTGTATACCGTATATATACAGACGCGTTATCACATGGTGTTCTTTATACTGGATAGAATAGAAGGGTCCTCTAACCTCTTATGTTTCAGGTTATAAAATTTTGTGATCTCAATAAAAAAATAAAATGTATTAATAATGTAAACCCACAATCCATAATACTGAAATGATTCCGTTCGATTTTATAAATGACAAATTTTTAATGATCCAAATTTTACTTTTTGCAATTTTTTACAAAAATTAAATCTTAATGTAGAATATTTATTATTTATTATTAATATATATATATATATATATATATATATATATATATATATATACACAGGTATATATTTTATTGTTTTATTTTATATAGGAGACTAGAAGTTGATGCGGTGTCCATTATAATACCATGCGGTATAGTGTGGGAATGCTGTGTACAAAAATAGTTGCCGCGATATATTATAAGGGGCAGGTGGATTACCCATTGAGACGGATCTTTAGCATGACCGGATTCTTGGGACCCCACGGACAGATGTCACATTCAATGCTAATGTAATATAAATGTCGTCATGTTTTTGAAATGTGTGCAACATGTAGTAAAATGATTTGCACTAAATAGCTCTATGAAGGGAGACTACAAGAAGTCTCCCTTGTCCTAGTGACTACTTCGAAGCAGGATTAGGCTAAATATGTGTTTGCCAACAATACTAGACTCAAAATGGGAAGAATATAAGGGAATTACCCCCAAAAAAATCAGCTTAGAAGCAGTGCTCAGTTAAGCAGGGGCGGGGCTTACCAGTGGACCAGGACTTGGCAAGTATGTAAATGTTTTATAGCCCATGTGAGGGAACAAATTATTTTCCAGCCATAAATGAAGACTTTTAAGAGGTTATTTAAAGTGTTCCCTCTACTTTAACAGTGTAAGAAGCTTCTATAAAATATCTTAGTATGACTAGTGACCATATCAGCCATCCTCTGGAGGACCCTGGGTGTAATTAGACTTCTCCTTCCATCAGTACTTTGTATGGGATGACCAGTCTGGTTTTGGTGTGCTGCACAGAAGAAGGACGTTTTTCTAGAGACAACTCTTTAGCCCTAAAAATATCCGGTGAGGGGAGTTGAGTTTGAGGATCGATAGATGAATTTGTCGGAAATGCCTAATAATAGGGTCCAACCTCTAAGACCTGCGTCTAAATTAGGAACAAGGAACCTTCCTTCAGCCATCACATCCAGGTCGGTGGCCACGTACGCGCGGGACTTTGTTTATTTCTATAGGAGTTATGGAAAAAGCCGAGTAGGCGGCCAGTTGTCATATGGGATGGTGGTCATGAGGCCCTTCTTATGAATGCCAAACCCAGAGGTGAGACTTCTCTCTATAAGAAGTTTCTTACATATTCGGTGGAGTTGGGTTCGCTGATTTAACCAGTTTTGGTTATAATTTTTGGGAGAGGTCTTTCAACTATTTTTGGAAAAAATGATGGACATGTAGAATTTTTGACGGTACGACATATTTGTGCCAGTGTGATCAGGAGTAGGGGTGTAACTGTAATAGAGAAAAACGCTCCATAACTAATAGCCGGGATTTGAGAAAACTCAGTTCTTGGCTGCTTAACCTGAAACACTACGATTGGCTCCGATAAGGTCAAATGGAGGAGGCTAGTGTAACGGTTATAGAAAGTGGCCACCATAATGGAGATGGCATGAATGGCAATGGGAGATGGGACCTCTCTGTTCATGGTGGATATGTCATCTGGTGTGGATGGCCATAGGTGACTCCTCTTATGGGGATTGGACCTCTCTTCACAGTGGACCTGTTACCTGTGTAAATGGTAGTGGTTGATTCCCACTTATGGATATTGGACCTCTCCATCCAAAGAAGACATGTCACTTGGCTTGAATGGTAGTGAGTGGCCCTCATTATGAAGATGGGACCTTTCTGTTCACAATGGACATGTCTCCTGGTGTGAAAGATAATGGATAGCCACCATAATGGAGGTGGTGTGAGTGGCAATGGGTGGCCACCATTGTGGAGATGGGACCTCTCCATTCATAGTGGGCATGTTACCTGATTTGAATGATAATGGGTAGCTACCTTATGGAGATGGTGTGAATGGCAATGGGTAGCCACCATTATGGAGATGGGACCTCTCCATTCACAGTGAACATGTCTCCTGGTGTGAATGCTAATGGATAGCCACCATTATGGAGATGGAACCTCTCCATTCACAGTGGACGTGTCCTGGTGTGAATGGTAATGTGTGTCCCCCATTATGGAGATGAGATTTGCATCTATTAGACATTTTATGGCTTTTTTTAAAAAAAAAAAAAAATTCTCCTTCTTCTGGATCAACATAGTAATTTTATAGGTTGGGCGGAATGGACTTTTCTTTCTCCAACCTTATTGACTGTGTCTATGTTTAACTTTGACATGAAGCACGGGAGCTCCAAATTTTTTTGGTTAGTCAAAATTGTATATGCATACGCTATATACACACAAATTTGTGGACCACAAGAGCTCACACTATGGTCTCCTCAAGCCAGAAGAACATTACTAGTCTATATTTAATCCCATCACACTGGCCCCTGTCTCTGCCTCCTTCAGCCGACCTTCCTGATCTTTTCTTACCTCATTTAGGATTTCTTGTTTGACCAGAGTACAAAAGCTTTTTAAAATCCTATTTCCCCTAGAGACACAAAGCAAGGAAATGGAGGGGAGTCGGTGGTAGGGAGCGTGTTGCTACTGGAGCTGACCGGAGTCAGGAGCGAGGTATTCACTGCTGGCATTGGGCAGTGAGAGTGATGCCAAGAGCACACAGGCATGAATGTCCCGGTAATTCCCTGCACAACATACAGTAGGTGTTGAAGTGAGACCCTGGCTCCGGCCCCGGGTTATTTATATCTACATGACGGCATTAATACACTGACGTCAACTGCAAAAATAGAAATACACTGATATTTATGTCTCCGGATGAGATCTCTGTTATCGGGTCACTTGTGTCTTCCTGGAACAACAACATCAAAAAACACCACAACTAAAAATAACAGCAAAAGTCATTATTTACTAATACATATGATAGGAATAGTATTTATAGGTCACAGCATTACTAGTAGTATTATATAGTATTACTACACAATGCTAAATAGTAGTAGCTTATAGTAGTTATATTCTTGTACATAGGAGTAGTATTATAGTAGATATATTCTTGTACATAGTAGTATTATAGTAGTTATATTCTTGTACATAGGGGGCAGTATTATAGTAGTTATATTCTTGTACATAGGAGCAGTATTATAGTAGTTATATTCTTGTATATAGGAGCAGTATTATAGTAGTTATATTCTTGTACATAGGAGTAGTATTATAGTAGTTATATTCTTGTACATAGGAGCAGTATTATAGTAGGTATATTCTTGTATATAGGAGCAGTATTATAGTAGTTATATTCTTGTACATAGGAGTAGTATTATAGTAGTTATATTCTTGTATATAGGAGCAGTATATTAGTAGTTATATTCTTGTACATAGGAGTAGTATTATAGTAGTTATATTCTTGTAAATGGGAGCAGTATTATAGTAGTCATATTCTTGTACATAGGAGGTAGTATTATAGTAGTTATATTCTTGTACATAGGAGCAGTATTATAGTAGTTATATTCTTGTACATAGGAGCAGTATTATAGTATGTATATTCTTGTATATAGGAGCAGTATTATAGTAGTTATATTCTTGTATATAGGAGCAGTATTATAGTAGTTATATTCTTGTACATAGGAGTAGTATTATAGTAGTTATATTCTTGTAAATGGGAGCAGTATTATAGTAGTTATATTCTTGTACATAGGAGCAGTATTATAGTTGTTATATTCTTGTACATAGGAGCAGTATTATAGTTGTTATATTCTTGTGCATAGGAGGCAGTATTATAGTAGTTATATTCTTGTACATAGGAGTAGTATTATAGTAGTTATATTCTTGTACATAGGAGCAGTATTATAGTAGTTATATTCTTGTACATAGGAGTAGTATTATAGTAGTTATATTCTTGTACATAGGAGTAGTATTATAGTAGTTATATTCTTGTACATAGGAGCAGTATTATAGTAGTTATATTCTTGTACATAGGAGGTAGTATTATAGTAGTTATATTCTTGTACATAGGAGCAGTATTATAGTAGTTATATTCTTGTGCGTAGGAGGCAGTATTATAGTAGTTATATTCTTGTACATAGGAATAGTATTATAGTAGTTATATTCTTGTACATAGGAGTAGTATTATAGTAGTTATATTCTTGTACATAGGAGGTAGTATTATAGTAGTTATATTCTTGTACATAGGAGCAGTATTATAGTAGTTATATTCTTGTATATAGGAGCAGTATTATAGTAGTTATATTCTTGTACATAGGAGTAGTATTATAGTAGTTATATTCTTGTACATAGGAGCAGTATTATAGTAGGTATATTCTTGTATATAGGAGCAGTATTATAGTAGTTATATTCTTGTACATAGGAGTAGTATTATAGTAGTTATATTCTTGTATATAGGAGCAGTATATTAGTAGTTATATTCTTGTACATAGGAGTAGTATTATAGTAGTTATATTCTTGTAAATGGGAGCAGTATTATAGTAGTCATATTCTTGTACATGGGAGCAGTATTATAGTAGTCATATTCTTGTACATAGGAGGTAGTATTATAGTAGTTATATTCTTGTACATAGGAGCAGTATTATAGTAGTTATATTCTTGTACATAGGAGCAGTATTATAGTATGTATATTCTTGTATATAGGAGCAGTATTATAGTAGTTATATTCTTGTATATAGGAGCAGTATTATAGTAGTTATATTCTTGTACATAGGAGTAGTATTATAGTAGTTATATTCTTGTACATAGGAGCAGTATTATAGTAGTTATATTCTTGTATATAGGAGCAGTATTATAGTAGTTATATTCTTGTACATAGGAGTAGTATTATAGTAGTTATATTCTTGTATATAGGAGCAGTATATTAGTAGTTATATTCTTGTACATAGGAGTAGTATTATAGTAGTTATATTCTTGTAAATGGGAGCAGTATTATAGTAGTTATATTCTTGTACATAGGAGCAGTATTATAGTTGTTATATTCTTGTACATAGGAGCAGTATTATAGTTGTTATATTCTTGTGCATAGGAGGCAGTATTATAGTAGTTATATTCTTGTACATAGGAGTAGTATTATAGTAGTTATATTCTTGTACATAGGAGCAGTATTATAGTAGTTATATTCTTGTACATAGGAGTAGTATTATAGTAGTTATATTCTTGTACATAGGAGTAGTATTATAGTAGTTATATTCTTGTACATAGGAGCAGTATTATAGTAGTTATATTCTTGTACATAGGAGGTAGTATTATAGTAGTTATATTCTTGTACATAGGAGCAGTATTATAGTAGTTATATTCTTGTACATAGGAGGTAGTATTATAGTAGTTATATTCTTGTACATAGGAGCAGTATTATAGTAGTTATATTCTTGTACATAGGAGGTAGTATTATAGTAGTTATATTCTTGTACATAGGAATAGTATTATAGTAGTTATATTCTTGTACATAGGAGTAGTATTATAGTAGTTATATTCTTGTACATAGGAGGTAGTATTATAGTAGTTATATTCTTGTACATAGGAGCAGTATTATAGTAGTTATATTCTTGTACATAGGAGCAGTATTATAGTAGTTATATTCTTGTACAAACAGGGCAGTTTTATAGTAGTTATATTCTTAGACATAATGGCAGTGTTATATTATATAATTGTATTTATCTATTTACCTATTGATATCCGTTCCATATCTATCTATATAAATTCGCCTTGTCTACAAATCTATCCATGTCTTCACTGCCAAACTGATCTTGGACACAATTGTAAATGACCATCCCAGAATCCTCTGCGTCCAGTCTGTTGGTCCTGCCAGTGTCCCATAATCCTCTTGGCCTAATAGCATTACAGAGCTTTAAACAAACAGTAGTATTGACCTCGGCCTTGCGTTACATTAGCCGGGGAAGGGCCAATCACCTGTGATGATCCCGGGCGTCCCCCATGAGGGAATTAATGAGCTCGACAAGGGATTTGTATGGATGAAGTGAGGCAGGAGCGGGGAATTATCTCTGACAGTGCCTTGTCTGTTTGCTCGGCATATCCTGCGTGAGACCCTTTCCCTTCCCAGCCCCTAATGCCGTCCTCCGCCTAATAATCATCTTTTCGGTTTGCTTAGTGTTATAGCTCATTGAGAAAATCACAGCTGGGATTACCGTCATGAGACCAAAGTGAAAACCTAATCCTGGGACATTGTCCTCTTAAAATCAAATCTAACCTTGGTAGACTACGGGATGTTTTATAACTTGTATCTTCTATAATGTATTATACTGTCTATAGATAATGTATTCATCCACGGTCAGGGCCCAGGGCTAACGGAAAAAATAACCATTGGTAAAGAGAGCCGTTTTCTGGGACCTAAAAATTGAAGATCAATGGGGGTCTGACACTCTGGACACCTGCTGGACCCCTGAATGCTGCTACTGCTTCACACATTCATGGTTCCTATGTCCTCCTTGCAACACAGTCCCATTCAAGTGAATTGACCGAGTTGCAATACCAAGTACAGCCACTAAACAATGTATGGTGCTGTGCTTGGTAAATAGTGAAGAGGCTGCAGCAATCACTGATCGGCAAGGGTCTTGGATGCTTATCCCCTTCAGATCTTGAATCGATGACCTAATTCTGGTGAAACCTCTTTAAGGGGTTGTCCTCTTACTCCTTTTTTTTGATAGAAGAATCTCCTGTCAAATCAATTGATCACTGAAGCCCCAATGATCAGGTGTGATCTGTGTTCAATTTCCTTTCAGCACTCCCACAGGGCAAATGAGGCATTACATGTTGTCCATTGAAATCAATAGACTGTCCTTCTAATTGGTCCTCCAGAGTGAGAGCTGCTCTTTGTAGCCACTGTCCTCTCTTGCTAACCCGTTTTACCCCCATGGATTTCGTCAGTTTTTGTTCAATTCAGATTTAAATTTTAAAAATCCTGAAATTTTCATTCTGGTCACAAAGCCAAATAATATGCTGAGAATTCCAATAGGAGATTTCTTTGCAGCAACCATCTCCCTGAAGATCCCCGCCGTCGTGTATACTGTATACAGATAATACCGCGTGACCGTCCCTACACCAGGAGGTAGTCTAGTGAATTCGGCAATTACATTTCCCTTTAACCGACACGGTTACATTTCCCTTAAGCAAATAAGATTAAACTAATGATTATATTTTCTTCGGTCGGTGAAAAGAAGAAAAAACGGTCGAATCCCAAATCCTACTAAAGCCAACTACAGCAGGATAAGTCTATGTTTAAGCCTGGTGTAACTTGCGTCTTATTTTGGGCTAGATAAGAAGATAAGGGTGGAGGCCCCCACACCCCTCCTCCCCCCGGCATCTTATATATCGGTCAGATTTTATGGAAGTGAATCTGCTCCACTTCTCAGTTCATGGTGGATGGAATCGTAGTCAACGATCGCGGTTCTGAGTAAGTAGAAATCTGACTTTATAATTTTACAAATTTTTTTTTAAAAAATTTTACAATTTTTTTTTTCGTAAATCGAATTCTAGCGTATCAATCATCATAAAATTCTTTACTATTATTACACCGTCAGTATTTATCACTGTTATAGTTTGCCGTAAATTTGGGAAAGGCGATATCTTTTATATGTTTAATATTTTATAAGACGGCTAAAAATATTTTTGAAGAAGAGAAAAAAAATTCTATTTTCTGTGACTTTTTGGTTCCATTTTATTGCCTGTTGTGTTTTGACTTTACTTTAGAAATAATAAAAACTGTTTATAAAAAATAGGAAAAAAATAGATTCTTTACACTTTTTGAAAAAAAAAATCTTTATTAGTAGATTTAAATACAAGAATATAAATTCATACAAAAAGCAATACAAAAAAAAACTAAAAAGAAAAACGAAAACAAAATGACTAATATGTTTCCTCTATCAGAAGCGCACTTCTATTAATCCAAATCTATGCGTCTAAGTATATATCATAAGACTAAAAAAAAAAACCCAATTCTTTAGCTCCCCATGAATATACAAATTCAATGTACAAATAACAAATCTTTACAACTTTTCAAAAACTACCAAAATTTCCTTCTATAACATTTTATTCACTTTTACAGCATTGGAAACCTTTTTCTATATTTAGGATTAGAAACCACATTTTTGAATATTTGTTGTAAAGAAAAAAACTAATTTTTGCTGGTCGGTTTTGGTGACGTAAAATAGGAATAGGAATTTTAAACGTTTGTGGTAGGAAAAATAGAATTAAAACTTGGAAGAAAAATTGTAAAAAAACCTTAATAATTGTAGTTCAGAATGAAAAGGAAATTTCTATGTGTTATTACTAGAATATTGGGGGTACAGTATACAGTATAATATACAGTGCCTTGCGAAGGTATTCGGCCCTCTCAGTGGCGTAACTAGGAATGGCGGGGCCCCCCCCTCCTCCGCATTCCTGCGCGCTCTATTGTGTCCCTTAGTGGCCCCTGTACACAGTATAATATCCCATAGTGGCCCCTGCACACAGTATTATCCCCCATAGTGGCCCCTGCACACAGTATTCTGTCCCTCGTGCGACCCCCCCCCCCTCCTCCGCATTCCTGCACGCTCTATTATGTCCCATAGTGGCCCCTGCACACAGTATTATGCCCCATAGTGGCCCCTGCACTCAGTATTATGTCCCATAGTGGCCCCTGCACACAGTATTATCCCCCATAGTGGCTCCTGCACACAGTATTATGCCCCATAGTGGCCCCTGCACACAGTATTTTCCCCCATAGTGGCTCCTGCACACAGTATTATGCCCCATAGTGGCCCCTGCGCACAGTATTATGCCCCATAGTGGCCCCTGCACACAGTATTATCCCCCATAGTGACCCTGCACTCAGTATTATGTCCCATAGTGGCCCCTGTACACAGTATTATGCCCCATAGTGGCCCCTGCACACAGTATTTTCCCCCATAGTGGCCCCTGCACACAGTATTATGCCCCATAGTGGCCCCTGCACACAGTATTATGCCCCATAGTGGCCCCTGCACACAGTATAATGTCCCTCAGTGGCCCCTGCACACAGTATTATCCCCCATAGTGACCCTGCACACAGTATTTTCCCCCATAGTGGCCCCTGCACACAGTATTTTCCTCCATAGTGGCCCCTGCACACAGTATTATGTCCCTTAGTGGCCCTTGCACACAGTATTATGCCCCATAGTGGCCCCTGCACACAGTATTTTCCCCCATAGTGGCCCCTCCACACTGTATTATGTCCCATAGTGGCCCCTGCACACAGTATTATGCCCCATAGTGGCCCCTGCACACAGTATTATGTCCCATAGTGACCCCTGCACACAGTATTATCCCCCATAGTGACCCTGCACACAGTATTTTCCCCCATAGTGGCCCCTGCACACAGTATTTTCCTCCATAGTGGCCCCTGCACACAGTATTATGTCCCTTAGTTGCCCTTGCACACAGTATTATGCCCCATAGTGGCCCCTGCACACAGTATTATGCCCCATAGTGACCCTGCACACAGTATTTTCCCCCATAGTGGCCCCTGCACACAGTATTTTCCTCCATAGTGGCCCCTGCACACAGTATTATGTCCCTTAGTGGCCCTTGCACACAGTATTATGCCCCATAGTGGCCCCTGCACGCAGTATTTTCCCCCATAGTGGCCCCTGCACACAGTATTATGTCCCTTAGTGGCCCTTGCACACAGTATTATGCCCCATAGTGGCCCCTGCACACAGTATTTTCCCCCATAGTGGCCCCTGCACACAGTATTTTCCTCCATAGTGGCCCCTGCACACAGTATTATGTCCCTTAGTGGCCCTTGCACACAGTATTATGCCCCATAGTGGCCCCTGCACACAGTATTATCCCCCATAGTGGCCCCTGCACACAGTATTTTCCCCCATAGTGGCCCCTGCACACAGTATTATGTCCCTCAGTGGCCCCTGCACACAGTATTATACCCCATAGTGGCCCCTGCACACAGTATTATGCCCCATAGTGGCCCCTGCACACAGTATTATCCCCCATAGTGGCCCCTGCACACAGTATTATGCCCCATAGTGGCCCCTGCACACAGTATTATGCCCCATAGTGACCCTGCACTCAGTATTATCTTTTCAGACCCCAGAGTATAATAATCAGAGACCCAGGAGAATAAAAACATAAAAAAACACTGTTACCTGTCCCCCGGCTCCGCTGCAGTCCTCCACTATCGGCCTACTTCAATGACGTCGGATGTCACATGACCCGGGACGAAGGCCGGGTTCATGTGACGTCAGAGACGTCAGACAACTAGGCCGAAGCCTGTCCATAGCCTGGAGAGGTAAGTAACACAGCTTTTTATGTTTCTTACGTCTCCTGGGCCTCCGATCATTATACTCGGGGGTCTGCAAAGACCCCCGAGTATAATAATAGTGTTTGTGGGGCCCGCAGTGTCACATATCGATCCCGGCCCAGCCAGGATCGGTAAGTAAGTAGTGCCCGTTACCGGCTGGAGTAACTCCAGACAGTAACGGCTAATTAAGAAAAAAAGAAAAAAACACGGCGGTAGCGGCTGTCGCGTGCAAAATTACTCAGCCCCTTTGCGTTAATACTTTGCGTTAGTACAGCTGCTAGTCGCTCGGGGTATGTCTCTATTAGTTTTGCTCATCGCGAGACTGAATTTTTTTTCCCCCTACTTTCTAAACGCTCTCCCTGATCATCCAGTTTAGCTTCCTACATTACCTGTGCAATTGTTTGTACAAATAACCCCATGGATCAGTCACGTTCCAACAGATGATTTTCTCATGGTATATGGGTTTGATATCTTAACATTATTTAAACCCTTTGGTAATACTCCTTGTCGAAATGGCCCACTAGAGTACCAGAGGATCCTCCAGTGGGCCCAAGCTCCAACACTATAATGGTCCAGCAGAAGACATCAAATTTAATGTACTATGGTCTATCCTAGGAGATATTCGAGGGTAGGTTCCAAGAATCATTTCATTTGTTGGGCCCTGGTAGAACAATTTATTTTGGAGTATTGCTGGATTCATTGGAGATTCTGAAGAACCCCTTTATCGAAGAGTAGATGTTCCGGGAAGTTCTGACGTAAAACACTCCTTTATGGGAATTGATGGTGGTCCCAGCTTATGTTCCTGTCCCTCCAAATGAGTATGGCAATATGGCAGCTCATGACACGAAACGGGTTAGGATTCCCCTTTATTAGATCTTTATGTATAGTCCCAATCTTGGTGGTGAGGCGACTTCATAGAGTATTTTTGTTTCTTTCACAGATGGATAGGATGCATTGTGGATGTGTCTCGAATTCCTACTGGATACCAGGTATGGGAGCTGCAGTTCCTTTGACACCACCACCAGTCCTCTTCATTTTGGCTATTTTTGGACATCAATTGGGTGAATTCATTAACACATTCATGCCAGAAAATTGCCCCCTACCTGCCACATGTTAGCAGTGGCATAGACCTGGGTCACCTCGGCCCTTCAGATTTACTATAAATAAAACAGATCTCCTGAAGTGGCTCATCGTACGCCAGTGGGGAAATTGATTTAGAACAATTGACGGTCACATGATGCAGATTGTATGTGTCTACAGAAGTCTATAGAAAGGGGAGGGAAAGGAAGAGACCGACAGAAAGCTTCTATTTAGCTCCAGCATCATATAAACCTATATGCTAACACAACCAAAGTTCTTTATTCACATCAATACAGGTCAGTACTTCCTTCTATATGTCTTGCATGGTCCTCAGACTCTTTCTGAGTGAGAGAGAGACCGTTATGGAGCAGATTCTCCTCTACTTACTGTGTGTAGTAGGGTTGAGTCGATCTTGACTTTTCAGGATCAATTTTGAAATCCGATTTCCAATCATTTTTCATTCGAACACAATCTCGATCCCAATCCAAGTCAATGGGATTTTTTTACTAATCGGAGATCAGATTTTAAAAACAATCCTATTCACTATACAGCATGGAATCTAACAATTGAACGCTTTAATTGTTAGAATCCACGCTGTGCAGTGATTTTTTTTTTTAATCCTCTGGCTACTTAGTCTCTCCTGGTGTCCACTTACCTGCAGAGATGGCTGGTCTGGTGCCCGGTGTTCTCGTTCTTCTTCACCTCACTTCCCCCTGCCTCCCAGGTTAGGAGAGTGTGGGCTGGTTAGGAGAGCGTGGGCGGGTACTGGGAGGGGAGACGTCACGTCTAGAGATGAGAGAGTACAGCACACTCCATAGAAATGAATGGATGCACCTGGTACTTCCGCTTTGACGGCAGCTGGCCACTTAATCCCCCGTGTGCCAGCTACGTCCATTCATTTCTATGCGAGCATGCTGTTCGGATCGGCTGATCCGAACAGTACTCGCTCATCTCTAGTCACGTCTCCCCTCCCAGTACCCACCCACTCTCTCCTAAGCCACAAGCCCCGCCTTCTTCCTAGCTCTTTAACACTAACCTGGGAGGTGGGGTCAGTGAGGCGAAGAAGAACGAGAACACCGGGCACCGGACCAGCCATCTCTGCAGGTAAGTAGCTACTAGAGATGTTAGCTAGTCTCCCATTAGAATGAATGGACACAGCCAGCAGCAGGAGGTTAAGGCTGTGTGCCGGCTGCTTCCATTCATTCCTATGGAACCACAGCGAAGCCTTCACACTGAGTATACGCTCCGCTCAGAATGAGCGGAGCGTATACTCAGTGTGAAGGCTAACATTGTTAGCTTTTCCCACAATGCTTGGCCAGTAGCAAAGCATTGTGGGAATAATCACTGATCTCGATCCCACCTAAAAAGATTGTGTTCGGAATTTCGATCGCGATCGTGAAATTTTCTCGATCGCCGATCGGAATCCAATCTTTCCTGAACACGATCGCTCAACCCTAGTGTGTAGTGTAACCAGTTCAGAGAGGACTGCAAACTACAGGCAGAAACTGCAGAGAGGAATAAAGCTCATAGAATGGTCAGACACAGTGATGCTCCGCATGTACACGCGAGGCCTGAGATTGAGCCTAAGAAGTCACATTGATGGCACAATGCTAGGTCTTGACGTTGTGACATCAACGCCCTGTACATCACTGCTGAGGCCGAATCACAGGCCTCAGTGCTGACCCCGGGGCACATGATGTCATCTAGAGCCCTGAGAGGACACGGATGCTCAGGAGAGGCGAGGCAAGGTGCGAGCAAATGTTTTTCTTCACCATCCCTGGGCCTCCAATTATAATCTGGGGTCTGCGGAGGCCGGTAAGTATAATAGTGTTCCATGGTTGACGAGCTCAGAAAATTTCATGTTCAAATGAACCGACAAATTATGGAAAATTCAGGTTGAATCCAATTCTAAAAAAGTCGGCATCAAACTTGGCCTTGGTGCACAAAGGGGTTCACAGGCCAATGTATGAAGACACAAGTGTGACATTAAGCTTCTAGGTCCTCCTCTTCCATTGGCTTTTCTTCCATCCCCATCTTCCATGACTGGTGCGCAACCCAAATTTTTCCAATGAATTTTGGCATTCTCAACCCCTCTCTAGGATTGGCATTCCCGGACTGGGCCTACAAGGCAGAGTCTAGCCCCGGCTCTCGGCAGATCCAGCTATGGCACTTCATCCTGGAGCTGCTACAGAAGGAGGAGTTCCGTCACGTCATCGCCTGGCAGCAGGGAGAATACGGAGAGTTTGTCATCAAGGATCCCGATGAAGTGGCCCGGCTGTGGGGCCGGAGGAAATGTAAACCCCAGATGAACTACGACAAGCTGAGCCGGGCCCTCAGGTAAGGGAATCCTGCTTCCATAGAAAGAACCTTCCATCCAAATCTGTCCGTCATCCATCCCTTACTCCTATTACATATAAGCAGGGGCGTACACAGAAATCTGATGAC
This sequence comes from Leptodactylus fuscus, assembly GCF_031893055.1. Classification (NCBI taxonomy): domain Eukaryota; kingdom Metazoa; phylum Chordata; class Amphibia; order Anura; family Leptodactylidae; genus Leptodactylus; species Leptodactylus fuscus. The sequence continues at coordinate 142,005,331 of NC_134271.1, forward strand.
ATCATAGCAAAACCTCTAGTAGGCCCCGCCCCTGCTGAGTGAAATATACGTCTATATTAATAAAGTTAATGCCCATCATTCTGTTTTTAGGTCCAAATCTCTGTAGCAACTAATATAATATATCTGGGTAGGGGAGTTCTGGCTTTCTTACTTGATGATAAATAATATAACCACCACCACTAGAGGGAGCTACCTGCATATGGATTTATATAGCTAGTACTAAATTTAAAGGGAATGTCTCACTTTTTCAAATAAATAGCAGCAAATGAGTTAAAGGGGTTGTCCAGGATCAGAAAAACATGGCCGCTTTCTTACATAAACAGCGCCACCGCTGTCCACAGCTTGTATCTGGTAGTGCAGACAAAACCCATGGACAGGTGTGGTGTTAGTAAAAAGTCAGATAGTGTGCTGTACGTACTTTTGTGATGGAAGCCATGATGGCACATTAGATGGAAAATCTATCACTTCTTTCTAATCTGTTTGCGTTTTTTGATTGTAGATTTATTTTTATTCTATTTTCTGTATGTCAGTATGTGGGTGGCCATCTTGCCTGAGCTTTCCCTCTACTCTGTCAACAGCATTTAGTGATCTGCTTTACAGTCATGGTCATAGGAAGCAATAGTCTGAAGACAATTCATTGAGGTCTATGGAAAGCTTTCTAGGCATGCTCTATAGAGGTAGGGGGAGGGGCTAAGCTGTGACATCATCTGTTGTCGGTAGTGGATGGAATGATGGGTAAATGGTGTTTGTCTGTAATGTAAATGAGGTGACTGCTGCAAAGAATCCCTTCAAAATTGGCAACTGTCAGTCTTCTATTAGGCTTGGTGGTCAGAGAGGAAATTGCAGGATATAATACTTTTTTTAGTGACAAAAAAAATAAAATAAAATAAAATAAAATATATATATATATATATATATATATATATATATATATATATATATATATGTTCCTTAAAAATATTTAACATAAAAATTTGATTTAAAAATGATATTTATTTCCGGTGACCCATTCCCTTTTTAGGAGGGGTACGTAAGGCAGTTCCTAATTTGTGCCTCTTCATTTTCAGATATTACTACAACAAAAGAATTCTGCACAAGACGAAGGGGAAGAGATTTACCTACAAGTTCAATTTCAGTAAACTCATCTTTGTCAACTACCCGCTGTGGGACGTGAGGTGTCCTCCGCCTGCCGTGCTGGGGAACAGCGTGTGCCGTACAGCTGCGCTGCCCCCTGGTGTTCAGAGGGAGGTAATGCACTTCTATGAAGATTTAAAGGCACAGCGGTCATATTAATTTCTGCACGCGCATTTGGAGGAACTTTTTGTTGGGGTTCGGTCATGACGGTGATATTTTCTCTAATGTATTCCATTCTGTGCAGGTTTTACATAATACTATCCTCGCACACAAGCTCCTGGCTGACCAGCTTGCCTGCCGCAGGCTACTCCAAAATCCAATGGACTATGACGGCAGCTCGAACAAGAAGGCGTTAGGTGTGGGCAGTAAGTCTATAGGTCCGCTCTATGGCATAGAAATTAGGGATGTTCAAATTGGCGAATAGTTTTGCCAGCAGAAGCCGTGTTGTATTTAAACCAGCGCCGCCTAGTGGGTGAATTGGTAAAGCCACGATGATCTCCACAGAGATCTGACCTTGTATCAGTACCTTATAGTTTAGAGGGACCTAAACCAAGTCTGTGTGGCATAGAGAGGCAGTCTACTGTATAACAGACCGCCCCCCCTCCGAATACCTAATTACATGCAGGGGTAGTCACTCTTACCACCTGCAGAATTCCCTAACATGGATCAGTAAGCATAGCTCCCAATATTCATACAAGGGCTGAAAGAGGGGCAGAATTTAGTGAAAGCAGCCCCACACACTTCCAAATTCCATCAATTTCTCTTTGAACCCCCACACAGTTTAACACCCCTAAAGTCACCCTAACATGGTATGTGCCCACAATATAATGTCTCCATCCAATTGCCCGCATAGTATAAAGTCCCTTTCCAGTTGCCCCCAAGTATAAAGTCCCGCTCCTGGTGTGCCCACAGTATACAGTCCCCCAGCGGTTACCTCCATAGTATAAAGTCCCCTTCCAGTTGCTTCCACAGAATAATGCCCCCCTACATCTTCTCTAGACTATAATGTCCCCTTCCACTTGCCCGAACAGTATAATGTCCCTTTCCAGCTGCTCTACACAATATATTGTCCCGCTCCATCTGCTCCACAGTATAATGTCCCCCTCCATCTGCTCCACAGTATAATGTCCCCCTCCATCTGCTCCACAGTATAATGTCCCCCTCCATCTGCTCCACAGTATAATGTCCCCCTCCACCTGGCCCTATACAATATAATGTACCCATCCATCTGCCCCCACTGTATAATGTCCCCTTCCAGTTGCTCCTACAGCATAAACTCCTGCTCCTGGTGTGCCTACAGTATAATGTCCCCCTCCATCTGCTTCACAGTATAATGTCCCCCTCCACCTGCCCTACACAATATAATGTACCCATCCATCTGCCACCACTGTATAATGTCCCCCTCCATCTGCCCGCACAGTATAATGTCCCCCTCCATCTGCTCCACAGTATAATGTCCCCCTCCACCTGCTCCACAGTATAATGTCCCCCTCCATCTGCTCCACAGTATAATGTCCCCCTCCATCTGCTCCACAGTATAATGTCCCCCTCCATCTGCTCCACAGTATAATGTCCCCCTCCACCTGGCCCTATACAATATAATGTACCCATCCATCTGCCCCCACTGTATAATGTCCCCTTCCAGTTGCTCCTACAGCATAAACTCCTGCTCCTGGTGTGCCTACAGTATAATGTCCCCCTCCATCTGCTTCACAGTATAATGTCCCCCTCCACCTGCCCTACACAATATAATGTACCCATCCATCTGCCACCACTGTATAATGTCCCCCTCCATCTGCCCGCACAGTATAATGTCCCCCTCCATCTGCCACCACTGTATAATGTCCCCCGCCAGCTGCCCCACAGTATAATGTCCCCCTCCATCTGCCCCCACTGTATAATGTCCCCCTCCATCTGCTTCACAGTATAATGTCCCCCTCCATCTGCTTCACAGTATTATGTACTCCTCAATCTCCCCCAGTGTAATATCCCACTGCACTTGCCCCCACAGTATTATGCCTCTCTACTGGTTCCCCCATATTACACTTACTACAGGGGCAGAATGGTGAAGCAGAGAGCAGATGGCTGCCTGCTTCACCATTATATATACAGCTCATATGTTGTGTATATATAGTGGTGAAGCTGGTACATAGCTCCTGCCGACAGGACAGCACCCGGAATCTGGGACTGTCCCACTAAATCTGGGACAGTTGTGAGGTATACTGTAAGAGCCAAAATAGATATAGATTCCGCCTTTCATTCACTGCTATCATTCCATTCCTGTTATTGGGTGTTCTGTACTGACATGTCTGTTCAGTAAATTCTCGCACGCCTGATAAAATTACAATTCTAGAACAACTTTCCTTGGAATTTGTTATATTGTTCCTCTGTTATTCCTCCTGGAAGCTTCTGAATAAGCTGATAATTGAGTGTTACCAGTTGGGGGCGTCTGTGTAGTCGGTGCTGACTAACTGAAACAAGGGAAATAGCAACACCCCAATCTTTTATACATTTCCAGGAGGAATAATAGAGGGACAGCACAACATAGATGTTTGAGTTTTCCAGTGAAGCAGTGACCTGGCGCCACTATACAATGGATGGCGCTGAAGCATGCATTTGGGGCTAGAAAACCCCTTTAAGGGAATCAACAAGTATTTTGTATCTTACCCAGGGCATAGCGTCATACCAACTCCATGTTTCCCTGGGACCTGCTGCGGCTTTGGAAGTAGTGGGCATCTATACGTACCCTCCTCCTCCTCCTCTCAGCATGGCGCCGAGCTGCCTCTTCACCCCAGCCGGTCTCTCTACTCACCTACTCAAGTTCTTCCTGGCACAGCGGAGTGGCAGCTATGTGCCAACCGCCTGATCCACCAAAGCCAAGCGCTCTTGTCTCTAGAAGAAAGAATTCAGAGTCATCAAAGCAGGGCGACCGCAGGAAACCTCCTGAACCCCTACCTGGGGCATAAGCCCGTCCCCCCTATGGACAGCATACATGTACTGACCTCGCCTTCCACCGTCAAACCGGATCCAGAGAACCAGTTCCGAGCCTTAGAGGAGAACACTTTCCAAGACCTCACCGAGCCTCCAAAACGATGTCTGAGCCTCTGTGACAGCCACGACCTGAGCAGTAAGCTGTATCCCCCTCCTCCTGACATTGAGCACATGAACCTCAGCAGTAAGACCTGGCGGCTGAAACCGGCCTAAGCAACGGCGCCACCTGGTGTCCAGTAGGTCCAGAACTAGCAAGGCCGAATGCTTACACTGTGCTATACTTAACGTGACTCCAGGGGGAGCTATTTCATGGAAATATTGACCGCACTGTATATAGGTTGTATATATATTGATCACATTAACCCATAATAAACCCTACTCCGAAAAATGTCTCCTTCCCTGAATTATATTCATTTACTGACTGTCTGCAAATAGAAGAAACCCCTAACGTGCTGAATAATAACTTATATGGGTGTCACCCAGCTTTTCCAGGTTCCTGAGTGCCATATTTTCCTCATTATGTATCAGTATAAGGGTAACCTAAATTTTAGGTTAAGGAAACGTCCCCATCTATTATCCAGAGCTTAGGGGGCTACAAAGATCATCACTTGCCTTGGAGGACCCAATATGTCCATGCATGACACAGTCAGAACACTGATGTCAATGGACAACTTGTAATACTTGATATCTCCTGTGGAGGCACTGCAGGGAAATAACTTGTAACAAAAAGAGATTGTAAGATGTATTTTGCTTATTCCTTAAGGTTTATGTAACCAGGACACGATCTAATCCTCTTCTATTATCCTAAAGAATCTACACTGGATTCGTGCACAGACCACAGGAATCATGTTAGTCATGTCTGAGACACCACACAAGGAACGGGGGAGGAAAGCCCTATAAATATTAGATGTACGGCCTGAAATCCTCTGACTATCTGGTGCCTATAGAATAAGGAATTATCCTTACAAGTAGCCTTAGTAAGTTACCCCTCACCATAACCTAATCCTAGAGAGTCCTAGTGCTGCGATCCCCAGCCATCAGCTGTAATCTGGGAAAATGTAGAAAGAACTGTTCAATTCACCTGCAGCGCCACCACAGGCGGAAAAAAGTATTACATGGTGTACCTAGAACTCAATACATTGTCTGTGTAATTCTCCAGAGAACACATCTTAACTGTAAGTGCAACTCTGGAGTATAATACAGCATAAGTAATGTAATGTATGTACACAGTGACTGCACCAGCAGAATAGTGAGCGCAGCTCTGGAGTATAATACAGGATAAGTAATGTAATGTATGTACACAGTGACTGCACCAGCAGAATAGTGAGCGCAGCTCTGGAGTATAATACAGGATAAGTAATGTAATGTATGTACACAGTGACTGCACCAGCAGAATAGTGAGTGCAGCTCTGGAGTATAATACAGGATAAGTAATGTAATGTATGTATACAGAGACTGTACCAGCAGAATAGTGAGTGCAGCTCTGGAGTATAATACAGGATAAGTAATGTAATGTATGTACACAGTGATTGTACCAGCAGAATAGTGAGCGCAGCTCTGGAGTATAATACAGGATAAGTAATGTATGTACACAGTGACTGTACCAGCAGAATAGTGAGCGCAGCTCTGGAGTATAATACAGGATAAGTAATGTAATGTATGTACACAGTGACTGCACCAGCAGAATAGTGAGCGCAGCTCTGGAGTATAATACAGGATAAGTAATGTAATGTATGTACACAGTGACTGCACCAGCAGAATAGTGAGTGCAGCTCTGGAGTATAATACAGGATAAGTAATGTAATGTATGTACACAGTGACTGTACCAGCAGAATAGTGAGCGCAGCTCTGGAGTATAATACAGGATAAGTAATGTAATGTATGTACACAGTGACTGCACCAGCAGAATAGTGAGCGCAGCTCTGGAGTATAATACAGGATAAGTAATGTAATGTATGTACACAGTGACTGCACCAGCAGAATAGTGAGTGCAGCTCTGGAGTATAATACAGGATAAGTAATGTAATGTATGTACACAGTGACTGTACCAGCAGAATAGTGAGTGCAGCTCTGGAGTATAATACAGGATAAGTAATGTAATGTATGTACACAGTGACTGCACCAGCAGAATAGTGAGTGCAGCTCTGGAGTATAATACAGGATAAGTAATGTAATGTATGTACACAGTGACTGTACCAGCAGAATAGTGAGCGCAGCTCTGGGGTATAATACAGGATAAGTAATGTAATGTATGTACACAGTGACTGTACCAGCAGAATAGTGAGCGCAGCTCTGGAGTATAACACAGGATAAGTAATGTAATGTATGTACACAGTGACTGTACCAGCAGAATAGTGAGTGCAGCTCTGGAGTATAATACAGGATAAGTAATGTAATGTATGTACACAGTGACTGTACCAGCAGAATAGTGAGCGCAGCTCTGGGGTATAATACAGGATAAGTAATGTAATGTATGTACACAGTGACTGTACCAGCAGAATAGTGAGCGCAGCTCTGGAGTATAACACAGGATAAGTAATGTAATGTATGTACACAGTGACTGTACCAGCAGAATAGTGAGTGCAGCTCTGGAGTATAATACAGGATGTAACTCAGGATCAGTACAGGATAAGTAATGTAATGTATGTACACAGTGACTGCACTGGCAGAATAGTGAGCGCAGCTCTGGAGTATAATACAGGATAAGTAATGTAATGTATGCACACAGTGACTGTACCAGCAGAATAGTGAGTGCAGCTCTGGAGTATAATACAGGATAAGTAATGTAATGTATGTACACAGTGACTGCACTGGCAGAATAGTGAGTGCAGCTCTGGAGTATAATACAGGATAAGTAATGTAATGTATGTATACAGTGACTGTACCAGCAGAATAGTGAGTGCAGCTCTGGAGTATAATACAGGATAAGTAATGTAATGTATGTACACAGTGACTGCACCAGCAGAATAGTGAGCGCAGCTCTGGAGTATAATACAGGACATATATATACGTGTTACCTCCCAGCATACAGTTACACAGTCTTATTCCTAGACAGAAGTAGTGGAGATCTCTGTGGGGTTGAGCAGGACATGGAGGTCTATCAGGTAGTTACAACATGGAGGACTATTTGGTCACATGAAGCTAATTGTCAGGGACAGGGTTATCCACATCAGAGATGGCTGCAGTACGGATCACTGACCCCGGAGAGGAAGATTCTGGTAAATAAGGAAAATTCAGCCAATTAGGACATTTCAGACATGGCACTCATCTTACATTGTGGGTGGTGGACAATGTGGGATTTCAGGCTGTACGAGAAGACAATAGAAATATCACACACCATACATCATCACATTGTATAGAAGCTTCAACACAACAGGAACCCAACGTGTGTGTAACCACCTAGAAAATTCTATAGAACATTTTATAACGTGATTGCCGGCGGATCAAACAATCCTCTGTACTGGTGGTCTGTCTGGAGTCTGTTGTGTGGCCTAAGAGCGGGCCCGGATGTTTGGTAATTCATCGAATCACCATCTTGTATCTCTTAGCCTAATGAGGCGCACCCTGTAAAGGTTGTCAACTGGGCAAAATTTCTTTAAGGTGCGTTGTAAAGGCATATCTAGGAGTCAGCCATCTCTCAGCAAAACATACACTACCCAAAAGTAGCCAGTGAGACACTATCTGACATTTGTACTCGGGTGTGGTATTTTATTTATTTTTGTCAGTGATTGTATTAAGACATTGACATGGATGGACAGATATGAGAGACAGATAGATATGAGAGCGATGCCTGGACAGTCATGAGAGAAATACATAAATAGATATAGAGATATGAAAGATACAGGCAGACATGAGGAAGATTCATAGATATACACACATCTATACACAGACCGATATATAGACATGAGCGAGATAGAAACATAACATAGATAGATAGATAGATAGGATATAGATTAAGGGTGATGGGTAGATAGGCTGACCTTCTGAATATACAATAGAAGCGCTAACCCGGTATACATTTACAGATTTCATAGAAACATAATTAGACATGGCCCTCGGTGAGGTGACGCCAGGCTCGCTGAATAAACAGGATTCTGTACCATGAGCAGAGCCGTCACAGATCAATACCAAGGGAATAAGCGTGGGGGAGGGGGCGTCTTATCCATCGGGGCCCTGTTTACCTTCCATAGCAGAGGAGATGATATTACTGCAGGGGTATGGAGGATTCTACAGATCTACAGGAGTAACAGATGGACCAATACACTCCATTCATCCACATAGAGCAGGGGTTAGTAACATAATGGTACATAATACTGTGTGCAGGGGCCACTATGGGGCATTATACTCTGTGCAGGGGTCACTATGGGGGATAATACTGTGTGCAGGGGCCACTATGGGACATAATACTGTGTGCAGAGGCCACTATGGGGGATAATACTGTGTACAGGGGCCACTATGGGGCATAATACTGTGTACAGGGGCCACTATGGGGGATAATACTGTGTGCAGGGGCCACTATGGGACATAATACTGTGTGCAGGGGCCACTATGGGACATAATACTGTGTGCAGAGGCCACTATGGGGGATAATACTGTGTGCAGGGGCCACTATGGGGCATTATACCGTGTGCAGGGGCCACTATGGGGCATTATACCGTGTGCAGGGGCCACTATGGGACATAATACCGTGTGCAGGGGCCACTATGGGGGATAATACTGTGTGCAGGGGCCACTATGGGGTATAATACTGTGTGCAGGGGTCACTATGGGGGATAATACTGTGTGCAGGGGCCACTATGGGGTATAATACTGTGTGCAGGGGCCACTATGGGACATAATACTGTGTGCAGAGGCCACTATGGGACATAATACTGTGTGCAGAGGCCACTATGGGACATAATACTGTGTGCAGGGGCCACTATGGGGCATTATACTCTGTGCAGGGGTCACTATGGAGGATAATACTGTGTGCAGGGGCCACTATGGGGGATAATACTGTGTGCAGGGGCCACTATGGGACATAATACTGTGTGCAGGGGTCACTATGGGACATAATACTGTGTGCAGGGACCACTATGGGGTATAATACTGTGTGCAGGGGCCACTATGGGACATAATACTGTGTGCAGGGGTCACTATGGGACATAATACTGTGTGCAGGGGTCACTATGGGACATAATACTGTGTGCAGGGGCCACTATGGGACATAATACTGTGTGCAGGGGCCACTATGGGACATAATACTGTGTGCAGAGGCCACTATGGGGGATAATACTGTGTGCAGGGGCCACTATGGGGGATAATACTGTGTGCAGGGGCCACTATGGGGTATAATACTGTGGGCAGGGGCCACTATGGGGGATAATACTGTGTGCAGGGGCCACTATGGGGTATAATACTGTGGGCAGGGGCCACTATGGGGCATATTAGTGTGGGCAGGGACCACTATGGGGTATAATACTGTGTGCAGGGGCCACTATGGGACATAATACTGTGTGCAGGGGTCACTATGGGACATAATACTGTGTGCAGGGGCCACTATGGGGTATTATACTGTATGACGGTGTGTTTTTGTGGCCTTACAATTATTGCCCGGCACTCCGTACCTTCCCCTGGCATAGAGTATAAGGAGCCCAAAACTAAAGGAGATGGTTGTGGCCGCACTATTAGAGAATGGCGGTCTATCCAGTGTCCTGACCAAAGATAATCTAGATATATCCAATATCCACATGGAAAAAACATGGCGTCTGGTTGTATGTACAGGAGATATGGTCAGGGGAGTAGCTATAGGGGTGCAGAGGTAGCAGTCACCACCGGCCACGGACCCTGAGGGGTCACATAAAACATACCACTATCACTGCGATCTTTGTCCATGTTGCGGCCTAAGTCGCCATGGCAAGCCATAGGGAGGCCTAACTAGAACTCCAGGGCCCCCAAACCAGTCTGTAATGGGGCCCCTACCTTGTGCCCTATATACGATAGACCATGGCCCAGTAGCGACTGTGACCTCGATACCCTTCTGAGGGAGACATTGGCCTACAACCTTCCCACCAATATAAGGCCTAGACATAATGGGGAGGGGGCTGCCCTAGATTTTTGCTCTCCTCTATGTACTCTCATTTTTCAGTCTACAACAGGGGCGTAACTACCGTGGTAGCAGCAGTAGCAGCTGCCACAGGGCCCGGGCCATTAGGGGGCCCGGTGACAGCCGCTACCGCTGCGTTTTTTTTTTTTTTTTTTAAAAGTCCGTTACGGGCCCTATTCACTTGCCGATCCTGGCTGGGCCGGGATCGGCAAGTGACACCGCGGGGCCCACAGAGGCTATCATTATACTCGGGGGTCTTTGCAGACCCCCGAGTATAATGATCGGCGCACCGGGAGGGGTAAGGGAACATAAAAAACAGTGTTACTTACCTCTTCACGATCCTGCCAGGCCTCCATCATTTGTGTCTGACGTCTCTGACGTCACATGACCCAGGCCAGCTTCCCGGGTCATGTGACGTCTGACGTCATTAAAGCTGGACAAGAGCGGCAGCCGACAGGAACAGGTAAGCAACTGTCTCTGTTCTTTTAATGGTTTTAATCCCCCGGGTCTCCGATTATTATACTCTGGGGTCTTTTCAGACCCCAGAGTATAATAAATGTTTATAGGTGTCCACAGTGGGACATATGGGGACACTATGGGGGATAATACTGTGTGCAGGGGCATTATAGGGGATAATACTGTGTGTGCAGGGGACACTATGGGGGATAATACTGTGTGCATTGGACACTATAGGGGTTAATAATACTGTGTGCATTGGACACTATAGGGGTTAATACTGTGTGTGCATTGGAAACTATAGGGGTTAATAATACTGTGTGTGCATTGGACACTATAGGGGTTAATACTGTGTGTACAGGGGACACTATAGGGGTTAATACTGTGTGTGCAGGGGACACTAAAGGGGTTAATACTGTGTGTGCAGGGGACACTATTGGGGATAATACTGTGTGCATTGGACACTATAGGGGTTAATACTGTGTGTACAGGGGACACTATAGGGGTTAATACTGTGTGTGCATTGGACACTATAGGGGTTAATACTGTGTGTGCAGGGGACACTATGGGGGATAATACTGTGTGCATTGGACACTATAGGGGTTAATACTGTGTGTGCAGGGGACACTATAGGGGTTAATACTGTGTGTACAGGGGACACTATAGAGGTTAATACTGTGTGTGCAGGGGACACTATAGGGGTTAATACTGTGTGTGCAGGGGACACTATTGGGGATAATACTGTGTGCAGGGCTTACTAAGGGACATAATACTGTGTGCATTGGACACTATAGGGGTTAATACTGTGTGTGCATTGGACACTATAGGGGTTAATACTGTGTGTACAGGGGACACTATAGAGGTTAATACTGTGTGTACAGGGGACACTATAGAGGTTAATACTGTGTGTGCAGGGGACACTATAGGGGTTAATACTGTGTGTGCAGGGGACACTATTGGGGATAATACTGTGTGCAGGGCTTACTAAGGGACATAATAGAGTGCGGAGGAGGGGGTCAGTCGAGGTCTTCGGCATCGGTTTGGGGAGGGGGGGCCCCATGTCAAAAGTTTGCCACGGGGCCCCGCCATTCCTAGTTACGCCACTGGTCTACAATATAATATGGCGCAAATATCCAGAATAGAACTTTTGGCCTCATTTTGTTCCTTAGGAATCCTCACGTTTTACCGATTCGTCTTAACCAGATGAGTGTCATTCCAGGTGAGGCCACGAGATGGCGGCACAGTGCAGCCCCACCAGTGACCATCCTGGAGGACATTACAATGACCGTGTCCTAACTTGTCCTTGATGTTGGCTCCTGAGAGCGGAAGCCGCTTCCCATTTGTCTAATCACCCCGATAAACCTCCTGTGTACACAATCCTCCATAATGGACGCCACCTGATTTATTAACTATTGCATCGCTGTACCCTGATATAAGGGGAAGGGGGCGCTAGCGAGACATTCCTCGTAGACTTATCGGGTTGTGGAGACTGCGCCATGATGTGAAGAGTGGAATGGAGACAAGATAGACTTATAGGTCACAGCAGCACAGAGTGTTTCAGCAAAGGAATCTATTCACCTTGTGGAAGCCGGTGAACTGTCTACTAGGTGATGATGTCACTGTGGATGGCGGCATTGTCTCGATTTGTGGAGGGTAGTAAATATGGTAGGTCGTTAGTAATGGAATGGGAGTCCACAGCAGCACCGAGTGTTTCAGGAAGGGATTTTATATGAGTTGTTATTGCGTTAGAGTGAACACAGATGCAAAATCTGAACCAGGGGCCCCTATCTATCATGAGCGGAGACTCCTAATGAAAGGCACAGCTCCACTGCGGCACAGAGTATTTCAGGAGATAAGCTTCCTATTGTTATAGGAGCCAATAAAGTGTTACACAAGTTGTAGATCTCTAATCAAATATCTATCTATCTATCTATCTATCTATCTATCTATCTATCTATCTATCTATCTATCTATCTCTATCTATCTATCTATCTATCTATCTATCTATCTATCTATCTCCTATCTATCTATCTATCTATCTATCCCCTATCTATCTATCTATCTATCTATCTATCATCTATCTATCTATCTATCTATCTATCTATCTATCTATCATCTATCTATCTATCTATCTATCTATCTATCTCCTATCTATCTATCTATCTATCATCTATCTATCTATCTATCTATCTATCTCCTATCTATCTATCTATCTATCATCTATCTATCTATCTATCTATCTATCTATCTCCTATCTATCTATCTATCTATCTATCTATCTATCTATCTCCTATCTATCTATCTATCTATCTATCTCCTATCTATCTATCTATCTATCTATCTCCTATCTATCTATCTATCTATCTATCTATCTATCTCCTATCTATCTATCTATCTATCTATCTATCTCCTATCTATCTATCTATCTATCTATCTATCTCCTATCTATCTATCTATCTATCTATCTATCTCCTATCTATCTATCTATCTATCTATCTATCTCCTATCTATCTATCTATCTATCTATCTATCTATCTATCTATCTATCTATCTCTCTCCTATCTATCTATCTATCTCCTATCTATCTATCTATCTATCTATCTATCTATCTATCTCCTATCTATCTATCTATCTATCTATCTATCTATCTCCTATCTATCTATCTATCTATCTCCTATCTATCTATCTATCTATCTATCTATCTATCTATCTATCTATCTATCTCCTATCTATCTATCTATCTATCTCCTATCTATCTATCTATCTATCTATCTATCTATCTATCTATCTCCTATCTATCTATCTATCTATCTATCTATCTCCTATCTATCTATCTATCTATCTATCTATCTATCTATCTATCTATCTATCTATCTATCTCCTATCTATCTATCTCCTATCTATCTATCTATCTATCTATCTATCTATCTATCTCCTATCTATCTATCTATCTATCTATCTATCTATCTCCTATCTATCTATCTATCTATCTATCTATCTATCTATCTATCTATCTATCTATCATCTATCTATCTCCTATCTATCTATCTATCTATCTATCTATCTATCTCCTATCTATCTATCTATCTATCTATCTATCTATCTATCTATCTCTCTCTCTATCTATCTCCTATCTATCTATCTATCTATCTATCTCCTATCTATCTATCTATCTATCTATCTCCTATTTATCTATCTATCTATCTATCTATCTATCTATCTCCTATCTATCTATCTATCTATCTATCTCCTATCTATCTATCTATCTATCTATCTATCTATCTATCTCCTATCTATCTATCTATCTATCTCCTATCTATCTATCTATCTATCTATCTATCTATCTATCTATCTCCTATCTATCTATCTATCTATCTATCTATCTATCTATCTCCTATCTATCTATCTATCTATCTATCTATCTATCTATCTCCTATCTATCTATCTATCTATCTATCTATCTATCTATCTATCTCCTATCTATCTATCTATCTATCTATCTATCTATCTATCTATCTATCATCTATCTATCTCCTATCTATCTATCTATCTATCTATCTATCTATCTATCTATCTCCTATCTATCTATCTATCTATCTATCTATCTATCTATCTCCTATCTATCTATCTATCTATCTATCTATCTATCTATCTATCATCTATCTATCTATCTATCTATCTCCTATCTATCTATCTATCTATCTATCTATCTATCTATCTATCTATCTCTCTCTATCTATCTCCTATCTATCTATCTATCTATCTATCTATCTATCTATCTATCTATCTATCTATCTATCTATCTATCTATCTCTCTCCTATCTATCTATCTATCTCCTATCTATCTATCTATCTATCTATCTCCTATCTATCTATCTATCTATCTATCTATCTATCTATCTATCTATCTATCTCCTATCTATCTATCTATCTATCTCCTATCTATCTATCTCTCTCCTATCTATCTATCTATCTATCTATCTATCTCCTATCTATCTATCTATCTATCTATCTATCTATCTATCTATCTCTCTCTATCTATCTCCTATCTATCTATCTATCTATCTATCTATCTATCTATCTCTCTCCTATCTATCTATCTATCTATCTATCTATCTCCTATCTATCTATCTATCTATCTATCTCCTATCTATCTATCTATCTATCTATCTATCTATCTCCTATCTATCTATCTATCTATCTATCTATCTATCTATCTATCTATCTCCTATCTATCTATCTATCTCCTATCTATCTATCTATCTATCTCCTATCTATCTATCTATCTATCTATCTATCTATCTATCTCCTATCTATCTATCTATCTATCTCCTATCTATCTATCTCCTATCTATCTATCTATCTATCTATCTATCTATCTATCTATCTCCTATCTATCTATCTATCTATCTCTCTCCTATCTATCTATCTATCTATCTCCTATCTATCTATCTATCTATCTATCTATCTCTCTATCTATCTCCTATCTATCTATCTATCTATCTATCTATCTATCTATCTCTCTCCTATCTATCTATCTATCTATCTATCTATCTCCTATCTATCTATCTATCTATCTATCTATCTATCTATCTATCTCCTATCTATCTATCTATCTATCTATCTATCTATCTATCTCCTATCTATCTATCTATCTATCTCCTATCTATCTATCTATCTATCTATCTATCTATCTATCTATCTCCTATCTATCTATCTATCTATCTATCTATCTATCTATCTCCTATCTATCTATCTATCTCCTATCTATCTATCTATCTATCTATCTATCTCCTATCTATCTATCTATCTATCTCCTATCTATCTATCTATCTATCTATCTATCTATCTCCTATCTATCTATCTATCTATCTATCTATCTCTCTCCTATCTATCTATCTCCTATCTATCTATCTCCTATCTATCTATCTATCTATCTATCTATCTATCTATCTATCTCCTATCTATCTATCTATCTATCTATCTATCTATCTCCTATCTATCTATCTATCTATCTATCTCCTATCTATCTATCTATCTATCTATCTATCTATCTATCTATCTATCTATCTATCTATCTATCTCCTATCTATCTATCTATCTATCTATCTCTCTCCTATCTATCTATCTATCTCCTATCTATCTATCTATCTCTCTCTATCTATCTATCTATCTATCTATCTCTCTCCTATCTATCTATCTATCTATCTATCTATCTCCTATCTATCTATCTATCATCTATCTATCTATCTATCTATCTATCTATCTATCTATCTCCTATCTATCTATCTATCTATCTATCTATCTATCTATCTCCTATCTATCTATCTCCTATCTATCTATCTATCTATCTATCTATCTATCTCTCTCCTATCTATCTATCTATCTATCTATCTATCTATCTATCTTCTATCTATCTATCTATCTATCTATCTATCTATCTATCTATCTGTCTATCTCTATCCTATCTATCTATCTCCTATCTATCTATCTATCTATCTATCTATCTATCTATCTCTCTCCTATCTATCTATCTATCTATCTATCTATCTCCTATCTATCTATCTATCTATCTATCTATCTATCTATCTCCTATCTATCTATCTATCTATCTATCTATCTATCTATCTATCTCCTATCTATCTATCTATCTATCTATCTATCTCCTATCTATCTATCTATCTATCTCTCTCCTATCTATCTATCTATCTCCTATCTATCTATCTATCTATCTATCTATCTCCTATCTATCTATCTATCTATCTATCTATCTCCTATCTATCTATCTATCTATCTATCTATCTATCTATCTCTCTCCTATCTATCTATCTATCTATCTCCTATCTATCTATCTCCTATCTATCTATCTATCTATCTATCTATCTTCTATCTATCTATCTATCTATCTATCTATCTATCTATCTCCTATCTATCTATCTATCTATCTCCTATCTATCTATCTATCTCCTATCTATCTATCTATCTATCTATCTATCTTCTATCTATCTCCTATCTATCTATCTATCTATCTATCTATCTATCTATCTATCTATCTCCTATCTATCTATCTATCTATCTATCTCCTATCTATCTATCTATCTATCTATCTATCTATCTATCTATCTATCTATCACTCTCCTATCTATCTATCTCCTATCTATCTATCTATCTCCTATCTATCTATCTATCTCCTATCTATCTATCTATCTATCTATCTATCTATCTATCTATCTATCTCCTATCTATCTATCTATCTATCTATCTATCTATCTATCTATCTCCTATCTATCTATCTATCTATCTATCTATCTTCTATCTATCTATCTCCTATCTATCTATCTATCTATCTATCTATCTATCTATCTATCTATCTCCTATCTATCTATCTATCTCCTATCTATCTATCTATCTATCTATCTATCTATCTATCTATCTCCTATCTATCTATCTATCTATCTATCTATCTCCTATCTATCTATCTATCTATCTATCTCCTATCTATCTATCTATCTATCTCCTATCTATCTATCTATCTATCTATCTATCTTCTATCTATCTATCTCCTATCTATCTATCTATCTATCTATCTATCTATCTATCTATCTCCTATCTATCTATCTATCTCCTATCTATCTATCTATCTATCTATCTATCTATCTATCTCCTATCTATCTATCTATCTATCTATCTCCTATCTATCTATCTATCTATCTATCTATCTATCTATCTCCTATCTATCTATCTATCTATCTCCTATCTATCTATCTATCTATCTATCTATCTATCTATCTCCTATCTATCTATCTATCTATCTATCTATCTATCTATCTATCTCCTATCTATCTATCTATCTATCTATCTATCTATCTATCTATCTCCTATCTATCTATCTATCTATCTATCTATCTATCTATCTATCTCCTATCTATCTATCTATCTATCTATCTATCTATCTATCATCTATCTATCTCCTATCTATCTATCTATCTATCTATCTCCTATCTATCTATCTATCTATCTATCTATCTATCTATCTATCTATCATCTATCTATCTATCTATCTATCTCCTATCTATCTATCTATCTATCTATCTATCTATCTATCTATCTCTCTCTATCTATCTCCTATCTATCTATCTATCTATCTATCTATCTATCTATCTATCTATCTATCTATCTATCTCTCTCCTATCTATCTATCTATCTCCTATCTATCTATCTATCTATCTATCTCCTATCTATCTATCTATCTATCTATCTATCTATCTATCTCCTATCTATCTATCTATCTATCTCCTATCTATCTATCTCTCTCCTATCTATCTATCTATCTATCTATCTATCTCCTATCTATCTATCTATCTATCTATCTATCTATCTATCTATCTATCTATCTATCTATCTCTCTCTATCTATCTCCTATCTATCTATCTATCTATCTATCTATCTATCTATCTATCTATCTATCTATCTCTCTCCTATCTATCTATCTATCTATCTATCTATCTCCTATCTATCTATCTATCTATCTATCTATCTATCTATCTATCTATCTCCTATCTATCTATCTATCTATCTATCTATCTATCTCCTATCTATCTATCTATCTATCTATCTATCTATCTATCTCCTATCTATCTATCTATCTCCTATCTATCTATCTATCTATCTCCTATCTATCTATCTATCTATCTATCTATCTATCTATCTATCTATCTATCTATCTCCTATCTATCTATCTATCTATCTCCTATCTATCTATCTCCTATCTATCTATCTATCTATCTATCTATCTATCTATCTATCTCCTATCTATCTATCTATCTATCTCTCTCCTATCTATCTATCTATCTATCTATCTCCTATCTATCTATCTATCTATCTATCTATCTATCTCTCTATCTATCTCCTATCTATCTATCTATCTATCTATCTATCTCTCTCCTATCTATCTATCTATCTATCTATCTATCTATCTCCTATCTATCTATCTATCTATCTATCTATCTATCTATCTATCTCCTATCTATCTATCTATCTATCTATCTATCTCCTATCTATCTATCTATCTATCTATCTCCTATCTATCTATCTATCTATCTATCTATCTATCTATCTATCTATCTCCTATCTATCTATCTATCTATCTATCTATCTATCTCCTATCTATCTATCTATCTCCTATCTATCTATCTATCTATCTATCTATCTCCTATCTATCTATCTATCTATCTCCTATCTATCTATCTATCTATCTATCTATCTATCTATCTATCTCCTATCTATCTATCTATCTATCTATCTATCTCTCTCCTATCTATCTATCTCCTATCTATCTATCTCCTATCTATCTATCTATCTATCTATCTATCTATCTATCTATCTCCTATCTATCTATCTATCTATCTATCTATCTATCTCCTATCTATCTATCTATCTATCTATCTATCTATCTATCTATCTCCTATCTATCTATCTATCTATCTATCTATCTATCTATCTATCTCCTATCTATCTATCTATCTATCTATCTATCTCTCTCCTATCTATCTATCTATCTCCTATCTATCTATCTATCTCTCTCTATCTATCTATCTATCTATCTATCTATCTATCTATCTATCTCTCTCCTATCTATCTATCTATCTATCTATCTATCTATCTCCTATCTATCTATCTATCATCTATCTATCTATCTATCTATCTATCTATCTATCTCCTATCTATCTATCTATCTATCTATCTATCTCCTATCTATCTATCTCCTATCTATCTATCTATCTATCTATCTATCTATCTATCTCTCTCCTATCTATCTATCTATCTATCTATCTATCTTCTATCTATCTATCTATCTATCTATCTATCTGTCTATCTCTATCCTATCTATCTATCTCCTATCTATCTATCTATCTATCTCTCTCCTATCTATCTATCTATCTATCTATCTCCTATCTATCTATCTATCTATCTATCTATCTATCTATCTCCTATCTATCTATCTATCTATCTATCTATCTATCTATCTATCTATCTCCTATCTATCTATCTATCTATCTATCTATCTCCTATCTATCTATCTATCTATCTCTCTCCTATCTATCTATCTATCTCCTATCTATCTATCTATCTATCTATCTATCTCCTATCTATCTATCTATCTATCTATCTATCTATCTCCTATCTATCTATCTATCTATCTATCTATCTATCTATCTATCTATCTATCTCTCTCCTATCTATCTATCTATCTATCTCCTATCTATCTATCTCCTATCTATCTATCTATCTATCTATCTATCTATCTTCTATCTATCTATCTATCTATCTATCTATCTATCTATCTATCTCCTATCTATCTATCTATCTATCTCCTATCTATCTATCTATCTCCTATCTATCTATCTATCTATCTATCTTCTATCTATCTCCTATCTATCTATCTATCTATCTATCTATCTATCTATCTATCTATCTATCTCCTATCTATCTATCTATCTATCTATCTCCTATCTATCTATCTATCTATCTATCTATCTATCTATCTATCTATCTATCACTCTCCTATCTATCTATCTCCTATCTATCTATCTATCTCCTATCTATCTATCTATCTCCTATCTATCTATCTATCTATCTATCTATCTATCTATCTATCTCCTATCTATCTATCTATCTATCTATCTATCTCCTATCTATCTATCTATCTATCTATCTATCTATCTTCTATCTATCTATCTCCTATCTATCTATCTATCTATCTATCTATCTATCTATCTATCTCCTATCTATCTATCTATCTCCTATCTATCTATCTATCTATCTATCTATCTATCTATCTATCTATCTCCTATCTATCTATCTATCTATCTATCTATCTATCTATCTATCTATCTATCTATCTATCTCCTATCTATCTATCTATCTATCTATCTCCTATCTATCTATCTATCTATCTCCTATCTATCTATCTATCTATCTATCTATCTTCTATCTATCTATCTCCTATCTATCTATCTATCTATCTATCTATCTATCTATCTATCTATCTCCTATCTATCTATCTATCTCCTATCTATCTATCTATCTATCTATCTATCTATCTATCTCCTATCTATCTATCTATCTATCTATCTATCTTCTATCTATCTCCTATCTATCTATCTATCTATCTATCTATCTATCTATCTCCTATCTATCTATCTATCTATCTATCTATCTATCTATCTATCACTCTCCTATCTATCTATCTCCTATCTATCTATCTATCTATCTATCTATCTATCTATCTATCTCCTATCTATCTATCTATCTATCTATCTATCTATCTATCTCCTATCTATCTATCTATCTATCTATCTATCTATCTTCTATCTATCTCCTATCTATCTATCTATCTATCTATCTATCTCCTATCTATCTATCTATCTATCTATCTATCTACTATCTATCTATCTATCTCCTATCTATCTATCTATCTATCTATCTATCTATCTATCTATCTATCTCCTATCTATCTATCTATCTATCTATCTCCTATCTATCTATCTATCTTCTATCTATCTATCTATCTATCTATCTATCTATCTCCTATCTATCTATCTATCTATCTATCTATCTCCTATCTATCTATCTATCTATCTATCTATCTATCTATCTATCTATCTCCTATCTATCTATCTATCTATCTATCTATCTATCTATCTCCTATCTATCTATCTATCTCCTATCTATCTATCTATCTATCTATCTATCTATCTCTCTCCTATCTATCTATCTATCTATCTTCTATCTATCTATCTATCTATCTATCTATCTATCTATCTATCTATCTATCTATCTATCTTCTATCTATCTATCTATCTATCTATCTCCTATCTATCTATCTATCTATCTATCTTCTATCTATCTATCTATCTATCTATCTATCTCCTATCTATCTATCTATCTATCTATCTATCTATCTCCTATCTATCTATCTATCTATCTATCTATCTATCTATCTCCTATCTATCTATCTATCTATCTATCTATCTATCTATCTCCTATCTATCTATCTATCTATCTATCTCCTATCTATCTATCTATCTATCTATCTATCTATCTATCTATCTCCTATCTATCTATCTATCTATCTATCTCCTATCTATCTATCTATCTATCTATCTATCTATCTCTCTCCTATCTATCTATCTATCTATCTATCTTCTATCTATCTATCTATCTATCTATCTATCTATCTTCTATCTATCTATCTATCTATCTCTCTCCTATCTATCTATCTATCTATCTATCTTCTATTTATCTATCTATCTATCTATCTATCTATCTTCTATCTATCTATCTATCTATCTATCTATCTATCTATCTATCTATCTTCTATCTATCTATCTATCTATCTATCTATCTCTCTCCTATCTATCTATCTCCTATCTATCTATCTCCTATCTATCTATCTATCTATCTATCTATCTATCTATCTATCTATCTACCTATCTCCTATCTATCTATCTCCTATCTATCTATCTATCTATCTATCTATCTATCTATCTATCTCCTATCTATCTATCTATCTATCTCCTATCTATCTATCTCCTATCTATCTATCTATCTATCTATCTATCTATCTATCTGTTTCCTAGCTATCTATCTATCTATCTATCTATCTATCTATCTATCTATCTATCTCCTATCTATCTATCTATCTATCTATCTATCTCCTATCTATCTATCTCCTATCTATCTATCTATCTATCTATCTATCTATCTATCTATCTATCTATCTATCTATCTCCTATCTATCTATCTATCTATCTATCTATCTATCTATCTCCTATCTATCTATCTATCTATCTCCTATCTATCTATCTATCTATCTATCTATCTATCTATCTATCTCCTATCTATCTCCTATCTATCTATCTATCTATCTATCTATCTATCTATCTATCTATCTATCTCCTATCTTTCTCTCCTATCTATCTATCTATCTATCTATCTATCTATCTATCTATCTATCTATCTATCTATCTATCTATCTATCTATCTCCTATCTTTCTCTCCTATCTATACCATAGTCAGGCACAAGGTGGCGCTGGGCATCCCTTTACAGAATCCATGTACACAGTGAACATAGGATAGTTGTTTATTTTCAGCGGAGTATCCCTTTAAGCACAAAGATTAACCCTTTGCATGTAGAGGCCGTGCGCTGAAAGGGTTAACCCCATCCTTTCTTCCCCGCACTATATGAATTCCCAGCGGCTTCCTGCAGTTTCTGGGAAGGATCGTGACACAATGGGATCAAAGATTTCGGAAGCTTGGGGCAGCTTTCTATATAAGGTGACCTGACCGGGAGAAAGGCTCAAAATAAAACCTTCTGTCCGCGACTTATTAGGAAATTGTACTACGTGATAAACCAGCGGAACCGATGGAAAAGTAGGGACGTGTATTCTTATAAACAAGGGGAGTGAACCATGTATCCCGATTACCTATTAATAGTTATATCTGTCACTGGGAAAGCTGGGTGACCCCTGATATGGCCGTCTCACAGACGTCAGACTCTGAACTGCCAGATTGCCTTTGGAGACGTGTAATGGCGGCCATATTGGTCATATATATTGTAACTAGCGAGTGAAGTTATACTGCCGCCTCCATCTCCATCCACCCATTAATTCAACACTAACAGTCAGCAGCCCCCAGGATAACAGTGCCCCCAGCAAAGTAATAGCGCCCCCTTGTGACCCCAGCAAGGCAACAGTGCTCCCCTTGCACCCCACAAGGTAATAGTGGTCCATATAGGCAATATTTGCCCCCCTATTGGTAATAATTTCACCCTTCAATGCCGCGAACCTATCGGAAAGCGGCTGAAGGACCTTGGATGACGTTATCTTGGGTCCTCAGACGTAACCGGTGCATACGTTCAGCGCAAGTGGTCGGGAATTCCGTGCCTTAGCGCCATAGCAAGCAGCCTATGTTTCCTATCGGTGACCGTCCAGGTATGTATGAAAGTTCAGACAAATCCGTTCAGCCATTTTGGCGCCATTGAGGAGCAAACATCCAAACACACAAACATCCAAATATACAAACTTTCACATTTGTAATATGAGTAGGACTACGGGAACGGTGATGGCTACGTTGTCCTTGTGGTCCTCCTTATATTCTGGCCTGTGGAGCCCCATTAGACAATAAACAGGGCCCAGACGGGTTACATATATAGCTAAGATTAGAAGCGGGTTCCTTGGGCCATCATGAGTTAAAATGATTCTGGGGGCCCACCCTCCAACCACCCGGCCTAGACCGTAGCCCCCTTCAAATTTGGAGATCCTCTGCTGGACCATTATTGAGTTAAAACTTGGGCCCACTATAGGATCCCCCCGGTAGTCCACACTGGTTAGAAGGCCTATGTGCTATTTTGCGGGGGCAATTATTGGGCACATTTGCCCCCATCTACTATGATCTTGCCCTCATGGATCTGACTCCTTTGCTCCACATTACGTTGCCTGGAGTTTCGTGTTCCCCTTGAAATAAACAGAACAGTGGCCGGCGAGCGGAGCCAAGTAAAACGCTCTTGCGGTTGTGTATTCCTCTGTCCCTGGTGGATATGGGCGAGTGCCAATCTGCTTAAAATCCCAGAATCCCCTGTGACGGGGGAGAGGGAGCGCAGTTACAGAGCCGATGCCGGGCTGAAGGGGTTAATTCTAGTCTGCGAAATAGTCCAGCTGAGAGAGAAGTAGACAGCCCCACATCCGCTACCCACGAGCCATTACTTCATTAGCAGCTACTGCATGTTGTCCAAGTCAATCTCACTTCCTGCGGGTAAAGCGGCTTCTGCCGTCGATGACCGTGCCAGGAAAATGAGGAGTTATTCCTACGATATGGAGTCCAGGCATAACACAGCGCCGTCTTATAATTTTCTGCTGAACGGAGACAGTAGTGGTGACTGAGGGTGGAGGACGACTCTCTTACGGGCTAGGATTAGGGACAGCAAGGCCTTAGGAGTAATGGTGTACTCTATGGGGAGAAGGTCCTTCTGTTGGGGAGGTCTTGATCTCCAACCCATCTACCCGTCTATACTCACCCCAACAGAGTCATCACCACCACCACCGTGCACTACCTTGGCCTACACCCTATAAATGAGGTCACCACTTTAACCCATGCTTGGAATATCTGGGAGGCTCCTAAAAATAGGTGAGACCTCCTGGACTTCCGGAAGAGCAGGCAAATTTCTTGGCCCCCGAATTTCATGTGTGACATTATACGCAGTACATTTCATGCCGACGGAGCGGCAATGTCCAGAATGGGCTTTGGTCATACCCATAGGCCTCAGCCTAAAATTACCGTGCCACGCAGGAGGCCATTTTTCTTGATTAGGCATCTGAAATTTTGGCAAGTAGACATTAACCCACCCTACTGTGCTGCAGATTGGTGAGAGATAGTTTATCTTGTCCGATCCTCTATTCTTCTGAAAGATAAGGCTGACTTTAGTTTTGAATGGGGTCCGCTGGTGTCTATGTGTAACCACAGAAACAGTGGTCCGACACTCCAACATTCGGGTTCCCCAGTGGAACCAAACCAAAATGGGGTCAATTGCTACTCGATCATCTGTCCTCCACGACAAGCTGTCCTTCAACCGGGTCCTTCACCAGCTCTCCGATGACGAAAGGACCCCCAACATTCATCATCTCTCCAAAGCTGGCCACACATGCTCAACATTTGTTGGCCAAAATGGCTGATTTCAGGTTGGACAGTTTAGTGTTTGATGTTGGTGGTGGGATCACTCATCCAAAACAATCCTTCCATTGATCGATAAATTTACCTGTGTATGGCCAGCTTTAGTCAGAAGCTATGAGAATGGACTGAGAAGGTCTGTTGATGGAGAAGACATGGGGTTGCCGATGGATAAGGAACTGGATGGCCACACGTGTTCCTCTGAGAAGGTCTCCTGAAGCCAATGTATCTCTACAAGCAAGACATTCGCGCATATTCTGAGTGTTACCATCTGGCATACACCTTCATGAGTGGACTCCATGAGTGGAGCAACATTCCTAGAACACCTTGAACTTTACGACTACTCATCTTTGCCATGTTGGCACACACCAGAGCCATAGGTCCATATCAGTGGCCTGGTCTAACATCTGGCTTTGGGTCTATACCACACTACTCTCTTAGGGTTACCAGTAAGAACCAAGTCCTCCTTCATCAGGATTGTAAAAAAGTCTCCATTGGGGTGCACAATTTGTTTTATTCTCCTCTAGTCCTAAAGATTATGTTATGGCCTGAGGTTGGGGTTGGATATAATGGTATACTTGACCCTGGTGGTTGCAGAAGGTCATGTACTATCTTCAGTATCTTAAACCAACATAGACTTATTTAGTCTACCCAGTAGTGGTCACCACATGAGTCCTCTGAGAATGAGTCCTATCTAATTAGGTGTGAGACTTATCTACTTGAACAGTAGTGTGTACAATATTCATCATCCTGTTGTCCACTGTTCACACCAACAAGCCATGAGACACTTTTTGTAGTGAATTGGTGGAGATCGTAGAGAGTCAACATGAGTTGGTACAACCCCCTTGGACTTTATAGTAGCCTCAGGGGCTGTTACTAACTTAAGTTGGCTACTATTACTATTATTGTTCATCACAAGGACTTGAGGGCGTGGGTTGTCCCTTCTGATGGTCTACGTGAGTCCATTGTGGGCCACAGCTTCCCCAACCTCCTACTACCCATGATCTAGACCTTGAACCCTCAGGGATGTTAGAGCGACTATCTAAACAGATATCAGATATCTACACTTCAATGACCAGTAGCCACTTGTCTTGACCTTTTTGGACCATCTGACTCAAGGGAAGGGGAAATGGTCGGAGTCTCGTTCATAATCCATTTGCCTAGTATGCATAATCCCAAGATCAACTATGATGCCCTTGTGAAGTGGGGGGTAGATAGGGCACCTAATGTAACGGGGTTGTAAAACATTACAAAAACAGGGTCTGTTTTTTGTTTTTCTAGAAACAGCGCCACCCTGATCTGCTGGTTGTGCCTGGTATTGCAGCTAGCAAGTGAATGGGGTTGAAAGGCAATGCCAGATACTACTTGTGGACAACAGTGACACTGTTTTTGGTTATCAAAAAATGGATGGTTAAGGTATAACAAACGATAAACGTGGCAGTGTCACGTCAAAAACTACACTGCCAAGTTGTGATTTGTGATGATATAGTGAATTTTTGGTGACAGATTCACTTGGTCACGTGCCACAGTGCGACCACAAAATGGGGGGAATTTACGACCCTCCCCCTACACCCACGAAATGTGACATTGTGATCTATATATTTGGCAACCAAAGTCTTGGTGTCTCCCCAGTCTCAACCTACAAATTCTATTTGCAAATTTTTGAATTTTTTACCAGAAAAGATGAATTCTCACCCAAAATTGCGACAAAATAATATTTTTTTTATTATTTATGATAACAGGATTTTCTGGAACTGTCAAGACCGAAGCGAGTTGGTGTATCAAACGCGCCATTGCGATCTGGCGACTAAAGTCTCCGTGTCACCCTCGTCAAAACGTACAAATTTTATGTTTGTTTTGTTTGCAAATTTTTGGATTTTTTTCATTAAACATACCCTAAATTGCGACAAATTTATTTATCATGATGACAGGATTTCTCAGAACTGTCAGGACCGAAGTGAGTTTGTGTATAAAACGCGCCATTGTGATCTGGCGACTAAAGTTTCCGTGTAACCCTCGTCTAAACCTACAAATTTTATGGGGTTTTTTTTGCAAATTTTTAAATTTTTTTCATTAAAAATACCGCAACAGAATTGTCACGCTAAATTGCGACAAATTTATTATGATGGCTGGATTTCCTAGAACTGTCAGGACCGATATCAAACGCGCCATTGCGATCTGGCGAACAATTTCTCTGTATCACCCTTGTCTAAACCTACAAATTTTATGGGTTTTTTAGTTTGGATTTTTTTTCATTAAACATGCTCTAAATTGCGACAAATTTATTGATAATGATGACAGAATTTCCCAGAACTGTCAGGACCGGAGCGAGTTTGTATATAAAACGCTCCATTGCGATCTGGCGACCAAAGTCTCTGTGTTACCCTTGTCCAAACCTACAAATTTTATGTTTTTTTTTTTGTTTGCAAATTTTTGGATTTTTTTCATTAAACATACCCTAAATTGCGACAAATTTATTTATTACGATGACAGGATTTCCCGAAACTGACAAGACTGGAGCGAGTTTGTGTATAAAACGCGCCATGGTGATCTGGCGACCAATGTCTCCGTGTCACCTTTGTCTAAACCTACAAATTTTATGGGTTTTTTTTTGTTTGCAAATTTTTGGATTTTTTTCATTAAACATACCCTAAATTGCGACAAATTTATTTATCACGATAACAGGATTTCCCAGAACTGTCAGGACTGGAGCGAGTTTGTATATAAAACGCGCCATTGCGATCTGGCGACCAAAGTCTCTGTGTCACCCTACAAATTTTATGAGGTTTTTTTTTTTGTTTGCAAATTTTTGGATTTTTTTAAATTAAATATACCCTAAATTGCGACAAATTTATTTATCACGATAACAGGATTTCCCGGAACCGTCACGACCGGAGGTTATCCGAGACCGCACAGATCTCCGTTCTGATATTTTGGATATTAGTCGGGGTCACAGCCCCCCCGACAAAGGCAAATTGAATATTTTGTGACCATAGGCATCCGAAGATCTAACATATCACTCGGTATCTGCGGGAAATCAATGCGTCCGTGCCCACCTTGGCAGCTTGCGGACCCCCAATGCCTAGGTGTACGGGATCCGTGGAGTTGTAGGAGGATGTTTTTGATCCCAGGATTCCATGCTAGATCCATCTGTGTGATACATTGTATACAGTGTGTTCCCAGATCCCAGTCACTGAGAGGAGCATGGGGAGGAAGGGAGCAAGAGAGGGGAGGGAAAGAGCCATTGCCCAGCCCAGCTTATAGCAGTCAGGGGGGGAGGGGAGCCGCACAGCCCAGTCTGTGTTTATTGCAGCTCTTGCCTGTATTTATGCAGAAGGGGGGAGGGCAAAGAAAGAAAGAAAAAAAAAAAAAAGGGGAAAGAAAGGAAGGAGGGAGGGGATAGAGAAGCAGAAAATAACTGATTTTCTTCTATCTATCTCAGGCACCTACACCCTGCACTCAGCTGGTAAATCTGGGCCTTGCAATTTTTTTGCAAATTTTTTTTTTGTGTGTGTGTGTGTGTCTACTTGTATTGCTGCCCCTTCCTGCTGGATGTGGACAGGGGAAGAGGAGTGCACAGACTATGGGAAGGATGGTGCATGCTGGGCAGGGTCTCCTGGAAAGCCTGAGGATCTAACAGGCCTCTTGGATTTACCAAAACTGGATCCGCTCTAAGAAAGAAGAAGATAATTATTTTCTTATAAGGAGGCGGAAGGATCCTTCCTTGAAAATTCCGGCTGCGAGGAGTCTTCATTATCCACCGGCCAAATTGGTGCATTGCAAAACACCGCTGTGGTTGTCTATAGGAATTGTGCAGATGCCTTAGCAAATTTTTTTGGAATTTTTTTTTATTTTTGCAATATTTTTTTTTAAGTAGTAGTTTTTTTTTTTTTAAATTTATTTATTTCGTACATCGGACGATCCATGCCGGGAGGATTTATAATATTTAATTGATGCAGAGGATGAAAACCACTGCAACATGTCATCCTGAACACCGGGGGTTAAAAGTTTGCCTTGTCATCGGAACAACAGCTGTTAAAACAAAATTGGATTTTATTTTATTTGTGGTTTCATCTTGTCGTTTGCAACCAGGCACGATGTTGAGGCAGGGATATAAGAGGCAGTGATCAAAAAAAAAATTTTTTATTTATTTTTTTTAATTTTTTTTTTTTTTTGGGGGGGGGGCAACCACCTGAAACCGAAAGAGCCGGCGTTCCTTTGGCTTGGAACAGGAAGGAGGTGAAGGCACAAGATGGGTTGGTTCGTCCCTTTAACAATTCATTGTATGCAGTAAAATTGCCAAAATATAGCCTGTAGTTTGCAAATTTTTTTTTTTTCAACATCTTATTCCGATCTGGGGACAAGGCACTGGATTTTGGGATATCCGTAGCAAAAATGAGCATCAGTTCACCTCCGACGTCAATTGACAGGTAACAAAAAATTTTAACATTTTTTTTTTTCAAAAAATTGTCTTCCTAGATTATTATGGAATTTTGTTAAAAAAATGGAGTGTGCAATGTTTTATATAAAAATGGATTGAAATTTTCACCTCTAGGGAAATCTATAAAAAAAAAATTGAATGTCAATTAAAAATCTATAAATTTGACATCATGTGACCGCGCCATTGAGCATTTTGACGTTCCACCTTATTATATGTGACAGGTTAATCCCTCCCCAATCCTCCCTCTTCCTAGTGATACAACAATACTGCCCCGGTTATCTATGAAGGGTTCAATCAAGTGGAAAATTTATTTATTTATGTGAATTTTTTTATTTTATTTTTTTTTGGTAAATTCTCACCTTGAAATAAATCCTAGTGGATTCGTCTTCCAATATCAACATTATATGGGAATATAAAAAATTTGAATACAAAAAAAATATGAAAATTTTAAATTCTAAATCATTGTATGAATTTTTTTTTTGTATTTTTTTTTTAACAAATTTTTGTTTTTGTCATGACAGGTTAGTCAATTTTTGCCCTGCCTAGCTTACCTTGCAATTTTGGAAATCCATTTCCTTAGGCGTTCGATTATGCAAGCAAAGTTTACTTAGATACAGGGCCGGGTGAAAGGAATTGTTTTATGAATGAATGAGTTTTTCTGTTTTTGCGTTTTTATTTGACGGACTCGCCATTGCCAAGTTGCCAAAAATATTCACGCCGCTGGGATCTTCACCTTTCCTTAGAGGGTCTGAAGCCGTAGAGTAGTAATTGTATTTTTTTAATTAGTTCTAAAAAAAAAAAAAAAATTTCCAAAAATTTTCTACCCATTTGGTGAAATTTCTTTGGCTGAACGTCCACAGTGTCGCCATTGTTGCCGTGACTTTCAGACTTATCTTCGTGTCTGTGGCCGCCTTAAGAGATCTCTAGATAAGATCTTTCGCATTCCTCGTAGGCATAGGATGTAAAAATTTCAGAATTTGATATTTCGGTGCCGTGCAAAGCTTGTGTTATGCGGGTGGGTAATGAGTTTAGAGGGTGATCTGTTACTAGACCGCCGCTAGCTTAATCTTGTTTGCGAGGTCTGTATGTATAGATTTACCTTGTTGCTTTTGAATGATCGGGCCCTGGTTCACTTAAACTGAGATTGACCTCCATATCAGTTGGCGGTGGGAGGGAGGGTTGTGTAGATGAATTTGTTAGGTGACCAGCTTGACAGGTAAGGCCTGTTTGGACATGTCCACCTGCTCAAAAAGACCACCTACCCACTATAGTAGTAATGTGCTGGAGGCCAGACCTACTTAGCACAGTGGCGGCCTTGCCTTCACCTCCCTGAGGGAGTCAGGGCTTTGTGTTTGCTTTGCTCAGCTGTTTTTGGAGATGTCATATGGCCTCTACCTTGGGAGTTGTTGTAACGTTTGGTCTAACCTTGAGTCTTGGATATTTTTTGTATATCTTGCTGTCAACCTATCAAAACCAGGCTTTCCGAAGGCCAAAATTCTACTTTAAAAGGAACCTTCCCATTTGTGTTCCTCCATCCACCTTGGTCTCCCTGGGTGAAGTGGAAGCCACCAAAGGCTGGAGCCACACACGGAGTGTGCCGAATTTCCATCTGGGTATGTTCAACAACGTGTTACATCTGTAGGCCTTCGTGGCAAAACCCCCCGGCCTCCTCATGGGGCCACCGTCCTGTACTAAAAATGTTATTTCAGTACGTTTTCAGGAGACGTAGGGACTTCTAGTATCATAGATGACCACCATGCTTGGAGTCCTGGTCTTGGCTCAGTGTTTGGTCTGGGAAATAAAGTCCATATTTCATGGACCGACTCACCTGTGTCAACCTAAAGCTTAGGGAATAATAGATTTTCCATAAAAATTGACCAAATGACCATTCCATCTAGTCCTCCTCAGATCAGAGGCCTCCTGCCGTGTTCCTAAAGGACTGGACAAATTGCTTGTGTTTTAGATGGCCACCAACGTTGAGGATAGGGTGGACTCATCCAAATATCATAAGACCTTCTTGGCCACCATGTCCACCTTACTTTTCTTTTGTAGATTCTTACTGCTGGGCTTTCCCTGTTGGCCGGTGTCCGGACTCAAAGTCATGATGAATGGACTATCTTGGTTTCCTTATTTGAGCATGGTTTTGTACTTTGCACTTGACTTAAGATAATCCTTCTCTGTTTGTCTTATAGTAACTATTACAATTCCTTGGCCAGGGTCAGAATTGATTTGGGGGGGGGGGGGGTTCTGCTTATTTTTGGCCCCAACATGGCACCACTGTTGTTTATGGGCGTTGTCTAGTATTGTCACTTGTCAACATTTGGGCCCACCATTGATTGATGGCTGGATCATCTGCATTCTCGAATTTGGTGCCCGAATTTAAGGATTGGGGTTCCCCAGGCATAACTATTGAGTAGCATTATATGTGCACTTCAGAGTAAATTCTGCGTAATTTTTTTTGTTCCATGGGTGAAAGAAATCGAGGGTGGCCATACCCATTAGATGAATGTTGACCAAATCTGTTAACTATTGGGTGTCCAACTCTTCCCTGATGGAGAAGAACTGGGCATGTTAAATTTTAACATGTCTGATCTTTTTGATCTGGCCGTACAGATTTTTTCCTCTGTCCCTACTGAGGGCACATGCACTCTTTGCCAAGCAATACATGCATCTCTATGAGGATTCATAGGGAATAGCTGCTGGTTTAAAGCGGTCTACGATATATGACCCATTCTTCTTCCAACGCCTACCATCGGAGAATAGTCAGGAGGCCTCCATACACTTCTATTGACTGTCTCTTCCACCCGTACTTGAGGCATGGGCCTAGTTTCGAAGGAGAATAGGTAGAGGAACCTAATAGCCCCCTAGTTAGGGCAGGGCAAACTGCATTTTTGGCAACCGGTTCCGTTTGTCTGCAAACAGGTAGAAAGTACAATGTCTGGCCCTGGCACTGGTGTAGTACGCTAACACAGAAGGCGGAGGATATTAATATTTGATATCCTTTCTCCTCTCATCTCTTGTATTGTGGAGTTGCTGACAATTGAAGTCTTTGTTCTGCTTTGTAAAGCAGATTGCATCGCTGGCCGTTACCGTTGCAGAAGCACCTAGGAGTGGGCAGCGGGTTACCCCAAACAATAACATTGTATTTGGAAAGTGGATCATGGGAGCTGGTGCCAATGCCAAGATGAGTGGCCCCGGGCCAGTGTGTGTTGTCAACATGGTGTAGTTCTCTGGCATCGCGCAGGCTGCCACCCACCTGCATTGTCATGTTATATAGGGCTATGAATATTTTATGGAGACAGATAATAGGAGGTTATGTAGCAGGTTTGGCCCCGGGGTGGTAAGTGATGACATGGGGTTACTGGTGGTCATCTCCACCATATTCTTAAGTCCCAGTTTTCTACCTGACCTTATATCCGTCCCCTCTGTTGCATTAATGTATGTAAAACATTCAGGATATTTTTGGATCCATCTGAGATAACCCTATGGGTGTTCCAGTCCAGTAATGATGACTTTTTGGTTCCATTTGTATTCGGGACATATTTGAGATCTAGAGCTATAGTCATTTCAAAGGACATTGGTGGTTCTCCAAAAAGTTACACTTGAGGGACGGTTATGGACAATGTACCTCCAAAAAGCACTAACAGAAGCCCAACTTGGACCATATATAGTGAAAAAACAACACTTCCATGAGTTGTCCATTCCTTGGCCCAGGGTTGGCCATATTTTTCCACATCAATATGACAGTAGGTTCCGATCCAACCTGAACAATAGGAGTATTTCGCGCAAATTTGACACAGTCTTCCAAAAATAACACCACACCTGTATCTCAACTCTGTTGCAGACTTCCGCGCCACGTACAAATCATGGGTACCGTTCTATAAGATGTTGGTCTTCAAATGGGACAGATATTATGGACTGGCTACCAAAAAAAGCGCCCCCTACCCGTCTATACTCCCACAAGTTGACAAGACTGTGGGGAATTTGGAAGATGTCATACATTAGCCCTCAGTATTTACTGTATAAACAGAGGAACTATTTTATGGGCGACCACAATGTTCCTAACTGTACATCCTATAATTTTACTAAGATGACATCACCATCTGTAGACCTACAAGAACAGAAGACTTCTCTCAGGACTTGGCTCGGGCCTACAATCTAACTCCTGAAGTAGTCACGGACAGTTGTGTTGTATTGAATATGTGTAGGTTTCCACAGCATGATGCGTCGAGGCTTGGTGGGATGTATGATGAAGATTGTCAATGTCTTCACTCCTACCAACTTTTTGGATTGTCTTCTACTGGTCTCTCGTAAGACTGGCTTACTAAGTGAGTCTGTTAGGCTATCAGACTCCTTAAAGGTGACCATACATCTTTGATAGCTGGGCCGAGGATATATGTACACTCAGTTGGAAGAAGAGGAGTAAGACCCTACCAGATACTTGGTATCTCCTCATGTTGATCATTTTTCTCTCCAAGATCTGCTGAACGAACATCAGCTAAAGACCAAGTCGTACATGGTCAAAAATTGGCAGGCCTACCCAATGTCGGCCTAACGTGTATGGACAACCTTCTTCTTTTTTTGTCCAGGTGGCCATGTTGACCATTCAGTATTTTTATACTTCAGGTTCTACCACCATAGCCTTCATCTGATATGGTCACCTCTGGGCTCCTTGGCCAAGGGCATCAGGTACTGAGTACAACCTTTGCCACCCTAAAGCTGATTATAGCACGAAGGCTACCCGCACACTTTTAACCATTATTACTGATGTTTTTGAAAAATTTTTTTAGTCCAATTTCGATACTTTGTATTATTTTAGCCGTTCATTCAGTTTGGGGTATGACGTTCAACCTCGGAGTTAGAAAAAACATGACTTTCTTCGAGAAATAGTGCCACCCCTGTTCACAGGTTGTATGTGGTAGTGCAAAACCAGGCACACCCCATGACAGCCATTTTTTTTTTCTAATCCCTCAAATTCTTCGAATGCTAAAAAATTGTTGCACTTATGTCCTGATAACAGGAAGCCACTCCTTAACCGTGGCAGGAAGCGGTCGTCGGCCATTTTAACATTCCAGAATGCACTGTGTTAAGAAAATTCGGAAACTCCGGCAGGAAGATGATGTTGAGGGGGGCGGTAATGAAGAAGCCGGGTGATTGTTGCCCGGCCGTGTGACACGGTCTATGTGGTGGGCTTGGAGGCCGCCAGTGACTTTTCCACAGGTCCCATTAAAGACGTTTCCATTTTGAGCCTTCTCTTTCCTGTTTATTTCGGAGCTTCCCGAGAAGGAGATAGAACTGGATTTCAAAGAAAACAGAAGGGTCGTCTTAAAAATAACTCTCAGTGGGTAAACCCCAGCACAATGAGCCTCGCTTCCTGCCGCGCTCTGATCGATTCTCCACATATCCTCATGTACTCGCAGAGAATTCTTGGATGGATCTTGTGGTTAAAGACACAAAAATGTCTTACGTTTAGAGTAGCCTAGTCCTGCTCACACAGCTGCACCAATGATAGTAGGCCAAGATGAGATTTATTGTGGCAGAAAGTAAGAGATGACTTAAAGTTGGGTGGGTGGAGGGTTCCCTTATGGCCACCAGTAGAGTGTAAGGTTGAAGCGTAACTGGAACTGGGCCCCTAGCTGCCGAGGGCCTCTTAGAATACCGGTATATTTATGTAGCAGGGGGACCTCTGGGACTCCTTTAGGGTCCAGGGCCTTATAGGAATTGCTACCGCGGCGCCCCCTATAAATACGCCTGTAATGTCAGGCCAT
The DNA here is from genome assembly GCF_031893055.1 of Leptodactylus fuscus. NCBI lineage: Eukaryota > Metazoa > Chordata > Amphibia > Anura > Leptodactylidae > Leptodactylus > Leptodactylus fuscus. The sequence goes on from NC_134271.1 coordinate 142,040,933, forward strand.
ATTCACACAACCATGCCGTGATAAACGGACAAATTGGTTCATTGTTAACAGCCTCTTCTTTTCGATTTTGGACTAGTTTATGTATGTCAATATTTGATGGCGGAGTGTCGCCTATTTTTCATCTTAATTTTTTATTTTTTTTCAACTTTTTTTTTTTTTTTTTGTCCATCCAAAAAATGGACACATTCACTCTTTGTTTTAAAACAGTTGTGTGAATAAATCTCCTATGTTGTTATAGACACTGATCTTTCCGTCATCTCTCTGTAGGTACCTGCATAGGGCTACAATGGGGGTCTTGTAATGCCACTCTAGTCTTGTGCAGGTAAATCGGTGGTGGTGTTCTGTTTATCTACTTGGTGGTGTAGTAGTGCTGCGTCGGTGCAGTGCAGGTATCTGCGTAGTAATAGATTGGTGGTGTCGTAGTGCTAGGAAGGTACTTCTATAGGGATAAATAAGTGATGCTGTAGCGCTTCATTAGTGCTGTGGGGTTAGCACCATAGGGATAAGTTAGTGATGCAGTACTGCGGCTCTAGTCTTGTGCAGGTACCTGAATAGGGATAATTTAGTGATGTAGTAGTGCCGCTCTAGTCCTGTGCAGGTACCTCCATAGGGATAATTTAGTGATGTAGTAGTGCTGCTCTAGTCCTGTACAGGTACCTTCATAAGGATAAGTTAGTGAGGCAGTACTGCTGCTCTAGTCCTGTGCAGGTACCTTCATAAGGATAATTTAGTGATGTAGTAGTGCTGATCTAGTTCTGTGAATATACCTCTATAGGGATATTATAGTGACGTAATAGTGCAGGTACTTCAGTAGGAATAATTTAGTGATTTCATAGTGCTGCTCTAATTATGTGAAGGTACCTCAATAGGGATAATTTAGAGAGATCGTAGTGCTGCTCAAGTTCTCTGCAGGTACCTAAAGATAATTTAGTGATGTAGTAGTGCATGTGCCTGGCTAGGGATCATTTAGTGATCTGCTCTAGTCCTCTGCAGACACCAGAATAGGGATAATTTAGTGATGCAGTATTAGTAGTGACGTAGTAGTGCCACTCTAGTCCTGTGCAGGTACCTCCATAGGGATAATTTAGTGATGTAGTCTTTCTGTTCTAGTCCTGTGCAGGTACCTCCATAGGGATAATTTAGTGATGTAGTAGTTCCGTTCTAGTCCTGTGCAGGTACCTCCATAGGGATAATTTAGTGATGTAGTAGTTCCGTTCTAGTCCTGTGCAGGTACCTCCATAGGGATAATTTAGTGATGTAGTAGTGCCACTCTACTCCTGTGCAGTACCTCCATAGGGATAATTTAGTGATGTAGTAGTTCCGATCTAGTCCTGTGCAGGTACCTCCATAGGGATAATTTAGTGATGTAGTAGTTCTGATCTAGTCCTGTGCAGGTACCTCCATAGGGATAATTTAGTGATGTAGTAGTTCCGATCTAGTCCTGTGCAGGTACCTCCATAGGGATAATTTAGTGATGTAGTAGTGCCACTCTAGTCCTGTGCAGGTACCTCCATAGGGATAATTTAGTGATGTAGTAGTTCCGTTCTAGTCCTGTGCAGATACCTCCATAGGGATAATTTAGTGATGTAGTAGTGCCACTCTAGTCCTGTGCAGATACCTCCATAGGGATAATTTAGTGATGTAGTAGTGCCCCTCTAGTCCTGTGCAGGTACCTCCATAGGGATAATTTAGTGATGTAGTAGTGCCACCCTACTCCTGTGCAGGTACCTCTATAGGGATAATTTAGTGATGTAGTAGTTCCGTTCTAGTCCTGTGCAGGTACCTCCATAGGGATAATTTAGTGATGTAGTAGTGCCACTCTACTCCTGTGCAGGTACCTCCATAGGGATAATTTAGTGATGTAGTAGTGCCCCTCTAGTCCTGTGCAGGTACCTCCATAGGGATAATTTACTGTAGTATTTCCGTTCTAGTGATGTAGTAGTGGTGCTTTAGTCCTTTGCAGGTACTTGAATACGGATAATAGTAGTGATGCAATAGTGCTGCCGGTACCTGCGTACAACCTAACCACAGGGATCGGATGAATTACTTCTTGAGGTTGGAAGCTTGGTGGTTAAAGTACTTCTCTATATTTTCTCCGGAGTCCGCCCCTTGTCTACTACCATAAACACAGTATAGGCCAGTTATGCAGAAATATTATTTCTACCATGAAATTCCCTCCACAGATGAATGGAGATCTGAAACGAGTGCGGCTATGCTGGTGTACGTCACGTGACCCGACACTGGCGTATTATAATAATATAACGCAGCGCCTCGCCTTCCGTTCATCTGACTCATCTTTTTCCCTTTCTTCTGGTCGAGGCTCTGTCCATTTTTCATATAACTTAATTTTGGTGCCAGACACCCCTGGGATGACGGCTGTCGGCCGGGCCTGGTCATTTTTCTGCTCGGTCGGGCGTGCGTTTCTCGGTATCTGACAGAGGGTATAATTGTTTTCTGAAATTGTCAGGTTGGAGACGGATTGCCTGCTGGAGCCTGGCCGCGTTCATTGACTGTTCTGCCTGTATATAGTTCTTTAGGGGCATTGAGATTCCGGTTCTCCACCATGCCATGCACTGTGATAGTCCGCTATCTCATAGGCGCCAATTATGTTGTTCATCCTGACCTTCCTGTTTTATGAATATAATGTCAGACAGACAGTAAACACTGACACGGTTATAAATGCAGAGCAGCAGGGAGCAGTGGAGTAGGGGTGTATATATGTATAGCATTATATACCACCTGCACAGTGATGTATACCTCCTCTAGCAGGTATTATGTGCAGTGCATTGTTATATGTACGCCCTGAGGGCAGGTTTCTTGGCACGGAGCTTGCACTCTATTTAGGTAGAGGATGAGTCACGACCTAGTGAAGAATGACGGACCCTCCGGATGGAAGCTGTGCGCTACTGGAAAGTCCCTGGATAAATGGGGGAAAGGTCTGTGTACTGGGGTGTAGTGAACTGTCTGGGAACGCTCTGTCTGGGATGTCTCTTTCTTCGTAACAATCTCCTCTGTCGCTTCCTGTCGGCGTTCCCTGATTTCTGTCCTCGCCGCCCCACGCAAGATCAGTTTCCGACTTCCAGTGGTTTCTAGGAAAGCTGGGTGACCAACCCAGTATGACCACGATTACAATACGCACCATGGTTGTCATTTAGCTTTCCTGGACTCCTGAAAGGCGGTATGTCAATTTCGCTTAAACTAGTCTGTTGATCTGAACTCCATTCAGGATCCTGGTAAAGCTGGGTGATAATCCTTACAGCACTCGGTTAGTCTGCTTTCAGTGGTTTAGGGCACTGTGTAAATGGCGGGACTCTCAGCCATAGGGTGTCGTTGCCTGCTGGGAGTTGTAGTACCATCTCCACTGGAACCCACTGCTATAGAGAAATTGAATGAATTGCTTAAAGGGTTTGCACACGCATAAGAAAAAACATACAAACAGCGCCCCACATGTCCTAAGGTTGTGTCTGGTATTGCAGCTTACATTCGGTTCACTCTATTGTCTCCTCTCTGTTCAGCTCTGTCGGGCGACCCAAACAATGAATGTGAGCCTGACGGACCCCATTGACTATAATGCGGTCCGTTGTATTTCCTCCGCCAATTTTTAGAGTTTCCAACAGCGATTTCGGTGCAGATGTGTACATGGCCTTAGCGTCATTCACTTCAGTAAACCTGAGCTGCAATACCAGACACAGCCTATGGACAGGTGGGGTGCTATTTCAATGAGAAAAAAAATGGAAGGACGTCCATTTAGGTGCAATTTCCCAAAAAAGGTTGTGTGAATGCGATATTCAGAGCGTCTCCTAGCAGCTGTCCGTGAATAACGGATGGCGCTGTCTGTGATTCTCATGAACCCATTGAGGCCTGTTTATAATGACTATACGCCACTTTTATGGTGGTAAAAATAAATAAATAATAAAAGTCGAAAATTGATGGTTTACGACTTTTCTAAACGCCACTTGTGATGGTAAGTGTAGGGTCAGATTTCTAAAACCAGTCTAAGGTCAGAAATGCCGCGTTTTACAGTACTTGCAAAGTGGATTGTTTTCATGCGAATCATGTTTTAATTAATTTGCCCCAATTATCGTTGACGTCAGGAAACCGGTGTCCATGATGCCTGATCTCCGCACTTGTGAGGGGTTGGCGTAATGTCAGGCCCCGCTGGATAACTCATCCCGTGCGTCGTCCTAAATCAGGCGCATCCTCCGCCAGCGTGGAAACCTCCAGTCTCGAAAAATCTCCCTCATTGACCTGAATGTGTGGTGGACGTTTACAGGGGCGACTATAGTCAGACTACGGATTCTTGGCCTACGTCCTTCGGCCTAAAGACAGGCTTTGTTGCCCATAGAAGTCCTTTCTTAGGCTCTATTCAGATCGCGTCGTCTTTTACATCCGTTTAACCGACGCAAAAATCGGATCCGTTCTGTCGGCCTTATTCGGATAGACACAAAAGTACGGTAAAAATGGACAGAAACGGATCTATTTTCTTTAACATTGACATCTATGGAAACGGATGACCATCGGTTGTTTGCGTCCATTTATGAATTTACTAAACGGACCCGTCAATGGAAAAATTAAAGCTGCGCTCTTATTGGTTGCTATGGGATAAATAAGGCCCTTTCGTCTTTATTTGGGCTCTTGAAAGGTTTTCGAAATTTTTCAGCGTGAAAGATCTGAAAGCCGGGAGCCCCTTAGGTCGCCCCCACTTCAGATTTTGTTTCATCTCCTATCTCTTCCTACATCCGCAGCGAGGGCCGAGCCGTATCCCCTCGCTCCCAGATCCCAATGTCATCGCCCCTTCCCCCGGTAGCGACTTGTCCCATACAATGCCCCCTATTCTAGTGCTGGAGAGACTCCGGGGCAGTGCATTAAGTCAGTGCACTGGGAACCTCAATGGCTCACTTGTATGTAATGGGAACATCGGCCGTCTGATTCTCCCCGCAGGGGATTATGGGAAACGTTTGGGTGGCGATAGCGAATTCAAAGCACATTCTCTTATGGGATCCTCGCTTTTGAACTTTTTTTTTCAATCCCGCCTAAGGGATTTAGGAAAGTGTTGTCCCCCTTGTAAATCTCCGAATGGAGGGGGTAGAATTTTTTTACTTGAAAATATTTGCAAAGTTTTAAAAAAAATTGTTCATGAAAAATGTTTTCTATAGGGCTGCCATAACCGTGAGGTGGTTACCCAGTTTTTCCGGACTCCTGACTAGCTAACCAATATGGCCTCTGTTAGGCTAGGGCTTCACGGCCTGTCGGGTGACCCAAGATCTCCAGGCCACTTTGCGTTGTCACCACCTGACCCCAGGGTGCCGCGAGCGTAACATCAAGTTTAATATTGTTGTTCGAGTTTTTGCGACCAGATCGTGGCTCCCTCAGGGTTGCGATGCAACGCCATTTACTAACAGAAGTAAACAAGTTGCAAGGTGACCTGCAATTCTATGGTTGTGGACAAAATCGCTGTGTAGCCGTAACCTTATAGTTTTAGGCCATGCTTTCCTACACTGGGGCCAGTGATCGCAGCCGGTTAGTTGCCGTGAAATCACCAAAGGCTACTCTGCAGCGATGTGGATGAGCTATAAAGTGGTTAACCAGCTATCCATAGGACAGAATGTCAATTTTAGAAGGGGGTGGTCCTACTGCCAGGACCCCACGGATCAGCCGTTTCCAGTGCTCACTTGTTGCCCCTTACGAGTGCTCCAACTTGTTCCGTAGACTTGAACATACTTGCCAGAATTGTAGAAGTGGTGTCCAGAAGAAGAGCATGTACAGTAGGCCGCGGCATATCCCGGCTAGGCCGACTCCCCCTCTGGACATCACTGTACCCCTTTCTTGTAAAACGTGTACGAAATGTGATGACCACGGCCTTTCTTCAGACATAACCATCAAATGACAAGGCCGGACGATTTCCCTGCTCTTCCAGGAGTCCGAGAGGTCAACCCCTTTCTCATGAAAGTTAAAGAGGATGTCCAAGAATTTCAGGAAGGTGAAAAATAAAATATCTACTCCCTGGTGTCTCTGGCCGCTGTCCAGTCCAGCTTCTGCCGCAACAATCCCTGGGGAGAAGTGCTCACTGCTCGCAACCACTGAGGCCAAGCAGCACCCTAAGGAAACGGGACCTCTTAGGTGATGTATAGAGTGACGACTTTGTTCCTTTCCTTTGGCTGTTGATTGGCCCCAGTGATCACATATGGCGATATGAGATGGCAGAGACAGGTGAATACACAAACCTGAAATTTCTGGACAACCCCTTTAAGTACAGACTTGAATGGGACAACCGCTGCAGTACTCGCGAAACTGGATAACTCCTTTAGGCTAAGGCCTGGTTCACATCTGTGTTCAGTAATCCGTTCGGGGAGTCCGCATGGGGACCCCCTGAACCGAACACATTGGCAAGCAGTTAGCTTATGAAAGCACACGGACCCCATAGACGATAATGGGGTCCCATGTACTTTCGGCGCGGAACATGCAGACAGCAAACATGACAGCATCATGATCTACTTTTCTGTCTGCATGACTCGTGCGGACACTGCGCAGAAAGCACACGGACCCCATTATAGTCTATGTGATCCGTGTGCTTTCACTGCTCACCACTTGTCAATGCATTTGGTACTCCATTCTGGAGGGGGGAGGGAGGGGCCCCATGCGGACTCCCCAAATGGATTACCGAACGCAGATGCGAACCGGGCCTGAGTCCCCACGAGACGTCCCATAGCAATAAAGCTCCGCCGGAAAAACTGCAGGTGCAACGCATCGCGGTACTTCCCACAGCGCTTTAAACATAAAGTTCGCAGAGTTTTCCTCCACGATATCTACGGAGAAACGGCTGGCATTTCCGTAGATATAATTGACATTCTGCGATTTCCAAAACCGTCTGGTTTTGGAAATCGCAGTGTGTCCGCACAGTGGTTTTTACTGCAAAGTGGGCATGGGATTTGTTAGGATCCCATCCACTTTGCCTGTACTGTAAAACGCTGTCGCGTTTCCAGCCTGTCGGGCCCCGGCTGTAGGCTGAAGTTGCGGCTACTTTTTTTTTTGGTTGCAGATTTTGATGTGTTTTTTTGAGCCAAAGCCAAGAAGTGCTACAAAAAGAATAGGAAATATATGCTCTGCGGGTTTTGCTGCGGGTCTCGCCTGCAACTTTTTGCTCTTTTTGACCGGATTTTGGTTGCGCCTTGTTACTGCGGCAGGTTGCAAAGGAAGAGGACACAATTTTTTTGCAGGGTATTGCGCAGCATGTTCGCCATGCGGCCCTGGCCTTAGGGTTTAGTTATGACTTGCCTTTCAGGGCTCTGGAAAAGCTGCAGACGACTCTTGCGAGTGCCGTAATGGCGGTCACCCCAGCAACTGAGCTGCAGCGGATGGTCGGCAGGATTACAGCTGTGAAATAACGGCATGTCTCATTGATCCTGAGATCCGCAGATTATTAGTGCTGTGGTCATTAGGGCTTCCTGTGCGGCCTCCATATAATCTGGTTACTGCCGGTTATTTCCAGAGCCAGGTAGACATTTAATTTCATATTCTGGGGGGTGGAGAATTGGTCTCCGTCAAGTCTGTGGCCGCTGGGCGACCTTGTTTTTTTTCGCTTCTGTGGTAGCTTGGATTCATCTTAAAGGCATTGCATGAGGTTACAAGAAAGGGGCTGCAGAAATGGCGCCACTATTATCTATAGGCTGTGTCTGGTACTGCAGCTGAGCCCTAGTGAAACCCTGCGTAACTAAGCCAAGTTTTTTGCTTGCTGTCAGTGAATGGAAACCTTTACTGCCAGGGGCTGGAAATCTGTCTTGATGTAGCGTGCCTATATGTAGAACAGGTACTAGGCCCATGGAGGTCAGGACTTATGGCCTGGTGCACTGGATCCCCAGATGAGTCCCAATTTCAGCTGCATCCACGTCCTCTAAACATGGATACAGTCGAAAGCAATGGTATAGCAGGGAGCTGTAGACTATCTGCTCTACCATTCTCTAGGCTGGATCACATGCAGGACTTTACTGTCCAACCATACATGGTGCAATGGCATCATCATACTGCACCGTCTGCTATTGAGTTAGACATGTTACTGTGCGTCGTAGACATGTTTATGGGGACTGAAAGAGATGGTGGTTGGATGGGTGAGCATCTGACGTGTATGGCCACCTTGAACAGATTCTTTAAGTAGCAAAAAACGTCTGCCATCTTCCAGAAATCTATGGCCAGTGTCTTATATTGTGACTCCATTTACAATTTGAAAAGGATACAGATGCAATACCAGACACCACCTATATACAAGAGTGGCGCTGTTTCCGGTATATAGCATCATGTTCTTTAATCTCATAAACCACATCAAGGCATGATGACCAAGGCGTAGGATGTCTTCTTCCTGAAGAACACGGATCCATCGTTCGCTACGACCGGTTACTGTAGGAGTTAAGTAGCGTATCTCAGCCTGAAAGCCTGTGTAAATTTGACATCTCTGATTTCAGACAAATGCGATAATTAAGAGGAATTTCATCTTCAGTGTCCGAGACTATAATGAAATCTGAAAACCGCAGACAACACAAACAGGAAAAAAAAAAACTCTCCAGTGACGGAGGAACAGAGCTTCTCCTTTGTTCTGCGGAATGTCTGGCCACAATTGCTGGAACTTCAAGAAGACTGACAGGTGAACGGGCTGAAAAATTCCTTTATCCTAAGTCAACCTCAAGTTAATATTTTACATAACTTTTTTTTCTTGTGTTCATCTAACGTAAGAATGACTCTGTTTGGGTGAAGCCTGTCTCTGGCCAAAAAGGAATTAACTGTGCTCCAAGAATCCCGGTGTGTAGTCTTCCTCTTCTAAACTCATCTGGCTCCACTCCAGACCTAACATTAGATGATGGCGACCATTGTCAACCATGTTTCATGTCAACATCTAATTTTGTCATCTGGTCACCAAAAAGGTCCGTAGAGCCATGGCCTTCCTCTCGTACTTGTGTAGTAAATGCACATGGACACGTTACGTTTGGTGGAAAACCCTATGACGTACCTTGGAAAATCTGAAGAACATTACCTTTATTGAAGAGGTTTTGGCTGATGGATCTCCACCAACAACCTCTTCTAAGATTTTTTTGAAGACACGTTAGAAGACTTTAACAACTTTTTTAGTTTGACAATCATTAAAGTGCATGTATACAGAAGAACAAAGCATCTAATCCTACCTAGTTCAACATGCCTGATTCTTTTGTTTAGGAACTGCAGTGACCTACTTTCCTCTTCTTGATCAAGACACATATTGACCGAGCCTCACAAGCTATTAAAGGTGTGTGGTCACCTATAACACCGAACACAGAGTCCACAATGGAATAATACACTTGTCCTGGTGATCTAGTTCCTGACCCCAATGTTATTTTTCCCATGTTCCTCACGGTTCCTTCATGGGTCCGAGGATAAAAATAAGGAGGTGGCATGCCATTGACCGCATTCCAACAATTTTTAGAATACGCTGGACGGGAACAACATGTTCACTCTAGCGGGTGATCACTGCCAATGGACCCATCCCTCAAAAACGTAATAGCAATCTTGGTTCACAAGTTGATGGAGCTTCCAGTGTTGAACTTGCCTACCAGAGTACCAGAGGATCTTCTGGAGGCCTAGGCTGTAACACAATAATGGTACAGTAGAAGACTTGGTCTTGATGATGTTGGAGAGTAGATCCCAGAATCCTTTTATCTGGTGGGCCCAAGGAACTTCATCTGGCACTGAGTTTTCAATCTATTGCAACCCTTAGAAATCTTGTGGTGCTATCTAGAATTCATCTCAAAGGTTTTGTGGTTCCACCTTCTGTAGACACTTGGGTGTTACAGAATTGGTTGAAGCTTTTTCACGGATCAGTGAGTTAGATAATGACCTGATCAAAATTTTCACTTTTGTCCTAAAACTTTGCGGTGACCAATTTCTCCTTCGCTCCCTGACCTAAATGTATCCATCTGTATTAATGGCCGCAGGTTAGTATGGCTCCTGGAAAACTTGCATGCCAAAAAAAGTGCAGATGGTCATGAATACTATTGTATCCAACATGGCAGTGGGGGGTATATGCAAAATCTCCGAGGCCAAGGTCAGTAAAGTCAAGAGGCCTCCCTACCACCAGTAACTCGTCAACCATCTCCAGAGGAAATGCAGTTCTAATGGACAATGACGTCTTACACAGGTCCAACCCTATAGTGAAGGGTATGAAACCAACTAGAGCTGGACGGACTGAACCTGCAAGGATTGGACCACATGTTCTAAAGGTCTCATAGATGCCACATGGTCTACCAATGCCATAGTCCAGGAATTTGAGTCCATGGTCAGAAGTTGTCTCATCAAGAGTAGACCAGTTGGACATCTTGCCATGTATTGTGTGTCTACGTTCTTCCTCTTGCAACATCACTACTTCTAAATCTTGGCCGTACCTTACGTGCATCAGTTTTTGTTTCCCGTAGACCGGTCCGAGCTCAGGCGTCCTACTCTAAAAGTAGGAATCTAAACTGGTCCCAAGTGTCTTAATAAAAATACTCACTTTCACTTTTTACTTTATGTACCATTTTGCTCTAGACTGTCTATAAATCTACAGCAAATGTCTCTTCAGAAGCCCTGAGGGGTGTGACATGGCAGCTTCCAAAATATATCATCTACACCTTGCAGAGCCTTCAGCTTCCAGCTGTATGTGGGATCTTCACCTGCTGCCGGGAGGCCCAGGCCTGTCTATTCAAGTCACCTGAGCGGGCCGGCCTCGTGTGCAGGAGTCCAAGGCTACTTTGGAGGTTGGTAGCATGGTATGATCCAAAATACTGAATAACCTGATGTCCGTCAAGTTATGTTCATACTGGATTGAAAAATGGTCTAATTGGTTTCTAGATCACTTCCACTTTTTGTCTTGTCGAATTAAGGCGTTCACGTTTTTTTTTTTTTTTTTTCAAGAGGATTCCTCAAAAATAAGCAGATCACAAGATATCTTAAAGATCGGATTACGACAGTCCGTTATATGCCTAGACTGCATGCAGGAAGTAGTTAGTTCACCTGCAGTGCCTCGAGAGGTGAAATGAAGTATTACAAGATGTCCATGAAATTCAGTAATCTGGCCCTATAATGAAGAGACATCCCAAATCTTTCAGAGAAGATACATTGTAATCTCTCGTCATTGTTTAACGATGGAGATACTGAATGAGACCCCCCATTTAAAGGGGCAATATTTATGCCCCTTTAATATGAAATTAATATTGTTACACCCATTAAATGATCCATGTTATCAGATCAGATTTCTCCACCCCTTGGACTTGTTAGAAGCCGGAAGGACTTCTCGTGAGCCTAAAGTTGTCACTCTTTATTTTATTTTATTTTTTTTTTTTGGGGGGGTGTCTTTTTAGTGGGTGTACACATGGATTTGGGCATCAGGGCTAATTTTATAGGGTCGGTGCTGGTGCCAGACTCTCTAACGTCTGCCAAGTCAAGCCTGCATAATATTCAGCTGTAAGCGCCAGTTCTCTTCCCGGCAGCTCTATTCATGTGATCAAAGGATCCGAATGTCTGTGCATTGTTCCACGGTCAGCGTTTCATATTGTTCACTCCATCCTGGTTTTCTGTTGCATGCAGGGGTGTAGCTATAGGGGGTGCAGCCTTACTCAGGCTTTGGTGCCTGAGGGGGTCCAAGGGGCCACTTCCACATAAGAGGACAGGAGTTTGGCTTAGTACAAAAAATTGTATTGTAACCTTAGTTTAAAAAAAACAAACAAACAACTTATATCATGTAAGTGGTCTGTTCAATATCTTATCCCGTGTGTGTGTGTATGTATATATATATATATATGTGTGTGTGTATATATGTATATATATATATATATATATATATACATATATATATACATATATATATATATATATATATATATATATATATATATATATACATATATATATAAATTTTTTTCGATATACTTAAAAAAAAAAAAAAAATTTCTGAGGTCCTTTCACCACCTCCATCAGCTCAAGCTCCTTTTAATAGGCGCCCTACAAAGTCCTCGGCGCACTTGGAGTTTTTCGGTATGGCCACCACTGTTCCTGACCGATCAGTGCAGTTAGTTTTGGTGCCTGATATGTTGATTACACCCACCTAAACTCAAGTGGGTGGAGTCAGGTGGGAGCAAGCAAGGGGGCGTGACTCAGGGCTCGAATCAGTGACCGTTTTAGAGCTCACAATCACGCCCACTTGCCTGCTCCTGCCTGACACCCCCCACCTGACTTTAGAGAGTCTTGTTAGCATTTTGGCCATCACAACTAATAGCATTGATTGCTCAGGAATGGCGAGGGCTACAGAAAAAATCCAACCGTGCCAAAATGAATGGAGGGGCTCCTATTAAATGACAAAGCTGGAGTTAATAAAGGCAAAAAGTCCTCTCTAACGTTGGACCACAATGATGGCATCATTATCCCTGATCTCTTTCAACTCGTAAAAGATGGTGGAGCCATGGTAGCCTAGGAGGAGAAGGACTGGTGGTGTAAGAGGGGGCCACATATTGACCGTTTTTGTATCATATTTTTTTTTAATTCTACCTCTGATTACATATTTTATTGTAACTCCCTTACAAAACCTCTTTACAAATTGTTTTAAGTCTTGAAACTTAATGAAATTGCACTTGGGACTCCCCCGCGCTGCCTGAGCACTAAGTAGGGAAAGTTTATGTGTTTGCAAATACCTAATGATGCTTTCTGCTGCCTAATGGTCTGTGTCATGCACCACGATCCATTAACGTTTGGATGCGGCGGCTTCTCCTCTGACACAAATTGCTATTGACTTCTGTAAGCGCCGTGCAAGCGTTTAATTGATCCTCCTTGGAAATCTGTGTTTTCTTCCAAAGTGAGCAAAGACGTTACACGTCGAATTATGCTCATTGTTTATAGAAGGGTTTTCACTGTACTTCTGAGAGAGTAGTTAGCCATCTTGTGCGCCTACGCCATGAGGTCGGGGTTGTAAACATTTGCGATAACCATACCAGCCGTAATCCTGTTGACCATGCCCTGCACAGAACGGGTGGTGTGGTCATGTAGGAAAGGAGAAACCACCAGACCATATGTTGGAACCAAACTACTTGGCTTGACTGTAGAAATATAAAGTAAGGCACACCTTACACAATATGGCGATATTCTTCAGTCGTCTGGAGTTTCGGCAAGGTGATGAGCCCATCACTCCTGTTCTTACAGGCGACAGTCCCTTCTACACTCAAGGACGAAGGCTCTGGTTCTTCATGATGTTGTAGCCACTTCCAGGGACAATGGACCAATTGAATAGATGGACTCTGCACGTACTCTAGTAGGGCTCTCAATCTACATTCCCTATCAGTAGGTCTTTGGAGTGTGGGAGGAAATTTGAGTACCTGGAGGAAACTCACACAAACTCGAGGAGAACTTACAATCTCCTTGCAGATGTTGTCCTTGGCTTGATTCGCACCCAAGACTCTATATCCACCACATTGTTAACATCAAGAGTATAACATCATATTACCACCAGTTATGTACCATTGGAGGCGTTGTCCATGTAGCCATCTGAGGTTGCCAAACTAAAGTTATTAATGCTCAGCTATATGCCCTTGGATAGTGACCTCTGTATTTTCCTGGTGACTGGTGGTGAAGGTTGCTAGATTAGTCCTAGTATGCAGGTAACTGTAGAGCACATTGCAAGGCAGTCAAGGCATCCAAGGTCGATCACATTTCGAAGGGTCGAATTAGCCGACAACTTTTCTTCCAAATTTTGGCAATATGACTATTCACATTTACACCGGATTCCAAGGCGAAGGCTCTATTGTAATGTGGACCTAGATTTATTTTACTCTGCCAATTTTCAGGAGTTGCTGGTGGGACACCTGATCTCTGTAGACACCTAATGAGGTCAAAGGGGTGTCTTTTTAGTCAATGGCCAAGTTTGGTCTCCCAAAGCTTTTTTCCCAATGACTGTACACCCTAGTAATAAAGGACAGACCCCCTTAAGGGTTGTAGACAATCTCTTGAAGCATTAGAGTCTGATCTCTCGTAAGGCCCTCATTGGTGTAGACATTGAGGTATGTGCCGAGTACTCACAAATATATTGCCCTTACTCATAGTTTGTACTTTCTACGCTACTTGACATCTGGATCTCGTTTTAGTTCTACATTGAGTCCTATTTTTAGCCTCCCTTAACATCTGGGGAGAAAAACTGTCTCTTTATGATGTCACGAAAACCTTACATATGACTGATGGAAGGCGCTGACCTGACCCAAGCTGACCTCCGCCTTACCTACTGTTCCCATCATTGCTTAACCCTTGACCTTAATTTGTGTTCCCATTTAACCCTGGCGGAAGCTTCTTGTTAGGGTCTCATGCGCTTTGTTATTGGAATTCCAGGATATGTTCAGCATTGGGAAGATTACCCTGAAGTTTTTGCATTCCCAGTCAATGATGCTTGTTATTGTAAGCTTGGCGCCTCCAAAATCTAAAAAATACCTGACCCAAATAGTCATGTATCAATATTCTGTCCATCAACCGTTTTGGAAGCTGAGATGTGGGGAGCTGTTTGCTTGGCATGTACTTAAGTTTTCTCATTTAGTGAGAAGACTTGTAGTCACTGGACTCTTAGGTCCGAGGAGACTGTATTGAGCCTCACCAGTGACCACCATTAAACAGCTCCCGAAATCTCAGCATCCAGTGAGGCACGAGGAAGGTGCATGAGGAAGATGAGCCACTCTACGGGTAGAAGTTGGTCCCACCAAGGGTATAACTTCTAGGATAGCAAAAATAGCAGCTGCTTGGAAACCCAGTAGTTGAAGGTGCCCACTGAAGAAGCCTCCTAGGGGAATAAGAAACGTTGAAGAGGCTGAATGTGCACAAGAGGAATGGAAAATATGAAAAGAACCAAGAGACGTTAGACAAAATCTACATGGTGTCTAGGAAATAGTGGCTGTACCAAGCAGGGCCCTATTTGGATTTTGGTTAAGTCTGTGCTTTGTTGGTTATGGATGGACCCAGCCGATCCATTTCTGCCTGTTATGACTGTATTGTCTGATTCTACAATATGGCTCACCAGGAAAGAAGGAATAATGGACTGGGTACTCAAAAATTTCATCACGACATTAAAAACAAACCCTACCTCTCTGGGTTTAGTCCATAAACGTTTTGTAAAGTGTCTACAGAAAAATGTATCTGCCCTCAATTTTATTTAGAACTACTGTATTTTACCATTTGTCCTTTGATGGGTCGCAAAAGATGGTCATCTTGCTTCCTATCCTTTGCTAGATCTTCCTGTGAACCAGAGGTGGTTGTCTTACTTCTCTACCAGACCATAAGTGTCTATCTTTGCTGTGATTGTCGACGTTCGGTCCATAGTAACACAAATGTCCTAATGAAAACATCCAGCAAGAACCTCCTTTGGCTTGAGGTCAATTGGTGGGATATCATGAGATGGAACCATTTTAGGATTTCTAAAACAAGGACATTAATGGTTGACTAAGTCTTTAGTATTGGTGTAAAGCCTGCCACAAGAATGGTCCGTGTTCTATCCAGGTGTTTCCATTCAGGGCCATACACATGACCGTGTCCAGTGTCCGGGCCGCAAAATAGGGAACAGGTCCTGCTTCTGCAGCTCCTATTCATTGAATGAAAGGGGCCACGAAAGCACGGCTGAGGCATGGACGGCACACTGATGACATCCATGTGTGCCGCCCGTGCCGTTCAACCAATTGTGTGCAACCACATTTGATGGTTCTTTGATGCCTATAGAACCAGTGACCTTTCCTAGTTTTATGGAGATTCCTATAAAGTAAAATCCTGGGACTAAGATTTAGACCTAAAATTAGAATATAGCCCGTTGTGTGACTGTATATTCACTGTATCTCCATGGTTTAGTACTAAGAGCTTAGTTGTAGTCTTCTTCATGTTGTACAATACCAATTGGCCAAAAACCATGCCCGTGAAGAGCTTGAGAACATTATCCCTAAATTTCAGAATTCCAAAAATTTTCTGGAGAAAGTTTCAAGGCTTGGATCCATTCAGTGGGGTCATCTTAATGTTGAAGGAAACTAGCACAGGTACATGGGACCTTACGTCTCTGCGCTATGGAGTTGTAGGCACCTACCGTAATACGTCATATGATGGGACATGCTACGTGGTTCGGTATGAGTCCCCAGAAGTCTATGGGCACCACCTATACCATAGGTCAGTAATACCGACATGTACACGAGTCCTTAGTCTTTCCTTGTCCTTGGATGATTCCTAATGTTTAACAAGTCCTTCAGATTTGATGTTTTTGGCCAGTGGACTGTTGCTTAGTGAGATGAACCATATAATGCTGAGATGACGGAACAGTATCTTGCCTACACATCCTTTCCTCTCTGTAATTATGGTCTTTGTAGGGCTTGTAAGCCTGTGGTTGTGGAAAGTACGAAAATGATTTTTATTTTTTTTTTTTTAGTTTTCCACTTTCCTCCGATATTAGGTCATCTGTAAATTGTCTAAAAAGCAAGAATTTTAAAGCTGTAGTCTCAATATGTCTTCAGTGGATTATATTAGATTACAAAATGTTATAGGAAGAAGCATTGACGTTGGTGAAAAATCTAACGAGAGGGGCCCCAGATAGGACGGGGAGGAGGAAGCGGGGCCTGCGCGTTTCACCGAAGCCTGGGTGACTCTGTGACTAAACCAGAGCTCCACAACTTCTAATAATGGAGGCTGTAAAGTTGCTGCGAGAGGAAAGAGGGGTCAGGAGAGTCATGGACCGACATCGGAGGAAGCTCCGCACACGTTAATGGAACCAGAAGAGTTGTCAGCACAGATCACTTCTGCTTTTTGAGTAGGGATGAGCTTTCAGTACAGGATTACTAAGGAATTTTGCCTGGTTTTCGGCATAGATCAGATAACTTGGGATATCGTCTAGCAGCCTGCATGCTTTCACTGACTAATCTGTATTTTTAGTATATGCTACAGAAAATCCTGTCTGCGTTCTGGCAAGTTGGACATTTATGGGAAAGGGAATGATGTCCCGGATGAGAAAAACATGGCCGCTTTCTTTCAAGGTGTCCCGCCGTGTCCATGGGTTTTATTTGGAATTACAACGGAGCGGAGCTGCAATACCATAACCGACCTGTCAACCGTTGTGGCGCTGTTTTTGGCTACAGTAGGTTTTTCTAATTCTGGATAACCCTTACTGTTGGCCGATTGTGTTATTAAAGGATAACATGTGACTGTGATCAACTTGAGGAACCCGGAAACTCCCGAAATAAACCTACTGTAGTTGCTTTAATCCAAAAACAGCGCCTCGACGGTTTACTGGTGTTCTGTGGTATTACGACGCAGCTTTATTAAAATGAATGGAGGTGCGATTCCAGATACAACCTGTGGTCAAATGTGACCTTCTTTTTGGAAGAGAGCAACCATGTATTTTTTTTATTTTTATTCCTAGGCCCTATCCCGTTAGTTGATGTCATACTTTGGGCTTGAACGCCATGATGTCCCGTTTTCCATAAAGGAATGGGGGAAAAGTCAGCAAAGGACCAGACCCTCTTGTTCTTGGGGGTGACTAGGTGTCAACCCAAGGATGGCCCATTTTCATGCTTTGTACAGACCCCCCTTCAATGTCTGTGCCCCCATGGATAGACAATGGTTGGCTGTTTTGTAGTGTGGTGGGTGATGTCATTGGGGGCTGAGCATGATGTCATTAGGGGTGTGGCTAAAAAGAACATTAAAAAGCAAGGGCGAACCGAGAGAGTGGACGTGTCTCTTGGTCAAGGAGCTTTGGGTGGTTCTTGACTTGCCGTGGTGCCATTCAGTGATTCGACATGGCGCAATCATGTTAGAATGCCATAATACCACACAGAATTTCTTTTTTTTCTCTATCCCCGACTGACGCTACGTATAATTCGATGAGCATTACGGTTGACCTCTACTGAATCAAAGGCATGAATCCTTAGACCATAGGACCGAACTGCAGGGGGGGCTCTTGGCATGTAGATATGTTTAATTAGCTCCATAAATCAGACCCGCTTTTGATCTGGTGGACGGCTGGTCCGCCCCCTTCACCGGTCCCTGTGTGCCCAACGTAAAAATGATGAGATGGGAATTCGGGCCTCATTCTTGGACTTCAGAGTCACAAGTTAAAAGGGGTGGAGGGTGTTCGCCTGTTACCTAGGTACCATGGCTGACACAAAGGTCTGGCTTTGTGACATTGTCCTGTTAGACCCCCCCAAGACCCTGCTTAGCATGCCTGTGCAAACATACATAGGGTTAACCCCTATCCTACTGGTAGAGTATTGTTGACTCAGCCGGGCTTGTGTGCATATTTGCCCAAAGTCCTCAGAGCCAGATGATGGGTGACATGTAGGTGCTACAGCATGTAGTGCATACAGCAAGTAGTCAGACATTTAGGTTTCAGCCATACTCAAAAAAATCTTTCAAAAATTTTTTTGGTCAAAAACTCTCTAATCTATAAAAAAAAAATAAAAAAAATAAAAAAAAAATCTCCAATCACTTTTGCATAAATATTCACTCTTTTGCTATGACCCTCTAGTGACCACCCTGAGATGTTTTTACAACTTGCTTGTTCAATTGTTTGGATGTGAAATGGATAGGACACGCTTGTCTATGGAAGGTCCCACCATTGACAGAAGATGTTGGAGAAAAAACAACACCGTGAAGTTGAAGCATTTGTCTGTAGACCCTCTGACACCAAATGGGTTGAGGGACAGAGCTTAGTGAAGGGTTGGTGCAGCATTGAAAGTCCAGAAGAAGAAGGTGTCCTCCATTCAATCGTAAATGGAGGAAATAGACTCCTCCATAGAGATGAGTTTCATGGCCATACAAAACCATTGCGGACGGTGGTGGTGAAGTTGTTGGCCATAACCTTTTGATGAACTGATTGAGCTCCAAAGTTCTGCTGTGTTGGTGAGGGAACATCCAGAAGGACAACCATCTCTTCAGCAGTCAACCAATCTTTGTGGTAAATTGGCCAGTTGGCATTTTCTTAGAAAAGGGCATTGGGCAGTCAACTTGGAGTTTGTCAAAAGGCTTTTAAGTTGGGGTTCTGAGGTAATCCCATTATTACCAATAATCTCCATGGTTGATATGTGTCTGAACCTTGCAGGTACAATGTCTACTATTTTGAATTGAGAGATGGTTGGACATCCCCAGGTTGGAGGTACCGATGAAGATAGCATGGCAAAATACTCAGAAATATCCGTCAATCCCATAGTTCCAAGTGGGGGACAATGGACCATTAGTAGTGTCGGTGGTCCAACTATTATATGCTTATCACCTATCCTGTAGATTGTGGGACAGCCCCTTTTAGAGGTCCATGACCATAAGAAACCAAAATGCCACTCATTCTGGAAGAAGCCATACACTAGTCCTTACCTGGCTAGCACTGTCCTTCGCATGGTGGTGGCTGCATCATGTTGTTTGGTACGTTTTTAGGATGCAACAATTGGGAGACAGGCAGGAGAAAGATCTTAGACTAGGGCAAAGATTCCCTTTATTGGGGGTTCTAAAGCCAAAGCATAACTTTGGACTGTCTTCAGAACCAGTCCATGAATGTCCTTCAGTGGACCAACAAGGGCCAGGGCTTCAATCCAATTGAAAATATCTGGAGAAACTGGAAATTGGGAAATTGGGTTGGATGGAGAGCTTCCATGGGTGTCTGAGAGTATCTGTAGAGAAAATCGCTAAATCCAGGTATCCGCGTACCCCAGAGAGCTTTTTTTTTTTTTTTTTGTCGTCCCCAGGAAGGATCGTAGCCATGAAACGAAACTAATTTGCAGGTGACCGGGGGAGGAAGTGTGCGATAATATTCATTATTACATTTTATTATGGTTTCCTAACATTATGGATCAGGAGCCAAGACAAACACTTTCCCTGCGGGTTATGAGATGAGTTCTGCATAACTTGTTCTTGGAGTGATGAATCTGCGCCGTGTCTTATGTCTGGCCCGAGCGCCGTCCCCAGTCGTCGTAGTCATGATCTTTTAATAATTTACTTCGAGAGGAAATAAATCTTCATCTAGAACATTGTTGGTGCGTTGAAGGAAACTTCCGGGACGGGGTGGATGTAAGTAAGCAGCGCTGTGTGTGAACCACCACCTGATTTTGACCAGGGTCGTGTAGTCGGAGCGGGGGGAAAAATTGGAAATTTAGTGAATTGGGCTGCGTTGGAGTCTCCATTGGATGATCCAACCACAGGAAAACGGTGGAGGAAAAAGTCCTCCGATAGACTCCTAACCGACCCCATTATAGTCAACTGGAGTCCTTTTAGGATCCATTGGTGTCTGCTGTTTTAGCAGTCAGTTTGTCCATTGTTCTGATCCATTGGACACCCACAGCAGATGTGAACCTGGCGCAAGTCTATCAGCCATATATGAAGGAGCCTGAGACCAAGTTAAAGTTTGATTGCCATAGGTGTCTCTTCTGAGCATGAATTTGGCCCATGATGGTGCCCGCACATGAAAGGGATAGCTGCTGATCACGGTGCTGCCCGTTTTTAGTGGTGACCACGTCATGGGGTTCATGATGACCACATCAAATTTGCTACACCATAGTATTTTCTTCTATAGCGAAACCTTTTTTAATCCCATTTGCAATCTTTGTTAGAGAATTTCCTAAGTCAAGTCTCAAAATGTTGTGTCTACCTCGACACTGCGCTACGTATTTGTATAGGGTAAACCGATTTGCCACAACGATAACAGTGCAGCACGTTTGTGTTGGCACTTGTGGTATTTAGCATGCACCCACAGGGTTAATAATGCTGGCACGGCGGTGTATACACAGGCCTCCTTCCCTCCGCTCCTGGGTGTTTGTGTATTTTCGCCTGCTACCCACACTGTCTATATGCTGGGCCTTGCAGAAAAGCAGCCCGAACTAATGACATGTGTAGAGGCAGCGAGCGGGGGAGACCTTGCAGACTCCATCGGAAAATCCGTGAATTATTAGAAAATTCCCTTCGTTTTGCTGCTACCGTCTCCCGTGTGACTTTTTCGTGCCA
Source organism: Leptodactylus fuscus (assembly GCF_031893055.1). NCBI lineage: Eukaryota > Metazoa > Chordata > Amphibia > Anura > Leptodactylidae > Leptodactylus > Leptodactylus fuscus. The sequence goes on from NC_134271.1 coordinate 142,061,912, forward strand.
GGCGTCTGTGTATTTACAATTATCGAGCGCTGCTCCTTTAAACTGGATTTGTCCTGAACTGTAAAACCTACGGGGCCACTCCGCATATTACATAACCGTACAGTATGGCTTCCAGCTGTTGTATGGGAAGACGGGCATTGACCTATATACTGGATTCCATGACTTGGTTCCGGGGGTCCCCCATAGGTTCCTATAAGAGCACAGCCATAGCGCAACCTGTTCTCTACTAGCAGGCCATGGGGTAACGCTAGAGGATCAGACTACAGAGGGTTGGTTTGTAGTCTGTAACCATTGAAACAGTAGCTCTGCATAGAAACGGTTAAGATTGGAGCGATGGACATTGCCTTTAACTTAAAGGAATTGTTATCATAATCGTACAACCATTCTATAAGCCCATGTCCAGACCAGTGGCCCAATTGCTGATCACGAAAGCGAAGTGTGGCCATTTTGTCTACGGTGGCCCACATGGGCGTCCATTGGTTATAATGGGGAGCGGACAGTCATGTGTTGGGCCCCCCCTCTAGGGATTATATACAGTATTCATAAGCCATAAGTAAGTCTGTCGTGGATAAAATCTCTCAAAAAAAAAATCTCAAAAATTTCAAAAACATTTTTAAAAATCTGAAGTTTTGCCATTGTTTATGTAGTAAAATCCAGCCAGACATAATACGCCTACTCCGACTTTGTATGAAGAGGATCTTGTGTCTGTCTTCTAATACCAGACTCGTGTTTCCCTGGTGACGTGAGAGCCATTTTTTTTCCCCTGAGTGACTTGCTAATGATCCGACTGTGTCCTCGGATTAAATCTTCGCTTCTTCGTTGCCTGAAGCATTCAGAGTGACTGATGGCTTCATAGCCAAGATGGCCTCCCCGTGCGATGACAACAGCTATATCAGTGTGTGTGTAATGTGTGCCGTCCCGCTGCTGGCGCCGTACCTGACCCTTGGTACATGAACCCGTAGCGCTGACCTCCTGTATGGCTTACAGCTTTGTACAGGATTTATAAGGGCACTAGGGGTAGGGGATCAGAAGGTTTCGCAACAAGGCCCTTTACCCTGGCTGGTATTTCTAGTCCGGATCGGTGAGGCTCAGCTGTAGGTGCGTAACCTCTCAGCTATGTCCTATGTATCGTTAAACCGTGTGAGCTGCAATACCAGACATGACCTGTAGACAAATGTGGCGCTGTTTTTTTTGGAGAAAAATACTCTTTATTCCCTTTATATCATTATTTTACTTTACATTAAAGGGAACCTGTCAAGGCAATTCGGGACACTAAACCACTTATAGGTTCTTCTGAACTGGGTTTTTGGTGTCCCAAGTAGCCCCGTTGTAAGCAATTTGCGGCTCCATAAAAAAAAAAAGCTTTATACTCTAGCAGCTGTATTCCCCGGGCCAGAGGAGTACACCTCAGCTTCGCTCCACATGCGCCGCACCTTGGGTGCATGCGCAGTCAAGCTATGGATTACGTTATAACAGGGCTGTTTGGAACGCAGCTCATGTCCAAGGACCTATGGGTGGTTTAGTGGCCCAACCTGACTGGTCCCCTTTAAGTTTCATTATGTTGTAAGGAGAACCAATGCCACCAATGGCAACTCTTTGCACCATATAATAGGTGAGGATTCTGGTGCGGTTGAAATTTTATCTCTAGCCCCCGCCATTCCTGAGAAATCAGTGCTGTCAGTTTCAGTATCCAGTAAGCAAGTTCTCTACGGTCAGGTGGGTGTTCCTTGGACGGAGTAGACCTCATGGAACCACCCATCTGACAGTAGAGAGCCTAATTTATTATATTGAGTGCTGAAACTCCCAGCACTGATTTTTCAGGAATGGTGAGGGCTAAAGAAAACAATCCAACTGTGCTAGGATCAGTGGAGTATTGGCTGGAGGTGGTGAAAGGTCCTCTGTAAGGTGGTTATACTCATTAATATTGGAATTATTGGGTCCTAATTTTTTTTTTGCTGAAGGAGTTGGGATGTTTCCTGCCACGATCACTGGATCTAGTGGTGTACGTAGAAGATGAGCAGGCCCCATAGCAGTGATCATTATGAGGAGCCCCTTAATATTGTGGTGGGTTTTGGAATCCTTTCCAAGTGTTTATTTTGCCCTTCCTTGACCCTTGGGCAGATGTAGTCCTGGAGAGGTTATTACCACCAAACACAATAGTAGATGGGACCAACCTGGGATAGAACCCAATTCTCCAAGGGCCCCTAGGAGCTGCATCATCTACCTCCATAGTACGTACGTCGTTGTCTAGGTCACAGATATATTTAGCCTCTCTCTTGATCCCAGTGATCCTCTTTAGATCTTGCTCCTTGACCTTGACCAACGTCTCAGCCGTTTATTGACTCTAAGAGGATGTTTCTGCTTTGCTCTTGAAATGAAAATAATTCCCGTCCGACGCTGATTTTATTTTAGGTAGAGTAATGTTTTTGGGTCAAGAATGTCTCCTTTATGCAAACAAGCCTGTCCTGAGAAAGAGACCTGAACATTTGTCACTCCTTGACTTGGAAATGTTGTCCAAATCAGATTTCCAAAAGTAGATAGAAAAGTTACTGGTATCCGCAACACGTGGGCCTGGTCCACGTGAACTTTTTGGAAATCGTTGGCACAACTAAACCATACAGTTGTAGGGGGTTGGGTCATTATAACCTGGGCCGTTTTTTAATACATTAGTCCCAGCTCAGAGGTTTCTTTAAAGGAGCTCCCCATATATAATGTAATGTCCCCTCAAGTAGCCCCTACTCCCCTAACCCTGGTCCCTGGGGTTTGCCTATGAGAGGCTTCCACCACATATTCAACTTTATTTGCATCCTAAGCACACAGAGTAGAAATCTCTATCGGCCACTCGGAACGGTGGGACGGCATCCAAAATGTGGGACTATCAATACATATGAGGGAAGAGGCGCCCATGGTGGATGCCACTCGCTGTTGTTGCGCCGCATAGACTTGTATTCAGTTACACTATGTTGACATTTGCACCCATGTTTCCGTTGTTCTGAAAACCAGAACTACAGACACACGGCCCACTAAAATGGTTCCCAATTGGCCCCCATTGACTATAATGATATCCGTTGGGTTCCATTCTTTTAAACTGAAACCTCCGGACGGAAAAGTCGCACTTTTTCGCCTGGTGATTTTTGACGGTCGCTGCAACGGAGACTCCATTGCAGATGTGTTCCCAGCCCTACATAGTGTGTGCAACCCGATGACGTGACGGCTGCCAAATTCTGAAGTTCATCCTGTCGTTAATTAAAAAATGAAGGCCGTCCCCGTTTGCTATACGAGATCTGTGCCAAGCCTCCTTCTTAGTACACGCGCTACAAGTTCCCCATCTTTCTTGTTCCTCAAGTTTTTCACTCATTTCCTTATTGTTTCACCTGAAGCGGTATAATTTCTTGTGTCGCCTGACTGGGATGACATTATAAACCATGTACCGGATTTTGGCTCCGGTGACCACCTATGTACGCGTGGCTTCATGAGCCTCAATGGTTGTCACCCAGACAGGAAGTGATGTCTAACTGGTTAGTAAGCAACTTAAAGGGTCACGACCTGTAGACAAGGTTACTATTAGATACAGTGACGCTCTCGTCATATGGCCAAACCATCCCGTGTGCCGTATTAGTGCATAGGACATTGCTGAAACTTGGAACCCCACTCTTATAATGGCCTTGTTTTCGGGGGAAGTTGCAGTAGTAGATATTCATCGATCTCCGTACGCGCCATGTAATGATCAACTTCCTTCCTTTTTGTCTTGAAGCTGCAGAATTTTTTTGGCAGTCCTCTTTATATCATCTGTTCCCAGAATGAGAGAATCTTAAAGGGATTCTACCATGAAAACCCTTTTTTTCTGTGGCGAACATGTCAGAATAGCCTTTAGAAAGGCTATTCGTCTCTTACCTTTAGATGGGATCTCTGCCGCGCCGTTCCTTAGTAATACCGGTTTTTACTGGTATGTAAATTAGTTCTCTGGCAGCGATGGGGGCGGGCCCCAGCACTGATAATGCGATGAGGGCGTCCCCACTGCTGCCCGAGAACAGGATCCTGCGCCGCCTTTATCTTCTGCTGGATCCTCCCCTTATTTCTTCTGCGGCTTCACCTCTGTCGGCTCTGACACTAGTAGAGCCGACCGCGCATGCGCGGCCATAGTTCCGAGGCCGGAATTTCGCGCATGCGCAGTCGGCTCTACTAGTGTCTCAGTGGCAGAGCCAACTGCGCAGGCGTCAGAAGAAAGCCGAAGAAAGAAAGGGGAGGATCCAGCAGAAGATAGAGGCGGCGCAGGATCCTGTTCTCGTGCAGCGGTGAGGACGCCCTCATCGCATTTTCAGCGCTGGGGCCCGCCCCCATCGCTGCCAGAGAACTAATTTACATACCGGTAAAAATCGGTATTACTAAGGAACGGCACGGCGGAGATCACATCTAAAGTAAGAGACGAATAGCCTTTCTAAAGGCTATTCCGACGTGTTCGCCACAGAAAAATGATTTTTAATGGTAGAATCCCTTTAAAGAAGCCAACATATCCTAAAGCTACCGTGTATTGGTATAACGCAACATAGTGTAGTCTCTTCTATACCTATAGCTTCCTGTACGGACAGGGTGGTCACCCAGACAGGAAGTCGGTGGTTGCTAAGCAATTTGATCTCTCACACCCTGCAAAATACCTAAAAAAAAAAAAAAAAAAAAAAAAAAAAAATTTCATTCCATACAGATATGTAATAACTTTTGTTGTGTGGAGTTGGCCTTTAAGACTCTAAAATTAACACCAGTTTTTTTTTTTCACAAAATTTTGAACGTTTGGGTTTGGCTTGAGGCAAATGCATATATTTTTCCTCGTTCTTCGTGTTTTTTTTGGTTTTTTTTCCCCTTTCATTTGCATATCCCGCTGTCTCTTTAAGTGTTTGTCACTGTGTAACTTTTGTACCAGATTTCCTGTCCTCGTCTCTGTCCGCTCGTCCTACTCTTTGCACTCTCTCGCACCCTTTCGCATTCTCTCGCTCAGGGCTCCGTTTCGATATCGCACCTCAGACTGACATTTTGGCTTAATACGTGTAGTGTCGATGTTGGCTGTGGTGGCCTGACCGGCGTGGCCTGCAGTCACATTCTGTCTCGGTGTCTCTCACACTGTCTCTTGTCATGCCTGTCTGTTTCTCTTTCTCTCTTCTGTGCCTTCACGGGATCTGCCGTCTCTCTCCATCATCTATCTGCCGTCCACTTTTTTGTGTCGTAGAGCGCCTTCGAAGCGACACCCTCATTTACCAAGGTATGTAGGAACGGGAACGTGTCTCTGTGTCTGTGTGTTACCGTATGTTCCTGGTGTTGTGGAACCACAAGTTGCAGCATGCTATATCCTGGAAAAAAAAGCCTGTTCCGAAAATTTTTGGAAAAAAATCTGATATTTTGAAAGGGTTAAGACAAAGGCCTCTGTTTTTATAGGACATGGGTCACTGGGTCGCCAGCACAGTAGTTTTATACCTGAATTCTTCCATATGATGCCATACCTCCCAACTTTCAAAGGACAGAAGGAGGGGCAAAATGTGTGGCAAGCTAAGCACGTTGTGGCAAATTTAGCTCCTCCCTTTTCTACGTTGACTCCGCCCCTTCTCACCCATTTTTCCATGTGCCCCCACACAGTATAATGCTCCTACAGTCACCCTACGCCCCTACAATTTCCCCAAAGTATGACGTCCCTCTCCTAGTGCCTGGTTTAAATTGGGGGCAAAAGGGGGAAAAACTAAACTGGGGGCAACTAGAGGCAGACAAGTCCCTCATCAGGTACCCTCATTGTTTAATGTCTTCCTCCAGTTTAATGTCCCTTCCATCTGTCCCCAGTTTGACGTCCCCCTTCATCTGTCATCAATTTAATGTCCCCCTTCATCTGTCCCTAGTTTGATGTCCCCTTTCATCTACCCCCAGTTTAATGTCCCCTTTATTTCTCCCCAGTCCAAAGTCCCCCCCAAAGTTTAACATAATAAAATCCCTGATACTCACCTCTCCTTGCTTCCCTGTTGCTCTGTCTCTTCTCCTAGGCTGATCAGGGAGCTGTAGGCATGATGTGTGTGACATCATCAACTCACGCCTACAGTTCCCAGGGCACAGTGTTGAGGCAGGGACTGTCCAGTCCTGTTCACCATTGTATTCAACTCGTCTGCGTCTTCCTCTGGATGCAGATGAGTGGAATCCGGGCCATACCTCCTGCCGACCGGGACTACGGGACAGGACCCAGAATCTGGGATTGTCCCGCAGAATCCGGAACGGTTGGGTGGTATGATGGTGCTCACATGAGACCACCATCTAGTGCCCAAATAGTAATATCTTCTTATGGTATAAAAATAGTACCCCCTATAATATTTCCAAATAAAACTACTATCCAGTTTCCAAGTAATACCGTCATATAATGGCAAGATAATAAAGGGATTGTTATATGTTATATGTAAGCCGCCATCTTTGCAGAGACCATTTTTGTGCACGTGTTGAGGCGATCTCTCATTTGTCTGTTACTAACTTGTCTGTCTTTCTCTTGTCCATTTCACATTTGCCGCTGTCTCATCCTTCTGTATCAGCCCCATTGCAGCCTGGTAAGATGTGAATGTCAATGTTTATTGCATGTGACCGTGAAAAGTTAATGCCCCCCACCACCCTCGTCCCTTTTTGATTTGTGAATGTTCCACACCTCGCCATCATGGAGATTGATATACAGTATGTCCTATATGTATGATCCGTAAAGGTCCCGCTTACTCGAAACCCCATGATCTCGAAATCGTAATGGTCCCCTCTCTATAATAGTCCATGGCCTAACTGTGTGTCCTATAGATTGGACAAGGTTCCGGTAAAATGCCAGTACTGGACCTCCTCAGTCCGAATATTGTGACCCAGCATGGACCTTTCTTGGGTCCTTTGACCCTGGTTGAGATTTTCAAGTAAAAATTGTGCCGGCCCTCTGAAACAATTTGGTGGCCCCTATGCCATCCTACAATGAACTACTTAGAACCAGTTCTTTTCGAGGACCATTTTGGGTGGAGTACTGGTTCTTCTTGAAGAGTCTTTATGGTTTATGGAAAATTCTTTAAAGGCCGCGTTCCATGGGAGAAAAAGTAGGCAAAATGGAAACCAGAGACTGGAATTCAGGGCTCTTGTAGGTCGTTACGGGCCACAGTAGGAGTATATGGCGGTCTATTTTCTACTGCAGCTGCTTTTCCGCGATGGCGACGAAAGAGTTACACATGGCGGACATGCCATGAAGGTTATTGCTCTTCGTCCTGTGTGTTACTTCAGTTTTCTTTCTGAATTCCTGCATTGCAGAGAAGAATGTAAAGAATGCAGGGGCTGTATTTCCACTTACCTCCGTCATTGTGTCCCGGTTAGCGTTGCAGCCGTCCTTCCTGTTGCTTTCTTCTTTATATCTTTTACGTGTTTTCCAGGTTGTTTTGTGCTGTAGTGCTTGTCATGGCTGCCCTATAACACAGGCCAGGGTAGTAGAAGCCCCCCGGGGTCCTAATGCAAAATCATTAAGTAGGCCGACCCTTAAAGGGGTTGTGCCATCTTGGCGTGTAATTCCCTATACATATGATGGTGGATAACGTACAGATCAGTGGGGGTCTGAAAGCTGATCAGGAGAACGGGTGACTTTTTTTCGGTTCTGAATAGAGTGGTGACGGACAGGTTGTGGTCAAGCAGTGACAGTATTGCACCATTCGTCGAGATACAGGCGGCCTATCTGCAGTTGAGACCCTCGTGGCACCAGTATCCGAGCCTAGCCTCTGTAGCCACGCCCCTGCTGGGTAGCATTTGCATATCTAGGGTATTTGGCATTTTCAGTTTGGCCCTTTAGGTGTATGATGCCGGAATGATGTCCCCACTATAGCCACAATTTGAGGATTGTAGTATACAATGACGTCTTGTTAGCTTGCAGTGGGCTTGTGCTTATACTCAGCAGCCTATCAGAAAAAGTAGATCTGCAGTCTAAGGCCTTATAGGCCCAACCGTGAAAAACAAGGAGGATGAATGAGAGTGTTCATGTTTTATTGATGGACAGGAAAAAGTTAAAAAAAAAACAAAAAAAACGGACCTGTACCATGGTTGTCTGTGATGATGGACACACGGACGCAATACAAATCAAAATTTGTAGGTTGATTTTTTAAAATAAATAATAAAAACAAAAATTAAAAAAATCACATAAATTTAAAAAAATTTAATTAAAAAAAAAAAATGCACAAAGGATGACAAAAACAGACGGACACAGAACGGATTCAAAAAGGGGCTGCTAAAAATGGACGCATTTGATTTTAAATGGACATGGTCATGTGACTATAGCCTATGGCCTGATTCGCATGACACTCTTGAGAAATGGCCGTATGACCACTGTTTCGTGGTTTTTTTGTTTTTGTTTTCTTTAGTCTGGCTATTTGTCCGTCTTGACGATGATACAGCTTCTTTTGAAGGCAATGGGTCCGATTTTTTAACGGTTGTCGTAAAAGACGGTGATGGGTCAGTGACGTCCAGTTTGGTAAAAAAAACAAACTAAATTCGTCTTTTTTTTTTTTTTTTTTTTTTTTTTTTGGACATCATGGTACAGGTCCGTTTTTTTAATTTTTTTTTATTTTTTGAATGGTTGTATATTTTAGGGCCAAGCGTCATCCGTTTTCCATCCATTTTTAACAAACGAAGACAAAACGGATGCGCAATGGTCGTTAAAAAATACTCTGGTTTGTCCCTTTTTCACAGGCCGTGTGAATTTAGCCATAGAGGAGGTACAGCATAGGACCTGGGGTATCCGATGAGTTAGGTGGATTTCAGACTACCTGTGTACCCAGTAAACCCTATATCTCGGCTAATCTCTTAGGTTGTGATATAACGCAGAAAAGCTACTTAAAGGGTTCGGTCACCCAACCTAAGATATCATCCCAGCCCTGCAGATATATACAGGGCTGGTGTCAGCACACAGCATAGTCAGGCAAGTGCCAGGGCCCTCAGAGCCTCTGGGGGCCCCCAAAACTTGCCCGCCCCAGCACTTGCCTGTCCCGTTTTCAGCTCATCGGCATCCGTCGGACGCCGATGAGCTGAATACATAGGTGATAAAAGCAGGAGCTGTCACAGCTCAGCTCCTGCTTTAAAGCTGCGGTCCGGCTTCTGCATTTGTAGGCGCGATGTGATAATGTCACATTGCGTCTACAACTATATGAGCGGAGAGAGCGGCGGGGAAGCGTTGGAAGGTGAGTGTGTTTGTTTTGTGTTAAACATTAAGGTGGAACATAATGAAGGGGGCCCATGAAACTGGGGGCAAATGAAGGGGGGGAGAACGGCTTGACACTGGGGCAGATCAGGGGGGGGGGGAGGAGAACGGCCATGACACTGGCGCAGATGAAGGGGGGGAGGAGAACGGCAGGACACTGGCGCAGATGAAGGGGGGGAGGAGAACGGCAGGACACTGGAGCAGATGAAGGGGGGAGGAGAACGGCATGACACTGGGGCAGATGAAGGGGGGGGAGGAGAACGGCATGACACTGGGGCAGATGAAGGGGGGGGAGGAGAACGGCATCACACTGGCGCAGATGAATGGGGGGAGAACGGCATCACACTGGGGCAGATGAAGGGGGGGAGGAGAACGGCATGACACTTGGGCAGATAAAGGGGGGGGAGGAGAACGGCATCACTGGCGCAGATGAAGGGGGGGTGAACGGCATGACACTGGGGCAGATGAAGGGGGAAGGGGGAGAATGGCATGAAACTGGGGACAGAGATGGAGGGGGGACATGAAACTGGGGGCAGAGGAAGGGTGTATATGAAACTGGGCTAGAGATGGAGAGGGGGCATATAATTTACGGGTGACTGTAGGAGGATTATACTGTGTGGGAGCACACGAAAAATGAATGAGAATGGGCGGAGTCAAGATAAAAGTAGGCGGAGCTAAATTTGCAGCGCCGCACATTTTGTCCCTCTTTCTACTCTTCAAAAGTTTGGCGGTATGGTGTAGGTGATGCCGAGCTCCCGCGTGACGTCACTCGCTTCGTCCGCCTGCAGCGGCGCGCAGTGTCCCGCCTCCTCCACAAGGGGGCCCACTGAGGCTCTGTCGTCCTAGGGCCCATAAAAACCTGGAGCCGGCCCTGCATATATAGGTTAGGGTCACCTGAATCGAACAGTGTTTCCCGTTGTCAATCGTTACCTCCATTCCCAAGTTATTGCTCCTTTATCCATATGCAAATGAGCTCTTTGAAGCAATGGCTGCTCCCTTGTTGCTTCACAAAGCTCACTACACCTTGATATATCTCGGCAATGGAGGCGCCGATTCACAAAGGGAAAACACTGTTGGGTTCAGGTGACCCTAACCTATCTATCTACAGAGCTGGGTCCAGGAGAAAAAATTCCCTTTAAATTAAAAAAAAATAAATCTGTGAACTAGATAGAAGTAAAGCTGGGTGGCAACCAAGCTAGTAATGACTACCACACTACCCAGCTTTCCCAGACTTCTGGTAAACCTAGCTAATGGATGAGCAGTCCTACCACTTATCTCTTCTACAACTGCTAATGTGAACACGCGCCAGGTCTCTTCCTGTAAATCACTATGTATTAACCTTGGCTTAACCTTTTGGTTGCCATAATTTCGATTTAATTTGCAGAATCCCAGGCTCACGTGACTTTCCTTCTTCTGTTTTCGCGTGCGCAGCTCTTTTTGCTATTTATTATTTGACGTTGACAGGTCAAGGTGGAGCTGCCTGTTTAAAGGGCAACACACACACGTTTGCACTTGCACATGCGCTTGCACAAGGCAGTTTAGCCCCCCAGGGAAAACTATGGGAAGCAATTGTTAAGACTTCACATGAATATGGATAACATATACAGGCAGTAAATGTGAGCCCTGGTTTATAGTATACGTTCGTGTCTTTAGCCATACAAGGCAGTTTGGTGCGGTTATATATATACAGATTCATCATGGCGGTAATAAATGTGTAGAAATAATGGACGGGAGCAGCAAGAGCTTACGTTTAGGATTATCGCCCTTCCTTCTGTGTCGACTAGGGGTAAACAGAAGCATAGAGGGGTCGCCATAAAGGGAGACATAGAGTATGGTATATAGTGACATAGACCGCTCTGTATATATCATATATTGTATGTATATGGAAGAATTCCGGAACATAACTCTGTTATATTGGGCAGTCGGGGTAAAAACGTCATCGATATACCCACTGCTCTAAAGCTGTCTACCTGTTGTGGAACTACAACTCCCGGTATTGTACGATACAAAGAAATTTGTGTATGTCAATCCATATAATATAAAGCGTCTTTGGGTGTCCTGACTTTTTTGACTCTGTATGTCCTATTTATTTATTGTGCTTACTTATATAGCGCCATCCTATTCCGCAGCGCTTTACAGACAATGTTAGTCATTGTCCCATATAGGGCTCACAGTCTACATCCCCTATCAGTATGTCTTTTGGAGTGTGGGAGGAAACCCATGCACACAACCTCCTTGCAGATGTTGTCCTCGGCAGGATTTGAACCGAGGACTCCAATGATGCAAGGTGCAGTGCTGACCACTGAGCCACCATGCTGCCCCATAGATGTGTCTATATTTTGATTACATTAAAAAGCTAGTATGAGTGTAAAAAAAAAACAAAAAAACATGGATGCTTTGGAAATAGCGCCACTCTAGTCTAGTGGCTGTGTCTGGTATTGCAGCTCAGGATCTTTTGCTTTATTGGAACTGAGAAGGTTTGAGGCTATTGCTAGAAGAAAGCAGCCATGTTCTACAAGATGTTTTACCTGGTATGGGGTTGTCTCTTGAGCAATTTTCCAATGTTGTATTGGAAAGTGTTGGATAGTCTATGCTTTCATGTCTTGGATGAGTGAATCAGACAATAGCAATTTGTTACTTAAAGGGAATGTGTCACCAAAAATGGCCTGCTTTCTGAACCAAGATTTTTTTGTTTTAAACATTATTTATTTTTTTTACAAATTTTTGTTGATTTTTATTTTCCGTTTTCCATGTCACTATCTATATCCTGCAACTTTCACTCTGACCACAAAGCCTAATAGAGTCAATTATATATGGATTTTCATTACATTCATTACATTATAGACATTATTACAATAGAAGATATACCCTCTATAGATAACACCCATAGTGATACAACATTACATCCACTACTGGGAATAGATGTCGCAGCTAAGCTCCTCCCCCCCCTCCAAAGATCACAACCTGGTTTTAATAGATAAATTAAAAAAACTGTGCCGCCTTCCTTTTCAGCACTTTTTTTTTTTTTGTCTTTGGTTTCAGATACACATTGTTCATGGTAAGGGCCTATTTTTTGTCTAGAATTTCGCGGTGTGTAGAAATACTCCCATGTCCTTTATATGGAACTGTTATTTCAGCAATTTCCTACTGTATTATAGGGTAAATACTGTTCACTACAAGTCTCCAACCGAACACTATTATGAGGAATGTTACACAATGATGTTCATGTCATGCTGAGATATTTACATTCCGGGTATTGTTTTCTGTGCATCTGTTTTTATGTCATGTGGAACGGGGATATCTATGTAGTAGTTATATTCTCGTACATAGGAGCAGTATTATAGTAGTTATATTCTTGTACATAGGAGCAGTATTATAGTAGTTATATTCTCATACATAGGAGCAGTATTATAGTAGTTATATTCTCGTACATAGGAGCAGTATTATAGTAGTTATATTCTTGTACATAGGAGGTAGTATTATAGTAGTTATATTCTTGTACATAGGAGTAGTATTATAGTAGTTATATTCTTGTACATAGGAGTAGTATTATAGTAGTTATATTCTTGTACATAGGAGTAGTATTATAGTAGTTATATTCTTGTACATAGGAGCAGTATTATAGTAGTTATATTCTTGTACATAGGAGGTAGTATTATAGTAGTTATATTCTTGTACATAGGAGGTAGTATTATAGTAGTTATATTCTTGTACATAGGAGGTAGTATTTATAGTAGTTATATTCTTGTACATAGGAGTAGTATTATAGTAGTTATATTCTTGTACATAGGAGTAGTATTATAGTAGTTATATTCTTGTACATAGGAGTAGTATTATAGTAGTTATATTCTTGTACATAGGAGTAGTATTATAGTAGTTATATTCTTGTACATAGGAGCAGTATTATAGTAGTTATATTCTTGTACATAGGAGCAGTATTATAGTAGTTATATTCTTGTACATAGGAGCAGTATTATAGTAGTTATATTCTTGTACATAGGAGCAGTATTATAGTAGTTATATTCTTGTATATAGAGGTAGTATTATAGTAGTTATATTCTTGTACATAGGAGCAGTATTATAGTAGTTATATTCTTGTACATAGGAGGTAGTATTATAGTAGTTATATTCCTGTACATAGGAGTAGTATTATAGTAGTTATATTCTTGTACATAGGAGTAGTATTATAGTAGTTATATTCTTGTACATAGGAGCAGTATTATAGTAGTTATATTCTTGTATATAGGAGTAGTATTATAGTAGTTATATTCTTGTACATAGGAGCAGTATTATAGTAGTTATATTCTTGTACATAGGAGTAGTATTATAGTAGTTATATTCTTGTACATAGGAGTAGTATTATAGTAGTTATATTCTTGTACATAGGAGGTAGTATTATAGTAGTTATATTCTTGTACATAGGAGTAGTATTATAGTAGTTATATTCTTGTACATAGGAGTAGTATTATAGTAGTTATATTCCTGTACATAGGAGCAGTATTATAGTAGTTATATTCTTGTACATAGGAGTAGTATTATAGTAGTTATATTCTTGTACATAGGGGGCAGTATTATAGTAGTTATAGTCTTGTACATAGGAGGTAGTATTATAGTAGTTATATTCTTGTACATAGGAGTAGTATTATAGTAGTTATATTCTTGTACATAGGAGCAGTATTATAGTAGTTATATTCTTGTATATAGGAGGCAGTATTATAGTAGTTATATTCTTGTACATAGGAGGTAGTATTATAGTAGTTATATTCTTGTACATAGGAGCAGTATTATAGTAGTTATATTCTTGTACATAGGAGCAGTATTATAGTAGTTATATTCTTGTACATAGGAGGTAGTATTATAGTAGTTATATTCTTGTACATAGGAGCAGTATTATAGTAGTTATATTCTTGTGCATAGGAGTAGTATTATAGTAGTTATATTCTTGTACATAGGGGGCAGTATTATAGTAGTTATAGTCTTGTACATAGGAGGTAGTATTATAGTAGTTATATTCCTGTACATAGGAGCAGTATTATAATAGTTATATTCTTGTACATAGGAGCAGTATTATAGTTATATTCTTGTACATAGTAGCAGTATTATAGTAGTTATATTCTTGTACATAGAAGCAGTATTATAGTAGTTATATTCTTGCACATTGGGGGCAGTATTATAGTAGTTATATTCTTGTACATAGGATTAGTATTATAGTAGCTATATTCTTGCACATTGGGGGCAGTATTATAGTAGTTATATTCTTATACATAGCAGCAGTATTATAGTAGTTATATTCTTGTGCATAGGAGTAGTATTATAGTAGTTATATTCTTGTACATAGGGGGCAGTATTATAGTAGTTATAGTCTTGTACATAGGAGGTAGTATTATAGTAGTTATATTCTTGTACATAGGAGCAGTATTATAGTAGTTATATTCCTGTACATAGGAGCAGTATTATAATAGTTAAATTCTTGTACATAGGAGTAGTATTATAGTAGTTATATTCTTGTACATAGGAGCAGTATTATAGTAGTTATATTCTTGTACATAGGAGGAGTATTATAGTAGTTATATTCTTGTACATAGGAGCAGTATTATAGTTATATTCTTGTACATAGTAGCAGTATTATAGTAGTTATATTCTTGTACATAGAAGCAGTATTATAGTAGTTATATTCTTGCACATTGGGGGCAGTATTATAGTAGTTATATTCTTGTACATAGGAGCAGTATTATAGTAGTTATATTCTTGTACATAGAAGCAGTATTATAGTAGCTATATTCTTGCACATTGGGGGCAGTATTATAGTAGTTATATTCTTATACATAGCAGCAGTATTATAGTAGTTATATTCTTGCACATTGGGGGCAGTATTATAGTAGTTATATTCTTGTACATAGGAGCAGTATTATAGTAGTTATATTCTTGTACATAGAAGCAGTATTATAGTAGCTATATTCTTGCACATTGGGGGCAGTATTATAGTAGTTATATTCTTATACATAGCAGCAGTATTATAGTAGTTATATTCTTGCACATTGGGGGCAGTATTATAGTAGTTATATTCTTATACATAGCAGCAGTATTATAGTAGTTATATTCTTGCACATTGGGGTCAGTATTATAGTAGTTATAGCCTTATGGTATACATTCCTTATTGTCTCTCCTGGAGTGTTGTACATGTGTGTACTATTACTACGTTACGGACATATAGACTTACAGGAGGGTGTAGCTTCTTCTAAGTACATGTAATATATACTAGTATTAGAGCTGCTCTACTGCTCTGAGGTCATATAACAGACGGCATTGCCTCTGCTCTTGCACACATATCTACTACCATATCTTGCAGATCCCACCAGTTCCCAGGGAGTCACTAGGGTGGTGTCAAGGGTCATTTCAATTTGGGCATCACCCAAGTTCTTCTTAGGTTTCCCACAGCCTCCTTAACCCTCACTGTTTTTGCCTTTGATTTTTCTCCCTTGCACCTTCAGCTGAGCTACAACCTCCCCACAGTCCATGCTGGGCCTACATGAAAAAAAAGTTGAGGTTTATGGAGGCAACCTGCCAAGCGTGCCGGGCTTCCTTCTCCCAGGACACATCTCTTGACCTGTTCCTTGCCTCGGATGACTGTGTTCATCGCTTTTCACTTTCTGGGCTGCCTGAGAGTTGTTTGGAGGGATGGGTTACTGTATAATAAGGTGTATCTGAGACCCCATGTGCGGTTCGGTCGGAGCAGACATTAGTGCTCGTGACTTGTCTCCTTGCTAAAGGAAATTGCCCGTGACAGCATCTGTCTTCGAGGACTCCTGGGGTGCACGACGCTGTAGGTACGGGCTGACACGTAGCTGCCGCCATGATTTCTGAGGCCTAGTCTATAATGAATAATGTAGCTTCCCCCCCCCCCCCCCTCCCAGTTCCTTGCCTTTGATGTGCGGCGTGTAATGTTATATTTATCAGCCGTCTCGTGTTCACGGCTTTTACTTTCAGACTTCAGAGAAAATGTATGCTGAAATAAGCAAATGGTGGCCGGGAAGCCGATCCATCGCCATCACTTTGCTTTTATTTTCTGCTCTTGTGGGCTGTGATGTGGATGGTTGACTGCCCGTTTCTGGCTGAGTGCTAGACTTTGATGCTTATTTTGCGCCAAGTCTAGGAACGGATCCCATAAGACGGAAGATAAAGTTTACTAGTTAAGTATAGGCCGAAAATATGGAGTCAATGGGGCGAATCTAATCAAAATCAAGGTTTCCTACGCCAGTCTAAATTCTCCCTTTTCAACTGAATTCCTAAGAGGCATTAAGTGGGCCCCGAAGCCAGGGGGGCCCACAGGCCACTCTCATCATATAAGGGTAAGCTCACATGGGGAGCGTTAAGGCGGATTTTGGCACGGAGAGTGACTGTGGAGAGTCGCGTCACTCTCGGAACAAAACCCGCTTGACACGACAGTCGCAGCTTCCCCCTCCGGAGTAGGCTCAAATGAATGGGTCAGCTCCGCGAGGTGGACGCCGCCTGAAGAAAGGGCAGCTCGCTTCTTTTATCTGTGAGTGACAACATGCCTACGTGTCTACATAGACCACCATTGTGAGGAGACGGCTTATGACGTGGATTACGCGCCATAATCCGCCCCCTCTGTGCCCGTGTGAACTAGCCCTTAAGGCTGGCTAAACGTCTTTTGAGCTCCTCTCTGGTCTCCTTTGATGGCCAGCAATCTGTACATGTAAATTTATGACCCCTGCCCTCTGTTGCACTGGAGAAGGAAGATTTATGATACACAACCTTCCACTGTCAGAAAGGAGAAAATGAACCCTTTAATGGCAACTGGTCAGTAGCATACAGTCAAGGAGGATTGCGCACGGGAGACTGTGGCACAAAAGGGGGTGCAATTTTCAATGTGGGGGTTGCTGGCAGGAGATGGGAAGCTTGTGTGTATAGACATGGAGTAACGTAGTCATCATGGCGGTCTGGGCTCAAAGATGGAAATGCTTTAAGTCATGTTTATTTCAGTCTTATCCTCACTTAAAGGAATTGTCCATTTCTGTATCCCTTCACGGGCATATAGAACAAATCCGACTGCAGCAGGTTCCTCAGTAAGGTCCCTAATGCTTGATAATATGTAACTGCAAGGAAGTGGTTCCTCTAAGGAGGGGCGGGGTCTGAGCACTAAGACCACTCCCGCTTAATGTTGGTGATCAGATTGATCAGATAATGTGTGTTAACGAATCCGATCTGCCACTTATATCTACGGTCTGTGCTTAGACTGGACAGTACGTATAGATTATGTGTATATATATATATATATATATATATATATATATATATAGTGTCTTCCTATAGGCTCATCATGTCCTCCTCTTGCCTTTAGGTTGAGCAGCCTGTCCTCTGTCAGTGACGGGGCATCAGAACGAAGGTCTCCAGGGCACCAGCGCCAAAGTGCGGACTACGGCGAGTCAACAGGTAACCATGAAACCTTTCCTCTTTGCTGCTTGGAACAGGAGTAGCCCCGTGATAAGATTTATTGCTATAGTGTGGTTATGACTGATGCCGGGAATTATAGGGAGTCATTATGGAATTTCCTCCATCAATTAATTAAAAAGGAAAGTAAGAATTCAGGTGACGCCGGTGTCATGTCAGAGGGGCGGGGGTAACTGAGTGACGAGAGAACCCCTATGCCATGGGTTGTCCTTCATGACCGCCACTAGGTATAACATAATGCATCATTTGTGCGTGGCGGAGTTCTCCACTTGTGAATGCTATTTCAGCCGGATAGATTTGCCATTCAGGATTATAGGAAAGCTTAGTGGGAGCTGTTATGACGTACGTGGGAGGAGTGCTATGATGTCATCCAGATTTATCTGAAAGTAAGTAGTAATGTTAAAGGAAAGTCCTAGGTCACGTTACTTGGCAGCATGTTTTTACTTCCTTCTGTTAATGTTGTGGTCCCACAAGGCTCATGGGAACATAATTGTTAGGCTTGTACTGTTCTCTAGTGGGCGCCCTCTCTCATTAGTGCCTTCTCCAGATGGCAACTCCAATAACTAGCACCTTCTCTAGTTGGGGCCCTCTCTACCTGGTGCCTTCTCTATTTGGGGCCCTCTCTACCTGGTGCCTTCTCTATTTGGGGCCCTCTCTACCTGGTGCCTTCTCTAGTTGGGGCCCCTCTCTACCTGGTGCCTTCTCTAGTTGGGGCCCCTCTCTACCTGGTGCCTTCTCTAGTTGGGGCCCTCTCTACCTGGTGCCTTCTCTATTTGGGGCCCTCTCTACCTGGTGCCTTCTCTATTTGGGGCCCTCTCTACCTGGTGCTTTCTCTAGCTGGCATCTCCTCTAGCTGAAGACTTCTCCAGTTAGTTCCTGCTCCAGTTGGGGCCTTCTCTAGCTAGAGATTTCTCTTATTAGTGCCTTCTCCAGTTGATGTCTCCTTTAGCTGGTGCCTTCTCCAGTTGGCACCTTCTCCAGTTGGCGTCTCCTCTACCTGGAGTCCTCTCTACCTGGGGCCTTTTTTAGTTGGGGCCTTTGTTTAGTTGAAGCCTTCTCTAGTTGGGGCCTTCTCTAGTTTGGGCCTTCTCTAGCTGGAGACTTCTCCCATTAGTGCCTTCTCCAGTTGACATCTCCTCTACCTGGTGCCTTCTCCAGTTGGCGCCTTCTCCAGTTGGTGTCTCTTCTACCTGGTTGCCTTCTCCAGTTGGCACCTCGTCTAGCTGGTACCTTCTCCAGTCGGCACCTCCTCTATCTGGTACCTTCTCTAGTTGGTGTCTCTTCTACCTGGTTGCCTTCTCCAGTTGGCACCTCGTCTAGCTGGTACCTTCTCCAGTCGGCACCTCCTCTATCTGGTACCTTCTCTAGTTGGTGTCTCTTCTACCTGGTTGCCTTCTCCAGTTGGCGCCTTCTCTAGCTGGTGCCTTTGCAGTTGACGCTTTCCATAGCTGACACTTGAAAAACTATCCATTCTTGTTACCACTCCGCAGGACAGGGTATGTTGGTGCCGCCACTCAATACCGTAGCCCACCAGCAATCCAGGGCCTAAAGGTGTGCAGTCATCAAAGGACTGTCTCAGCATATGCTCCATATGGAGCCATGGTTGTCCACATGCAGACTGCACCTAAGAGAGACCGGACAGTTTACGGCAGCCGTAAAGGAAGACGTTGCACCAGAAGTATACAGGAGTCTATATATTTTGCTGTAGTGAGCAGTGTCACATTAACGCTAATCTATACAGATAGCTATAGCAGAGCTGAGGCGGTCATGTCACTGCACAAGAGAAGTGAAACCAGTGGCGTGTTCCTGGTCTTGTAATCCACATGGCCGCAGCCGCTCCTGTATACTGTAGTTAGTCGGCCAGTTGTTTAACCTGTTATGTTATCACCCGCTCCTGCCATTATCTAAGCTGCGGCCCCAGCCAAAGTCTTACAACAACCTTGGCAGCAAACGGTCCATGTGACCTTAGTTATAACAGACTATGCTCAAAGCGGAGCGGACTGCTGCACCACCTAGTGGTCAGGCTGTGAATTACACAAGAAAACAGAAAAGTGAATTTAGGATATGGGTGTAATATATTATATTATATTTTATATTATATTTTTTTTTAAATTATTTTTATATTTTTTTGCTTTAAAATAACTATTTTATTTGTATATTCCTGTAGGTTTGGTCCAACGCTGCGTAGTTGTACAGAGGGATCAGAATGGATTTGGTTTCACGGTCAGCGGGGACAGAATCGTCCTTGTCCAGTCCGTGCGCCCAGGTAAGCTCAGCGTGAAATTCTCTTATTTCATATACAGCTTTAATTTATTTTATTTTTATTTAATATTTTAATGTATTTTCTAGTACACGTGTATACGGTTTTCTGTGTATGTAGAGATGGAGACAAGCGTCTTTCGTGACCCCATAATAAGAGATATTGAGCTGCTACTTATATAACACGTCGCTAAACCCCACATTAGATAATGGTAACCGTAGTCGTAAATGCATATGAATGTTAAATAGCAGCGATTTACCCGGCGTAGATATCCCCAGTAACTGAATTTAGGGGGGGGTTATAGAAAAACCTTCTAAGAAATGGCGCCACTCTGGTCTGTAGGTAGTGTCCGGTATTGCGGCATTGACTGAATATAGCTAACCAGGAATATTAGACACAGTAAATATAATCCAGAATATTCCTCTGCTCTGTTAACAGCATTTAGTGACCTGCTTTATGGCTTTTTTTATATAGAAAATGACCTAGAAAACCTAGAAAATAACTTTTAATTCTTCAAATATTTTTTAAATAAAATCTTGGTTAATAAAGTAGGCCATTTTTGGTAACCCATTTTTTTAATTCTTCACATTTCAGGTGGCGCAGCCATGCGGGCCGGGGTACAGGAGGGTGATCGTATTGTGAAGGTCAGTCTACAATGTATATTTGTCCACAATGCTATCATGCTTATGAGCCAGCGTATTTAACCCTATCATGTCATATATTCTCCTCCACCAATGTATCTAATCCTATGATGTGTGATCCTGTCTGCTGAGCTGTGTATCAAAGCCTGATGTGTGATAGTGTCTGCTGAGCTGTGTATCTAAGCTTATGATGTGTGATACTGTCTGCTGAGCTGTGTATCTAATCCTCTGATGTGTGATAGTGTCTGCTGAGCTGTGTATCTAAGCCTCTGATGTGTGATACTGTCTGCTGAACTGTGTATCTAAGCCTCTGATGTGTGATACTGTCTGCTGAGCTGTGTATCTAAGCCTGATGTGTGATAGTATCACACATGATAGGATTAGATACACAGCTCAGCAGACACTGTCTGCTGAGTCGTGTATCTAAGCCTCTGATGTGTGCTGAGCTGTGTATCTAATCTTCTGACGTGTGATACTGTCTGCTGAGCTGTGTATCGAAGCCTATGATGTGTGATACTGTCTGCTGAGCTGTGTATCTAATCCTCTGATGTGTGCTGAGCTGTGTATCTAATCCTATCATGTGTGCTACTGTCTTAGAGGACCACAGTGAATTGTATGTTGTCATTTTCCCCCCTCCAGGTTAATGGCACGTTGGTTGCCAACAGCTCTCACATCGAGGTGGTGAAGCTCATCAAGTGTAAGTATTATCTATGTACCGTCATCCTCCGGATTCATTTCGGGACACCCCAGATAGACCTACTTATAAAGGCATCTGTGTAAGATGACTTTCTTAATACGCTCAGTAGCACCCACTAGATCGCAATCTTCCCATTGCTTAAAATTTTGCACTTCGTACAGAATTGGGCTTTCCTTCCCCTAAATGGCAGGGAGCGATCACCAGATCGACATAAAATATTAGTCTCTTGTCTTTCCAGCTGGAACATACGTTGCGCTCACCCTCCTCGGCTCTCCTCCACCTTCATCGACAATGTCTGCACACGATCTTAGCTCTTCAGCCTCCCCCAGGAATTTGTCTTCTCCGGTGCCTCCTCCTCCACCCTTACCACCTCCCCAGCGTATCACAGGACCCAAACCACTACAGGTAACAACTGGGAAATCTGGGGTAAGGCTCCGTGCTTCCAAATTTTTCAAAAATGTAGAACGTATAGTGGGGGGTTGGACTTGTTTCCTATGTGGTGTGAGGATTCCTATGTGTTATTGGTATAATCCCATTTTCTCCCGTTTATTCAGGATCCCGAGGTTCAGAAGCACGCAACCCAGATCCTACGCAACATGCTGAAGCAGGAAGAGTCGGAGCTCCAGGTAGGGCCGGTCAACCACTTCCTGAAGGTATAATTCCACTTTTTGGTGGGGTCTTCTGAAGACAACCACTTGCCATATGGCCTATTAGATCTCAGGATCGATGGCTGCCCCACAGGTCGGACAATCCTTAAGTGATGGCATCGGTCAAACTATTCCGACATAGCTGTAACTACTACTGTAGTCACTGGGGTTGGCGGTATTATTTTTTAGTCCTTCAGGTACTACAGCATTATAATAGTGGTTGAGCTTTGATGACGTATTTCTTGTATACAGGCTCTTTGTGAAGTTTATAACCGAACCCCAAACCCCAGTCTACAGGAGCAGATAGAGGGAGCCAGGAGGAGAGTCCATCAACTGCAACTTAAAATACGTCAGGAAACAGCTGGACCCGGAGTAAGTACAACCCCCATCATGTATAGAGGTATCTCTAAATTATTCATGCCCATTTTAAACAGAACCTTTCATTGTATCCTTTAATAGACACTGATTCCAGCGCAGTTGGAATTTTTTCTCTAGCCCCCACCATTCCCGAGTAATCGTTTCTTTAAGTTTCGGCCCCCAATATGCTAATTAGGCTCTCTATTGTCAAATGGGCGGTCCTAGACTCTGTTTTGGCTCAGAACCTTCCACTAGACAGAGTATGATGGTGCTGAAATGAACAGCCGATCTCTCAGGAATGGTGGGGATTAGAGAAATTATTCCAACCGTGCTGGAAACAGGAGAGCGCCACCTAGTGAGTCAGTGGAGGTGGTGAAAGGTCCTCTTCAAAGGGTATTAGAACCCAGAACTCTGTATGGCAGTAGTTTATATGACACAATTCTGACCATAGCCACACAACTGCATAATAATCCGTATGGAGTTTGCGCCAACTAATGGTGGCAATTGTAATTGTAACTAATCTTTATTAAATTTCTTTTCAGGATATTTTGCGCTCATACAGTGACTGCAGCTCCATAGTTTATAAAGTAGTAGAAGGTAAGTATTTTTGTCCTAATGCACATAAGGATTGGGAATAAATTCATTGGTTCGGGGGGCGCTGTTGCATTGGCCTTTATGGAAAGTACTGTCTGTTGCAGCAGGTGGTGAAGAATGGTACTGCAGGTAACAAAAGTAAACTTTCTATAGGGCTTAAAGGAAGCTTCACCCCAAAAATTAAATGGCAGGTATGCTTCTGAATTAATAATGGGTGGGGTCGGGGGTTAAAGTTACAGTGTCTCTAAAGGTGCAGTACTCTTAGTGAACGGTAATGCACTTAGCTTGAGCCCCGAGTCCTGCTTGTCCAAAACTGTAGGGGGGGGGGGGTTAAAATATGTATTGTAAGTTTTTTAATATGGCTTGTGGTCATCCAGAAGAGGTGACAGCTTGGACATATCTGTTTTATAGGCCGTCTGTCTATGGATTCACAAGATGGGGACAGCGGTCTAGACTCTGGCACTGAAAGGATCCCTTCCATTAGCGAGGTGAGTAAGGCCGTGGTGCAGAGCGTCTGCCGAAAGGGCCACAGTGCAAGTCTGCCGTTATAACGGAGATTAAATATGTCATCTTATGTTGTAAAAGTCATTTAATCTGGTACTTGATGGTCTAGAAATGCTGATTGACCAGTAGGGGCTAACAATAATTCTAAAAATCGGTCAGTCCAGTGTCTCTCTGTATTGTAAGGCCAAATAAATAGATAATTTGGTGTCTGATAGTCTGGAAAACTTAATCTGATGTGTTAAAAATTTCCAAAATTTCGATGATAATCCAGTAGCTAAGGTCTTTGCCAGTCCACCAATCGTAATGATGAGTAGGAGCTCCTCAGCCCCACCCCCGAGGAGGCGAATAAATCTTCAAATTTGGAATTTGCATTTTTCTGGCACCTTGGCATTCCAGTGGATGTTGGATTGTCAGAGTTTAACTGGATATGACCTATTCCGTACATCTTGGAGTAGACTTGGGTTTCCTAACCTTCATGTGGGTATGTTGTAGGTCATGTTAACCGTATACTATAGTATACCTTTCTAGAGACTAGTAAGATAATATAGGAGTCTAGAGGTCCAAATCTCTAGAACAAAGCTGGTGTCCTTATTACCTACCCTTAGAATTTGGCTCTGACAACCCTTGAATCCAGAAGCATTGCCACCATGTTGGCTTTAGACGAGACCTCCAGACCAAAAAATACTCTTCTTTTTTTTGGCCAGTATTCCATGAACAGGAACTCCATCTTGTCTGATTTTGGGTTAGATAGTTCTCATACCTCTCCAGTCATCTCTACGAAAATCTTCCAGCACCGACGGCAGGGCTCAGACACGGCCTTAATTCAAGAACAGGTACAGAGATCTTGTCTGCTCTTCATACATTTATTACTGTGTTCTTGGATTCTGGATCTTGAGGAGTGACATTACATGGATTTTGCAGGTGGACAGTGCCCGACCTGCAATCATATGCCCCGAAGATGATTACGACCATGGCTATGACATCTCGGAGGTAATTTATAGATATTATTTTGACCCTGTCCAATCAGTGCTGATGATATCATCAGGGGTGTGTCTCTATAGTCTGACCTTGTCCAATCAATGCTGATGATATTATCAGGGGTGTGTCTATATAAAGCCTGACCCTGTCCAATCAGTGCTGATGATGTCATCAGGAGTGTGACTCTATAGTCTGACCCTGTCCAATCAGTGCTGATGATATCATCAGGGGCGTGTCTCTATAGTCTGACCCTGTCCAATCAGTGCTGATGATGTCATCAGGAGTGTGACTCTATAGTCTGACCCTGTCCAATCAGTGCTGATGATATCATCAGGGGCGTGTCTCTATAATCTGACCCTGTCCAATCAGTGCTGATATCATCATCAGGGGCGTGTCTCTATAGTCTGACCCTGTCCAATCAGTGCTGATGATATCATCAAGGGCGTGTCTGTGTACAATTTGTTGATTGGTAGATTTTTGCATTTAACACTGTATTTTCTTGTTTTTCCTTCAGTGTGATGGTTTATTCCAAGACTTGGACAAACTAAAGGCTCGGCCAGCCCATATGGGGGTGTTCCTGAGATACATCTTTTCACAAGCAGACCCCAATCCTCTGGTGAGAGTCACCTGTGACTTTTCTAGTAGTCTATAGTAAAACTATTCCTAGAAAGTCTTCTCCTCCTCCTATGAATCCCAATTATTACATAGTAAGAGGTTATGAAGAACTTTTTGGTATACTCCGTGTATTGCTTTAAGATTATTATTTGTAGAGTAGTTGCATAGAGCTGCATAGAGGCCATTGATTTTAATGAGCACAGTGTAATGCTTCATTTTACCTGTGGTGGCGCTAAAGGAGAGTTGAACGTTTTTTTTGCCAGGACATATATATTGATGAGCTATTCTTATGATAGTTCATCTGTATGTGATCTATAGTGGAGTCCCAGTTGTCAGATCACAATCACAGGTTGAAGCTGATTACATTTTCTAGCCAGATGATGTCGTCTCTTTTCTGTCCGTCAGTAAATTTACTTGCCTTGTAACCTTCCAGCTTTTCTACCTGTGTGCTGAAGTCTGCCAGCAGCTCAGTGCTCGGGACGCCTGTTCTTTGGGGAAGGAAGTTTGGAACATCTTCCTGGATAAAAGTGCGGTAAGTGACGGCTGATTATTATATTACATTATAGGTCAGGGGTCAGTAACGTTTGACGCTCATTTTGGTTCACCTTTCCAGTATCCATCATTGTCCTGACCATAACAGGAGAGCGGATACTGCTGGCTCTCTTTCCAGCACTAAAAATTGAGATGGGTGATGGAGAGAACTATGCAGCTACATGCAGCTACATAGTTCTCTCTATGATTGTGCAGAGCGATCTGTCGGATTGTTGATGGAGAAGCATTCATGAGTAGGGTAGCTTTTGTTTGCACATCTTGGAGTGAGCAGTGGTGAAGATCCTGGGTTGTCAGCGGTGGTTGTCAGCTGTTTTCTGCTTCTTAACATTGGTCTGGTATATTTGGCCATATCTGAGATTTTAGAGGTTAGATGACACCTAATGACCAGACCTCACAAGCCATAGACATATAATGTATATTATAAAAGACTTCAGACACTATCCATGATCCATCCTGTTGTGTTTTTCAGCCTCTGAGAGTGAAGATTCCTGAGAACCTACTGACTGATATAGGTAAGTGAATGAGTAGGCAGAGACCCCAATCCAAAATCAGTAAAGGAGCCCCCACTTACTATGTGACATTCTTATATATGGAGTTGCTACCTCCGCACCTGCTATAGCTATGCCCCTGACTGTATGTAGTCCCCAGCAAGGCAAATTGTCGCAAATGGGTGCTGGGAGTCACCGCTAGGAGGCGCTTCAGTTGTGCTCACCGCAGTGTTGCACCCGCTTGTGGGTGGTGCCAAGAGAAGAAGATTGCACAAAATTTTGGCTAAAACATGGGGAGGGGGTGTGATATGCGGCACATTTTTGCTATGTATTTCTATGGGTATAAACGTTGCCCTCTCTCTTGTCGCAGACTCCTGTTTACGGGGTTCTGAGGATGTTCGGAGTGCACTGAGCGAGGCACAAGACGCCATGTTACCAGAAATCCAGGAGCAGATACAAGACTACAGGTAATGTTCCGGCCACCAGGGCATCTTCTCCAAATATAGATCAGAAATACAAGTTGTGTGCAGCAGGGAATGCTGGGAGATTTCAGAGGACTGCAGAATAGTGAGTGCAGCTCTGGAGTCTAATGCATTAACTACACAGCAATATTTTACACAGATGAATCAGAGTCTATAGTAATATACACTATGTGATCAAAAGTATCCGGACACCTGGCTGAAAATGACTTACAAGTGGCGCCCTCCATTGGTAATGCTGGATACAATATGGTGTTGGCCCACCCTTAGCCTTGATGACGCTTCCACTCTCGCAGGCAGACGTTCAATCAGGTGCTGGAAGGTTTCTTGGGGAATGGCAGCCCATTCTTCACGGAGTGCTGCACTGAGGAGAGGTATCGATGTAGGTCGGTGAGGCCTGGAACGAAGTCGGCGTTCCAAAACATCCCAAAGGTGTTCTATAGGATTCAAGTCAGGACTGTGTGCAGGCCGGTCCATTACAGAGATGTTATTGTGGTGTAACCACTCCGCCACAGGCCGTGCAGTATGAACAGGTGCAATCGCCATCCCCGAATTGCTCCTCAACAGTGGGAAGCAAGAAGGTGTTTAATACATCAATGTAGGCCTGTGCTGTGATAGTGCCACGCAAAACAACAAGGGGTGCAAGCCCCCTCCATTACCGATGGAGGGCGCCACAAACTTGTAAGTCATTTTCAGCCAGGTGTCTGCATACTTTTGATCACATAGTGTATCTGCTCCTGGGAAAGCTATATGACAACCAATACGTATGCTTTGCTGAGTTTTCAGTGTCTTCTTCGCAGAACCAAGAGGACCATGGGCCTGGGCAGTCTGTATGGAGAAAATGACCTGCTGGACTTGGAGCTCGACCCTCAGAGGGAGCGTCAGGTTGCTGCTAAGCAGATTGCACAGCTGGGGGAGATTCTGTAAGTGCTGCCCCCCCTTAAGATTGGTGTCCTCCTCTGCATGGTTAATCCTCCCTATTCTAGTCCTTATGAGAATGGACCGGTCACGGAATCCCATAGCATTGAGCCTACCCGCCTGAAATACTCTGTACTGCTGGGGGGACTGTGTTTCTTCCACTGTTTGTTGTCTCTAACACTTCTGTCATTTCCATGGGGCAACGCAAGTGAAAACGATATAATAAAAACTTGCTAAAATGTATGTCTGACCATTATGTATTTTTGCTGCAGTACCTCTTGTTGCCACCATGTGCGCTGTTTGTTATTGCTCACCGCATTATGTGGTCTTTTTTTTCCTGCTGTAAGTTACTGGGGGGGAATGAGGATGCCTGTATGACATAAAATATCTGTAAACTTATGTTTTCTTGTCCTTTCTCTTATCAGGTCAAAATATGAAGAGGAGAGAAGGTGAGAGGCCTCAAACTTTTTGTATATTGTGGTTCAGAATTGGGCTAGGACTACACAGCCATTTTGGCCACGACAATTGTGCGACCAAAGATCACAACTCCATAATGTTAGTGAATGGAGTTACATTGTGACCTGGAGGGTGAGGCGACCATCACAAAAAAAAACCTTCAAACAGCACCACCATCGTCCATAGGTTATTCCTGGTATTGCAGTTTAGTCCATTCAAGTAAGTAAAGTTAAGCTGCAATACTAGACACAGCCTGTGGATAAGAGGGGCGCTGTTTCTTTTCTCTTTAATCTCAAAACTAGTTCTATAGCCTATATCAAACCTCAACCCATTCAGTTCGGTAGGGTCCAAGTGTTGACAACCAAGGTATATGTCAAAGCCCCGCCCCTTTAAAAATATTATATTTTTGAATTATTAATTTCCAATCCTCTGTGTTTTATTTACAACCGCTTAATTCTGACTCTTCCGTCTTCCCGTAGCTCCCCTATGGCCTTTGCACTAAGCACCTATATGAACCATGCTGGAATTATTTCTCGTGAATTTCGGCCGGTCAGCGTCTCGGAGAAGTCTCAGATCATTCCTGACAAAGACAAGTGGCTCCCTTTCTTCCCCAAAACAAAAAAGGTAAGGCGCAAAATGTAGAGTTCCAAAAAGATGGACGTCAGATCTTACAGACTATCAGGTGCTATAAACCTGTTCATTGGAGAGGTGATGGCTACGAGATTGATGGGGAGTCCAACCAATGGGATCCCCACCGATCGCTAGATCAGGTATCCTACAGATGGGAGGAGCTTAAATGGAGCCATGGCCCCATGTACTTTTCCACTCAAGGGTATCGATCCTCACTCCCATATAATATAACTGGAGCACCAGTATCTTGCTCGTTTCCCAACCTTGAACTTGTGCTGTCCTTTACTAGATTACCGACTACGCATGAACTTCACCTGCTCTGACCTTGGCCTGTCCCTTAGACTATACTCCCACATGTTCCTTCAGAGCTACATACCACCGTCTGTCTTCGTTCTTGGGTTAGCTGTTACCAACACCTGGACTACTCCAAGAGGTCACATTCGGGTGGGTGAAAACTAGGGGACCCCTTAAACCGTGCCCTCATTAATGGTCCAAAGTCAAACCAGTTTGGTGACGCAGTGTGTCCAAACCCACTGCATTGCAAAAGATCAAGCTTTGATGGCCTTTAGGCCAAACTCATCCCATAGTATCCAATCCTATCCATTTGTTGGTGCACTCTTGTGATGGGCAGGACATATTACAAGATATGCTCAGTGGTGCAGGACTGAGGATCTGTAGGTGGGTGGATGTGACGTGGTAGACCCAACACAAATGATGAACACGAGCAACTATTTTTCACCACCTAGAAAGCGGTCTAAAATGTCTTAACACTACATATCCATGGACTTTGATGGGTTGTGATACCACCCTAATGGCATCCTTTGACTTTCCCACTGCTGGTCCTACATATCATGGTAGACCAGTTATGGTCCTAGTCATTGGAGCCTCCAATAGTCGCATGTGTTGGGTTGGGTATGGGGAAGAAAAGCACCATTAGGAATGGTAGACTAGAAACCTTGATGCTTTGCAGGAGAGGTCTACCCATTGTGGTCTTGGGTTGCTTGTTCTTCAGGTGTCTATGGCAGAAAGTCCAGCCTTGTCTCTAGCCAAAAGCCTTTTGCCTGATGTACCTCATTGGACACCTCGTACACTACCATGTCCAATAAGAGGGCAACAGACTTTGGGTGGTGTTGGCCTAGTGGTGTAGGAAAGATCTCGATCACGTGTATTCTTTGCGGTCTAATAGCTTGTGGACAGTCATACTGGTATTTCCACACAAGTCATTTCATGATTTGATGACCTCCATGGAATTTTTTTTGCCCCTGCAGAATAGCAACGCAAAAAAGGAGAAGGACCGAGAATCTGCAGAGGACAAGAGACGGAACCCAATTCTCAAATACATCGGCAAACCCAAAAGTTCTTCTCAGAGCAGTGAGTATGGAAGTGTGAAGGCATCTCATAGGGATCTATCTTGTGGTTATCTGAGACTCCAAAACTGATAGCCTACACTCAGGATGGACCAGGATACCTCCATTGTACTTCTAGTAGTGGCTGTACCTTCTGTAACGGCTCAGTCTCTTCCACCTAAATGAGTTGAACCTTAGGAAACCGAGCACTTAAGAACGTTGATGTCTTGAACGCCTTTAAGGCTTGGATTAAGAGGTTCCTCACATATACTGAAGCTTCAGTATCCAAGACTTGGGGGGCCAAGGTAAAAAGTTGACCAGAAAAAAAGAAAAATGAGTCATGGGTTACCCTGGTCTCAGATGAAGGTAGTAGATGCTGGTGACTACTATTGGTGGCTACGATGGCCTTGCCCAACATGGTTGTTATTGAAGGGGTTATCTCACTCTTAACACTTATCCTCTGTCTACGGGGCCACCAGTGATCACAAGATGGGTGTCTCCACCAGGCCCAAGTCTGCAAACACTGAGGGTCTTGTTCATGTATGACCACTGCTCCATTGACTTCTGTGGGACTTCTATGGTTCCAGATATGAATGGAGTGGTGACCACACATGCACACCACATAGGGGACTGGAGGGCATTTTCAGACCCATCCTAGAGCATTGATGCCAAGAACTAGCCAATGACCACCCCCCCTCCCCCAATCCTCCTCTATCCTAATAATTGTGGTTATTAATTTGTAATAATTCGCCACTAATGTTCGTCCCGCTGGTTCTCCTTGAGGCCTAATTTTTTTGCTGATTTCCCCTCCCCCATTTTTCTCGCTGTTTCCTCCGCTGTGCTGCTCATTTTTTAATTTTTTTTTTTTAATTCGCCATTTTTTCCTTTTGTAGCCTTTCATGTCCCCTTGTCCCCTGGTGAAGGTAAACCTCATTTATCAATGTCTCGCCATCTTCTTGGCACTAATAATGCGGCAACTTCCCACTAATCTCTCTGTGTATATGTAACATATGACGCTTCTTAGAGACTTCCCGCCTTTCTGTCTATCTGAACTTTTCCTGTACTGTATGGTTGCTGAAGAGCTTACAATCTAACTATGGCGCTATATAATGAGACGCTCTACAACTTATTATACTCTGCTCCCATTCTTCACCATTTTTAAGATCTCTGTTTGCTGATGGCGAATGGAAACAGTCAGGAAGTCTGTACTGACCACATGTATTATAGACTCCATGTTACTTGTGGTTTCCTAGTGCCTGGGAACTACTGGCGTTAGATGCTGCAATTCATTCTGCTGCCACTAGTGGGAGCAGGAATTTAAACAGGGGTTTCCAGCCATGCTGAGAGGGGACAGGAAGTGGCGACCAGCTGGTTTCAGCCAATCAGTGAAGTTGATTATAGCTTCTTATAGTTATTTATTTTTAACCCATTTGGGGTCCAATCCCACCCCTTTAACTAACATGTTATTCTATGGCTATATACGGGAATAGAGCTCTTACCCAAAAATCACCCTTTTCTGGGACTTTCATATTGATGACCTATCCTTGGGATAGATCACTGATACGTGATTGATGATGGCCAGGAACCAACACAAATCAGTTTGGGAGGGTGATGTGGCCTCTTTACTGAATACCAAACACAGTGCTCTACATATCCTAGAGGTTGTGTTTGGTATTACAACACAATTCACTTGAATGGGGCTGAGTTACTGCTGTGCTATGTGACCAGTGATCATGATGTCAGCTTAGGGAAGAGTGCCATGGCCTTGTCAATTATCTAACCTGTTCGGATCCCAGGTGTTGGACCCCACCTTTATGACTTATCCTAAGGAAAGGTCATCATATGTAACTCCCAGAACACCCCTTTAAGGCCCATCACTTTCTTCTGAAATTGTGTCTTTGAGCTTCAGACTGCCATCCACTGACATCAAGCAGAGGTATTATAAATGGTGAGGAACGGAAACACAAGGTATATAAGAAAGTATAACTTTGGTTCATCTGGTGATTTGGCGCTATTTACAGAGTTCTGGATGAGTCCTTTAAGGTGGCCCTATGTAGAGCAATAATAATTGAAGGGGTGATCAGGATTAGAAAAACAAGAATGTGTGTTTTCTAAAACAGCGCCACATCTATCCACAGGTTGGGTGCGGTATTACAGTTGCAATACCAAACATAACCCATGGACAGGTGTGGCGCTGTTTCTAGATGAACCCTGCACAAACACTTTAACACCCCTTGTTACTAACCATCAATGAGGTCTGTTGTACCAAACCGATATGTTGTGTCTTCAGGCCAAGTGAGGGCACCTAAGGGCCATGGAGCTTGCCAGTGCTCAGATCATATCTCTGAACCTTCCTCAAATTTTAACTCCACATTTTCCAAAACAATTTCAAATGGAGAAGCCCTTTAACAGTTTGACGACTTCCAAGTCTTGGATTAACTTGTGCAGAGAAGTTGGAGATCTTGTGATTGAGTCTTGGAGGGCACGGGTTCCTCCACAGCTCTCAGCTGATACACCAGTCATCGGGTTGTAGTCTCTTCAGCATTTGACCTAATTTCACTAACATGAGCTTGCTCTGCAGACACTATCTCTGCTCGTCTCGTAGAATCTCTGGATGTTTTCTCTTCTCTGCGTGGCTCCTGCTCTCCTTTCTTCTAAGATCCCTTCCCAATTGAGTTGGTGACCTCAAAGCCTGAGAAATGGCCCTACAAGATGCTGTCGGGCAGACACATGATGGAGTCGTGGCCTCTCGTATCTCACGTTTTTTGTCTCTCCACAGTAAAACCTGGAAATGTCCGAAATATCATCCAACACTTTGAAAACAACCAACAGTATGACCTCCAGGAACTCGGCATGCAACGGCTGTCCACCGGAAGCTTTCCCGATGACCTGATGGACAGTGACAGGTATGGGAAAAAATGGAATAGGATTCATCTTGTATTGCACCATGTAAGGTTGGTCATATCCTCGATCATGCCTGATATGTACTAGGAGTAAGGGTCTTCACTCCAAAGGAAGAAGTCTATAGAATCGTGGCAATCTTTTGTCCTACATGAAAGGCAAGAAGAACCAGGTTTTGTGGTCTAAAATGTGGTGGTATAATGTCAGGACCTATCATCGGAGAGGCCCATTTTGACTTTTGAGTATCCATCTGTTGATTAATAGAAGATTGGACATGATGGCTGGTTATCAGGAGGGGACTCTTCATGTATGAGAAGATAACCAGACATGATGTCCTTATTGTGGTCAGGTTATCTTCTCATACATGTAGTGTCCTCCTGATAACCAGCCATGATGTCCTTATTGTGGTCTGGTTATCTTCTCATACATGTAGTGTCCTCCTGATAACCAGCCATGATGTCCTTATTGTGGTTGGGTTATATTCTCATACATGTAGTGTCCTCCTAATAACCAGCCATGATGTCCTTATTGTGATCAGGTTATCTTCTCATACATGTAGTGTCCTCCTAATAACCAGCCGTGATGTCTTTATTGTGGTCGGGTTATCTTCTCATACATGTAGTGTCCTCCTGATAACCAGCCATGATGTCCTTATTGTGGTCGGGTTATCTTCTCATACATGTAGTGTCCTCTCCTGATAACCAGCCATGATGTCCTTATTATGGTTGGGTGACCGTCTCATACATGTAGTGTCCTCCTGATAACCAGCCATGATGTCCTTATTGTGATCAGGTTATCTTCTCATACACGTAGTGTCCTCCTGATAACCAGCCATGATGTCCTTATTATGGTTGGGTGACCGTCTCATACATGTAGTGTCCTCCTGATAACCAGCCATGATGTCTTTATTATGGTTGGGTTATCTTCTCATACAATATAGTGTCCTCCTGATAACCAGCCATGTTTGTAGTAGTGTGTACATTACCTGAATTTTTTGAAATTTCCCCCAATTCGGCAATTGTATTATGGGGGTCTTATTATATTACACCACATTTCTAATCTTTATTCTGATGAAGGGAATTTTCTTCTGATTTGTGTTCCCGATCTGCCCATGTATTGATAGGACTTTGTCCCCTGTGTGGACCTTTCTCACAGTAGATGGAGACAGTCGCTGTGTTTCTGGTGTATGTGACATTTATTCGGAAAGGTTAAATCGATGAGTCTCTAATTCTGTTCATGAGACAATCCTCTATTTTTATAGGGCTCGGTGTAGACATGGCGGGCTCTATCCTACTTGCAGCTGTTTTTAGCTTTAGCAGTGGGAGCCGACGAACCAGCGAGAGATTTATCCATCTTTTTTTTTTCTCAGCTGGTAATTGTCATTGTCATTTAGGTGTCAGGACGCCTGCTGCGTGGTGTCCGTGTGAGGGGGCGGTCCTCGTATGCCCGCTCTGTCCTGTCTACTGCACCATTGATTTTCATTCCTAGTATTAGGATGGAGATGGGATCAATAGAGGCTTTGCTTGGAAGCTGCCACGAAGCACAGGCAAGCTGAGCAGGCCTCTGTGCTATTGCAAGCCTGAGAATACAGGGTTAAAATGTAGTCGGGGTGTCGGGGGGAGAAGGGGGTGCCGGAGTACCGGGGGCTTTCTGAAACTATGGATAAGAAGCAGATGGAGAAGAAATTATGGAAGAGGTAAGACCGTCGCTTAACTAATTTATGAAGATGAAGCCTGAATTTTTGTAGATGTTACTTAAAGGGCAAGTCCATCCAATGTTGTACTGTAAACCTGCATGACTGGGTACAGAGCTTGCTCTATACAAACCAAAAATGTACCCTTTATAATGGTCATCCCTCCCCTTTCTCCTCTGTAGAAGTCTACAACTGTAAGTTCCGCCCCCGCTTAGAGTTTAACATTGAGACGTAAATATTGAACCCTTTTTACGGCCCTGTTTGCTGATTTTTTACCCTATAAATGTCATCTCCTCATTGATTTCTCCCTGAAATCCTATGCTGTAAGCCGGTGGCAGTCGTATTCATCGAGTCCCTTCTCCACGGCCGCCTTCCTGTTAGGGATGTGTTTGTCTGCGCTCGTGTAGATCCTCTAATGAAATAATAATTTCCCCCGGAGGGAGCGGATGCCGGCCTGATCTCTGTATAGAATTAGATTAGCCTGTTTACACTGGATTAAGATGGATGACATGGAGGCTGAATCACTGTGTTAATATAGAAGAGGTCGTATACCGAAGCGTCGTGGCTGGCTAATGGTCCGAGCAAGTCATTAATTTATTCCCACCGCTCATTTTTTTGGGATTCTTGTGTATTTTAATTGTTAAAAAAATTTAAAATGTTAGAAAATCAATTGAGAACCTGGATCTGGAACCGTTTTTAATGTATTTTTAATTTTTTTTTAACTTTTGAAAATTGGTCTTTTTTAAGGGTGGGGTTTTGTCCTTTCAACAATAGGCTTTTGGGCCTATTCTGACACCAGGTCCTGTGTCACTTGGCTTCCTCCTTCCACCATACCGTGACGTGTACTATTGTAGTGTCCCAGCGAGACAAAGTATTGACAGTAGTGTGGACTGTACCAATGAGATTGTACCAATGTAGATGGGACGCCCTTCTGATCTTAGATCGTTTTAGTGCGTAGAAGACAAGGAGTCGTCTTCCCTCCCTGGAGTGTGCGAGAATAGGTAGCTCAGGCTATCCATGGGTCAGGATAGCGCCTCTTAGAGGATCTTGAATGCTTCTTCTTGACCATGGCCGTTGGCAATTTATGATGGAGTCTGAGTTGGCGGTTTGGTCTGTGAGGAGAATTTTTGGAGGTCTATGAGCTTCAGCCCAACTTGGCAACCTTTTTGAATCCTGAACCTCACAGCCTGGGCATGGCAGGTAGTGTTTGGTTTTGGGAACTGAAGTGAGACTGCCAGAATTAGGAAAACACTAGCTGACCCAGGGAGAGCCATCTTAAACCTTCTGGTGTCCAAGAACCACCTAAGGATTAATGCTGGGAAGACCAAGGAGATGGCTGTGGACTTTAGAGTCTGCTGTGGCTGCACAGAAAGGGCCACAGCAGACTCTACCTTCGGAGTCTTTGGAGTCCAGGGGGCACTTCTTAGGGCCTTCTTCAACTCTGTGGTTGCTTCAGCCATCTTTTTCGGTGTAGCCTGCTGGGGGAGCAGTATATCAACCAGGGACAGAAATAGACTTGACAGGCTGATCAGGAGGGCCAGCTCTGTCCTGGGGAGCCCCTTGGACCCAGTACAGGTGGTGGGTGACAGACGGATACTGTCTGTGGTGACCTCCATGCGGGAGAACAAATCCCACCCCATGTATGAGACCTTGATGGGACTTGGCAGCACTGTAAGTGACCGTCTGCTTCACCCCAAGTGTGAGAAGGAGCTATCGCAGGTCCTTCCTTCCAACCGCGACCAGGCTGTATAATCTACATCAGACCAAACGAAGATCACTCCGCACAGAAAACTAATGATTATGAAGTCTTCCTTCTTTCTTCTTCTGTTCCTTAGCTGCTATGGACTCCTAGTATATCTTCTCTTCTCAGCTTATGTGTGTCTACGTCTGTAATATATTACTGTGTATTATCCTGTATCTGTATTACTATGCTGCTGTAACATGCTGAAATTTCCCCACTGTGGGACTATTAAAGGATTATCTTATCTTATCTACATCCATAAAGGGCATATCACCCACCATTAGGCTGAAGACACTACCTGGGTAAATGACTACCACCAACATCCATAGTGTAGGCCCACTACTCAATGCACCCTTTACAGAGATCTGGGTTTGTTAGAACTAGGAGTAAGCTCCCAGAGTACAATCATACCAAATTATTGGATAGCCAGAAGGACCAACAGGCAGACGTACAGCAGGAAATCTGGATAAAGAAACTGCGCTCCCACTATAAATATTGTATAGATGGCTTTATTGGAAAAACAAATATACAACGCGTTTTGGGCCCAACGGATGCACATCTGGAGCTGTTTACACTTGAGAAAGGGCTTCCAAAAGCCTGAAACGCGTTGTGTGCATCCTGCCAATAAAGCAGTCTATCCAATATCTATGGTGGGAGCGCAGTTACTTTATCCAGATTTCCTGCTGTAAGTCTGCCTGTTGGTCCTTCCGTCCATTCCTTTTACACCCTAGGGGTGTGAGGAACCCTGCTTCTACAGTCCACCCAGAGAAGGACCCTCTGAGTAAAGGCTAGTTCACACGGGGCTAGTGACGTATTTTGGTCCTGATTCTGGGCGGGAAGCTGCGTCAGAATAGGACCAAAACGCGCCTGCCATGACTGTCGCGGCTTCCAACAGTCGCGGCTTCCCGCTCTGGAGTAGGCCCAAATGAATGGGCGTAGTCTGGAGGGTTACCCACTGACTCCATATTCTTACTCTTTCAGTGCCCGGGCAGAGGTAAAGCTTGGCCGCTCAGAAAGTCTGAAGGGTCGGGAAGAATTGAAGAAGTCCCGCAAAGCTGATAATGTTCCTCGCTCTCGGAGTGATGTGGACATGGATGCTGCAGCCGAAGCAACAAGACTACATCAATCTGCATCATCTTCCGCGTCTAGTTTGTCCACAAGGTGAGCTTGATAATCGTCCTATTTCCTCCAAATAGTCATTTTTATATTGCTCCCATGTTCGCGCACTAGGCCAGTTTGGTTTGGCATAAAAGGAGAAGACAACCACACGACGGTCCACATTGGATTTTTATCTGGTTTTTGACAACCCCTTGCCACTTAACTCAGAATCTTCAAGGAACCCCTAGGTACAGGCATTTTGGTGGTCTACTAATTTGCGTTGTAGCCTGAGGCTGCCATTATACTGATAGCCTGGCCTTGCCCTCACAACAAGAAGGTTGTCCAGTAGGTTCTCCTTTTGTCTCATAGTAGAAGTCACACTGAATATGGAAATAGAAGCCAATCAAGAATTTGCGTCAAATCAGATGACCATGCACCCCAGATGACCATGTAACCCCCCATGCAGGAAAACAAGAAATACATATTGATAACTCATTTGTTTTTGTATCAGGTCACTGGATAATCCAACACCACCCTTCACCCCCAAGATGGGTCGCAGGTGAGAAAGAGATGTTCTTCTGTGGGCTTCCTCTTCTGATAGTTGTTTAATTTCCAGTTCTCGTTCAGAAAATCTCAAAAAATGACTACCTTCTAAGTCTTAGGACTATGGGCCGCTATTATTTTACTCCTATTTGTAGAGCCCTCATCATCCAATGCCAACTTTGGCCAAAGGAGACTACTACAAGAGGACTAAAGGATATTGGTTGAGTTGAGGCTTCATATTGTGCTCCATAAAATAACAAAAAAAGACATTACAATGTCCTAGTTGTAGGGTGTATGGTTACTACATGATGATGGTGGTGGTGGTGGTGGTGGTGGTGGTAGTAGGGGGGTTATGGGGGAAGTCCCTCTCTTGGGTGACTAGGCCCAAGTGGAACAATTATCAATGGACCTTCAAGTATCTCTGTGATTCTAGGAGTATGGAGTCTCCAAATATGATCTTTGCTGGTGAATCCTTGCTGGCCAACCTGCAAGAAGATGATTTGGGACATATGTCAGACCCCGAACCTGATGCCCAAAACTGGCAACACACCGTGGGCAGGGAGGTGGCTCAACATCTTACAGCGAAGGAGAGGGCGCGCCAGGAAGTGATACACGGTTGGTATGGGTTTACCGAAAAAGTTGGTGTAGTGTTACCTTCTCCTTGGTTCTTATGTTTGGCTCCTTGATTGAACTGTGGGCATCATCTCCTTCTCAGAGTTGTTTATGACCGAGGCCTCTCATCTTCGGGTTCTTCGAGTTCTTGACCACATATTCTACCAGAGGATGAGAAAGGAAAACCTTCTGACCACCGAGGAACTTTTGCTTGTGTTTCCTAATCTCGCCGATTTGATTGAGATCCACAGTAAGGACTTGTGTTCTCTTACGTAGTTGTTTCATGAAAATGAAGACAGAGTTTTTTTTTATATATTCACCACCTTTTGTACTCTCAGATTATTTGGTAGAACTCATGAAGAGGGTGAGGGAGGAAGGACCAGTTGTGAAAGAGATCGGTGACCTCATGTTGTCCCGGGTAAGTATTGCTGCCTGCTATTGAGGGAATTTTAGTCATGGCTAAACTGGATTTTACATTGGTGGATGTTATCATTGCCCAGTTATTACCATGGTCTGGAGGATTTGAGGGAAATTGGAAACGGGCCATATTATGCTCATGAGGATGTCTATACAACTATCTCTTCGGCTATCTGAGGAGTAGTGAATAGTTTTCCACTAGGGTTGAGCCGATCTTGACTTTTCAGGATCGATTTTAAAATCCGATTTCCGATCATTTTTCATTGGAACCCGATCTCGATCCCAATTCCGATCCCAATGCAAGTCAATGGGATTTTTTTATTAATCAGTGATCAGCAATCCTATTCACTATACAGCATGGAATCCAACAATTGTTAGAATCCACGCTGTGTAGTGAATCACTAAAGTAGACAGAGGATTTTTTTTAAATTCTCTGGATACTTAGTCCCCTTGGTGTCCACTTACCTCCAGGGATGGCTGCTCCGGTGCCTTCCTTCTTCTTTGCCTCGCTGCCGCTCCACGCTGCTCTTCTCCCTTCGCTGCCCCCTCCCTGCCAGGTTAGGAGAGTGTGGGCGGGTACTGGGAGGGGAGACATCACGTCTCCCCGCCCTGTACCCGCCCACACTCTCCTAAGCCACAAGCCCCACCTTCCTAGCACTTTAAACACGGCGGGGCGGGGCACCGAGGCAAGAAGAGCAGCATGGAGCGGCAGCAAGGTCAAGAAGGAGGGCACCGGAGCAGCCATCTCTAGAGGTAAGTAGCTGCTAGAGATGTTTAGTTTAGCCTCCCATTCGAATGAATGGAGGCAGCCGGCGCGCAGTGGGTTTAGGCTGTGTGCCGGCTGCTTCCATTCAATTCTATGGAACTGCAGCGGAGCCTTCACACTGAGTATACGCTGTATACTCAGTGTGAAGGCTAAGCAAAGCATTGTGGGAAACGATCACTGATCTCGATCCCACATAAAAAGATCGTGTTTGGAATTCCGATCGCGATCGTGAAATTTTCTCGATTGCCGATCAGAATCCGATCTTTTCCAAACACGATCGCTCAACCCTATTCTCCACTCTAGTTTTTGTATATTTGAAAGACATTTGGTTGTCGATTTAGTAGCATTATCATCTAAACTGAAGGGGCTCTTGGACGTATCTATACATTTTTGGGAACTTCTAATGTCCTATACACTTCATAACAGGCACTACAGTGCACATGAATATGTCCCAGAAACCTTTTTTGTTAATGTTTATCTTTTGGGCATCTGCAACCATGCATTTAAAGATGGTGGCCTGGATTGGGGATCAATAGGATGAAGGGAATAAACTGATGCCAAACAAGCCTGGTGGTGACTTATCTACATTATCCACATCTGGAACTCCCAGGAATGAGAAGAAGGAGGAACCAAAAGTTCCCCATGCCTCCTCCTTGAGTATGGAGCACCAAGTCAATGGCGTGACCGGCGTTTCAGTCTCTTCTATGGGGATTCAGTCTCATGACGCTCCATTCTCAAGGAGGAGGCATGTGGGCCCTTTCCGTCCCTCATTCTCCTGATCACTGGAGGACCCAGTGGTGGGACCCTGCCCTCTTACCCCGCACAATCTGATACTTATACCCTATACTTAACGGCACCACCGCATGAAGTACAAAAGGATAAATCCAACTTGTCTCTACTCTTCCCCCAAAAACATCTGTTGTATTTTAGGATGTTGTCACCTGCTAATATGCAACTTATATTCTTCTATAGCTACAAAAATGGTGATGGTATTATGGAATGACTTGTGACAATCTCTTATTAAAATTCACTATCTCTTGTTTATACCACTTTTGGATTTGGACCTAAAAATTTGAAGGAATGTCTTCATTTCAGTTTGATGGAGCAGCAGGAGAAGAAGTGTGCCAAGAAACCGCCAAGTTCTGCTCATGCCAGACGATCGCCCTTGACCTTATTAAAATCAAAAAGCGTAAAGAAGCTCGGTTTAACCTCTTCATGCAGGTACGGTCTACACAAGTTCTAGCTTCTTCCTTGTCCGCCTTGGTTTCTTCTTTCATCCTCGTCATCATTCCTTTTTCTCGGTCCACGTTCTAGGAAGCAGAGAGCAGCCCTCAATGCCGGAGACTTCAGTTGAAAGATCTTATAGTATCTGAGATGCAGAGACTGACGAAATACCCTTTGCTTTTGGAGAACATTATCAAACACACAGATGGTAAGAAACCAATATGGCGCAAAAAGTAAAAACATTCCTCAAGTCTTGGGCAACCACCAGTTAGTTGATGTTACCTTTGGATGAACCGCACATCATGGTGACCTATTATCAGAGCAGGTTCTCCTTGTACTTGGACATCTTAAGACTACCCGGGTAATAGGATCCACTGATAAGAATCCACCCCAAATAAGGTCCACTAGTGACATGTTTTGGTTTTTTATTGGTAGCTTTGCAGTCACAGTTATGTCTACTACTGTCTTAAGATATCTTACAATCGTGCTCCTCTCACTCGGGAGAATATATCATCTTCAAGCTGAAATTTTTAGACTGCGGTTGTGGGGTCCTCATGTCAACGCTTCTGGTTTCTGTCCAGTTTGGGATTTTCATAGTGAGGTTCATCTAGGTCAGTGGTTCTCAACCTTTCTAATGCCGTGACCCCGCAATACAGTTCCTCATGTAGCGGTGACCCCATTCAGTTTTGGAACGTGTGTCCATAACGGCATGCCTTCCAGCTGAACAGCGCTGCTGCAGACAGTAGCACGGCTTCTCAGTGGCTAAAGCCATCGGAAATATGTATTTTCTGATGGCTTTAGGCATACTTCCCAACTTTAGCGGCAATTTTAGCTCCGCCCACTTTTATGTTGACTCCGCCCATTCTCATTAATTTTTCATGTGCTCCCACACAGTATAATCCTCCTACAGTCACCCGGACATTATTTGTCCCCTTGCCATCTCTCCCCCAGTGTCATATAACCCCTTCATCTGCCCCCAGTTTCATGTCCCCCCCCCATCTCTTCCCCAGTTTCATGTCCCCCCCTCCATCTCTGCCCCCAGTTTCATGTCCCTCCATCTCTGCCCCCAGTTTCATGTCCCCCCCTCCATCTCTGCCCCCAGTTTCATGTCCCTCCATCTCTGCCCCCAGTTTCATGTCCCTCCATCTCTGCCCCCAGTTTCATGTCCCCTCCATCTCTTCTCCAGTTTCATGTCCCTCCATCTCTGCCCCCAGTTTCATGTCCCTCCATCTCTTCTCCAGTTTCATGTCCCCCCATCTCTTCCATCAGTTTCATGTCCCCCCATCTCTTCCCCAGTTTCATGTTCCCCATCTCTGCCCAGAGCTTCATGTCCCTCCATCTCTGCCCAGTGTCATGTCGTCCCCCCCTTCATCTGCCCCTTCATCTGCTCCTTCATTATGTTCCACCTTAATGTTTAAAATGAAAAAAAAAAAAAAACACTTATACTCACCTTCCAACGCTCCCCCGCCGCCCGCTCAGTCTCGCTTACTCATATAGTTGTAGCCGCGATGTGACGTCATCACATCGCGCCTACACATGCAGAAGCCGCAGCACAGCGTTAAAGCAGGAGCTGGCTGTGAGAGCTCCTGCTTTAATTGCTTGTGTGTTCAATTCATCGGCGTCCTCCGGGCGCCGATAAGTTGAAACCGGGACATACCTCCCACCGACCGGGACGGTTGGGAGGTATGCTTTAGGCGACCCCTGTGTTTTGGTTGTTCGACCCCCGCCAGGTCGCGACCCACAAGTTGAGAACTGCTGATCTAGGTCTATACCATATCCAGAAAGAAGCGGGGCCTTCACACCTTGGTATTTATCTTGGCTGTTGAGATGTTGCAAAGGGGTTGGTAATAGGAGAAACTTCTTTCCTACCCACCAGAGACCAAGCAGTCCAAGTCCAGACCTGTTCATAGAAACCTTGTAGAGGGGGAGATAAAAATGAATCCGGTCAAAAAGTTTTCCATATTCAGCTCCTCAAATATAGAACGTGTTTATCTTTTGCAGCTGGAACACCAGAATATGAGAAGCTCTGCCATAGTCGGGATAGGTGTCGAGACATCTTGAAATTTGTGAATGAATCTGTGAAGCAACGAGAGAATGAATATCGGTTGGCGGAATACCAGAAACGTCTGGACACCACGTCCTTGGAGAGAAGCAATAACCCACTGGCTGCTGAATTTAAGGTGGGCAAGAGAATGAGCAATTGTAGGATAACTTTGTGTATATGGTGAGGCATCTGAGTAGGTGGACAATATAAGCAACCATGTTTCCTACTTTACAGAACTTGGACCTGACCACAAGGCGTATGATCCATGAAGGATCTTTAACATGGAGGATAACAAAGGACAAAACCATTGGTAAGTGATCTGTGGTGACAAGGGTTGAGCGATTGTATTTGGAAAAGATCGGATTCTGATCGGTGATCGAGAAAAATTCACAATCGCGATCGGAATTCCAAACATGATCATTTTAGGTGGGATCGAGATCGGTGATTATTTCCCACAATACTTTGCTACTGGCCAAGCATTGTGGGAAAAGCTAACAATGTTAGCCTTCACACTGAGTGTATACTCAATGTGAAGGCTCCGCTGCGGTTCCATAGGAATGAATGGAAGCAGCCAGCACACAGCCTTAACCCCCTGTATGCCGGCTACGTCCATTCATTCTAATGGGAGACTAGCTAACATCTCTAGTAGCTACTTACCTGCAGAGATGGCTGGTCCCGTGCCTGGTGTTCTCTTTCTTCTTCGCCTCACTGCCCCTGCCTCCCAGGTTAGTGTAAAAGAGCTAGGAAGAAGGCGGGGTTTGTGGCTTAGAGTGGGGGGGTATAGGGCGGGGAGACTTGACATCTCTCCTCCCAGTACCCGCCCACACTCTCCTAACCTGGGAG
The DNA here is from genome assembly GCF_031893055.1 of Leptodactylus fuscus. Lineage (NCBI taxonomy): Eukaryota > Metazoa > Chordata > Amphibia > Anura > Leptodactylidae > Leptodactylus > Leptodactylus fuscus. Next base: position 142,105,651 of record NC_134271.1, read on the forward strand.
TCGGGGGCAGAAAGGCGAAGAAGAACGAGAACATCGGGCACCGGACCAGCCATCTCTGCAGGTAAGTGGACACCAGGGGGAACTAAGTAGCCAGAGGATTAAAAAAAAAAAATCCTCTGGCTACTTGGTCATTAAAAAGAAAGCGTGGATTCTAACAATTAAAGCGTTCAATTGTTAGATTCCATGCTGTATAGTGAATAGGATTGTTTTTAAAATCCGATCTCCGATTAGTAAAAAAAATCCCATTGACTTGCATTGGGATCGGAATTGGGATCGAGATCGGGTTCGAATGAAAAATGATCAGAAATCGGATTTCAAAATTGATCCTAAAAAGTCAAGATTGGCTCAACCCTAGTGGTGACACAGTCTGATAGTGATGTAACATCGGGAATCTAGAAGTGTAGTTGACCATCAAGGAAGTAGATATTCACTCGAGGAAGAACTAGTGGTTTAAGGTCAATGAACTGGTGTATTAATGACGTGTTTCCAGAAGAAGAATCCATAAGCTAAAAAGTTTTAATGTGTATGGCTCTGTATCTCTTCCTACAGATTTGCACGTTCTCCTCTTGGATGATCTTCTGGTTCTTCTTCAGAAACAAGACGAGAAGCTGGTTCTTAAGTGTCACAGCAAGACCTCAGTGGTGTCCTCCGACACCAAGCAAACATTCAGTCCTGTTATCAAACTGAACTCTGTGCTGGTGCGATCCGTAGCCACAGGTAATACTTCTGTAAGGTATGATGGAAAATGGTCCATGGGTTGGCCTCCTATGGTTATTAATTTGGGCATCGCCATCTTGGGTGGGGATTCCATCATAGCGTTTTTAGGGTATTTTACGCCTATGCCTATAGTAAACCCTGTGCGTTACACATCTGCTGGCTTCCCAGTGGTGTAAGTTGAGGGTGGTCGAGATAAACCAATTATTTGCCCTATGGTGAAGGTCATTTCGTGAAGTTGACTGACACCGTAGGCCTTAGATCATGGAGTTGTTCTCTTAGTACCGCTTTAACAAACACTGTGGAGCATTATGAAACTGTCACAATTTTTGGATTGGGTTAATGTTGGCCAAACCTGCTGATTTTAGCAATCTAATGTGGGCGGTATCGTGCCAACCCCTATACGACACCTGTTGGGTTTCAACTACCTGACTTTTCTCCCCTTGTCCCCTTTATGGACCAGACCCTTCTTGGTGGGCCCATCGTCCATGTGCATGGGACTGTCAGAGGAGATGGCTGTTGGCCAGTCTCTAGCATGCTCATGTGTAGCTTTAGTCCTTGTTTTAGTCTCAAGTCTCTCCTCTGGTGGATTTACAGATGATGCTGATCTACATCATGTAGGAATTTGGGTGGTGTCTCATTTTGGTGCCTATTGTGTGATTATCCGTTTTCCTCCGACAGATAAGAGAGCCTTCTTCATTATTTGCACATCTGAACTTGGGCCGCAGATCTATGAGTTGGTGGCGCTAACCTCTTCTGAAAAGAACACGTAAGGATAATATTTGTCATATATGACATCTTGTTTGTAGTTATCGGACTCCTTTCATCCGATATTGACTGTCTATCCTAAAGATAGACCCTCAAAAGTTAGTCCCTCTAGAACAGGGGTCGGGAACCTATGGCTCACGAGCCAGATGTGGCTCTTTTGATGGCTTCATCTGGCTCGCAAGCCACTAGCCCCACAAGCACTATTATACTCGGGAGGTCTTTTTGGACCCCCAAGGATAATGATCAGAGGCCCAGGAGAGATAAGGGAACATAAAAAAACAGTGTTACTTACCTCCCCGGGCCTACTTCCGTGATGGCCCAGATGTCACATAACCGGGGCCTGCGTCCATATGCGTTGCAAAGCAAGCCCCCTGGTCACATGATGTCCTGGACGTCATTGAAGATGCCCCAATTGCTCAGACGTTCAATGTTTGTTCAACCATCACCCAATTTCTGTATAATGTATATGACCACCTTTAATGTTCATCAGGTGGAAAGATCTACTTGAAGAAGCTGCCAAAGGTGTCACAAGACATCCACCTGTCTCTATAAAACCAAGCACTCAGAACCTGGGGCATTCCAGGACACCTTCTGCCAGGTGAGGTCAATGCCTTTTTCTTCTAAGGATGACTTATTACCCAATGTCTACCTTAACCCACACTCCGCAGTACAACAGATCTAAATTTTACCCAACCCCAAACGTCTATCGCTTAATGCAATGTTGTCCTTGCAGTTCAGTGTTACGAGATGCGGGCATCCCGAACATATTGTCTGATGCTAGTATGAGAACCAACAGTGATGACCTCACGACCGGTGAGTTGTGTGTTTTACTAGATAAACTGCTTCATCTTACACCTTCTCCTCTTCTACCACCTAAATCATTTAGAATTTCAAGACTTTATGAATAGGTATATAATGTTCTATAGTATTTATATGTGACCTAGGGAAACCTTAAAACATCTCAGGTGGCTTCCACCACCTTCTGGTGATAAGATATGAACAACTCTGTCCATGCAGATGAGAATCAGAGCGAGTTCCTGGGGCACTCTCATAAGACTGAGGTTCTTGTGGAAGAACCAGAGGGCCTGGAAGAGGACGAAGCACAGACACCCACTCAGTTGCCATTTCCATCCCAAGTGGAGGACGCGGGAGGAGGTTCAGAGGACCAATCGGATCCCACATTTCTTGCCTACCAGTGGCCATCAGTGAGTGAGGGTTTAGCAGAATCTGCACTGGAAGATGGTGAGATATTGACTTGTTTACGCTTTTCTTTTCAGTGCTTGGTTTGTTGTAACTTCTGCTTTCTAATATCCTCTTAACACCATCTAACCTAGTCTTCAGGTCCTCCGACCATTAGTTTGACAATTGTTTAATCTTACTCATACTTGAACTTCATCTCCCTTTAGTCCAGAATCTTCGGCAACTTATTCTACGGAGTCTTCTTCCCATGAGACATTCAGAATATGATTCTGGTGCCGCCACTGAACCAGAGGATGACCACACACCTACACCTTCAGTTTCTGGTGGGGTTGGACACCCATGGGAGACGGCGACTGACTGTGTATTAGAGACTCTAGATGGAGAAAACTCCAGTGGCCACCGGGTAGAATTATCATCACAACGGTCTAGCTTCGCGGAAAGCAGTAGGGCTGTGGTGGACCTCACTCACCAGCACAGGCGGCAAGGTTCTAGAGATGGAGAGGAGAGTGTTTGGGACATGGCTAAGAGCCACGCGAAAGGGAGTTCTGAACTAGAGACCCCGAACGATCCGTCAGTTACTACTTCCGAGGACCATAGTAATAAAGCGTACAAAGTAGTAAGAAAAGGTAAGAGTCTCTATTTCACCTCCTTGGTTCTTGATCCCTGGGCCATAGTTTGAAGAAATGAAACCATCAATGGTCCCAGTCATGGACTGGTAATCTTTTCACATTGAGGGCTTCACACATGTAGACATCAGATTTTCTCTTTGTAGGAATAGTCCTTCTGATGTTGGTGGACTGAGCAGTCTCCATCTTTATTGGGTAGTGAGACCCATCACCTCATTTGCAGTCTTCGATAACAGTTGACTGGAGGTCCCTATGGAAAGAAAATTAATTTTCCAAGGGACCTTGGTGGAATTTCCTGTTGATTTTTTTTTTTTAAATTGGGATTGTATATTTCAAAAACTAGTATCTCCAATGAGATCATCAAAGTTGTCACTCCCGTCTCAACATCCAATTTTTTGACATTTTAGTGGTCTAGAGATTGGTCCCATGTACTCTCAGGTGATGAAAACCCTTGTCATCCACAAGAGGGCAGCAGTGCTGTTTTTGAAATTTTACGACTGTGTCGTCAACGTAACGTGAACTAGAAAGTCAAAAATATTGACGCCACCGTTTCCCATTCTTCCGCTGTGTTCTGCTCACTGCATATCAAATTGTGCCGAGTTCTATACCGCTCATCGAAATCCAGACAGTAGTTTTGTGTTCAGCACACAAAGAGGTCATGGACGTAAATTAGCAAATGCATACCCCCCCGACATTCAGTGGTAAATTTAAGCATCATAAACCATTCCTCTAACCCTTCCAGTGTCCCTGTTGGACCAGCCCAATCCCACCCTTTGTGCCCCCACATCATATAATGGCCCCAATGCAGTATAATGCCCCTTTTGCCCACTTGTGGCTCCACCCAGTATCCTGTTCCCTTGTGGCCCTAATCTGTATGATGTCCTCTTCTGGCCTCTGCACAGTATGTCAAGCTTGGGAGCTTGACACAGTATATTGCCCCCTACATGTGCTCTCCCCACACTACAATATTTTCTCCTTATGGCCCCCACAGTCAAATTAGAAAAAAGAATAATGCTGACTACCGCCCTGTTTCACTGGAATCACTCCTGTCTGTGTTGCTTGGTGCCATCACTACATCATCCGTGCCTGCTTCCCCAAGCTGCCGGCAGGAGAGACAAAGTCTCAGTGGTGAAGCAGGGAGTTTAGGGCGGCTCCCTGCTTCACCATTGTACTCAATTCTATCTGCATCCTCTGGACGCAGATAGAGTTGAAACTGAGACATCCCTCATGCCACCGGGACAGCACCTGAAATCCAGGACTGTCCCATTGACTCCGGGATGTTTGGGAGATATGCAAGTGGCATCATAGAAACATTTGTGCTGCTTGTGGAAAAAATTACGTAGCTGATGATGTCATCAGAATGTACAGACATATAAGGGTCTGATGCGAAAATGGCACAGGCAGTTGACAGAAAAAATCTCATGGTGGCACAGACTAAGTGATGACAGAAGCCATATTTGATACGGGTCAATGTCATCAAGACACATGGGCGGTTAGGCAGTGGAAAGAGTGAGGCGTTTCAGCAGCGCAGAGTATTTCAGGTGGGAAATGTGCCACTATTATAAGAGATGTGGTCCATCCACTTAGACCGGCTACTATTACTCTTTCGTCTAACACTTGGGTGCGTCATCTTGACGACTTTTCCTTCGTCCATACAATGACACCAAAGAAAGCCATTGAAATTGTAGTACATCTATGTAGTACTTTCTGCTCCCGTCCTTCGAAGGAATTGTCCAGGGTTAGAAATCCGTTCCTGGACAATCCCTTGAAAAGGATCCTATCATTTAAACTTCATTTTTTCCTGCCTATCACGTAGGAATAGCCTTAAGAAAGGCTATTCTTCTCCTACCTTTAGATGTCTTCTACAGGCTAACGTTCCGTAGAAAACCCAGTTTTCGCCGGTATGCAAATGAGTTCTCTCGCAGCACTAGGGGCGGTCCTCAGCGCTCAAACAGCACTGGGAGCGTCCCCAATGCTGTGAGAGAACTCTCCATTGCCACCTCCATCTTCTTCAGGAAGGGGTCTTCTTTGCGTCTTCTTCCGAGGGTTGGCTTTAAACTTATAGGCTTAGGGAAAAGCTGATTGTGCATACCCGCCAGCCACAAGAAAATGGCCGCTTACACAGTATAGGCATGCGCAGTCGGCTTTGCTCTAGAAGTTTGACTGCCAGTGCCGGAAGAAGAGGCCGTTCCTGAAGAAGATGGAAGCGGCACTGAAGAATTCTCTCACAGCATTGGGGACGCCTCCAGTGCTGTTTGAGTGCTGGGGACCGCCCCCAGTGCTGCAAGACAACTCATTTGCATACCGGGATTTCTACGGAACAGCTGCGCGGAGAAGACCTCTAAAGGTAGAAGAATAATAGCCTTTCTTAAGGCTATTCCTACGTGATAGGCAGAAAGAAATGATAGGATCCCTTTAAGGATATCACCTACTGTGTTTCTTCGAAGTCCCGGAAAGACTCTCTACCCTGGGGGGAAACAGCGTCTTCTGTAGTCACACCTGAATGATTAGATTTTGGGGCGTAGGTGAGCAGGACAGGTTTGTCAGTCCTTCGCGTGTGCGACCCTAGTCACTAATGTCTACAATGAACTATTCCTCCTGAGAATTGTCAATCAAATTTGCACACTAACTATCTTTCGGCTGATTTTCTGTTTTACCTTCTAAAGTTTATTTTTGTTTTGTCTTTCCACCATATTCCCCCTTCCTTTTTATTTCCTTTTTTCCTTTCCTTTTTTTTTTTCCTTTTATTTTCTCTGTTTTTTTTCTGGTGTCTTCTGCACAGCTGAGGTGGTGGGCAGTAATGATGTCATACCGTTGCCAGACAGCAGCCAATCAGACAGAGTGTTGCAGGAAGCTGGCGGCGGAACGGTTTTAGATGGTAAATCTTTTTTGCGTTGTAAGAACTAAGAGGAGATGAGGAGTCGGCCCTAATCACCGAGACGATGATGACGACGAAACGCCTGTCTATCTTCTCACCATCATTGCGCACACTCAGTGGCATCACCCTTCTCTAAAAAAAAAAAAAAATCCTAAAAAAATTGCTCGTGACTGATGTAAAAACTCCCACATCTGTATAGCGGTCAACATACTGAAGGTGGTATTTTAGATTGTAGGGTTGAACAATTCTACGTGATGGGACCGTGGAACGTGTAAGATTTGGAGTTGGTATGTGGTCCACTCCTTCCTATCGTAGCATCTTCTGACATGGTAGAGGTCTAGAGTCTAGTTACTCTGGAAATCTTTGTTGGTGGACCCAGACCTTCAAAAAAGTGGAATTTTCTGGCACTTGAGTCAGACACCATGGACATCTAGAGTAACCAAGCTTCATCTTTAGACCTCCATCATCCTCATAATGGGAAACCACAATTACATGATAATGGCCTTAAACATTTTTGATCCCAAAAACATCTAATACTACGTGGAGCTCGAAACAACCCCCATTCTCCTATTATGTTCTCTAGACCTATATGGGTACAAATTTATACCATTGGGGTGGGGGTCCTTTCTTGAATTGAAGGGACGAAGTAAACTTTCAAAACTTTTGTTCAACCCTTTCCTCCCTCTTTTACACAATTTTTTAGTAAGCCAATGGCAAGACAATCTCTCTGTTGGCTTTAAAGGACCAATCCATCTTAGAAAAGTAAACTTGTTTCCAAAATGTCAAGATTTTAAAGGGTTCCTATCATTCAGAAGGAATTTTTTTGTCCCTAACACGTTGGAATAGCCTTAAGAGAGGCTATTCGTCTCCTATCTTTAGATGTCTTCTTTGCACTGCCGTTCTATAGAAATCCTGGTTTTTGACGGTATGCAAATGAGTTCTCTCGCAGCACTGGGCGTGGGCCCCAGCACTCAAACAGCACTGGGGGCATCCCCAATGCTGCTAGAGAACTCTCCAGCGACACCTTCATCTTCTTCAGGAACGTCCTCTTCCTGTGTCGTCTTCCGGCGCAGGCGGTGAAACATGTAGGCATCAGGCAGAGCCTACTGCGCAAGCCCACAGGCCACAAGAAAATAGCCGCTTACTTATTGTATAAGCGGCCATCTTTCTTGTGGCCTCGGGCCTGCGCAGTAGGCTCTGCCTGAGGCCTACAAGTTTCATCGCCTGCGCTGGAAGAAGACACGGGAAGAGGATGTTCCAGAAGAAGATGTAGGCATCGCTGGATAATTCTCTGGCAGCATTGGGCCCGCCCCCAGTGCTGCGAGAGAACTCATTTGCATACCTGCGAAAACCGGGATTTCTATGAAACGGCGGCACGAAGAAGACATCTAAAGGTTGGAGACGAATAGCCTTTCTTAAGGCTATTCCGAAATGTTAAGGACAAAAAATTCCTACTGAATGATAGGATCCCTTTAAGGTATCTTCTGAATTTTTGAAGGGGGGGCAAAGATCTGTTTGGACCGGTTTTTGTAAAGATGTGCGAGTGTATTATGAACACCCCTTATTGTGAAAGTTTTTATCTTTTACGCTAGAGGTCTTGTTCTGCTTTGAGATCTGTGTTGTATAGAGTGGAAATTATTTTACCATCAGGTGAAAAATACAAAAGTTTAGCCTATAAATTTTTTTTTCTTGGTTTTTAACCTAGAATTGGTGTAATATTCCCCATGTTATAGTTTCGAATGAGGGTAATTACTATAGGTGGTGGCAATTTTTCGGAGGTAGTCTTGTGGAGAATTGGATTTGGGGTTGAAGTTCCGTTTTTGGTTATATACTTTTTGTTTACCCGATGTCCCATTGGTTCTTATTAAGGATACCGGTAAAGTCTTGTTATTGTGTAAATTGCATTTATATAAATATATGATCTAATACTCTGAGTGACCGGGAGTCACTCAGAGTATTTTAGAAAAGGTGTATGCTAATCTTGTTGGTACGATCTATCTCCTGTCCATTCGTTATGTTTTTGAGGACTCTTTGGGAACGGATTCTGGAGGCATCTTGGAGGACATGTTAATGGTATTGATGGTGGAAATGGCAGGAGAACAGTACAAGTCTTAGTACTTTAGAAGATGGAGCTAAGTTATGCCTACTCTACATGAATGTAGTGGGGATAGATGTTTTTGGAAATGGCCATGAAACCCATTTTCCATGGTCGTCCTTAGGAGATTTTGGTTGATTGTCTAATGAATCTTCTCTGGGGGTAAGAGTCTAATTATTTAGATGTTGTCTTCTATCTGATCCATGGTAGAAACCATTCTAGATAGGACACAATACGTTATCTCCATACCGTTAAATAAATTCCTAGTTGTCTCCTCGTAAAGACTCCTCTCCACTATGTATAATAAACATCAGAAACTAATTCTGGTATCTGAGAAGGATTGAGATAACCTTAAGAAAGCTTCATCCATCCTTCCTTGTCTACAGGCAAATTATTCACAAAATATCACGTGTTCGTGAAGCCTTGATGCTTAAAAATTGTCCCATGTTTCGTCTAAACATAAGTCATCCCACCTTCATTGTGTTCTTCTCAATATTGTAATATGTTATAGATGAGGTCTTCTTCGGAGATGTTCCTCAAACATTGTCATATGAGTCCAAAACGATTGACCTTCACTGATGTGGTTACCGGTCAAGGGTGATGCCTCATAACATCCTCGTACTCATCCAGCTAGCTCATTTTATTTTTGTTTTTCGCTTCCTTCTGCATCTTACTTGAGGTCTTTGCTTTTCGCTTCCTTCTGAATCTTACTTGAGGTCTTTGCTTTGGAACTCATAACCCTCCATGTTTCCTCCATATTAACATTTCTGAATGCACAATTAGTTCAGATCAGTCTAATCTGCTAATCCATTGGTTTGAATACTTACAACGTTTGGCCGGAATGGAAAGGAAGTCTCATTATTACTAGCCCCTTTGCTTAGATTTTAGAATCTTTTTCACGCAGTTGGCTCCTCAACATTGCAAGTGGTGACTGCATGAACTTGAGGCTTCCGATGTTGAAATTTACCTGTTCGTAACTTCGTCTTCTCTACTCTACACGTTAGGAAATATGTTTTATGTGGTCATGCCGACTGTACCGACATTGCCTGTCCCCGAAGAGGAGCCCCAACAATCTTTAGAATCGAGTCAATACAGAGAACCAGAACCAAGCTCATCTGAGCCCAAATTGGACAAAATTGCAGAAAATAACGACCTTCCAGCTAACAATGGAGAAAGTGAAGCAGCTGGCTCGGATTTTCCACCTAATTTGGTTATTCAAGATGTTGATACGATCTTCAGAACAATTGAGCAGCTAACGTCCAAATTACACAGGTTGCAGGTGAGATTTCATCCGCTTTAGTGGGGAATGGTTGACATCCACCAATAGAAACCATACATCGCTCCATTGGGATAGGGAAATAACGCTGAGTTGTTTACAAGCCCATCATATTCATGGTTTGCCGGCTGTACTAATAAGCAAAATATTTATTAGGAAGGAGACATTTGGATCCATTTCTAAGCCAAGACTCGAGATGAGATAGGTTGGATGGATTATTTAAGATCTACTGGTCTCTCAAGTCTCTATTTTTATAGTTTGAGGTGGCTTAAGGTAACTAAACCAAACTTGAGCAGATCCCTCCTCTAAATGGTCACGCTCCTTGTAAATGTTAGTAAACGCATCAGATGAGTGAAAGCCATTGAGCCCAGTTCGCTGGCTGTCCATTTTCATGGACGTCCAAGCCCAAGGTTGGGTGAAGTGGCATTCCATGACGTAAGCCCCATGTTTATCCATTTAACTTAAGTTGCCCCGTTCCTAAGTAAATTTGTAGATTCTCAATTTGCTTCGCAAATTTGCCATGGTAGTATCTTTCTCAAATTCTGACTCTCCGAGCTCTTTAGAAGCTTAGTTGCTCCACGATCCAAGCCACATCTCCACCGTCAAGGTGAAATTTTTGTTCTCTCCCTATTTATTAGGAGGTGGAGTCGGCACATCAGGAGCTCTTAAGGTCTTTGAAGGATAAACCCACCGAAGACGCATCTCAGGAGCCAGAACCAGCGGTGGTTGAAGATAAGCAACCAGAAGAACACCACGGGTCCACTGTTACTAGTAGTTCTCTCTTCTTTGTTAAGAACAGCATTTCAGTGTCCCTCCATCGAGATAGTAAGTAGCTCCTTCACTGGTGGCTTTCATGGATATCCTAGGGTGATAAGTCTTAATACCCAATTGTAGCTGAGAAACCCTTGGCAAACTCTTGACCTGCCATACCATGTTTGACTTGTACATATACATATATATAGGTCTTAATAAAAATATAACTTTTAACGATGATGCCAATAAAATACCATCTCAAAAACCAAGCCGAGCTTATATGATAGCCCAATAATCCCTAGAGAACGGCTACACCTTCTATCCCAACTGGAGACAGTCAACAATATTTGGCACGTAGACCAGTACATAATAAAAAACACCGTATCTTACCGTTTCCATGTTGTGACCGAGATGATGGTGTCCCGTGACACTATCCGGTGGATTTTTTTTAGTTGAAATCCATCAATCCCAGTGGCCTCAATAATCAACTTTTACTTCTTACCTTAATAGTTTTTCTGTCTAGGTCTATATAATAGTTGGCCATCCTTATTATTTTGGTGTTGAAATTTTCGCTTGTGTGGTCGATATGTATGGATTGTAGTCCTATCCCCCATCAGAGATCTGTTGCCTTTTAAAGCGATTTATTTTGATGCCTATCTGTGTACAGTTAGGCCGGGTTCACACGGAGTTACGTGCCGCGAGATTTGGCACGTAGACGCTGCGTGACCCTTTGCGTGCCGTACACGCTCCCATTCATTTCAATGGGAGCGGGGAGCGTATGCGCCGCGCTAGTTTGCGGCCGTGAATAAATGCACGGCCGCAAACTAGCGCGGCGCATACGATCCCCGCTCCCATTGAACTCAATGGGAGCGTGTACGGCACGCAAAGGGTCACGCGGCGTCTACGTGCCAAATCTCGCGGCACGTAACTCCGTGTGAACCCGGCCTTACCTTGTTTCTCCATCCTTATTGATGATTTGGGGAATGTGAGTGGATGAGCTGTTGCGCATGCGCGGGAGGCAGTTCCGAACGTGCGCACTGGTGATTTTGATACCTAGGTCCATTTATGGAGGTGGACGGGATGGTGAGCACATCTAGGATTTACTTTCATGCATGCGCGTTTTGTTTATGTGAGGTCTGCATCATTGCGCATGCGCACGCATATGTGCAATGTCATTGTGCCCAGATGTAGATCACGTTGCCGGTCCATTTCAACAGCATCCTCATAGGGAGCGAATGTGTGCCTTTTGGCACACCTCCTCGGTGCATCCTTTTGCTCTTCTAGAGAGACAAGTAGTCTAATTGAGACCACTTGGTGGTTGATCCCTATCTTATATCTTTATTACATATACATAGGGCTTTGGGGCCGACTTGAGATCCAGTTGGGTCTTCCCCCAAGGTTAGGAGATGCCTCCTCGAGGAGCACGTTGGATCTCTTTATATAATAATTAGAATTTACTCAAAAATGTTTGGAAAATTTTTCTATTTTGTGACCAATTTTTTTATCTTTTTTTAGGCCTTACAGATCCACGTGATGATGCTTTAAATCTTACCATGGGCCTTTAACCTTGTGCATAGACGCCAAAAAGAAAAAGAAAAATCACTAGGGTCTCTACCACTACTGTTCAACCTCTTGTCTGTCCAGAATTGTATATCCAAGGGGTCGGCAACATGGCATGAAGCTACGCAAAACATGTCTGCCGGCTAAGGACATGGGCACTTTACAGATGAGGTTTTCACTGAACAGCCAATCTTTGGACTGTGATGATAAGAAAAAATTCAAGAACGGACATCGAGGGAGAAATAAAGTAAAAAAAAAAAAAGAAAAAAACACAAACTGGAATTGTTATTTTTGGAAGAAGAAAAAAAAAAAACGCAAAGCATGTTAGCTTAATAAATTAAATATAAATATATATATAAATATATGTATAGTTATATACCTATTTAAAGAAAAAGCAGAGACAAAAAAACCTACACTATCATGGATTGACAAGATATGGGAGTGATTGCTCTATCCCCCAAAACGCGCATGCCTCCTCCATGTGAATGGACCTGGCAGGAAGGAGACCTCTAGTGGACGGTTGTGGGAAGACATTCTCTCTGGCCTGTGGTTGTCCCCCCCTCCCCCCTACACTGTGGAGAGTCTGTTCTGTAGAAAATGCACTATTTCCAAATGACAAGAAAAGCCCCAAGCATCTGCACACACCGGGGCCGCCTCCCGTGTTTTTTTTTTTTTTTTTTTTAATGTATAAATATGTATGTATGTGCATTTTTATTTTGTATATAGTTTTTTCCCCCTTTGCCCTCTCTTCCATCTTGTAATAAAACAAGCTTTTTACCACTGGCATGTGTCGTCAATGTGAATAGTGTGTTCTTAAAGGGGTTGTCTGGGGCAGTGATCTTGAGCTCCACTTCCTCTTGTGGGCTGGGCTATTGTTCACATGACCGTGCTGCAGTTCAGTTCTATTTCGGACCACCTCCTCCTTCACCATCATGTCCAAATCTGTTAATAAGCACCGCTCCAGTGCAGTTGGAATTTTCTCTCTAGTCCCCACCACTCCTGAGAAAAAAAAGTGTAGGTTGTTTTGGTGCCTGATGTGATATTTAAGCTCTGTCATGTCTGGTGGGTGGTGTCAGGCAGGGGGTGTGATTCAGAGCTCCAATCATAGGCAGAGCTCAGAATCACACAACCTTTGTCTTTTCCTGCCTGACCCCGCCTCCTGACAGTACAGAGCTTAAATAGCATATCAGGCACCAAAACTAACTGCACTGATTGCTCAGGAATGGTGGGGGCAGCCATACATTGTTGTAAAGAGCTGGGCTTGTTGTAGGTGATGAAAGGTCCTCTTTAAATGAATGGGGCTTAGCAGCAATACCAAGTAGTGAAGAACCCTCAGCCATTGCCATCATTGCTCTAGACAACCCTTTTAAACCTTAGAATATGGCGGTAGTCACTGTGATTCATGTGATCTAAGATTTATCATCTATGGATTAGGAAATACATTTTGATAACTGGATGACAATCAATGATATTTTATAGCTCCCACTAGGGGCAGTTTATTGCATATGCTTAATGTTGACAATACCGATTCCCTGCTGCTCCTGTGACAATGCTGCCTGGGTCCTCTACCGGTCTCTGTCCCTTTAAGGATGTGTCAACATAGTCACGTGACCACTGTAGACGGTCACTTCACACATTGTATCATGTCATCTTTACAACCAATTATTGGATGCTGCAGTCACATGTCCATGTTGGGATGTCACTGATGTGACCCGGGAAGTGTCAGAAGGATGGCCGGACAATAATCTTTATCTTTGTGGATATGTGAAGGTAAATTACTGGTGAGACCTGAAGTTATTAGAAACATCCTTTAAGTTCTGTTCCTCGTGGGCGGGGTTAATTGCTACATAGACAGACCATGTTCTTTTTGCTTAAATAACTTTATTATAAGGATATATATTTGACCCAACAATTTTAATATTAATTGCACTTGTCTTAAGTATGGCAGCACCTACAGTTGTGGCCTTTTCCTGCAGTCAGTCCTGGAGTTTTGTAGGACCAGACAACACTTGATGAAATGTAGTGGTTTCAGATCCTTGGAACACTTGTCAGGTAAACGAGTTTTATCCATCTCCAAGCACTGGGAATGGTATCAAACATCACAGTATAGTCCACAAAGTACTGACACCCTATTTCTCCCCCAAAATCATGAGGCCAGACTGCATCCTATGGATATGATAGACCTGAGGTATGAGTTGTTTTCGCTACAATACCGATGTCAAGGGTCTTTGGTGTCTTAATAGTCCTTGAGGCTCCAGAACCGGCTAGAGGTGTTTGACTCAACAACGTACCTGCCATGATGGTGACCAAAGGGGCAGACAGTAAGAATATTGTATACCGTATAATAAGTAGGGACGAAGTTACTCCTATGAAGTCTACAATTACCATTAAGGGTGGAAAAAAAAATTGGTTAGAAATTGTTAAATTGTCCTACCAGTTTATAAGGATCTTGCTTATTTGTCAACTGTGGTGAATAGGAGTAAACTATGAGAAGGCCCATAAGGTTTGGGAAATTCAAGAACACCATAGGGATCAATGTCAACCTGAATTGATCTGATCTACTGAGTATTTTTGGAAAAGACCTTCGTGTTCTAGCGTAAAGACTTGAGATCTCCACACCAAACTCTCCTCACAAGACTGTACAGAACCCTGACCCCAACCCAATCCAACACCGTTGGGATGACTTAGACTACAGATTGGAAGCCAATTCTTGTCCGACTAATGCTCTTTTGGTTCACGGGACAGGATTCCGAAACTCTCCATGGCCTTGTGAAAAGACTCCCCAGAAACGTAGAAGCTGTTCTAGCTGAAGAAGGAGGCCAAACTCTGATAATGCCCATGGTTTTGGAATGGGATATCCAACAATCAGATATATTTTGGTATAATGGTCGGATGTCACATACTTTTTGGCAATTATTGTTTGGCCATGATTATATGTAAGGCTCTTCATCCTGTTCCAAGACCATCTTGGAAGGTCTAAATTTGTACATAACACACGTCTTGGGTGCTGTACTTGTGTGATGAGTTGTACAGAAGAATATATTTGTATCTGGTCCCCTGGTTTTCATCCTTTATCCTTCATACGGGAATCTGGACCAAACTATATGGAACCACCAGGTTGCTACCTTAAAGAATGGTTCAGGTGCTAGTGAAAGCTACAGCTTAGCTGAGGGTGCACATGCCTGGCACAAAGGGGACAAACACGGCCAGGGATGGCAGAGTTTGTGTGCAGTGGTAATCCAGGCAGAGGTCAGGGCAGGCAGCACAGAGTCAGAACAATAATCCTGGTGAAAGACAGGGCAAGTGGAACAGGTTCAGAGTCAGGTAACAGGCTGAGGTCAAGCATGAATGCAGGGAACTAGAAAGCTACGAATCAAAATGGCTCAGGCATAAAATAATGAAATCAAATCGTAGACTTTATTAGAAATGTATTAACAATATATGGTTAAGAATAAGGCACACCCTATTGTGACACATGGAGGCTGTATACTCTATGGAGACTGTATACCCTGTAGTCACATAGCTAGCCATAATATCCAATATCCGCCTCTGACATCTCTATAAGTGTCCAAATTCCAGATTTGCTCTGTTTGTTCCAATGGCCAACTATGGTGCAAGTCTCTATACAGATTCTCACTTTGCTGGTCATTACATTTGGTTTCGTTTACTATCCTAGTGTCTGATTTTAACACCAGATAGAATAGGTTTTTTATGTTTTGAATTTTCAATATATTAAGTTTAAGCCATATATTATCTTTACTTTATAATAGAAACTATCAGTGCATGTAAAATTATTTATTTTCCGACATTTACATGTCCAGTGTTTGTATCTTTAAGGACTTTCCCAGGATTGACATGTAAGGCAGGTGAGCTGCAGTACCCAGGAATGACCACTACACAGTGTATGGCGCTCTATACATCAGGCTCTGTAGACTCTGAGGGTGCATGCACACTACGTAACGCCGGGCGTGTATGAGAGCCGTACACGCCGGCGTTACAGCAGGGCTGCCGAGCACTTCCCATTCACTTCAATGGGAGCGCTCGTAAACGCCACTGTTACGAGCGCTCCCATTGAAGTGAATGGGAAGTGTTCGGCAGTCTGCCGTAATGCCGGCGTGTACGGCTCTCATACACGCCCGGCGTTACGTAGTGTGCATGCACCCTGAGGCTGTATTCACACAGAGTAACGCCAGCCATTTTTTGTGTGCTTTTTGCACATAGCGCCGCGTTAACGCCACGCTATTTTGCGGTGGCGTTGACCGGCGTAAACGCGGCGTTAACGCGGCGCTATGTGCAAAAAGCACACAAAAAACGGCTGGCGTTACTCTGTGTGAAGACAGCCTGAGAGTTCCTGAAGTCTTGTCTCCAAGTTTCAGGGGACCAGTGGTGGTGCCGGGTGTTGGATCCTACTAATACAGTGTTTCTCAACCTTTCTAATGCCGTGACCCCGCAATACAGTTCCTCATGTTGCGGTGACCCAATTCAGTTTGGAATGTGCGTCCATAACGGCTTCTGAGTGGCTAAAGCTATCGGAACAGCTCCGCACCTCCCATGAGGCGACCTGAAGCGACCGCTTCAGGCGGCGCTATGTCAGGACCCCAGGGAGGGCGGCATTTTTGATTACCTAAGCCAGTCCAGGACAAGCTGTCCTGGACTGGCTTAGCACCGAGCGGTGGTTTGGGGAGGCCACTGGAGCAGCCTCCCCTCACGCTCAGGCAGAGAGCAGGTCCTCTCCGTGCCTGCTCTCTGCCTGTGAACGGTGCTAAGCCACGCCCCATTCACTTTGCCACGCCCCCTCGCTCTGTCACACCCCTCCGCTCCGCCCCCTCCTCCCGGGGGTGGGGTGGGGCGGCTTTCTGTAGTTCGCCTCGGGCGGCGAAAGGGGTAGGTTCACCCCTGTATTGGAAATATGTATTTTCTGATGGCTTTAGGCATACCTCCCAACTTTTGAAGATTAGAAAGGGGAGCAAAATATGCGGCGCGTGCAGCGGTCCTCCGGGCGCCGATAAGTTGAAACCAGGACATACCTCCCACCGACCGGAACGGTTGGGAGGTATGCTTTAGACGACCCCTGTGTTTTGGTCGTTCGACCCCCGCCGGGGTCGCGACCCACAGGTTGAGAACCGCTGCACTAATAGGTCATCAACATCTAAGTCCTGGAAAATCCTTTTAAGTTCCATACCCGATAGATACAGACTATTCAGGGTCAGGTACTATAATAGTGGTCTTATCCAGTTCAATGTTCACGATTAAAAAAAAACTTCTTCATTTACCCTGTCGGCATATAGGCAATACAATCATTGTAGTCTAATAGAAAAAACACAGATAAAAAATAGTCAGCACTACCTTCTCCTCGTTCACCATTATGGAAGCGACAAATGTGTAAACACTATGGAACGGACCCGTGGTGCTCAGCCAAATAGAAAACCGTAACAGTCCATGGCTGTAATAAATGGGAGATCACAAGTCACCTGTTCCCCGGATTGTGTGCTGCTTATCTGACCCTCACAGGAAGATCTCTAGGTAGTAAAACGTTTTCCATAAAGTGCAATTTTTGTCTTACGAAGGGCACCATTGTTCGATCCGTTATGTCTTAACTCAAGTCTTTGTGAAGAGTTTTGTAGGACACTTCAATAAATACAAGTCAAGGCACTTGATGTGGTTTTTTTTGGATTGGTGTTGAATCCGATACCTGAGTATAAACTTTCACTTCCAGTAATGTCTGAGGTTCCACGAACAAACCAATATTTCAGGATATGGTCTTCTGAGCTCATGGAAAGTCACTTTTCTCAATGATCCAACCACGTGGCTGAAGTCCAGAAGACACGATCCATCGTGTCAAGTATAAAAAAAAAATTTCAGTGAAATACAAGAAAGAAGACAAAGGGTGATCGTGTCTGTCTCCGCTAATAAGAAGTGTCTTCAGTAATAAAGCTGTAAAACAAGAAAGAAATAAACATGTATCTACCCAATAACAAAAATTGCTAGACAAACATCTCAAGACAAATTTTTACACCCACGAGCTGAGGTCCCAATTGATACCTAGAATCAAAACAACACAAAGTAAGTTGCCTTAAAAGGGATATACAGCTAAGATGGACTATCACCCACCGGTCACCTGTTCTCAAGGGGCTGTGGCCTCATAATTTTTACCTTTGGTGACAGGTGCTGCAATACTTAGGGCAGGCAGTTACACGGGCCTATGTTAATGCTGGGAAGACCAAGGAGATGGTGGTGGACTTCAGTAAATGGAGAAGTGCTCTGACCCCGGTGGAGATCCAAGGGACATGTATTGAGATAGTCAGGACCTGTAAGTATCTGGGTGTGCTCCTCAATAATAAACTAGACTGGGCAGATCACCTGGAGGCGCTGCACAGAAAGGGCCACAGCAGACTCTACCTGCTCTGGAGGCTGAGGGCCTTCGGAGTCCAGGGGACACTTCTTAGGGCCTTCTTCAACTCTGTGGTTGCTTCAGCCATCTCTTTTGGTGTGGCCTGCTGGGGGAGCAGTATATCAACCAGGGACAGAAATAGACTTGACAGGCTGATCAGAAGGGCCAGCTCTGTCCTGGGGAGCCCCCTGGACCCAGTACAGGTGGTGGGTGACAGAAGGATACTGTCCGTGGTGAGCTCCATGCGGGAGAACAAATCCCACCTCATATATGGGACCTTGATGGGACTTGGCAGCACTGTAAGTGACCGTCTTCTTCACTCCAAGAGAGAAGGAGCGCTATCGCAGGTCCTTCCTTCCAACCGCAACCAGGCTGTATAATCTACATCAGACCAAGTGAAGATCACGCCGCACAGAGAACTAATGATTATGACGATGAAGTCTTCCTTCTTTCTCTTCTGTTTCTTAGCTGCTATGGACTCCTAGTATATCTTCTCTTCTCAGCTTATGTGTGTCTACGTCTGTAATATATTACGCTAGGTTCACACCTGCGTTTGGGTCCTCCGTTCTGTGGTTTCCGTCTTCTGCATGCAAGAAGATAGAAACCACAGACTGGGTCCGGCCATGAGCGACGGTGAGCGTTTTATGCTCTCCGCCGCGTAACCGGTTTTGTAAAACCGGACACAGAGTACTGCATGTCCGACTCTGTGTCCGGATTAAAAAAACGGTTTCGCGGCGGAGAGCATAAAATGGCCAGACATCTTTCTCACCCATTCAAATGAATGGGTGAGAAAGACTCCTGCAGGTTTCCGTCTCCTGCCTCTGTTTTGTGCAGGAAACTGAATCCTGCAGAACGGAGACCGGGCACAGATGTGAACGAGCCCTTACTGTGTATTATCCTGTATTTGTATTACTATGCTGCTGTAACACGCTGAAATTTCCCCAATGTGGGACTATTAAAGGATTATCTTAACTAAATTGCAGTCTATTGTCCTAGGTGGTGGTCAATATGGCACTTGGCACTCACAGATCAGATATTAATGACCGATCCTAAGGATAATTTCCTAGTCCTCTTTATTAGAGATGAGCGAGTAGTATTCACTGCGCTTAACCCTTTGGTGTTCGGCCGCTTACACGCATTCCTATGGGAGCGAGGTATTCAATTGAATACTACTCGCTCATCTCTACTCTTTATGTATAAAAAGAAGAAAAAAAAGGGGGATGGAGAGAAGATTTTGCGTCTATAGTAGTGGTATAGACGTACCGTTTATGGAGATGTTTCAAGGTCTTCCAGCGTTTCCACAACAGCACTGCTACAACCACCATAACCGCCACAACTGCCAACAATTTTCTGATAGGTATTCTTATGTGACGGACTGTAGGGTGATCATCAGTCTCTTCCTCTTCTGTAATGAGCAAAAACAGATCAGAACACTAATTAGGAATGTAATCCAGGAAGAGCACCAGAAGCCCCCAGGAGGAAGACACGGAGAGCCGGACACCGTGAGGAGGCCCAAAAGAGGTAACGGATGGCAAGTATAAATATCTTTGTATTTTGGTCACCACCTATTAGACTTTGGGGTCTGAGGAGACCCCAGACTAGAATAATTACCAGTGTGGGATCAAATCCGGTTCATTGTGAATCGATTCTCCCATCACTAGAACCCCTCTACTTACCAACTATAGGTGGGACATCATTGATGGTCTGATACCGTGTTCTTACTCAGGAACGATAGCAACTCCTGTTGTGATGTGTACTCTGTTTTCTACTATTTGATGATTGGACCCATGTTGTGAATCAGAGGTTTAACTTGAAGCACTTGGGCCCTCATCCCCAGTTGTAATGGTAACTAGGAAATTGAAGCCATGGACACAGACGAGGAAGGATGGAAGAGGCAATAGAAGGAGGAAGGGCCAAGTACACGGAGTCCTCTACCTTGTGTAGAGAACCAACTACACACCTTGGACAATGCTTGATTATCAGGTATGCCAGGCTAAGCCCTACCAGATGTCCAGGTCTAGTTGAAGACCAAAGTAGGACTGATCTTTGTTGAAGTTCTGGACTTGAACAGTGTTTGTTGCCTGCTCCGTGTGTGTATATATTTAGCTGAGGGATAGGAATGGGGCAGTTTAGTAAGCTAAGTGTTTAGAGGGCCCGGTAGTCATGTCAGGATGCCTAGTTTGGAGCAGTCAATTGTAAGAAGTCTCCTGGTGGTCATGATGTTGGTGCAATGAGGACACAGGGTTGACAGGGCAATAGGCGCCCTCTGCACCCCACATGGTGAAACACCCTTTTTACTGGCTCCTACATGGTATATTACCCTTTTACTGATCATTTCACACAGTACATTGACTCCTTTTATTGACTCCCAACCAATATATTGTCTCTTATTGGACCCATACAGTATATTGTCCCCATTACAGATCATACCATGCCCTCGTTACAGGCCCTCATACAGTAAAGACCCTGTTACAGGCCCTAAGTAAGAGCCTTATTATATGGAGACCTATAACAGGGGCCCTTACGGTATGTGGAGCCTGACAAGCCCCTTAGGCCTCCAGGGGGTGTAATATATATTACATTTGGATGCTCAATGTTACAACACAACATCTTGGATATATCTGCTAGCCCCAAAACAATTATTGCAAATACCTACTGTATATAAGGATACATGAAAATGAGGTTCTTGGTAATATTTTGATCAAACTACATAAGCCCATCTGACAACAACTAACTAGGGTCACGCCTGTGTTCAAGTTTCTGCCTGAAAAGGGAGAAAATGTGGAGAAAAAAAAGTTCTGCTTGAAGGACTTTTCTCCCTCCATTTTTAAGGGGGTTCAGGGATGAAAACCCTGAACGGAGTTCAAGTGCTGGTTTGAACTCCGCGTAAGAGTAATATGGCTGAAATATAAATGCCCTTAATTCATGGGAGGTGAAGGCCCTAAGATAGGCAGCCATTTTTATTCCTATATATAAAAAGGTCAACTCTTTTAGATGGGCTTACACAATTTGATTAAAATGTAGACCAAGAACCTCATTCATATATCTTTATATACAGTCGGTATTACCTTGGGACGCTGTTGCAACTTTTTGTGTTTGCAAAAATCCAACAGTGTTAGATCTTTTTGCAACTGCGTAATGGTTGCTTAAGGTTGGGCCTTTGAAAGTCATTAGATGTGAGGTTACAGTGTGATGGGTATTACAATATTTTAATCATGATATAAAATAACTCAATAATCATGACAATGAATACGTACCGCGCAATGTGACATTAAATACTTCCTTTACTGATCTGTTATCCAAGAAAGTGACATCAGCGGTGTAGAGTCCGCCGTGTGTTATATTACTGATGCCCAAGATGGTTCCATTACGGAAAGGCTGGAAATTACTGTTAAGACGGTCATCCAGCACGCCATGTCTGACCTTCATAATCCGGTATTCTTCTCCATGGATTACAGCGAACCAGCTAATATCTTTCATATACGATGGGTCAAAAGATGTCGTCAGATTCATGGCCGAGTGTAACACTCCTGATATGTGCACAGGAACTAGAGCTTGTCCTACAGAAGAACATACAATAAATGGGATATTTTAGTTAAGGTATCTTGTGTCGCTTAATTCCCCCCCCAAAAAAAAGATATTAAAAAAATTTACTGAACAGCCATTTTTTATTTTTTTGCCATTTTCCTCTTACTTTTTCACACCTGGTATTTCCCCAGTACTTGCTCTTCTTCTAAGGTTTTGCATAGCACCCACCTACTAGGCAGCCACCCCTTGTGCTTGACTGATCCCTTGGCCATCATAGACCATACAGAGGATCAACAGCAGGTCATTGTCCTAACCGTCACCAGCTATTGTATCTCTACCACCAAAAAGTACATCTTGTAAGCAGAGACGGTTTTAGACAAACTGGGGCCCTGGGCAAAATTAAAAGCAGGGCCCCAAATTCTGATATACAAACAACACCATCATAATTCCAGTGGCAGCCCATTAATAACGCCCCCTTTCTGCTCCCAAAACAGTAACAACCACCCCCCTTATGCCCACACACAATTCAAATAACCACCATTGTACGAACTAATAAACTTTTGCCCCCCCCATCAGTTATTATAGCCCCTCCTCTTATATAATATTCCTTGCTAATAAACAGTGCCCCATATCAGTAATAGCCCCCCTTATAAATAATAGCCCCCTTTCCTAGAAAAAGCGACCACATTATAATAGCTGCCTCTCTCTCACTCTCTCTCTCTCTCACCCCTGCAATTCTGTCAGATAATACTCATTGTCTTCCAGAAATTCAAATCCAAATTCTTTGGTATTATTATCTTCATTTAATTTGTCTTCAATGAAAAACCACAAAAAGAATTGTCAAAAAGCCAAATTGGATATAATTCCACACCAAACATAAAAAAGGGGGTGGACAAAAGTATTGGCACTGTTTGATAAATCATGTGATGCTTCTCTAATTTGTGTAATTAACAGCACCTGTTACTTATCTGAGGCACCTAACAGGTGGTGGCAATAACTAAATCACACTTGCAGCCAGTTGAAATGGATTAAAGTTGACTCAACCTCTGTCCTGTGTCCTTGTGTGTGCCACATTGAGCATGGAGAAAAGAAAGAAGACCAAAGAACTGCCTGAGGACTTGAGGACCGTGTGCAGTGTCATCAAGAAGTGTAAAGCCCATGGCACTGTGGCTAACCTCCCTAGATGTGGACGGAAAAGAAAAATTGACGAGAGATTTCAACGCAAGATTGTGCGGATGGTGGATAAAGAACCTCGACTAACATCCAAACAAGTTCAAGCTGCCCTGCAGTCCGAGGATACAACAGTGTCACCCCGTACTATCCAGTGTCAGCGTCTGAATGAGAAGGGACTGTATGGTAGGAGACCCAGGAAGACCCCACTTCTTACCCAGAGACAGAAAAAAGCCAGGCTGGAGTTTGCCAAAACTCAAAAAACTCAAAGCCAAAAAACGTTCTGGAAGAATGTTCCTGGTCAGATGAGACAAAAGTAGGAAAAGGCCTCAACACAGAGTTTACAGGAAAAAAAAGGCCTTCAAAGAAAAGAACACGGCCCTACAGTCAGACATGGCGGAGGTCCCTGATGTTTTGGGGTTGCTTTGCTGCCTCTGGCACTGGACTGCTTGACCGTGTGCATGGCATTATGAAGTCTGAAGACGACCAACACATTGTGCAGCATAATGTAGGGCCCAGTGTGAGAAAGCCGGGTCTCCCTCAGAGGTCAGGGCTCTTCCAGCAGGACAATGACCCAAAACACACTTCAGGTCAGCACTAGAAAATGGTGGTGAGAGAAAGCCCTGGAGACTTGTAAAGTGGCAGCAATGAGTCCAGCCCTGAATCCCATAGAACACCTGTGGGGGAGGGGGAGAGATCTCTTGGTGGCAGTTTGGAGAAGGCCTCCTTCACATCTCAGGGGGGACCTGGAGCAGTTTGCCAAAGAAGAATGGTCTAAGATTCCAGCAGAGCCTTGTAAGAAACTCATTGCTGGTTACTGGAAGCGGTTGTGCGCAGTTATTGTGTCTAAAGGTTGTGCTACCAAGTATTAGGCTGAGGGCGCCAATACTTCTGTCCGGACCAGTTTTGGAGTTTTGTGTAAAATGATCAATGATTTGACTTTTTTTTCATTCTCTTTTGTGTTTTTTCATTGCAAGCAAAATAAATGAAGATATTACCAAAGAGTTTGTGCTTGTAATCATTTTCTGGAAGGACACGAGTATTATCTGACAGAACTGCAGGGGGGCCAATACTTTTGGACAACACTGTATATATAGAACAGCCCCCTCATATATAATAGTTTACTTCCTATAATAGCTCCCATTATATATAATTCCTCTCCTATTGTAGCCCCCTTATATATGACGGTCCCCCCCATTATCATACAACCACATATGGGTACCTTCAAAAATAAAACGTAACTTTTAATAGGTTCTACTAAAAATAATGACGTCACAGTTCAGATATAGTATGATAAAACGTGGTGAGATAACGATTCCTTTCATTTGGGATCATGTTGTTACAAAACGCAGGGTCTCACTATTGAAGTCTGGTCCACATGTGAAAAGAACATGGCAGCCATACTGTCTCTAAATAGCACATAGAGTAAGTTTAAGGGGATATTCCCATCGACATAACCATATCTATAGTTCAAGATCAGTTCAGGATTGTCCTGCATTGATAATTGAGGTAACAAGCACACTTCCCGGGAACCTGGTGGTGGCTCACAGTGCTCAGCAAGACTGACGCCATTGGCTGAGGATCCGGGCAATATAATGCCACCCTGCCCTTGCTCCGCCCACTCTATTCCATAATGCCATCAACCACAGTACTGGCATTTCACAATAAATCTTGTACTCACCCGACCGCGCTCCTAGACAGCCCTAGACTGTATAAGGAAAGGGCTTTGGACTCATTGGCTGGTTTCTTATTCTATTTTCTAAATATTGGTGACGTTTTTAGTATTAGTCCATAAAAAGGGGGCACGTAGGTGGGTCACTCACCTTCTACCAGGACGCGTGGTGAGAGGAACAGGACCTGCAAAATGGCAGACTATTTGGAGCGATTGATCCAGGAGAGGGTGGCCAGCCAGGGCCCTGGCTGGTTGCTTAGCCTCCTTCAGCAGTCATGCGACTCGGGGGTCGGTGGATCGGTTTCCAGGGCGGACAGGCGGCCGCTGAGGGTATCTCGCCCTCCATCTCGGCTCAGTCCCAGCCCGCCGGCGCGCGGAGGTGTCGGCGCTTCAAGGCAGAGGAGGGAGGCCGGGGTACGTGGTCGGCAGTCAGCCTCCGGCAGCGGCAGCACAGGTGAGCGTTCCGGGAGACCTTCAATGCGTGCCCGGGGGAGGGTGGGGGGTGGGGGAGGGTCCCCAGCGCTGCCTCTGCGTTCTTCCTCTGGTGCTAATATGGCCGCCGCCACGCGGCCTGAAGCAACGGTCGCTGCCGCGGCTGCTGTAGGTGGTGCTTCCCCTCTGCTCTTTGATGACGCGCCGCCGGTGGGCGTGCCCCTGGCGCGCGTCATTGGAGCGGCCGGAAATGACGGGGCGGAAGGGGCGGGGCCTAGCGCTTCTCTCGCCGGAGCTGCTGAGGACGCAGCTCCGGCTGCTTTTCTTGCTCCAGCTGCTGCCGCAGGCCCCTCTGGCGGCGGTATTGATCCTCCACGTCCGCCGGCCTATGTTTCATCAGCGCAGGTGGGTGTGTGCGGCGCGGGTCATGGGGGCGGGGCCTCCGGGGTCAGCGGGGGGGCGGGCCTACATGATACTGGGGCCGACGGTGCAGTGGGGGTGGCACGCTCAGTGGCGTTAGGGGAGGGTCCCGCAGGTCACAGGGGTCAAGGGGTCACCCGAGGGGTTCGGTCGGCCCTTCTTCACAGCGGGGCGTCTGCGGGTGTAGGGGACTGGGTGCGGGAGGGCAGGGGCTCGCGTCATCGCTCTAACATTTCATCTTTCTCTGAGTCTTCATCAGAAGACGACAGGTACCGCCGCGGAAGTGGGCGTCACTTGGATGCATCGCGAAGACACAGCAGCCGGAGGAGTTCTCGTAGTCGCAGGAGCCGGACAAGACATCGCACCCCGCGCAGTCGTTCGTCCTCCAGGTCAAGGCGTTCAGACCGAAGGCTGCGGGACGGGTCGCATCGTGCCTCTTCGCATCGGGAGAGTCGTCGGGGTTCTGCAGTGGAAGGCCGTCCGGAGAGGGCTACATCTTCTTCGGCTGGACTACGACATCAGGACGCACAGCCTCTACCGACCGCTCCTGTCCAGGCTCCTCTTCCGGTCCATCCGGGGCCGCAACCTGGTAGTCCTCAGGTTAGGGCGGACCTGGTGTCCGCCGCTGCACCCAGGGGGGCTGCTCCTGCCCCGGTCACGGACTTAGCCTCGAGTTGCATGCTCCGGGACACTATGTTCTGCGGAGTCGCTCCGCTGGGGACGCACGTCCCAGCGGAACTTAGGGATAAGATAGTCAAGGGAGAGTTCATAGACATCTGGTCCTTGTTGTCGGCAGACCATATTGCCGTCGATAAGGAGCGGACTTTTGAGAAAGGTTCAGAACGTAGGCAGAGAGTGACGAAGACTTTTGGCAACTGGTTGAAGGCCTTCGCCACTCTTGCTTATATTACATGTCAGGCTTCCCCGATGAAGGGCCCTGAGCTCTTCATTTATATGGACACAGTTTACAGCGCGTATAAATTACATGGGGGTTCGGCCTGGTGGCGTTACGATGAGGAGTACCGTCGCCGCCTGGCCCTGACCCCCTCCGTCGGTTGGGCCTCTAAGGCTACCGACGTTTGGATCCAGCTGATCCTTTCCCAACGCCCCCAGCGGCCTTTTCAGTCAGGTGCCGCCGGTGTGGGGCAGCAGCCCGCAGCGACGGCACAGCGTCAGAGTGGAACCTGCTGGCTCTACAATGACGGCCACTGCAGATTCCATTCTTCCTGCCGCTTCAAACACGAGTGTTCGATCTGTGGCGGGTCGCACTCTGCCTTGCGCTGCTTCCGCCGTAACCGGCAAGCTGGGTGCTACCGGCCCCACAGAGAACGCCGGTGAACGTGCGGCTGCTGGAACAGTGGCTCGCCCTCTACCCCAGGAGGCGGGAGGCAAGCCTGCTTCTTGAGGGTTTCTCCGACGGTTTTTATATTCCCCACGCCCCTTCTTCGGTTATGTTTCTTTCCCCTAATTTAAAGTCTGTCAGGGATAATGAAGAGATGGCGTGGGAGAAGGTCATGAAGGAGGTGATGTTGGGCCGGATGGCTGGCCCCTTTTCCGATCCCCCGCTGTTGAATTTACGGGTCTCCCCCTTGGGCTTGGTGCCCAAAAAGGAGGCGGGCAAATTCCGGCTCATACATCATCTCTCTTACCCTCTCGGGTCATCAGTTAACGACGGCATTTCGAAGGAGGATGCGGCAGTGTCGTACATCTCCTTCGACAGGGCTGTTTTCCTGGTTGGTAGGGCTGGTCCGGGTGCTCTGTTGGCTAAGTCCGACATTGAGTCGGCTTTCCGGCTGCTTCCGGTGCACCCCGACTGTTTCCACTTGTTAGGTTGTAGGGTTAAGGACATTTTTTTCATCGACATGTGCTTGCCTATGGGATGCTCTATTTCATGCTATTATTTCGAGCTTTTTAGCTCCTTTTTGGAGTGGTCTTTGCGTTATGAATCGGGCATCCCATCAGTTTTGCACTATCTCGACGATTTTTTGTTTGTTGGTCCGGGAGGTTCACCGGTTTGCGCGTATTTGTTAGCTACCTTTAGGTCCTTGATGTCCCGGCTGGGCGTTCCCCTTTCCGCCGAGAAAACGGAGGGCCCGTGTACGCGGCTGTCCTTTCTCGGTATCGAGATAGACTCGGTCGACATGGTGTTCAGGCTCCCGCCTGACAAGCTCGACCGTCTGCTGGGTATGATTGGGGATTTCCTTCTCGCCAAAAAAGTTACATTGCACCAGATGCAGTGTCTCCTCGGCCTGCTGCCGGGTTTAGCCCATGGGGCGCGCCTTTTGTCGCCGGCTGTCACTGGCTACTAAGGGCGTGCTCCACCCCGACCACTTTATTCGCATTACGCGTACACTGAAGGAGGATTTGCGTGTTTGGAGCGTTTTTCTTTCTCAGTTTAACGGTCGGGCTGTTTGTCAGCAGGAGGAGGTTACTAATGCAGAGCTTTCTCTGTTTACGGACGTGGCTGGGGGCGACGGTTTCACGGCGGTTTTCGGGGATGAGTGGTGCAGGGGGTCTTGGCCTCCACAGTGGGTTGAATCGGGCCTGGTTAAGAACATGGCCTTGTTGGAATTTTTCCCGATTGTGGCCGCGATAGAGCTTTGGGGTGATGGGATGTCCAACCGTAGGATAGTCTTTTGGTGTGATAACCTTTCAGTAGTGCAGGTTATAAATAGTCAGTCTTCTTCCTCACCTCCGGTGCTGGCGCTGCTTCGGCATTTAGTTCTAGTTTGTTTGCAGCGTAACATTTGGTTTAAAGCTCGCCATGTGCCTGGTGTGCGGAATAAGATTGCTGATGCTCTGTCTCGCTCACGTTTTCAGGTCTTCCGTGCCCTGCATCCGTCGGCGAGACTGGAGGGATGGAGTTGCCCCGATTCCTTGTGGAGCCTGGTAGGGAACAGCTGCTAGAGCTCATTCGGGGATCGGTATCTGCGTCTACGTGGAAGAGCCATCACAGTGCCTGGGTCCTTTGGTTGTCCGTGTCTGGCGGTTCAGTACCCGCGGACGCTCAGATGTTGTTAGATATTTCTTTGGAATTTTTAGTCAAATTGAGGAGCCAGGGGCTGTCTTACTGCGCGGTTGTTAAAAGGTTAGCTGGGATTGCGTTTATGCTCAAGTTGTTTGGTCGTTTGGATGTTACAAAACACTTTGCTATCAGACAGGTTTTGAAGGGATGGAGGAAGGAGAAGTGTGGGGGGGATCGGCGGCAGCCGGTCTCGTTTAGTTTGTTAACTCGCTTGTTTGGGGTTTGGGAGGTCGTGTGTCCGGATGGTTTCGAGTTGGTTTTGCTGAGGGCCGCTTTCGCTTTGGCCTTTTTCGCGGCCCTCCGTATCGGGGAGTTAGTCAGTTCCAGTAAAACTAGGCCCGGGGGTTTGGGCGCGGGTGATGTGGTTGTTTCCGATGCAGAGGTTAAAATTTGTCTTCGCCGCTCGAAAACGGACGTTTTCGGGCGGGGTACTTGGATTACCATAGGACGCACGGGGTCCGAGTTTTGCCCTGTGGTTTTGATTCGGGATTACTGTGCTAGGCGTCCCGCAGGGGACGTCCTTTTATTGCATGAATCTGGTTCGCCTCTCACTCGTTTCCAATTCCTGTCTGTTTTTCGTGCATGTTTAGTTGCTGTGGGGCTGGAGCCTCGGGACTTCGGCACCCATTCCTTCCGCATCGGAGCCGCCACGACGGCCGATGCTTGTGGTTTGGCCGATGAGGCGGTAAAACGCTTGGGGCGCTGGAGATCCGACTGTTTCCGGTCCTACATTCGGCCCGACCTGATGACTCCCTAAGCCTCGGCGTCCGCTGAGTGTGAAGGGGTGCTGATCTGGGCCTTTATGTCTTTTTCTTGCATTTTCCTCTATGTCTTGTGCCTTTCTTTTCTGTGTTTTTCTCTATAGAGGCTGTTCCGGTGGTGGTGTGGCTCATCGGCCACTCTTTCCTGTATTGGGCGGAGAGGAGAGTGGCGGTTCGGCCTGGGGGTCTACATTTTGGCCTGGACGGAGTGGACGTTCGTTGGAGAGGTTGTCTAGGGCAGCAGTGGAGGCAGGTTCTGCCGGAGATAGTGGCCGCGAGCCGTTTGACGGCAGGTCCTGCAGTTATTATAGTCCATGCCGGAGGTAACGATTTGGGTCATGTGAAGTTAGCTGAACTCATTACCATGGTAAAGCAGGATCTCCGCCGCGTATATGACTTTTTCGGTAAGGTGGTCCTGGTGTGGTCAGAGGTGGTGCCTCGCCTTTGTTGGAGGGGCGCGCGAGACGTCGCCGCGATTGATAGGGCTCGGCGGGTTCTGAACATCCGGGTTTCCAAATTTGTTAGATCTTTGGGTGGGGTAACCGTACGGCACTTGGATTTGGAGGGTAATAACGAGAAGTTGTTAATGAGGGACGGGGTGCATCTCAACCCCATAGGGTCTGATATTTTTCTTTCCGGGCTGCAAGACGGGCTTGAGAGGGCCCTGGTTCTTTTGGGTGGGGGGGCCAACAGGCAGGTGTAGGGTGGGAGCGGTACACTGCCTGTTGTGTGGCGGGGGTGTCCATGCCCAATTTGAAGTATGGTAACCTACATGCTCGCTGGATCGCAGCGGAGCATTCAGGGTGAATTAAGAAGACAGGAAGAAGAAGAGCCGGAGGCGGGCATGGACGGTTTATCTTTGGTTTTTCGTTATGAGGTTTTTATTTACCTTTTGTTATCAGGTATAAATAAAGCTGTGGCCTACCCCACTTATACCACACTTAATTTTCTCATGGTCTTTATTGTTAGAGAATAGTCACCAAAGGGGGGGGTTTATACACATAGATGGGTCCAATGAGTCCACGATGAGCGGAGCAGCCACAGACTCTCCCTATATTGGGGCACTGTTGGCATGATGCAGTAACGTCATCACTCCACCTGCACCGAGGTGTCCCATATGTTTCCATAGGTCTTCTATGGCAGAGCAGGGACTTTTCCCAGTGCGGACTCCCCGAACGGGTTACCGACGCAGATGTGAACCAGGCCTAAGAGGTATTCCTTCTCTTAAATCCACTCCTGACTTTGGCTCAAAAACCACAGCAAAATCTGCAGCCAAAAAAAGCTATGTTTCCGGAATGTGCGGCCTCAGTCTGAGGCCAGGGCTCCGCGTGGCGCAAACACTGCAGTTTGCTGCAACCGAAATGCTGTGGCAAAAACTGCAACGTTTGGCAGTGCCTGCAAAGTGGATGGGATTTTAGTGAATTCCATCCACACAGTGCGGAAAAATACCCACAGTGGAGATACTCCAAAACTGTTGTGATTTTGAACATTGCACCATGTCAATTATACCTAAGGAAACGTCTGTAGATCCCCTATAGGTATAATGGAAGCAGAAAGTCCACAGAGGAAACCTGTGCAGAGTGTCAGTAAAAAGCTCTGCCATAGACTAAAACAGTTTATGCCATGGGAAATATTTATCCTCTATCCTTAGGCTATCCTGAGACCCTCACCGATTCTGAGGACGGGTAGGGGTTATGGTAAGTATATCCCCATTATGAATTCAGCCAGACCTCAGCCAGCCTGAATATAGGTGTATACAAACTATACAAGCCCACGCTTCTATTCTCTTTGATGGCAGTGGCAAAGATAGATAAACTACAGTATTCAGCTATCTTTGGCGCCGCCATTGAAGACAATAGGAGTGTGGGTTTTATATCCACTATGTGATACACCTATATTCAGGCTGGCTGGGGTCTGGCCGAATTCACAGCAGAAGGAAAAAGACCCCTGTCCTCAGGATCAGTGAGGGGCTCAACCAGTGGCGTAACTAGTAATGGCGGGGCCCGTTGTGAACTTTTGACATGGCCCTCCCCCCCCGACTGACCGACCCCCTCCTACGCACTCTATTATGCCCCATAGTGGCCCCTGCACACAGTATTATCCCCCATAGTGGCCCCTGCACACAGTATTATGTCCCATAGTGGCCCCTGCACACAGTATTATGCCCCATAGTGGCCCCTGCACACAGTATTATGTCCCATAGTGTCCCCTGCACACAGTAGTATCCCCCATAGTAACCCCTGCACACAGTATTATCCCCCATAGTGGCCCCTGCACACAGTATTATCCCCCATAGTGGCCCCTGGACACAGTATTATGCCCCATAGTGGCCCCTCGACACAGTATTATACCCCATAGTGGCCCTGCACACAGTATTATTCCCCATAGTGACCCCTGCACACAGTATTATACCCCATAGTGGCCCTGCACACAGTATTATCCCCCATAGTAACCCCTGCACACAGTATTATCCCCCATAGTGGTCCCTGCACACAGTATTATCCCCCATAGTGGCCCCTGCACACAGTATTATCCCCCATAGTGGCCCCTGCACACAGTATTATCCCCCATAGTGGCCCCTGCACACAGTATTATGTCCCATAGTGGCCCCTGCACACACTATTATGCCCCATAGTGGCCCCTGCACACAGTATTATCCCCCATAGTGGCCCCTGCACACAGTATTATGTCCCATAGTGGCCCCTGCACACAGTATTATGCCCCATAGTGGCACCTGCACACAGTATTATCCCCCATAGTAACCCCTGCACACAGTATTATCCCCCATAGTGGCCCCTGCACACATTATTATGTCCCATAGTGGCCCCTGCACACACTATTATGTCCCTTAGTGGCCCCTGCACGCAGTATTATCCCCCATAGTGGCCCCTGCACACAGTATTATGCCCCATAGTGGCCCCTGCACACAGTATTATGCCCCATAGTGGCCCCTGCACCCACTTTTATACCCCATAGTGTCCCCTGCACACAGTATTATGTCCCATAGTGGCCCCTGCACACAGTATTATACCCCATAGTGGCTCCTGCGCACAGTATTATACCCCATAGTGGCCCCTGCACACAGTATTATCCCTCATAGTGGCCCTGCACACAGTATTATAGCCCATAGTGGCCCCTGCACACAGTATTATCCCCCATAGTGGCCCCTTCACACAGTATTATGTCCCATAGTGGCCCCTGCACACAGTATTATCCCCCATAGTGGCCCCTTCACACAGTATTATGTCCCATAGTGGCCCCTGCACACAGTATTATCCCCCATAGTGGCCCCTGCACACAGTATTATCCCCCATAGTGGCCCCTGCACACAGTATTATCCCCCATAGTGGCCCCTGCACACAGTATTATCCCCCATAGTGGCCCCTGCACACAGTATTATCCCCCATAGTGGCCCCTGCACACAGTATTATCCCCCATAGTGGCCCCTGCACACAGTATTATCCCCCATAGTGGCCCCTGCACACAGTATTATCCCCCATAGTGGCCCCTGCACACAGTATTATCCCCCATAGTGGCCCCTGCACACAGTATTATGTCCCATAGTGGCCCCTGCACACAGTATTATCCCCCATAGTGGCCCCTGCACACAGTATTATCCCCCATAGTGGCCCCTGCACACAGTATTATCCCCCATAGTGGCCCCTGCACACAGTATTATCCCCCATAGTGGCCCCTGCACACAGTATTATCCCCCATAGTGGCCCCTGCACACAGTATTATCCCCCATAGTGGCCCCTGCACACAGTATTATCCCCCATAGTGGCCCCTGCACACAGTATTATAGCCCATAGTGGACACCTATAAACAATTATTATACTCTGGGTTCTTTTCAGACTCAGGGGGAGAAAAACATAAAAAAAACCCCTCTGTTACTCACCTATCTCCTGGCTCCTACGCTGTCGGCCTCCGAAGTAGTCGATCTTCAATGACGTCAGACGTCACATGACCCGGGGTGCAGACTCGGCCCATGTGACGTTGGACGACTAGGCCGAAGCCTGCCCGGATTGTGGAGAGGTAAGTAACAGTGTTTTTTATGTTCCCTTACCTCTCCTGGGCCACCGATTATTATACTCGGGGGTTCGAAAAGATATAATGATAGCAGCGGTAGCGGCTGTCACCGGGCTCCCTAATGTCCCGGGCCCTGTGGCAGCTGCCTCTGCTGCTATGGCGGTAGTTACGCCCCTGGTCTCAGCCGTCAGACCCCACCAATCCAGTATTTCTCCTCTATCCTAAGCATAAAGGATAAATACATTTCATAACATTACTTGCATTAATTCTTACTTGTTTTACAAGCTGCTGAACCAGGGGGCACAGGAAGGACTCCATGCAGGCAGCAGGACTACAGTAGTTGGGATGAGAGGAGGGTGAGGGGGAGACTGCAGGAGCTGCACACCAAACTGCTTCTGGGTAGTGTTTTGCCCCCTGTACTTAGGCTGTATCAGGTCACTCCACTGCTGAGATGACCTGGCTGATGGCAGCAACGGAGAGTGATACAAAGTGCGCGGCGAAGCCACAGGAGCCAGGGTGATTCATCATCCAGCAGGTGGAGCAGTGCTAATGGAGGTCAGCGTCACCTGCAGGAGGTGTGTGATGGTGCAGCGCCGTGCTGTAGGAGTATCTGTCTACGCACTGCGAGCTTCCTTCATGTCAGTCCCCTCCCCTGGCGGCTATACTTCGACAGGTCCTGCTCAGCATGTTTTTAAAGCAGCCTGTCTTGGGCTGGTTTAGGTTAACAAAATAGTGTACCATAATAATTCCTCTCCTATTGTAGCCCTTTTATATATAACGGTTCCCCCCCTTATAATACAACCACAAATGGGTACCCTCAAAAGTAAAACTTAACTTTTAACAGGTTCTACTAAAATAATGACGTCAGAGTTGAGATATACAGTAGTACTATAACATGATCACAGCAAACTGTACATCGAATACATGATAGAAATAGAATAAAGAATATAGCAATGCAAATGAGTTGCCATATCCCAAAGTTTAGGAAGCAGGGGCGAAACACACGTTGGGGTTGGAGGTGAAGGTCAGAACAACCCAGGGAAGTTATTATGTGACTTTTATGACAATGAGTAATTTAGGAAAAATGAGCATTTTGATCAGGTGGCCGCTCCATGTACAGCTGGGGGTAGGGATAGAGGATAAGGAGGAGCTGAGAAAGCCTAAAACCATAGGGTTACAGGACACTTACCTTCTGAGATGATGAGAGTTACCGCCAGAAGAACAGACAGACCTCGTATGATACAGCCCACCATAGCAGCTCAGTATAATACCAAGCACCAGCCTAAAATTTCCAGCAGGTCATTGGATGTGGATCTGCCTCAGCAAGGACTCATTGTGAATATCAGTCACTGCTGGTAATATCAGGTCCGATGTAATACCAATATATCAGGAGACAACACTGGATATATGGTCAGGAGATCCAGGCGTCTAGGATGTCATAGCAAGAAGCAAAGAGCAACGCACACAAATGGTTAAAAAGTGTAACTACAAGAAAAGAAGCAGCGTGTTATAGTATTGGGGAGGAGGAGACTGCGTGAGTACTGCGACCTTGCCAGCCAATAGGCATATAGCCAATAGGTGTACACTGTGTCTGACACATAGAGAGCGCTGGGAGAGGGGCGGCTGTGTATACTGCGACTTCACTAGCCAATAGGCATCTGTACACTGTGTCTGACACATAAATATAGAGAGTGCTGGGAGAGGGGCGGCTGTGTATACTGCAACCTCGCCAGCCAATAGGCATCTGTACACTGTGTCTGACACATAAATATAGAGAGTGCTGGGAGAGGGGCGGCTGTGTATACTGCAACCTCGCCAGCCAATAGGCATCTGTACACTGTGTCTGACACATAAATATAGAGAGTGCGGGGAGGAGCTGTATACTGTGACCTCACCAGCCGATAGATATCTGTACACTTGTGTCTGATAAATGAACGTAGAGAGTGGCAGGATAGGAGGAGCGTAACTGTGACCTCACCAGCCGATAGGCTTCTGTGCAGTGTGAGACACATGACTGTAGAGAGTGCGGGTAGGAGGCAGATGTGTATACTGTGATATCAGCAGCCAAGCAGCAAGATCCAGCAGAAGACTTTTTTTTTTTTTTCAGCGTCCTGCACTAATTGTTTTCAATGGGAGTCAGAATGAGGGAAGAATCTGCTGTGTGAATGAACGGTGGTATATGTGTAAGCGCCGTGACTCCTTCTCTGTTTACACAGTGTCATACATCTCATGTGGCCATGTCATGTAACTACAGCCTCGTCCTATAAGCGTCTATGTGACAAGGCTGTAGTTACATCACACGGTCACTATAAACAGACAGCGTGTGATATAAATAGGCACCATGGCCCCTTTATACAGCTGATCAGTCTCTCCTTTTTTTCTGTGCAGGACACGGATGGTAGGAGCTTAGCAGGGATAAGCTCCGCCTCCTGGGCTTTCCTCGCCTTTCTCATTGGTGGCAGCCAGAGAAGGGGGAGTGTCCTGAGAGCAGTGTCTGCTCCGTTAGCAAGATCTGGGGCGGCACAAGTAGACGTACAAGCCACGGCAGAACAGACTGTGCCAACACTGTGACCAGGGGGCCCTAGAAGACGAGACCCACTTCCTGCTACACTGCACCAAATACTCAGCTGTGAGGGCCGTCTACTACCAAAGACTCTCTGCCCACATCCCAGACTTCATATCTGCAGACGAGAAGAGGAAACTCTACATCCTACTGGGAGAAGAAGAGGCCACTGTGGAGATCGCTGCCCAATACGTGTCCAGCTGTCACCAAACAAGAGGAAGATGAGACTCCAAGGACTATTATACCCTAAATCATCCATGTACCCACCCACCCTATGCCCCC
Organism: Leptodactylus fuscus; assembly: GCF_031893055.1. Classification (NCBI taxonomy): domain Eukaryota; kingdom Metazoa; phylum Chordata; class Amphibia; order Anura; family Leptodactylidae; genus Leptodactylus; species Leptodactylus fuscus. Next base: position 142,141,794 of record NC_134271.1, read on the forward strand.
CCATACCCACAAGTCCATTGTCCACCTGCCACCAAATGAGAACGACGGCTTCAAGGACTATTGTACCCCCAAACCACCCATCCACCCACTCCACGCCCACCCCCACCCCCACCATACTAATCACTCTCCTTGCTTTGACAATGCCAAATGTAAGCGATTTGATTTGATATACCATGAGGTTGCCGACCCCTGTTATAGACAATACATCATATATTACATCTTCAACCAATTCATTAAAAACACATAAAACAGCAGTAATGAATACAAAAGGGGAGGAGATCTCAGAAATACCAGGGAAGGGGAAGAGTTATATCATATTATAGAAATATACATTCATCCAATTCATATAGGAGGAAATATACCCATAGCCGTGCACGCATAAAAATACAACAAACCTATACAGGAAATATCCATACCGTTCTAGTACTATAACATGATCACAGCAAACTGTACATCGAACACATGATAGAAATAGAATAAAGACTATAGCAATGCAAATGAGTTGCCATATCCCAAAGTTCAGGAAGCAGGGGCGAAACGCACATTGAGGTTGGAGGAGAAGGTCAGCACAACCCAGGGAAGTTATTATGTGACTTTTATGACAATGAGTAATCTAAGAAAAATGAGCATTTTGATCAGGTGGCCGCTCCACGTACAGCAAGGGGTAGGGATAGAGGATAAGGAGGAGCTGAGAAAGCCTAAAACTAGAGATGAGCGAACAGTGTTCTATCGAACTCATGTTCGATCGGATATTAGGCTGTTCGGCATGTTCGAATCGAATCGAACACCGCGTGGTAAAGTGCGCCATTACTCGATTCCCCTCCCACCTTCCCTGGCGCCTTTTTTGCTCCAATAACAGCGCAGGGTAGGTGGGACAGGAACTTCGACACCGGTGACGTTGAAAAAAGTAGGCAAAACCCATTGGCTGCCGAAAACATGTGACCTCTAATTTAAAAGAACAGCGCCGCCCAGCTTCGCGTCATTCTGAGCTTGCAATTCACCGGGGACGGAGGTTTCCGTCCAGCTAGCTAGGGCTTAGATTCTGGGTAGGCAGGGACAGGCTAGATAGGAAGGAGAAGACAACCAACAGCTCTTGTAAGAGCTAAATTCCAGGGAGAAGCTTGTCAGTGTAACGTGGCACTAACGGGCTCAATCGCCGCAACCCAGCTTTCCCAGGATCCTGAATGGAATACACTGTCAGTGTATTCCCGTATACCCGATATATACCCCGATACCCGTTCCAACGGTGTGCCCCCCCACCTTCACCCCAGAAATACCCTGCAAGTCCCCTAGCAATAGAATTGGGGCTATATACACCCACAATTTTTACTACTGGTATACAGTGCCATTGTCTGACTGGGAATTCAAAGAATATATTGGGAATACAAATACCCTCATTTCTTGCTACTGCCATATAGTGCCAGTTTCTGACTGGGAATTCAAAGAATATATTGGGGTTACGTGCACCCACAATTTTTACTACTGGTATACAGTGCCATTGTCTGACTGGGAATTCAAAGAATATATTGGGGTTACGTGCACCCACAATTTGTACTACTGGTATACAGTGCCAATTTCTAACTAGGAATTCAAAATGCGCAAGGCTCCCGGAAAGGGACGTGGGCGAGGTCGGGGGAATGGTTCTGGGGAGCAAGGTAGCAGTGAAGCCACAGGGCGTCCCGTGCCTACTCCTGTGGGACAGCAAGCATTGCGCCACTCCACAGTGCCAGGGTTGCTTGCCACATTAACTAAACTGCAGGGTACAAACCTTAGTAGGCCCGAGAACCAGGAACAGGTCTTGCAATGGCTGTCAGAGAACGCTTACAGCACATTGTCCAGCAGCCAGTCAGACTCTGCCTCCTCTCCTCCTATTACCCAACAGTCTTGTCTTCCTTCCTCCCAAAATTCCGAAGCTTTACAGAACAATAACCCAAACTGTCCCTGCTCCCCAGAGCTGTTCTCCGCTCCTTTCATTGTCCCTCAACCTGCCTCTCCACGTCACGATTCCACGAACCTAACAGAGGAGCATCTGTGTCCAGATGCTCAAACACTAGAGTCTCCTCCATCTCCGTTCGATTTGGTGGTGGATGACCAGCAACCCACCCTCATCGACGATGATGTGACGCAGTTGCCGTCAGGGCATCCAGTTGACCGGCGCATTGTGCGGGAGGAGGAGATGAGACAGGAGTTGGAAGAGGAAGTGGTGGATGATGAGGACACTGACCCGACCTGGACAGGGGGGATGTCAAGCGGGGAAAGTAGTGTGGATGTTGAGGCAGGTGCAGCACCAAAAAGGGTAGCTAGAGGCAGAGGCAGAGGTCAGCAGCTTAGGCGAAGCCAGGCCACACCCGGAATCTCCCAAGATGTTCCAGTTCGTACCCAGCCCCGAAAAACTCCCACCTCGAGGGCACGTTTCTCGAAGGTGTGGAGTTTTTTCAAGGAATGCGCCGAGGACAGATATAGTGTTGTCTGCACAATTTGCCTCTCGAAATTGATTAGGGGCTCTGAGAAGAGCAACCTGTCCACCACTTCAATGCGCCGTCATTTGGAATCCAAGCACTGGAATCAGTGGCAGGCAGCAACGGCAGGACAAAGGCCGCCTGCCGTTCACGCCACTGCCACTGCCTCTGCCACTGCCTCTGCCTCTGCCACTGCCACTGCTGACTGTGCTGGCGATGCACTCCAGAGGACGAGCCAGGACACCACTTCATCTGCCTCCGCCACTTTGTTGACTTCTACCTCATCCTCCCCTGGTCCTGTCTTATCTCCTTCTCCTGCACCATCAAAGGCACCATCAGGCGTTTCTTTACAACAACCCACCATCTCTCAGACATTGGAGCGGCGGCAGAAATACACTGCTAACCACCCACACGCGCAAGCCTTGAACGCCAACATCGCTAAACTGCTGGCCCAGGAGATGTTGGTGTTCCGGCTTGTTGAAACTCCCGCCTTCCTGGACCTGATGGCAACTGCGGCACCTCGCTATGCCGTCCCTAGCCGTCACTACTTCTCCCGGTGTGCCGTCCCCGCCTTGCACCAGCACGTGTCACTCAACATCAGGCGGGCCCTTAGTTCCGCGCTTTGCACAAAGGTCCACTTGACCACCGACGCGTGGACAAGTGCATGCGGACAGGGACGCTACATTTCACTGACGGCACACTGGGTGAATGTAGTTGAGGCTGGGACTGCTTCCCAAACTGGCCCGGTGTACCTCGTCTCCCCGCCTAACATTCCTGGCAGGGACACGAGAAGAACACCCCCCTCCTCCTCCTCCTCTACCGCCTCCTCCTCCGCCACCGCCTCCTCCTCCGCCACCGCCTCCTCCTCCGCTGTTAGATTGACCCCAGCTACGAGTTGGAAACGTTGCAGCACTGGCGTTGGTAGACGTCAGCAGGCTGTGCTGAAGCTGATCAGCTTGGGGGACAGACAGCACACTGCCTCCGAGGTGAGGGATGCCCTCCTCGATGAGACGGCAATATGGTTTGAGCCGCTGCACCTGGGGCCAGGCATGGTCGTTTGTGATAACGGCCGGAACCTGGTAGCAGCTCTGGAGCTTGCCGGACTCCAACATGTTCCATGCCTGGCCCACGTCTTCAACCTAGTGGTGCAACGTTTCCTAAAGAGCTACCCCAATGTTCCAGAGCTACTGGTGAAAGTGCGGCGCATGTGCGCCCACTTTCGCAAGTCGACAGTAGCCGCTGCTAGCTTAAAATCTCTCCAGCAACGCCTGCATGTGCCACAACACCGGCTTTTGTGCGACGTCCCCACACGCTGGAACTCAACGTTTCAGATGTTGAATAGAGTGGTTGAGCAGCAGAGACCTTTGATGGAATACCAGCTACAAAACCCTAGGGTGCCACAAAGTCAGCTGCCTCAGTTTCACATCCATGAGTGGCCATGGATGAGAGACCTTTGTGACATCCTACGGGTGTTTGAGGAGTCCACAAGGAGGGTGAGCTCTGAGGATGCGATGGTGAGCCTTACAATCCCGCTCTTGTGTGTTCTGAGAGAATCCCTGATTGACATCAGGGATAACTCAGATCACACAGAGGAGTTAGGGATAGCATCCGATCCGTCACAGCTGGAGAGTAGGTCCACACATCTGTCCGCTTCACTGCGTTTAATGGAGGAGGAGGAGGAGGAGGAGGAGGAAGAAGAGTTGTCCGATGATGTGATGGTGATACAGGAGGCTTCTGGGCAACTTCGAATCGTCCCATTGTTGCAGCGCGGATGGGTAGACATGGAGGATGAGGAGGAAATGGAGATTGAACTTTCCGGTGGGGCCAGAGGAGTCATGCCAACTAACACTGTGGCAGACATGGCTGAGTTCATGTTGGGGTGCTTTACAACCGACAAGCGTATTGTCAAAATCATGGAGGACAACCAGTACTGGATCTTTGCTATCCTTGACCCCCGGTATAAAAACAACATCTCGTCTTTTATTCCGGTAGAGGGGAGGGCCAATCGCATCAATGCTTGCCACAGGCAATTGGTGCAGAATATGATGGAGATGTTTCCAGCATGTGACGTTGGCGGCAGGGAGGGCAGTTCCTCCAGTAGGCAACCAAGTTCTCACCGGTCCACACAAACGAGGGGCACACTGTTTAAGGTCTGGGACACCTTGATGGCACCCCCTCGCCAAAGTGCCGCCACGGAGGGTCCTAGTGTCACCAGGCGTGAGAAGTATAGGCGCATGTTGCGGGAATACCTTTCCGACCACAGCCCTGTCCTCTCCGACCCCTCTGCGCCCTACACGTATTGGGTGTCGAAGTTGGACCTGTGGCTTGAACTTGCCCTATATGCCTTGGAGGTGCTGTCCTGTCCTGCCGCCAGCGTCCTATCTGAGAGGGTGTTCAGTGCAGCCGGTGGCATCATCACTGACAAGCGCACCCGTCTGTCAGCTGAGAGTGCCGACCGGCTCACTTTGATAAAAATGAACCACCACTGGGTAGAGCCGTCATTTTTGTGCCCACCTGTGTAAAGCACCCCAACATGAAACTCCATGTCTGTACTCAACCTCTCCAATTCCTCCGCATCCTCATACTCATCCACCATAAGCGTTGCACAATTCTGCTAATACTAGGCTCCCTCCAACATGATTTCCCCCAACTCTGCTGGTTAGAGGCTCCCTCCACCCTGATTTCCACCAACTCTGCTGGTTAGAGGCTCCCTCCACCATGAATTTGCCCAAACTGGGCTGTTTAGAGGCTCCCTCCACCATGAATTGGTCCAAACTGGGGTTTTTAGAGGCTCCCTCCACCATGAATTGGTCCAAACTGGGCTGTTTAGCGGCTCCCTCCACCATTAATTGGTCCAAACTTGGCTGTTTAGAGGCTCCTTCCACCATTAATTGGTCCAAACTGGGCTGGTTAGAGGCTCCCTCCACCATTAATTGGTCCAAACTTGGCTGTTTAGAGGCTCCCTCCACCATTAATTGGTCCAAACTGGGCTGGTTAGAGGCTCTCTCCACCATGAATTGGTCCAAACTGGGCTGTTTAGCGGCTCCCTCCACCATTAATTGGTCCAAACTTGGCTGTTTAGAGGCTCCCTCCACCATTAATTGGTCCAAACTGGGCTGGTTAGAGGCTCCCTCCACCATGAATTGGTCCAAACTTGGCTGTTTAGAGGCTCCCTCCACCATTAATTGGTCCAAACTGGGCTGGTTAGAGGCTCCCTCCACCATTAATTGGTCCAAACTTGGCTGTTTAGAGGCTCCCTCCACCATTAATTGGTCCAAACTGGGCTGGTTAGAGGCTCCCTCCACCATGAATTGGTCCAAACTGGGTTTTTTAGAGGCTCCCTCCACCATGAATTGGTCCAAACTGGGGTTTTTAGAGGCTCCCTCCACCATGAATTGGTCCAAACTGGGCTGTTTAGCGGCTCCCTCCACCATTAATTGGTCCAAACTGGGCTGGTTAGAGGCTCCCTCCACCATGAATGTGCCCAAACTGGGCTGTTTAGAGGCTCCCTCCACCATGAATTTGCCCAAACTGGGCTGGTTAGAGGCTCCCTCCACCCTGATTTCCACCAACTCTGCTGGTTAGAGGCTCCCTCCACCATGAATTTGCCCAAACTGGGCTGTTTAGAGGCTCCCTCCACCATGAATTGGTCCAAACTGGGGTTTTTAGAGGCTCCCTCCACCATGAATTGGTCCAAACTGGGCTGTTTAGCGGCTCCCTCCACCATTAATTGGTCCAAACTGGGCTGGTTAGAGGCTCCCTCCACCATGAATTGGTCCAAACTGGGTTTTTTAGAGGCTCCCTCCACCATGAATTTGCCCAAACTGGGCTGTTTAGAGGCTCCCTCCACCATGAATTGGTCCAAACTGGGCTGGTTAGAGGCTCCCTCCACCATGAATTTCCCAAAACTTGGCTGTTTAGAGGCTCCCTCCACCATGAATTGGTCCAAACTGGGCTGGTTAGAGGCTCCCTCCACCATGAATTGGTCCAAACTTGGCTGTTTAGAGGCTCCCTCCACCATTAATTGGTCCAAACTGGGCTGGTTAGAGGCTCCCTCCACCATGAATTTGCCCAAACTGGGCTGTTTAGAGGCTCCCTCCACCATGAATTTGCCCAAACTGGGCTGGTTAGAGGCTCCCTCCACCATGAATTTGCCCACACTGGGCTGGTTAGAGGCTCCCTCCACCATGAATTGGTCCAAACTGGGTTTTTTAGAGGCTCCCTCCACCATGAATTTGCCCACACTGGGCTGGTTAGAGGCTCCCTCCACCATGAATTTCCCAAAACTTGGCTGTTTAGAGGCTCCCTCCACCATTAATTGGTCCAAACTGGGCTGGTTAGAGGCTCCCTCCACCATGAATTGGTCCAAACTTGGCTGTTTAGAGGCTCCCTCCACCATTAATTGGTCCAAACTGGGCTGGTTAGAGGCTCCCTCCACCATGAATTTGCCCAAACTGGGCTGTTTAGAGGCTCCCTCCACCATGAATTGGTCCAAACTGGGTTTTTTAGAGGCTCCCTCCACCATGAATTTGCCCACACTGGGCTGGTTAGAGGCTCCCTCCACCATGAATTGGTCCAAACTGGGTTTTTTAGAGGCTCCCTCCACCATGAATTTGCCCACACTGGGCTGGTTAGAGGCTCCCTCCACCATGAATTTGCCCACACTGGGCTGGTTAGAGGCTCCCTCCACCATGAATTTCCCAAAACTTGGCTGTTTAGAGGCTCCCTCCACCATTAATTGGTCCAAACTGGGCTGGTTAGAGGCTCCCTCCACCATGAATTTGCCCAAACTGGGCTGTTTAGAGGCTCCCTCCACCATGAATTGGTCCAAACTGGGGTTTTTAGAGGCTCCCTCCACCATGAATTGGTCCAAACTTGGCTGTTTAGAGGCTCCCTCCACCATTAATTGGTCCAAACTGGGCTGGTTAGAGGCTCCCTCCACCATGAATTTGCCCACACTGGGCTGGTTAGAGGCTCCCTCCACCATGAATTTCCCAAAACTTGGCTGTTTAGAGGCTCCCTCCACCATTAATTGGTCCAAACTGGGCTGGTTAGAGGCTCTCTCCACCATGAATTGGTCCAAACTTGGCTGTTTAGAGGCTCCCTCCACCATTAATTGGTCCAAACTGGGCTGGTTAGAGGCTCCCTCCACCATGAATTTGCCCAAACTGGGCTGTTTAGAGGCTCCCTCCACCATGAATTTGCCCACACTGGGCTGGTTAGAGGCTCCCTCCACCATGAATTGGTCCAAACTGGGTTTTTTAGAGGCTCCCTCCACCATGAATTTGCCCACACTGGGCTGGTTAGAGGCTCCCTCCACCATGAATTTGCCCACACTGGGCTGGTTAGAGGCTCCCTCCACCATGAATTTCCCAAAACTTGGCTGTTTAGAGGCTCCCTCCACCATTAATTGGTCCAAACTGGGCTGGTTAGAGGCTCCCTCCACCATGAATTGGTCCAAACTTGGCTGTTTAGAGGCTCCCTCCACCATTAATTGGTCCAAACTGGGCTGGTTAGAGGCTCCCTCCACCATGAATTTGCCCAAACTGGGCTGTTTAGAGGCTCCCTGCACCATGAATTGGTCCAAACTGGGTTTTTTAGAGGCTCCCTCCACCATGAATTTGCCCACACTGGGCTGGTTAGAGGCTCCCTCCACCATGAATTGGTCCAAACTGGGTTTTTTAGAGGCTCCCTCCACCATGAATTTGCCCACACTGGGCTGGTTAGAGGCTCCCTCCACCATGAATTTCCCAAAACTTGGCTGTTTAGAGGCTCCCTCCACCATTAATTGGTCCAAACTGGGCTGGTTAGAGGCTCCCTCCACCATGAATTGGTCCAAACTTGGCTGTTTAGAGGCTCCCTCCACCATTAATTGGTCCAAACTGGGCTGGTTAGAGGCTCCCTCCACCATGAATTTGCCCAAACTGGGCTGTTTAGAGGCTCCCTCCACCATGAATTGGTCCAAACTGGGTTTTTTAGAGGCTCCCTCCACCATGAATTGGTCCAAACTGGGCTGTTTAGAGGCTCCCTCCACCATGAATTTGCCCAAACTGGGCTGGTTAGAGGCTCCCTCCACCATGAATTGGTCCAAACTGGGCTGGTTAGAGGCTCCCTCCACCATGAATTTGCCCAAACTGGGCTGTTTAGAGGCTCCCTCCACCATGAATTGGTCCAAACTGGGTTTTTTAGAGGCTCCCTCCACCATGAATTGGTCCAAACTGGGCTGTTTAGAGGCTCCCTCCACCATGAATTTGCCCAAACTGGGCTGGTTAGAGGCTCCCTCCACCATTAATTGGTCCAAACTGGGCTGGTTAGAGGCTCCCTCCACCATGAATTTGCCCAAACTGGGCTGTTTAGAGGCTCCCTCCACCATGAATTTGCCCAAACTGGGCTGTTTAGAGGCTCCCTCCACCATGAATTTGCCCAAACTGGGCTGGTTAGAGGCTCCCTCCACCATGAATTTGCCCACACTGGGCTGGTTAGAGGCTCCCTCCACCATGAATTGGTCCAAACTGGGTTTTTTAGAGGCTCCCTCCACCATGAATTTGCCCACACTGGGCTGGTTAGAGGCTCCCTCCACCATGAATTTCCCAAAACTTGGCTGTTTAGAGGCTCCCTCCACCATTAATTGGTCCAAACTGGGCTGGTTAGAGGCTCCCTCCACCATGAATTTGCCCAAACTGGGCTGGTTAGAGGCTCCCTCCACCATGAATTTGCCCAAACTGGGGTGTTTAGAGGCTCCCTCCACCATGAATTTGCCCAAACTCTGCTGGTTAGAGGCTCAATCCACCCTGATTTTCAAAACAAATGTTGGTGCCAACCTCAACTTACTACAAGGGCCAAATTCACTGCTGGTGACAAGCTCTCCTCACTGCAAGTGCCAAATACACATGTTTCAAGGTGTTTTCCTACTGTCAGAGAGGTGGTATTGCGTGTGTAAAGTGTGTAGTTGTTAGGCTGTGATGTTGGGGTAATAGAGGGTCTTTGGTGTGTTAGATGCCCCCAGACATGCTTCCCCTGCTGTCCCAGTGTCATTCCAGAGGTGTTGGCATCATTTCCTGGGGTGTCATAGTGGACTTGGTGACCCTCCAGACACGGATTTGGGTTTCCCCCTTAACGAGTATCTGTTCCCCATAGACTATAATGGGGTTCGAAACCCGTTCGAACACACGAACATTGAGCGGCTGTTCGAATCGAATTTCGAACCTCGAACATTTTAGTGTTCGCTCATCTCTACCTAAAACCATAGGGTTACAGGACACTTACCTTCTGAGATGATGAGAGTTACCGCCAGAAGAACAGACAGACCTCGTATGATACAGCCCACCATAGCAGCTCAGTATAATACCAAGGACCAGCCTAAAATTTCCAGCAGGTCATTGGATGTGGATCTGCCTCAGCAAGGACTCATTGTGAATATCAGTCACTGCTGGTAATATCAGGTCCGATGTAATACCAATATATCAGGAGACAACACTGGATATATGGTCAGGAGGTCCAGGCGTCTAGGATGTCATAGCAAGAAGCAAAAGGCAGCGCACACAAATGGTTAAAAAGTGTAACTACAAGAAAAGAAGTAGTGTGTTATAGTATTGGGGAGGAGGAGACTGCGTGATTACTGCGACCTCGCCAGCCAATAGGCATCTGTACACTGTGTCTGACACATAAATATAGAGAGCGCTGGGAGAGGGGCGGCTGTGTATACTGCGACCTCGCCAGCCAATAGGCATCTGTACACTGTGAGACACATGAATATAGAGAGTGCGGGGAGGAGCTGTATACTGTGACCTCACCAGCCGATAGATATCTGTACACTTGTGTCTGATAAATGAACGTAGAGAGTGGCAGGATAGGAGGAGCGTAACTGTGACCTCACCAGCCGATAGGCTTCTGTGCAGTGTGAGACACATGACTGTAGAGAGTGCGGGTAGGAGGCAGATGTGTATACTGTGATATCAGCAGCCAAGCAGCAAGATCCAGCAGAAGACTTTTTTTTTTTTTCAGCGTCCTGCACTAATTGTTTTCAATGGGAGTCAGAATGAGGGAAGAATCTGCTGTGTGAATGAACGGTGGTATATGTGTAAGCGCCGTGACTCCTTCTCTGTTTACACAGTGTCATACATCTCATGTGGCCATGTCATGTAACTACAGCCTCGTCCTATAAGCGTCTATGTGACAAGGCTGTAATTACACCACACGGTCACTATAAACAGACAGCGTGTGATAAACACTGAGAGAACCCGGCACACACCGCAAACACTGAGAGAACCCGGCACACACCGCAAACACTGAGAGATCCTGGCACACACCGCAAACACTGAGAGATCCTGGCACACACCGCAAACACTGAGAGAACCTGGCACACACCGCAAACACTGAGAGAACCCGGCACACACCGCAAACACTGAGAGAACCCGGCACACACCGCAAACACTGAGAGATCCTGGCACACACTGCAAACACTGAGAGAACCTGGCACACACCGCAAACACTGAGAGAACCCGGCACACACCGCAAACACTGAGAGAACCCGGCACACACCGCAAACACTGAGAGAACCCGGCACACACCGCAAACACTGAGAGAACCTGGCACACACCGCAAACACAGAGAACCTGGCACACACCGCAAACACTGAGAGAACCTGGCACAGACAGCAAACACTGAGAGAACCTGGCACAGACAGCAAACACTGAGAGAACCCGGCACACACCGCAAACACTGAGAGAACCTGGCACACACCGCAAACACTGAGAGAACCTGGCACACACCGCAAACACAGAGAACCTGGCACACACCGCAAACACTGAGAGAACCTGGCACAGACAGCAAACACTGAGAGAACCTAGCACAGACAGCAAACACTGAGAGAACCCGGCACACACCTCAAACACTGAGAGAACCTGGCACATACCGGAAACACTGAGAGAACCTGGCACATACCGCAAACACTGAGAGAACCTGGCACACACCTCAAACACTGAGAGAACCTGGCACAGACAGCAAACACTGAGAGAACCTGGCACAGACAGCAAACACTGAGAGAACCTGGCACAGACAGCAAACACTGAGAGAACCCGGCACACACCTCAAACACTTAGAGAACCTGGCGCACACCGCAAACTCTGAGAGAACCTGGCACACACCGCAAACACTGAGAGAACCTGGCACATACCGCAAACACTGAGAGAACCTGGCACATACCGCAAACACTGAGAGAACCTGGCACATACCGCAAACACTGAGAGAACCTGGCACACACCGCAAACACTGAGAGAACCTTACTGCGACCTCGCCAGCCAATAGGCATCTGTACACTGTGTCTGACACATAAATATAGAGAGCGCTGGGAGAGGGGCGGCTGTGTATACTGCGACCTCGCCAGCCAATAGGCATCTGTACACTGTGAGACACATGAATATAGAGAGTGCGGGGAGGAGCTGTATACTGTGACCTCACCAGCCGATAGATATCTGTACACTTGTGTCTGACAAATGAACGTAGAGAGTGGCAGGATAGGAGGAGCGTAACTGTGACCTCACCAGCCGATAGGCTTCTGTGCAGTGTGAGACACATGACTGTAGAGAGTGCGGGTAGGAGGCAGATGTGTATACTGTGATATCAGCAGCCAAGCAGCAAGATCCAGCAGAAGACTTTTTTTTTTTTTTCAGCGTCCTGCACTAATTGTTTTCAATGGGAGTCAGAATGAGGGAAGAATCTGCTGTGTGAATGAACGGTGGTATATGTGTAAGCGCCGTGACTCCTTCTCTGTTTACACAGTGTCATACATCTCATGTGGCCATGTCATGTAACTACAGCCTCGTCCTATAAGCGTCTATGTGACAAGGCTGTAATTACACCACACGGTCACTATAAACAGACAGCGTGTGATAAACACTGAGAGAACCCGGCACAGACAGCAAACACTGAGAGAACCCGGCACAAACCGCAAACACTGAGAGATCCTGGCACACACTGCAAACACTGAGAGAACCTGGCACACACCGCAAACACTGAGAGAACCCGGCACACACCGCAAACACTGAGAGAACCCGGCACACACCGCAAACACTGAGAGAACCCGGCACACACCGCAAACACTGAGAGATCCTGGCACACACCGCAAACACAGAGAACCTGGCACACACCGCAAACACAGAGAACCTGGCACACACCGCAAACACTGAGAGAACCTGGCACAGACAGCAAACACTGAGAGAACCTGGCACAGACAGCAAACACTGAGAGAACCCGGCACACACCGCAAACACTGAGAGAACCTGGCACACACCGCAAACACTGAGAGAACCTGGCACACACCGCAAACACAGAGAACCTGGCACACACCGCAAACACTGAGAGAACCTGGCACAGACAGCAAACACTGAGAGAACCTGGCACAGACAGCAAACACTGAGAGAACCCGGCACACACCTCAAACACTGAGAGAACCTGGCGCACACCGCAAACACTGAGAGAACCTGGCACACACCGCAAACACTGAGAGAACCTGGCACATACCGGAAACACTGAGAGAACCTGGCACACACCGCAAACACTGAGAGATCCTGGCACAGACAGCAAACACTGAGAGAACCTGGCACACACCGCAAACACTGAGAGAACCTGGCACAGACAGCAAACACTGAGAGAACCTGGCACAGACAGCAAACACTGAGAGAACCTGGCACACACCGCAAACACTGAGAGAACCTGGCACACACCGCAAACACAGAGAACCTGGCACACACCGCAAACACTGAGAGAACCTGGCACATACCGGAAACACTGAGAGAACCTGGCACACACCGCAAACACTGAGAGATCCTGGCACACACCGCAAACACAGAGAACCTGGCACACACCGCAAACACTGAGAGAACCTGGCACAGACAGCAAACACTGAGAGAACCTGGCACAGACAGCAAACACTGAGAGAACCCGGCACACACCGCAAACACTGAGAGAACCTGGCACACACCGCAAACACTGAGAGAACCTGGCACACACCGCAAACACAGAGAACCTGGCACACACCGCAAACACTGAGAGAACCTGGCACAGACAGCAAACACTGAGAGAACCTGGCACAGACAGCAAACACTGAGAGAACCCGGCACACACCTCAAACACTGAGAGAACCTGGCGCACACCGCAAACACTGAGAGAACCTGGCACACACCGCAAACACTGAGAGAACCTGGCACATACCGGAAACACTGAGAGAACCTGGCACATACCGCAAACACTGAGAGAACCTGGCACACACCTCAAACACTGAGAGAACCTGGCACAGACAGCAAACACTGAGAGAACCTGGCACAGACAGCAAACACTGAGAGAACCTGGCACAGACAGCAAACACTGAGAGAACCCGGCACACACCTCAAACACTTAGAGAACCTGGCGCACACCGCAAACTCTGAGAGAACCTGGCACACACCGCAAACACTGAGAGAACCTGGCACATACCGGAAACACTGAGAGAACCTGGCACATACCGCAAACACTGAGAGAACCTGGCACATACCGCAAACACTGAGAGAACCTGGCACACACCGCAAACACTGAGAGAACCTGGCACACACCGCAAACACAGAGAACCTGGCACACACCGCAAACACTGAGAGAACCTGGCACAGACAGCAAACACTGAGAGAACCTGGCACAGACAGCAAACACTGAGAGAACCCGGCACACACCGCAAACACTGAGAGAACCTGGCACACACCGCAAACACTGAGAGAACCTGGCACACACCGCAAACACAGAGAACCTGGCACACACCGCAAACACTGAGAGAACCTGGCACAGACAGCAAACACTGAGAGAACCTGGCACAGACAGCAAACACTGAGAGAACCCGGCACACACCTCAAACACTGAGAGAACCTGGCGCACACCGCAAACACTGAGAGAACCTGGCACACACCGCAAACACTGAGAGAACCTGGCATACACTGCAAACACTGAGAGAACCTGGCACACACCGCAAACACTGAGAGAACCTGGCACAGACAGCAAACATTGAGAGAACCTGGCACACACCGCAAACACTGAGAGAACCTGGCACAGACAGCAAACACTGAGAGAACCTGGCACACACCGCAAACACTGAGAGAACCCGGCACACACCGCAAACACTGAGAGAACCTGGCACATACCGGAAACACTGAGAGAACCTGGCACACACCGCAAACACTGAGAGAACCTGGCACACACCGCAAACACTGAGAGAACCTGGCACACACCGCAAACACTGAGAGAACCTGGCACACACCGCAAACACAAGGTGCACACACAGATCACTTCTACATATGTCATTTATGTACTGAACATACACTGCTCCAAAAAACAAAGGGAACACATAAATAACACATAGATCTGAATGAAATATTCTCAAATATTCTCAGGACTTGTTGGAGGTGGTGAAAGGTCCTCTTTAAATGAATGGGGCTGAGCAGCAATACCAAGCACAGCCACTATACTTGGTAAGTAGTGAAGAACCCTCAGCCATTACCATCATTGTTCTAGCCAACCCTTTATAGATATAGATTTATCACCTATGGATTAGGCAATACATTTTGGTAACTGGATGGCAATCCAATGATATTTTCTAGCTACCACTAGGGGGAGTTTGTTGCATATGTTTAATGTTGACTTTACTGATTCCCTGCTGCTCCTGTGACAATACTTTGTGGGTCCCCTGCCAGTCTCTGTTCCTCTAAGGGTGTGTCAACATGATCACATGACCACTGTAAATTATCACCTCATACATGGTAGCACATCACCTTTATAGCCAATTATTGGATGCTGCAGTCACATGCCCATGTTGGGATGTCACTGATGTGACCCAGGAAGTGTCAGAAGGATGGCCAGACAATAATAGTCCAAACAACTACCTGAACATAACAATGTAAGGATTATATAGTGTGAGTGGCGTTTGACCGGTGGCTTTCCAGTTGTAGGCTGTGGCTGAGGAGGTCTCCATCAATCTTGCTATCCATTATAGGCCAGTACTGTAGCCTTCTATAGGAGTCATGTAAGGGTAGGTAGGATGGTGGGATCTGAAGTTATTAGAAACCTCCTTCCAGTTCTGTTACTCATGGGTGAACTTAATTGCCATATAGACAAACTATGTTCTTTTTGCTTAAATACAACTTTATTATAAGGAAATATATTCGATCCAACAATTTTGATAGTAATTGCAATTGTCTTAAGTATGGCAGCACCTACAGTTGTGGCCATGTACTGCAGTCGGTCCCGGAGTTTTGTAGGACCAGACAACACTTGATGAAATGTAGAGGTTTCAAATCCTTATAGTGCACAAAGTACTGACACCCCATTTCTCCCCCAAAATCGTGAGGCCGGACTGTATCCTATAGATATGATAGACTTGAGGTATGAGTAGTTTTGGTTACAATACCCATGGCAGGGGTCTTGGTTGTCTTAGCAGTCCTTGAGCTATAGGCTTCAGAAGCACCTAGAAGGTGTTTGAGTGGACAACGTACCTGCCATGATGGTGACCAAAGGTGCAGACACTAATAATATTGTATACCATATGATAAGTAGGAACGAAGTTGCTCCCATGGGCAAAAAATTGCTTAGAAATTGTTTAGTTGTCCTACCATTGACTACTTGACATATCCTTTTCATTATTTAGACATTCCCCTACTCTAATTTATAAGGGTCTTGCTGGATTTTCAACTGTGGTAAATAGGAGGAAACTATGAGAAGGCCCATAAGATTTGAGAAATTCAAGAAGATCATAGGGATCAATGTCAACCTGAACTGATCAGATCTACTGAGTATTTTTGGAAAAGACCTTCCTGTTCCAGCAAAAAGACTTGAGATCCTCACACCAAACTCTTCTCCTCAAGTGACTGCACAGAGCCCTGACTCCAACCCAATCCAACACCTTTGGGATGAATTAGACTAAAGATTGGAAGTCAATTCTTGTCCAACAAATGCTCTTTTGGTTCACAGGACAGGATTCAGAAACTATCCGAGCTTTTGTGAAAAGATTCCCCAGAAAAGTGGAGGCTGTTATAGCTGAAAAAGGAGGTTTCAGTTAATGCCCCTATTTTTTTTTTAACGGGATATCCAACAAGCTGGTATATTTTGGTCAAGTACTTTTCTCCAGTTATTGTTTGGCCACAATTACATGTAACGCTCTTCATCCTATTCCAAGACAGTCTTGAAAGGTCTAGATTTTGACATAACACATGTCTTGGGTGCTGTACTTGTGTGATGAAGACTTTAACTATGTGTTGTACAGAAGAATATATTTGTATTATCTGAAGATATCTGGTCCCGTGGTTTTCACCCTTTAACCCCCATATGGGGATCTGGACACAACTGTATAGGACCACTGGGTTGCTACATTTCAGACAGGTTTAGGTGCTAGTGAAAATGACAGCTTAGTTGGGGAGGTGTCAAGAGATGCAAATGGGTGGCACAAAGGGAACAAACATGGTCAGCAATGGCAGAGATCGTGTGCAGTGGTAATCCAGGCAGAGGTCAGGGCAGGTAGCACAGAGTCAGAACAATAATCCTGGTGAAAGACAGGGCAAGTGGAACAGGTTCAGAGTCAGGTAATGGATGAGGTCAAACATGAATGCAGGGAACTAGAAAGCTAGGAATCAAAATGGCTCAGACATCTTCAAGTGGGGGAAGCGGTCATAAGTAGCCCACGGGTGCAGGCGTTTGGCTCGGACCAGACTGTGAGGTTTAGAGTTTCTGAAAAGGTCAAGGAAATTGCGGGCAGAGAGTAACACTCACTGAAATAATGAAATCAAATCACAGACTTTATTAGAAATGTATTAACAATATATAGTTAAGAATAAGGCACAAAACCTATTGTGATACACAGAGGCTGTATACTCTACGGAGATTGTATACTTGATGGAGACTGTATACCCTGCAGTCGCATAGCTAGCCATAATATCCAGACAGTGGAAACTGCCTCTGACATCCCTATAAGTTTCCAAATTCCAGATTTGCTCCATTCGTTCCAATGGCCAACTATGGTGCAAGTCTCTATACAGATTCTCACTTTGCTGGTCGTTACATTTGGTTTTGTTTACTATCCTAGTGTCTGATTTTAACACCAGATAGAATAGTTTTTAATTTTCAATATATTAAGTATTTTAAGCCATATATTATCTTTGCTTTATAATAGAAACTATTAGTGCATGTAAAATTTATTTTCCGACATTAACATGTCCAGTGTTTGTATCTTTAAGGACTTTTCCAGGATTGACCTGTAAGGTAAGTGAGCTGCAGTACCCAGGAATGACCACTACACAGTGTATGGCGCTCTATACATCAGGCTCTGTAGACTCCAGACTCTGTCTCCAGGTTTCAGGGGACCAATGGTGGTGCCGGGTGTTGGATCCCACTAATAGGTCATCAACATCTAAGTCCTGGGAAACCCTTTCAAGTCTTATACCCGATAGCTACAGACTATTCTGGGTCAGGTACTAGAATAGTGGTCTTATCCAGTTCACCAAGGGTTGTAAAGGTTAAAAAGCTGTCTTCATATACCCCATTAGGGAATACAATAAATATAGTCCATGTATGAATATAAAAAAAACACATAAAAAATACTCGGCGCTACCGTCTCCTCGTCCATCAATATGGAAGCGACAGACGTATAAACACTATGAAACGAACCCGTGGTGCTCAGCCAAATAGAAGACAGTAACAGTCCATGGCCAGAAGAAGTGGGAGACCGTGAAACGCCCATTGCCTGGATTGTGCACTGCTTATCTGACCCGCACAGGAAGACATAATAAATAATCGGAAGATCTTTAGATATTAAAACGTTTTCCGTAATGTGCAATTTTGTCTTACGAAGTGCAACACTGTCCTTCTTTACACCAATAAGTAACCGTGAAATTCCCCAAAAAGAGCTCCCAATATTTTTGAGATAAAGAAGGAAGTTCTTAGTGAATAGAAAATTCCTACCTCTCTATTACATGCTCCTGGAGGCAGCGTGCAATAGATCTAGTGCAATAAAAAGTTGAATAAAAAGCGATCAAACCATCAGATCTTTCCCCAAATGATACGCCATAAAGTGACTCTGTGAACCGAAAAATGAAAAAGTCATGGCTTTCGAATGTGGGGAGGGAAAAACGGAAATGCAAAACCGAGAAATGGCCCGGGCCTTAAGAGGTTAACTCAAGTCCTTGACTAGTTTTGTAGGACACTTCAATAAATATAAAAAAGTTAATAAAAATTTTGGGGGGGGATTTTCGTTGAAGCAGATACCTGAGTATAATCTTCCATTTCCAGTAGCATCTGAAGTTCCAAGAACAAACCAAAAACTTTCTTGGTCACAATATTTCAGGATATTGCCTTCATAAGTTCAGGGAAGTCCAGAAGAGACGATCCATCGTATGAGGCAGTTATATAAAAATTTTCCAGTGAAATACAAGAAAGAAGGCAAAGCGTGATCGTGTCTGTCTCTGCTAATAAGAAGAGCCGTCTTCAGTAATAAAGCTGTAAAACAGAAGAAGGAAAGAAACATGTAAATACCCAATATTAAAAATGGCTAGACAAACATCTCAAGACAAATTTTGATTGATTAACGTCCATGAGCTGAGGTCCCAATTAATACCCAGAATCAAAATAGCACACAGTACTGTATAGACTCGAGTATAAGCCGACCCGAATATAAGCCGAGGCCCCTAATTTTACCACAAAAAACTGGGAAAACTTATTGACTCGAGTATAAGTCGAGGGGGGGAAATGCAGCAGCTACTGGAAAATTTCAAAAATTAAAATGGTCGGAGTTTTTGGGTGCAGTAGTTGCTGAGGAAGGGGAGGGGGTGTTTTGGTTGTCTGTCTGCCCCTTCCCTCAGCTTGAGGACTGTTTTTTTTCCTTCCCACTTGCTGACTCAAGTATAAGCTGAGGGGGGCTTTTCTGCACAAAAACTGTGCTGAAAACTTCGGCTTATACTCGAGTATATATGGTAAGTTGCCTTAAAGGGGTTATCCAGCTTAAGATGGACTATCACCCACCGGTCACCTGTTCTCAAGGGGCTGTGGTCTCATAATTTTCCCCCCTGGTGACTGGTTCTGCAATACTTAGGGCAGGCAGTTACACGGGCCTATGTTAACTAAATTGTAGTCTATTGTGCTGTTCTGCTGTCCTAGGTGGTCGTCAATATTGAGGTTCTTAATCCACGGTCTAATCTTCCTTCACTTGACACTCTCAGATCAGATATTAATGACCGATCCTAAGGATAATTTCCTAGTCCTCTTTATTAGAGATGAGCCAGTAGTATTCAACGCGCTTAACCCTTTGGTGTTCGGCCGCTTACACGCATTCCTATGGGAGCGAGGTATTCAATAAAATACTACTCGCTCTTCTCTACTCTTTATGTATAAAAAGAAGAAAAAAAGGGGGATGGAGAGAAGATTTTGCATCTATAGTAGTGGTATAGACGTACCATTTGCGGAGATGTTTCAAGGTCTTCCAGCGTTTCCACAACAGCACTGCTACAACCACCATAACCGCCACAACCACCACTGCTGCCGCCAACAATTTTGTGACAGGTATTCTTATGTGACGGACTGTAGGGTGATCATCAGTCTCCTCCTCTTCTGTAATGAGCAAAAACAGATCAGAACACTAATTAGGAATGTAATCCAGGAAGAGCACCAGAAGCCCCCAGGAGGAAGACACGGAGAGCCGGACACCGTGAGGAGGCCCAAAAGAGGTAACGGATGGCAAGTATAAATATCTTTGTATTTTGGTCACCACTTATTAGACTTTGGGGTCTGAGGAGACCCCAGACTAGAATAATTACCAGTATGGGATCAAATACGGTTCATTGTGAATCGATTCACCCATCACTAGAACCCCTCTACTTACCAACTATAGGTGGGACATCATTGATGGTCTGATATCGTGTTCCTACACAGGAAGGATAGCAACCCATGTTGCGATGTGCCCCCGTTTCAGGCCCTCATACAGTAAAGACCCTTTTACAGGCTCTAATTAAGAGCCTTACTATATGGAGACCTGTAACAGGGGTCCTTACAGTATGTGGAGCCTGACAAGCCCCTTAGGCCTCCAGGGGGTGTAATATATATTACATTTGGATACTCAATGGTACAACACAACATCTTGGATATATCTGCTAGCCCCAAGACAATTGTTCCAAATACCTACTGTATATAAGGATACATGAAAATGAGGTTCTTGGTAGCATTTTGATCAAACTGCATAAGCCCATCTGACAACAACTAACTAGGGTCACACCTGTGTTCAAGTTTCCGCCCGAAAAGGGAGAAAAATGCAGAGAAAAAAGTTCTGCTTGAAGGACTTTTCTCTCTGCATTTTAAGGGGGTTCAGGGACGAAAACCTGTGCTGCTTTGAACTCCGCATAAGAGTAATATGGCTGAAATATAAATGCCCTTAATTCATGGGAGGTGAAGGCCCTAAGATAGGCAGCCATTTTTATTCCTATATATAAAAAGGTCAACTCTTTTAGATGGGCTTACACAATTTGATCAAAATGTAGACCAAGAACCTCATTCATATATCTTTATATACAGTCGGTATTACCTTGGGACGCTGCTGCAACTTTTTGTGTTTGCAAAAATCCAACAGTGTTGGATCTTTTTGCAACTGCGTAATGGTTGCTTAAGGTTGCGCCTTTGAAAGTCATTAGATGTGAGGTTACAGTGTGATGGGTATTACAATATTTTAATCATGATATAAAATAACTCAATAATCATGGCAATGAATACGTACCGCGCAATGTGACATTAAATACTTCCTTTTTGGTAGTGTTATTCAAGAAAGTGATATCAGCGGTGTAGAGTCCGCCATCTGTTATATTACTGATGCCCAAGATGGTTCCATTACGGAAAGGTCGGTAATTACTGTTAAGACGGTCATCCAGCACGCCATGTCTGACCTTCATAATCCGGTATTCTTCTCCATGGATTACAGTGAACCAGCTAATGTCTTTCATATACGATGGGTCAAAAGATGTCGTCAGATTCATGGCCGAGTGTAACACTCCCGATATGTGCACAGGAACTAGAGCTTGTCCTACAGAAGAACATACAATAAATGGGATATTTTAGTTAAAGTATCTGTGTCGCTTAATCCCCCTCCCCCCACCAAAAAAAGATATTAAAAAAGTTTACCGAACAGCCATTTTTTTTTATTTTTTTTTGTCATTTTCCTCTGACTTTTTCACACCTGGTACTTCCCCTGTAATTGCTCTTCTTCTAAGGTTTTGCATAGCACCCACCTACTAGGCAGCCACCCCTTCTGCTTGACTGATCCCTTGGCCATCATAGACCATACAGAGGATCAACAGCAGGTCATTGTCCTAACCGTCACCAGCTATTGTATCTCTACCACCAAAAAGTACATCTTGTAAACAGAGACGGTTTTAGACAAACTGGGGCCCTGGGCAAAATTAAAAGCAGGGCCCCAAATGCAGATATACAAATAACACCATCACATTTCCAGTGGCAGCCCATTAATAACACCCCCAAAACAGTAATAACCACCCCCCTTTATGCTCACACACAATTCAAATAACCACCTTTGTATCGCCTAATAAACCTTTGCCCCCCCATCACTTATTATAGCCCCTCTTCTTATATAATAGTCCTTGCTAATAAACAGTGCCCCATATCAGTAATAGCCCCCCTTATAAATAATAGCCCCCTTTCCTAGAAAAAGAGACCACATTATAATCGCTGCCTCTCTCTATATATATATATCCTACTAATATTATAAAGGTGAAAGTATGTGTGTTTGGATGTTTGTTCCTCAATCACGCAAAAACCGCTCAACCGATTTGCGTCAAATTTTCACAAAAATAGTTCCTAGGCAGGATTGAATGATAGGCTACTTTTCGTCCCACTCACGCATATACGTTTTTGGCAGGACACCCACAAACCCCCAACTCATACCACCAGCTCTACAATCCCACACACTTTTTAGCATAGCACAAGCCACACACTCCCTACTGCCCTCTCACATCTAGCCCCTAACCCCACACTATAACATTTTAATATACCTTAACCTTACTCCAGGAGGCTACCTCTTCAATGCTCAGGAACAGCCATATTTGCCGACACCCGCTGCTCTCTCGCTCCCCCACTCCACCCACTACTTGCTCCGCCCCCCCTAAACAACGTCTTCCTGCACGCCACCATGTTGCGCCTCCACCGTAGGCCCCAAATCCTCTGCAGGCCGACACACTCCCCGACGCCGCTGTGAGCTCACTGCTCTGCCGCCTTCCTGAACCTGCACAACTTCTGCACAGCAACGACACTGGTAAGTTCGCTCCCTACTTCTCTCCTCCAAACTCCGCTCTACTGTTTGCACACAACACTACCACTTACCCCTCTCGACTATTTCAAAACACCACTGCCAGTGTACGTTACTGCCCGAAGACTCTGTCACTACTCTCGGTCCCTAACTACCATCCCCATTGATGAATTGTCCGCTAAAAAAACACTTTCCACGCCTTCCTGCTCACTAAACCCCTGGCCGACATATGCTGTTCTACTACGGCGCATCTATGCACTTTCCCTATAGCAGCCGGCCGAGAACCGGGCCCCCGCCATAGCCACCCCCTTTGAAATCCGCCACAATGTCCCTGGACGTTGCCTACACTGACCGTCAACATTCACCTTCAGCGTGCCTCCCCCATACCTGTTACGCCTCCGACATCTCCTCCACTCCGCGTGGGCGCCGCCATGTTCTATCGCATCTCCGGCACCCTCACTCTGCTATAGCAGCTCTGCCAAGCCGACCTGCTATGTAACTCTTTCCATGCTACTGCAGGCCACGGTACGTAGCCTGCAATAGCTGTGCCCCAATTATGCAAAGCATTGCAATGCCCACAACAACGTATAACACACGTACGCCTCTCACTATATACCGGCTTTCACTTTTAACACAATTTACTCTTTTATTGCGTCAAAATTTCCCAAAACATAGTTCCCAGGCAGGATTGAACCATAGGCTACTTTTCATCCCGCTCACGCATATACGTTTTTGGCAGGACACCCACAAACCCCCAACTCATACCACCAGCTCTACAATCCCACACACTTTTTAGCATAGCACAAGCCACACGCTCCCTATTGCCCTCTCACGCCTAGCCCCTAACCCCACACTATAACATTTCAATATACTTGGCCATTTAGCCCCTCACCTTAACCTTACTCCAGGAGGATACCTCTTCAACACTCAGGAACAGCCATATTTGCCGACCCCCGCTGCTCTCACGCTCCCCGACTCTGCCCACTACTTAGCAGTTTTTGCGTGATTGAGGAACAAACACACAAACATCCAAATACACAAACACACAAACATCCAAACACACATACTTTCACCTTTATAATATTAGTAGGATTACATCCCCCCTTATTATAAATAGTTCTTCCCTTATATGTAATTTACTCTTATAACAGCCCCTTTATATTTAAGTCTCCCCCTTATAACAGTCCACCTTATATATAATAGTTTCTCTCCTATAATAGCCCCCTTATATATAAAATAAGCTGTTTATATGTAACAGACTCCACCTTATACATAATAGCCCCTTATATATATATAACAGCCCCCTCATATATAATAGTTTACCTCCTATAATAGCCCCCATTATATAGAATTCCTCTCATATATATAATAATCCTCTCCTATTGTAGCCCCCTTATATATAACGCTCCCCCCTTATAACAGCCTCCATTAAATATAATAATTAATCTCTTAAAATACTACCCCCCTTATATTTAATAGTTCCCCCCCTATAAACATTATCCCCCTATAAGTAATATTTGCCCCCTCAGCAGGTAATCCCTATCCCTTACCATAAAACAATAAATCTTGTACTCACCCAACCGCGCTCCCACGATGAAAAAATAACGGACACTTGCTGTCCACTGGAAAAAAACGGACTTGGGTGTAAATAGACACAAGATAAAATCTCATTGAAATGAATGAAAATTCTGACGGTTCTGCTAGTGTACGTTGCTAAAACCTCATAACGGACAATACTACGGACACTGCTGCCGGTCACCAATGGTAGTGTGAACGCCCCAAACAGATATGGAACTACTACCGTATGCAGGACTATAGAGTAATGATGGTGCCCTGTATTTGCTTCCAAAGTGAAGGAAAACATCTTTCAACGTTCAGAATCCATCTAGGGCGCCCCCTTTGGCGTGGTCAGCCGCTGCACCCTGTATGAGCTCAGTGTGACTGCGCTCTATGGAGCCTTCTTATTGCAAACTGTTAAATGTAATACTTTGCCGGGCCACACGGTGGCTCAGTGGTTAGCGCTACAGCCTTACAGCGCTGGAGACCTGGTGTTCCAACCATCTGCAAGGAGTTTGTATGTTCTCCCCATGTTTGCATGGATTTCCATCCCATATTCCAAAGACATACTGATTGGGAAAATGTACATTGTGAGATGTATGTGGGGTTCACAATCTAAGATGTAATATTTTGTGATTTTTATTTAACTTTTTAACATTTGTAATCCATTTTTTTAAATTACAAGAAAACAGAAGAGAGAGCACCGCGCGGCACCTTGTGCATTACCCTTTTAAAGAGATTCCACAAAGTATTATTCAACATATAATCACCTTTAAGCGCTGTGAAATGATCACAGCACTCAAATATCGCTTCATAGACAAAATGGCTAGTAAAATGGCAGATCTTAACCGTGAAAGCACGTATGCATGGTACTATACAGAAAAGGACCGATCCAACCAACTTCTACAGAAGTATCAAATGGATAAAAGGATCCGCGCTTACCAACCGTAGTTCTTGTTGCATTAGTTTATTAAAGCCTCACACACAACGCGTTTCGAAACCTGAAGCTGGTTTCTTCTTCAGGTGTACAAAGGACAGTATTGCATAGATACTGAGTAGAGATGAGCGAACAGTGTTCTATCGAACACATGTTCGATCGGATATCAGGGTGTTCGCCATGTTCGAATCGAATCGAACACCGCGTGGTAAAGTGCGCCAAAATTCGATTCCCCTCCCACCTTCCCTGGCGCCTTTTTTGCACCAATAACAGCGCAGGGGAGGTGGGACAGGAACTACGACACCGGGGGCATTGAAAAAAATTGGAAAAAGTCATTGGCTGCCGAAATCAGGTGACCTCCATTTTAGACGAATAGTGGATTTCAAATCCGGGTCATATGAGAATGTGAACTTTGTGACTATGAGACAGGGATAGCTGTACAGGCAGGGATAGCTAGGGATAACCTTTATTTAGGGGGGAATGTTATTAAAAATAACTTTTTGGGGCTCTATCGGGTGTGTAATTGTGATTTTTGTGAGATAAACTTTTTCCCATAGGGATGCATTGGCCAGCGCTGATTGGCTGAATTCCGTACTCTGGCCAATCAGTGCTGGCCAATGCACTCTATTAGCTTGATGAAGCAGAGTGTGCACAAGGGTTCAAGCGCACCCTCGGCTCTGATGTAGCAGAGCCGAGGCTGCACAAGGGTTCAAGCGCACCCTCGGCTCTGATGTAGGAGAGCCGAGGGTGCGCTTGAACCCTTGTGCACACTCTGCTTCATCAAGCTAATAGAATGCATTGGCCAGCGCTGATTGGCCAGAGTACGGAACTCGACCAATCAGCGCTGGCTCTGCTGGAGGAGGCGGAGTCTAAGATCGCTCCACACCAGTCTCCATTCAGGTCCGACCTTAGACTCCGCCTCCTCCGGCAGAGCCAGCGCTGATTGGCCGAAGGCTGGCCAATGCATTCCTATGCGAATGCAGAGACTTAGCAGTGCTGAGTCAGTTTTGCTCAACTACACATCTGATGCACACTCGGCACTGCTACATCAGATGTAGCAATCTGATGTAGCAGAGCCGAGGGTGCACTAGAACCCCTGTGCAAACTCAGTTCACGCTAATAGAATGCATTGGCCAGCGCTGATTGGCCAATGCATTCTATTAGCCCGATGAAGTAGAGCTGAATGTGTGTGCTAAGCACACACATTCAGCACTGCTTCATCACGCCAATACAATGCATTAGCCAGTGCTGATTGGCCAGAGTACGGAATTCGGCCAATCAGCGCTGGCTCTGCTGGAGGAGGCGGAGTCTAAGGTCGTACCTGAATGGAGACTGGTGTGGAGCGATCTTAGACTCCGCCTCCTCCAGCAGAGCCTGCGCTGATTGGTCGAGTTCCGTACTCTGGCCAATCAGCACTGGCCAATGCATTTCTATGGGGAAAAGTTAGCTTGCGAAAATCGCAAACTGACAGGGATTTCCATGAAATAAAGTGACTTTTATGCCCCCAGACATGCTTCCCCTGCTGTCCCAGTGTCATTCCAGGGTGTTGGTATCATTTCCTGGGGTGTCATAGTGGACTTGGTGACCCTCCAGACACGAATTTGGGTTTCCCCCTTAACGAGTTTATGTTCCCCATAGACTATAATGGGGTTCGAAACCCACTCGAACAGTGAGCGGCTGCTCGAATCGAATTTCGAACCTCGAACATTTTAGTGTTCGCTCATCTCTAATACTGAGTAATTAGTAATTCAAATTAAAAAAATAAATAAATCTCAATATTAAACATTCACTCTATGGTATAGGGGCTTAATATTATTTGTGAGTTTGGATGTTTGTTCCTCAATCACGCAAAACCCGCTCCACCGATTTGGCTCAAATTTTCCACAAACATAGTTACAACACCAGATTGCGCAATAGGCTACTTTCCGTCACAATAGCGCACATATGTTTTTCCCAGGACCCCCACAAAACCCAAACTCACATCACTATCTCTGCAATCTCACACACTTTGGATTATAACAAACCACAACATTTAGGGGCCACACGGTGGCTCAGTGGTTAGCACTGTAGCCTTGCAGCGCTGGAGTCCTGGTGTTCAAATCCCACCAAGGACAGAAAACCATCTGCAAGGAGTTTGTATGTTCTCCCCGTGTTTGCATGGATTTCCATCCCATATTCCAAAAAAGACATACTGATAGGGAAAAATGTACATTGTGGGGCTCACAATCTACATTTAAAACAAAAAACACAAAATTCCTATTGCCCTCTACAGCCTCGCCCCTAACCCCACACAATCACATTTACATATACTTTACCACTTTGCCCCTCACCTTAACAATACTCCAGGAGGCTACCTCTTTAACACTCCGGAGCAGCCATCTTTGCCGACCCCCACTGCTCTGACGATCCGCGACACCGCCCACCCAGCCACTCCACTGTGTTGCCAGGAGCATGCGTATCTTACCCACCTACAGAACGTGTTTCCAGCACGCCACCATTTTGGCCCTCCACCGTAGGCCGCAGCACCCGAACTACTCTCTCCAGCCCGCCACACTCCCCGACGGCACTCTCACCTCACGGCTGTTTCGTCTAAACGATCCATCCACCTTCCCTAGGTCTCCGCGCCAATGACACTGGTAAGTTGCGATAGCATGCTTGTATTGGGTCTACTTCTGGCCTGTATAGTCCGCTCTACCCTTCCACACAACACCGACATGTTACGCTCCATAATAATGTGACCAATCTCCCTTACTTCCCTCTCCATCTATTTATCCTCCGAGAAACAGCACACACTGACTTCAACGTAACTACACCCCTTCCCCACATACGCCGTAGTACTACGTCCGCTTGCTATGGTAAGCAGACGCCATAACCGCCGGCTATTTAGCTGCTAGCGCTCAGCTAACACATTCAACTCCTTGCCAACATAGGCCCTTGCACCACGGCGCATGGCGGCGGTTTGGCTATAGCAGGCACCCGGGAGCCGGACACCCGCCATAGCCCTCCGGTTGCACAATCTGTCACACACTCCACATGCTGCCGTAATGTCCCCGCTTGGTGCCCACACCAATCGTGGACATTACCTTCTCCGGCGCCTACCCCTTACCTGTACCGCAGCTCCGATCTGTCCCCCGCTGCGCGTAGGCAGCCGCTACCTCTTCCACGCCTCCCACTCTTCTGACTGTGTCCAGGCTCCCTGCTCTTCAACAACCCAATTCTTTTGCAAGCTGCTGTATTCAGCCTGCAAAAGAAATTAGCATTGTTTTGCAATGCATTAGCATTGTCATGCATTGCATTAGTCTTCAGACCGCTTGGGGTTCAAGAGCCCTAGGTGGTCTAATACATGCAAAGCAAAAAAATAAAAAATAAAAAAAATAAGAAAAAAAAATCCCTTTCCCCAGAACACATATAAAAGTGCTTCCATACTGTGAAACACATACATGTTAGGTATCCCTGTGTCGGAAATCGCCCGCTCTACAAAGCTATACAAATATTTTTCATGGAGACTTAACGCCGTAGCGAAAAACATACTCAAAAGCCCCAAACCAACATTTTCACACTATTTGCATTATTATACAAATATCAATAAAAACCTCATCAAACCAATAGCATTTCTCAAAAATCCCACAACTACAAACTAAACCTGACCCCCAACAAAACACATCCCCCGACACACACGTTTCAAAAACTTACTGTTGTCAGAATAGTACAACTTTTAACAACAACAAAATATCTACACAGTTTGGCTTTTTTGCAAAAGAGTTAAAAACTTCATAAAAGCATATCACGTTACCATCCCCCCAATCCACAACAAAAACACAACACGGGAGATGTCATTTCGCCTACACAGTGAATTCCGTCAAACAAACGAAACGAAAACCTTACCCGCGCCTTCTACAATCACCGCAGACGAAGTCGTGGGTACCAGCTAGTCATCCCATAAAAAGAAAAACCATAAAGATTAAGCTGGAAGGTTTCTCGCGCAGGAACTTGGCGGTATAAATAGGAAGCACGATATTAACCCTTCACAGATAGAAGACACTGAGTTCAGACACTTATTTACCCTTTGCTCACGGCTGGGGTAAGTTTTAGAGTCATCCCAGATGTGCTTTAGGCAGTGGCGGATCCAGGCTTTGTGGGGCCCTGGGCAATTGACTGTGGCGGGGCCCTACTTACAAAAACCCGACATGTAGGTTTTTCTATCCGCTTGAAAAGTCGGACATCTTTAGGACAGGCACGGAGTGTAAAACTATGCACCCGATGTCCATTTAAAGGGGTTCTATCGGCAAAATTATGCTAATAGAGCCCCACATATGCGTGAATAGTCTTATATATAGAATATTCAGGCACCGTAAATGTTATATTAACCCCCAGTTCCGTTTTTAAATAAAAGCATAAAAACATATATGCAAATCTCACTGAACATGCACCGGGGGCGGTGATGCACGATGCCGCTTCATCTTCGGGCACGCCTGCCTCTTCTGTCTTCTTGGAGCGACGCCCTCTGGTCCCGTCTCTTCTGCCGGCTTCCTATTGGTCTTTTTCCGGCTTGAGGTCTTCAAATCTCGCGCCTGCGTAGTAGTGCTTCCCTCCGGATTGCTACTGCGCAGGCTCACTCGCCATTTTACTTAATGGCAGTTCGCAAGCATGCAGTACGCTTGTGTAGTTCTACGGGGACTGGCAAGTGAGCCTGCGCAGTAGTGCTCCGGAGGGAAGCGCTACTACGCAGGCGCGAGATTTGAAGACAAGAAGACGGAAGAAGACCAATAGGAAGCCGGCAGAAGAGACGGGACCAGAGGGCGTCGCTCCAAGAAGACAGAAGAGGCAGGCGTGCCCGAAGATGAAGCGGCATCGTGCATCACCGCCCATGGTGCACCTTCAGGTACAATTAGCATATATGTTTTAATGCTTTTATTTAAAAATGGAACCAGGGGTTTAATATAACATTTACGGGGCCTGAATATTCTATATATAAGGCTATTCACGCATATGTGGGGTCTATTAGCATAATTTTGTTGATAGAGCCCCTTTAAATGAATGGAGAATGTCACAGACACAGCTAGTGTCCGCTGCTAATGTCCGTGCAAGACATTAGCAGCAGACACTGACGGTAGTGTGAACGCCCCCTAGGATACTCCATGTGCCTCATATTAATAGCAATTAACCCTATCATGTCCTTCACATTAACCCCCTGTGCGCCTCACATAAGAGTTACTGATATGTTAGAGACATGGAGGTAATAATGAAGTATCTTCATTATTATTACCCCCATATATTTCACACATCAGTAACCCTTATGGTGAAGTACACAGGGGGTTAATGTGAGGGACATGATAGGGTTAGTTGCTATTAATATGAGGCACATGGAGTTACCAAAACTAAATCAATAACTCCAACTGCCTGACATTAATAGGCAGAGTAACCCCCTCCCCCCTCCAGCCTGTACCTGCGTGTTCTGTCTTTACGTTCACTTTGCTTTCTCTTCTCCCTCTCATGTGTAAGATGCAGGATGGCAGGGATCTTCTGTACAGCGATAGGCTCCGCCTAATCGGCTCTCCTCACTCCCCTTCTCTGGCTGCCCTCTGTCAACCAATGAGAGGGTGAGGGAGCGTCCTCTATCAGTAGCTGCAGCTCCCTGGCTGGCTGCTGTCTATGAGCCCATGCTGGAAGTACACAGTCTGCTTCTGACATATACTTCCTAATAGGGAAAGTACAGTCCTATGAAAAAGTTTGGGCACCCCTATTAATCTTAATCATTTTTTGTTCTAAATATTTTGGTATTTGCAGCAGCCATTTCAGTCTGATATATCTAATAACTGATGGACACAGTAATATTTCAGGATTGAAATGAGGTTTATTGTACTAACAGAAAATGCGCAATATGCATTAAACAAAAATTTGGCCGGTGCAAAAGTATGGGCACCTCAACAGAAAAGTGACATTAATATTTAGTAGATCCTCCTTTTGCAAAGATAACAGCCTCTAGTCGCTTCCTGTAGCTTTTAATCAGTTCCTGGATCCTGGATGAAGGGATTTTGGACCATTCCTCTTTACAAAACAATTCAAGTTCAGTTAAGTTAGATGGTCGCCGAGCATGGACAGCCCGCTTCAAATCATCCCACAGATGTTCAATGATATTCAGGTCTGGGGACTGGGATGGCCATTCCAGAACATTGTAATTGTTCCTCTGCATGAATGCCTGAGGATTTGGAGCGGTGTTTTGGATCATTGTCTTGCTGAAATATCCATCCCCGGCGTAACTTCAACTTTGTCACTGATTCTTGAACATTATTCTCAAGAATCTGCTGATACTGAGTGGAATCCATGCGACCCTCAACTTTACCAAGATTCCCGGTGCCGGCATTGGCCACACAGCCCCAAAGCATGATGGAACCTCCACCAAATTTTACAGTGGGTAGCATGTGTTTTTCTTGTAATGCTGTTTTTTTTGGACGCCATCCATAACGCCTTTTTGTATGACCAAACAACTCAATCTTTGTTTCATCAGTCCACAGGAACTTCTTCCAAAATGAAGCTGCCTTGTCCAAATGTGCTTTTTCATACCTCAGGCAACTCTATTTGTGGCGTACGTGCAGAAACGGCTTCTTTCTCATCACTCTCCCATACAGCTTCTATTTGTGCAAAGTGCGCTGTATTGTTGACCGATGCACAGTGACACCATCTGCAGCAAGATGATGCTGCAGCTCTTTGGAGGTGGTCTGTGGATTGTCCTTGACTGTTCTCGCCATTCTTCTTCTCTGCCTTTCTGATATTTTTCTTGGCCTGCCACTTCTGGGCTTAACAAGAACTGTCCCTGTGGTCTTCCATTTCCTTACTATGTTCCTCACAGTGGAAACTGACAGGTTAAATCTCTGAGACAACTTTTTGTATCCTTCCCCTGAACAACTATGTTGAACAATCTTTGTTTTCAGATCATTTGAGAGTTGTTTTGAGTAGCCCATGATGCCACTCTTCAGAGGAGATTCAAATAGGAGATCAACTTGCAATTGGCCACCTTAAATACCTTTTCTTATGATTGGATACATCTGGCTATGAAGTTCAAAGCTCAGTGAGGTTACAAAACCAATTTTGTGCTTCAGTAAGTCAGTAAAAAGTAGTTAGGAGTATTCAAATCAATAAAATGATAAGGGTGCCCATACTTTTGCACCAGTCAAATTTTGGTTTAATGCATATTGCACATTTTCTGTTAGTACAATAAACCTCATTTCAATCCTGAAATATTACTGTGTCCATCAGTTATTAGATATATCAAACTGAAATGGCTGCTGCAAACACCAAAATATTTAGAAATAAAAATGATTAAGATTAATAGGGGGGCACAAACTTTTTCATAGGACTGTATATGTGTGAAGCACACTGTGTGCAGGGAGCTGCAGCTACTGATAGAGGACCAACAGGGAGCGCCTGCAAGTGCTGGGGCCCTCGGCAATTGCCCTACCGACTGACCCAAGTTTTGTTTGGTACGGGCCCTGCCGCGGGGCCCCGGGTGGTTGCCCGGCTCGCCCGGCCCTGGATCCGCCCCTGGCTTTAGGTCTGTATCAGTCTATGAAGCTGCTACCGGAGCCCGTAATGCAGATCTATGGAGTAATGGGGACCCTTGATGGTGCCCTGGTGACCGAGTCACATCCTTTGTCTATATATCTATAGGGGGAATGTGCTGTATAGTACTCACCTACAGAAAACACCATCAGAGCAATAAGATCAAGAAATATCTGCAGCTTCATGATGATGATACCAGCAGGACAAACAATCCAAAGACAAGGGAGAGCAGCAGAGGTGCAGCAGGCAGGGCAGAGGGGTGGCAGGCAGGGCAGAGGGGTGGCAGCCCTGGACCCAATAAGGCTGAGCAATGACACCAGGTCAGCGAGTGCTGGATGTACAAGTGCAGGATGAGCAGCGCGCAGCACATTGCCAGCTATAGTCTCCTCACTCAGCCTACCTGGCTAGTCACTGACTGAGGCAGCGAATTACAGCAGAGCATGGGTGTGTTTGGCGCCGCCTTCTGTCACCTGCCCGGCTGCTCCATGAGAGGAAACCATCAGCCTGCAGCTTCCCTTCCCAAAACCCCACAGTGATCAGTAACGTAGCCACTGATAATAGCCCTGCTCCTATGTAAGTGATTGGGAGCGCCGGGCACCTCCACTACAGTGTATAGAGCGCCACAGACTGATCTGTATACTGCAGCGGTGACACCTGGAACTGCAGCGCCCCATTCCCCTGACTAGGACCAGGGCTGCTTTCGCCACATCAGCCGATCAATGTGGGGTTCAGTTTTTGGACTCTCTCATGATTACGACCTATCCTGTGGACAGTAGCTCCTATAAAATATCAGCAGATCTATACAATCCCTTTAATAAAAGGGGTTATACAGTTCATAAAGTATTTAACCCCTTCCTGCTCTGTGTTGCGTACATTACACACTTATCCCCCTATTCTGTGGATATGAGATAAGTGTCAGATGGCAGTAAGTCCGACCAGTGAATTTTGCAAATTTTCCAGAGTTACGCCATTTCAGTGCCTGATAAGCTGGTATCCCGGGCACAGCAGCATTTGGATCTTTCGTCTCTGATACCAGGCGGGCACAACATATTACACACTGAAATGACGTATTCCTGGAAAAATTTAATTTTTTCCTATCACCGTCATCTGCGTATTAATTTCTGGAAAATAAATTAATGCAACACTTGGGGGTTAAAAATGATCACCGTATCCCAGGGTACACTTCAGGGGTGTGGTTTCCAAAATGGGGTCACATGTCAGGAGATTCCACTTTACTGGCATTTCAGGGCTCTGCAAAAGTGTCATGGCATCCAAAAACCAAACTGTCTAAATCTGTGCTCCAAAAACCAAACAGTGCTCCTTCCCTTCTGTGCCCTAATATCAGTTTATACCCACATATGACATTACGTACATTATCTGGGGTACACCAGTGTCTAGCGCCACACTTCCCATGAGGCGACCTGAAGCGACCACTTCAGGCGGCGTTATGCCAGGGCCCTGGGGAGGGCAGCATTTTAGCTTACCTAAGCCAGTCCAGGACAGCTTGGACTGGCTTAGCATCACCGAGCGGTGGATTGGGGAGGCCCTGTGGACGCAGCGCTGCTCTAGCGGCCACCCCTCACGCTCAGGCAGAGAGCAGGTCCTCTCCCTACCTGCTAACACCGCTCCGCCCTGCCCCCTCTGCTCCGCCCCCTCCTCCCGGGGGGCGGCTTTCTACCATCCGCCTCAGGCGGCAGAAAAGGTAGGTTCACCCCTGCTGGCAGTGTCATACATGTGTCATAAACTGCAGTTTGGGCGCACAAGAGAAGGAGCGCGATGCGGCTTTTTGATGTTTGGTATCTGGATGCCAGATGTTTGTAGAGCCTGTACCAGAAAAGTGGACTCTACTAAGGAGTGACCTCATTTTGACAACTGCAACCTTCAAAGAATTTTTTTTTTTCTAATGTAGATTGTGAGCCCCATATAGGGATCACAATGTACGTACTTCCCTATCAGTCTGTCTTTGCAGAATGGGAAGAAATCCACGTAAACACAGGGAGAAAATACAAATACTTGTAGATGTTGCTCCTGGCAGGATTTGAACCCAGGACTCCAGCGCTGTAAGGCCAAGTCCACGAGTGACGGTTGGGCTGGATTCTGCTTGAAGTCTTCTCCCGACGCTGCGTCCCCGCGGCGTCTTCTTCCGGGTGGAATTCACTCTGCCTAGGCATCCGGCCTAGGCAGAGCCGACTGCGCATGCGTGGGCATTGCCCGCGCATACACGCGCATGCGCAGTCGGCTCTGCCTAGGCCGGATGCCTAGGCAGAGTGAATTCCACTCGAAGAGGACGCGGGGACCCTGCGTCGGGAGAAGACTTCAAGCAGAATCCAGCCCGACCGTCACTCGTGGACTTGGTAAGTATGATTTTATCGAATGTTGCCTACCCCTGAAACGAGCATTCCCCCCCATAGACTATAATGGGGTTCGAAATCCGTTTGAACAGTCGAACAGTGAGCGGCTGTTCGAATCGGATTTCGAACCTCGGACACTTTAGTGTTCGCTCATCTCTAGTTGTTACAGATGCGTCAATACCAAATATGCATTGTTTTTATTCATTTGTTTTTATTTTTTTTTCCTAGAATTCATTTTATATAGGGAAAAGGATTTTTTTGGGGCTTTATAACTATAATAATTATTATTAATATTTTTATTTATTTATTTTTTTTTACACTTTTATTTTAAAAAAATATTTTTTAAATGTTTTATTTGTTATATAAGGACACTAGAACCAGCGATCACCGCATTGCTGGTTGAGTACTATAGACTGCAATATATAGTAGAGCAGCCGCCATTAGCTTTACAGACCCAGCCTCCGCGGATGCTGGGGAGGGTTTTAGCCGCTGGGGTACACAGCATCGCCACACTCCTGCTGCTGCAGGAAACCAGCGGCAGCAGGAGCATGGCGATGCTGCAATTCCGCTCCTCCCATTTTCCTCCCAAATTTTGGGGCAAAAAAGTGCGTCTTAAAGTCCAAAAAATGCACCCGCAATTAGTGGTAATGTATGTGACTGGTAGCAGAGAGAGGTAACACCTGTAGGGGGCAACACAATATGTACTTGGAAAAAGGCATCCATTCCCCGGCCCCCACTACCTTCACATCTCTGTAAGTGAAACATGGATTCATTTCAGCCACAATAGTAAGAATGAGGTTGCAGTCAGGCTATGACTAAGGTTTTTTAACCGAAATGCATCAGCCGGACTGTGGCTTGACCGCATGTGTTTGTTTGTAGGATTTTTTACATGAATTGGCAGAATACAGGTTAAATTTTATTCATATCTATACGGCTGGATCTTGAACTTTTTGGATATTCTCACTATTGGTCTTCCTGGGTCTCCTACCATACAGTCCCTTTTCATTCAGACGCTGACACTGGATAGTACGGGGTGACACTGTTGTACCCTCGGACTGCAGGGCAGCTTGAGCTTGTTTGGATGTTAGTCGAGGTTCTTTATCCACCATCCGCACAATCTTGCGGTGAAATCTCTCCTCAGTTTTTCTTTTGCGTCCACATCTAGGGAGGTTAGCTACAGTGGCATGGGCTTTACACTTCTTGATGACACTGCGCACGGTAGACACAGGAACATTCAGGTCTTTGGAGATGGACTTGTAGCCTTGAGATTGCTCATGCTTCCTCACAATTTTGCTTCTCAAGTCCTCAGACAGTTCTTTGGTCTTCTGTCTTTTCTCCATGCTCAATGTGGTCACACAAGGACACAGGACAGAGGTTGAGTCAACTTTAATCGATTTCAACTGGCTGCACGTGTGATTAGGTTATTGCCACCACCTGTTAGGTGCCTCAGGTAAGTAATAGGTGCTGTTAATTACACAAATTAGAGAAGCATCACATGATTTTTCAAACAGTGCCAATACTTTTGATGTGAAATTACACTCACCGGCCACTTTATTAGGTACACCATGCTAGTAACGGGTTGGACCCCCTTTTGCCTTCAGAACTGCCTCAATTCTTCGTGGCATAGATACAACAAGGTGCTGGAAGCATTCCTCAGAGATTTTGGTCCATATTGACATGATGACATCACACAGTTGCCGCAGATTTGTCGGCTGCACATCCATGATGCGAATCTCCCGTTCCACCACATCCCAAAGATGCTCCTCTATTGGATTGAGATCTGGTGACTGTGGAGGCCATTGGAGTACAGTGAACTCATTGTCATGTTCAAGAAACCAGTCTGAGATGATTCCAGCTTTATGACATGGCATTGCATTATCCTGCTGAAAGTAGCCATCAGATGTTGGGTACATTGTGGTCATAAAGGGATGGACATGGTCAGCAACAATACTCAGGTAGGCTTTGGCGTTGTAACGATGCTCAATTGGTACCAAGGGGCCCAAAGAGTGCCAAGAAAATATTCCCCACACCATGACACCACCACCACCAGCCTGAACCGTTACCGATACAAGGCAGGATGGATCCATGCTTTCATGTTGTTGACGCCAAATTCTGACCCTACCATCCGAATGTCGCAGCAGAAATCGAGACTCATCAGACCAGGCAACGTTTTTCCAATCTTCAATTGTCCAATTTCGATGAGCTTGTGCAAATTGTAGCCTCAGTTTCCTGTTCTTAGCTGAAAGGAGTGGCACCCGGTGTGGTCTTCTGCTGCTGTAGCCCATCTGTAGCCTCAAAGTTGGACGTACTGTGCGGCGTTCAGAGATGCTCCTCTGGCTACCTTGGTTGTAACGGGTGGCTATTTGAGTCACTGTTGCCTTTCTATCAGCTCGAACCAGTCTGGCCATTCTCCTCTGACCTCTGGCATCAACAACGCATTTCCGCCCACAGAACTGCTGCTCACTGGATGTTTTTTCTTTTTCGGACCATTCTCTGTAAACCCTAGAGATGGTTGTGCGTGAAAATCCCAGTAGATCAGCAGTTTCTGAAATACTCAGACCAGCCCTTCTGGCACCAACAACCATGCCACGTTCAAAGGCACTCAAATCACCTTTCTTCCCCATACTGATGCTCGGTTTGAACTGCAGGAGATTGTCTTGACCATGTCTACATGCCTAAATGCACTGAGTTGCCGCCATGTGATTGGCTGATTAGAAATTAAGTGTTAACGAGCAGTTGGACAGGTGTACCTAATAAAGTGGCCGGTGAGTGTATATCTAATGTGGTTTTTTGACAATTCTTTTTGTGGTTTTCCATTGAAGACAAATTAAATGAAGCTAATAATACCAAAGAATTTGTGTTTGCAATCATTTTCTGGAAGAACATGAGTATTATCTGACAGAATTGCAGGGGTGCCAATACTTTTGGCCAACACTGTATTGTCACTGAGTGTGAGAACGTGAGTACAATATACAGGTGACTGCTCACATGGTTAAGTTGTGTGAGTCACCACAACATATTAATGATCTAATATTAATGAACAAAGACAAGAACATATGCACGAAGACTTTAAAGAAGTGGACTGCAATGGCTTCCTTGATTTCCGCAGTTGTCATCTCCGCAGATGGAAGCAAAATTTAAGAGAATAAGGCGTAACTGCACATATAAGATCGATTCCGACCAAAAGAGCTTGATATTAACTCACCGATTCCAAGAAAAACAATATCCTGAGACTATTATCACATCTGCATGTTTGTCACAACAGGACTGCCTAATACCAGGTACTCGTGACACCTGGACAGACTATAAATGCAACTTTGTAACCACATATATTAGTGCGCACCAGTCTATACGCTCAATAGTGAAGAAACATTGCACAATCCTACTCAATGATCCTTATCTACAAAAGTCCTTGCCAACAAATCAGGGGTTCACCTTTAGGAGAGCCAGAACTCTCAAGAATCTGGTTGCACCCAGCAAACTTAGGGAACCTGCACACAGAGTAACACGTTCAGAATGAGCACGTAAAAAGCAGCTCCCATTGACTTGAATGGGTGCCGGCATACGCACATATCACATTGAAAGCAATACGGAAAAAAAAAGCCTCCCATTGATTTCAAAGGGGAGCGCACGTATGCCGGCACCCATTCAAGTCAATGAGAGCTGCTTTTTACGCACTCATTCTGAACGTGTTACTCCGTGTGCAGGCTCCCTTAGGCAAGAAACCCGTCCGGCATCCACCTCTCCAGAAGCTATAACTGGGAACAGGGGCAGTTTTCGCTGCAATAAGAAAAGGTGTAAATGCTGCTCGTGAAATTCCAATGATCTCATTAAGAAAACGAGTAGTGTTGAGCGAGTAGTATTCGATCGAATACCTCGCTGGCATACAAATGCTTGTAATTGGAACACCAACATCGAACACCAAAGGGTTAAACGCTTTGAACAACAATGCCCTTGTGAGTCCGATTCAATAAACATGGATGGAATGTCTCAATCATCTATCTCAAGCGCAGCGTATCCAAAAACTCAACAGCGAAACCACAGGCTTCTTTCATACTCCGTATTGACTTTATTTCTCCACACAACCACAATAGATTTGAAGGTCTTAGATGGAGAGAAATTTATTGGATGTATAAATTTGATTGTTTATCCCCCAAAGTCCTAGAAGATATAACCCACTAATTAGGGAGTCAGTCTCTTCATCATATCTTGGTTATCATTTATTTATTTATACTTTATATCCATATAGATTAATGATCATCTATTTATGTATATCACACATTTGAATTATTATTATTATTATTTTATTTTATTTTTTTTATTTATATTTTATACTTTATGCAGAATTTTTTGATATGTATAACTATGTATATAAGCTCTAGTGCTTTTATTTACCATATTTAGCTTCATATTCTATATATATATATATATATATATATATATATATATATATATATATATACAGTCCTATGAAAAAGTTTGGGCACCCCTATTAATCTTAATCATTTTTAGTTCTAAATATTTTGGTGTTTGCAGCAGCCATTTCAGTTTGATATATCTAATAACTGATGGACACAGTAATATTTCAGGATTGAAATGAGGTTTATTGTACTAACGGAAAATGTGCAATATGCATTAAACCAAAATTTGACCGGTGCAAAAGTATGGGCACCTCAACAGAAAAGTGACATTAATATTTAGTAGATCCTCCTTTTGCAAAGATAACAGCCTCTAGTCGCTTCCTGTAGCTTTTAATCAGTTCCTGGATCCTGGATGAAGGTATTTTGGACCATTCCTCTTTACAAAACAATACAAGTTCAGTTAAGTTTGATGGTCGCCGAGCATGGAAAGCCCACTCTCAAATGATCTGAAAACAAAGATTGTTCAACATAGTTGTTCAGGGGAAGGATACAAAACGTTGTCTCAGAGATTTAACCTGTCAGTTTCCACTGTGAGGAACATAGTAAGGCAATGGAAGACCACAGGGACAGTTCTTGTTAAGCCCAGAAGTGGCAGGCCAAGAAAAATATCAGAAAGGCAGAGAAGAAGAATGGTGAGAACAGTCAAGGACAACCCACAGACCACCTCCAAAGAGCTGCAGCATCATCTTGCTGCAGATGGTGTCACTGTGCATCGGTAACAATACAGCGCACTTTGCACAAGGAGAAGCTGTATGGGAGAGTGATGAGAAAGAAGCCGTTTCTGCACGTACGCCACAAATAGAGTTGCCTGAGGTATGAAAAAGCACATTTGGACAAGCCAACTTCATTTTGGAAGAAGGTCCTGTGGACTGATGAAACAAAGATTGAGTTGTTTGGTCATACAAAAAGGCGTTATGCATGGCGTCCAAAAAAAACAGCATTCCAAGAAAAACACTTGCTACCCACTGTAAAATTTGGTGGAGGTTCCATCATGCTTTGGGGCTGTTTGGCCAATGCCGGCATCGGGAATCTTGTTAAAGTTGAGGGTCGCATGGATTCCACTCAGTATCAGCAGATTCTTGAGAATAATGTTCAAGAATCAGTGATGAAGTTGAAGTTACGCCGGGGATGGATATTTCAGCAAGACAATGATCCAAAACACCGCTCCAAATCGACTCAGGCATTCATGCAGAGGAACAATTACAATGTTCTGGAATGGCCATCCCAGTCCCCAGACCTGAATATCATTGAACATCTGTGGGATGATTTGAAGCGGGCTGTCCATGCTCGGCGACCATCAAACTTAACTGAACTTGAATTGTTTTGTAAAGAGCAATGGTCCAGAATACCTTCATCCAGGATCCAGGAACTGATTAAAAGCTACAGGAAGCGACTAGAGGCTGTTATCTTTGCAAAAGGAGGATCTACTAAATATTAATGTCACTTTTCTGTTGAGGTGCCCATACTTTTGCACCGGTCAAATTTTGGTTTAATGCATATTGCACATTTTCTGTTAATACAATAAACCTCATTTCAATCCTGAAATATTACTGTGTCCATCAGTTATTAGATATATCACACTGAAATGGCTGCTGCAAACACCAAAATATTTAGAACTAAAAATGATTAAGATTAATAGGGGTGCCCAAACTTTTTCATAGGACTGTATACATATGGTCTCCGATTTGTTATACCTTTTTATCCATTATATTTATTTATCCATTTATCTATTCTTCCAATTCATTTGGGCCCAACCTCTGTCCCTATAAGAAATTTCTTATTGTACCCGATTTATTTACTACTAGCTTTTACCCGCGACTTCGTCTGCGGTGATTTGAGAATTGGGCGGACACAGACGTGTGAAACTGTAAAAGTGCTTTAAAAAGTTTGGTGGGATAGCAAATGTGATGTGATGTGTTATATTTAGAGATGAGCGAACACTAAAATGTTCGAGGTTCGAAATTCGATTCGAACAGCCGCTCAATGTTCGTGTGTTCGAACGGGTTTCGAACCCCATTATAGTCTATGGGGAACAGATACTCGTTAAGGGGGAAACCCAAATCCGTGTCTGGAGGGTCACCAAGTCCACTATGACACCCCAGGAAATGATGCCAACACCTCTGGAATGACACTGGGACAGCAGGGGAAGCATGTCTGGGGGCATCTAACACACCAAAGACCCTCTATTACCCCAACATCACTGCCTAACAACTACACACTTTACACACTCAATACCACCTCTCTGACAGTAGGAAAACACCTTGAAACATGTGTATTTGGCACTTGCAGTGAGGAGAGCTTGTCACCAGCAGTGAATTTGGCCCTTGTAGTAAGTTGAGGTTGGCACCAACATTTGTTTTGAAAATCAGGGTGGATTGAGCCTCTAACCAGCAGAGTTTGGGCAAATTCATGGTGGAGGGAGCCTCTAAAAACCCCAGTTTGGACCAATTCATGGTGGAGGGAGCCTCTAAAAACCCCAGTTTGGACCAATTCATGGTGGAGGGAGCCTCTAACCAGCCCAGTGTGGGCAAATTCATGGTGGAGGGAGCCTCTAAAAAACCCAGTTTGGACCAATTCATGGTGGAGGGAGCCTCTAACCAGCCCAGTTTGGGCAAATACATGGTGGAGGGAGCCTCTAAAAAACCCAGTTTGGACCAATTCATGGTGGAGGGAGCCTCTAACCAGCCCAGTTTGGGCAAATTCATGGTGGAGGGAGCCTCTAAACAGCCCAGTTTGGGCAAATTCATGGTGGAGGGAGCCTCTAAACAGCCCAGTTTGGGCAAATTCATGGTGGAGGGAGCCTCTAACCAGCCCAGTTTGGACCAATTGATGGTGGAGGGAGCCTCTAACCAGCCCAGTTTGGGCAAATTCATGGTGGAGGGAGCCTCTAAACAGCCCAGTTTGGACCAATTCATGGTGGAGGGAGCCTCTAAAAAACCCAGTTTGGACCAATTCATGGTGGAGGGAGCCTCTAAACAGCCCAGTTTGGGCAAATTCATGGTGGAGGGAGCCTCTAACCAGCCCAGTTTGGACCAATTCATGGTGGAGGGATCCTCTAACCAGCCCAGTTTGGGCAAATTCATGGTGGAGGGAGCCGCTAAACAGCCCAGTTTGGACCAATTCATGGTGGAGGGAGCCTCTAAAAAACCCAGTTTGGACCAATTCATGGTGGAGGGAGCCTCTAAACAGCCCAGTTTGGGCAAATTCATGGTGGAGGGAGCCTCTAACCAGCCCAGTTTGGACCAATTAATGGTGGAGGGAGCCTCTAAACAGCCAAGTTTTGGGAAATTCATGGTGGAGGGAGCCTCTAACCAGCCCAGTTTGGACCAATTCATGGTGGAGGGAGCCTCTAAACAGCCCAGTTTGGGCAAATTCATGGTGGAGGGAGCCTCTAACCAGCCCAGTTTGGGCAAATTAATGGTGGAGGGAGCCTCTAAACAGCCAAGTTTGGACCAATTCATGGTGGAGGGAGCCTCTAAAAACCCCAGTTTGGACCAATTCATGGTGGAGGGAGCCTCTAACCAGCCCAGTTTGGGCAAATTCATGGTGGAGGGAGCCTCTAAACAGCCCAGTTTGGGCACATTCATGGTGGAGGGAGCCTCTAACCAGCCCAGTTTGGACCAATTAATGGTGGAGGGAGCCGCTAAACAGCCCAGTTTGGACCAATTCATGGTGGAGGGAGCCTCTAAAAACCCCAGTTTGGACCAATTCATGGTGGAGGGAGCCTCTAAAAAACCCAGTTTGGACCAATTCATGGTGGAGGGAGCCTCTAACCAGCCCAGTTTGGACCAATTAATG
This sequence comes from Leptodactylus fuscus, assembly GCF_031893055.1. Lineage (NCBI taxonomy): Eukaryota > Metazoa > Chordata > Amphibia > Anura > Leptodactylidae > Leptodactylus > Leptodactylus fuscus. Next base: position 142,185,185 of record NC_134271.1, read on the forward strand.
GTGGAGGGAGCCTCTAAACAGCCAAGTTTGGACCAATTAATGGTGGAGGGAGCCTCTAACCAGCCCAGTTTGGACCAATTAATGGTGGAGGGAGCCTCTAAACAGCCAAGTTTGGACCAATTCATGGTGGAGGGAGCCTCTAACCAGCCCAGTTTGGACCAATTAATGGTGGAGGGAGCCTCTAAACAGCCAAGTTTGGACCAATTAATGGTGGAGGGAGCCGCTAAACAGCCCAGTTTGGACCAATTCATGGTGGAGAGAGCCTCTAACCAGCCCAGTTTGGACCAATTAATGGTGGAGGGAGCCTCTAAACAGCCAAGTTTGGACCAATTAATGGTGGAGGGAGCCTCTAACCAGCCCAGTTTGGACCAATTAATGGTGGAAGGAGCCTCTAAACAGCCAAGTTTGGACCAATTAATGGTGGAGGGAGCCGCTAAACAGCCCAGTTTGGACCAATTCATGGTGGAGGGAGCCTCTAAAAACCCCAGTTTGGACCAATTCATGGTGGAGGGAGCCTCTAAACAGCCCAGTTTGGGCAAATTCATGGTGGAGGGAGCCTCTAACCAGCAGAGTTGGTGGAAATCAGGGTGGAGGGAGCCTCTAACCAGCAGAGTTGGGGGAAATCAGGGTGGAGGGAGCCTAGCATTAGCAGAATTGTGCAACGCTTATGGTGGATGAGTATGAGGATGCGGAGGAATTGGAGAGGTTGAGTACAGACATGGAGTTTCATGTTGGGGTGCTTTACACAGGTGGGCACAAAAATGACGGCTCTACCCAGTGGTGGTTCATTTTTATCAAAGTGAGCCGGTCGGCACTCTCAGCTGACAGACGGGTGCGCTTGTCAGTGATGATGCCACCGGCTGCACTGAACACCCTCTCAGATAGGACGCTGGCGGCAGGACAGGACAGCACCTCCAAGGCATATAGGGCAAGTTCAAGCCACAGGTCCAACTTCGACACCCAATACGTGTAGGGCGCAGAGGGGTCGGAGAGGACAGGGCTGTGGTCGGAAAGGTATTCCCGCAACATGCGCCTATACTTCTCACGCCTGGTGACACTAGGACCCTCCGTGGCGGCACTTTGGCGAGGGGGTGCCATCAAGGTGTCCCAGACCTTAGACAGTGTGCCCCTCGTTTGTGTGGACCGGTGAGAACTTGGTTGCCTACTGGAGGAACTGCCCTCCCTGCCGCCAACGTCACATGCTGGAAACATCTCCATCATATTCTGCACCAATTGCCTGTGGCAAGCATTGATGCGATTGGCCCTCCCCTCTACCGGAATAAAAGACGAGATGTTGTTTTTATACCGGGGGTCAAGGATAGCAAAGATCCAGTACTGGTTGTCCTCCATGATTTTGACAATACGCTTGTCGGTTGTAAAGCACCCCAACATGAACTCAGCCATGTCTGCCACAGTGTTAGTTGGCATGACTCCTCTGGCCCCACCGGAAAGTTCAATCTCCATTTCCTCCTCATCCTCCATGTCTACCCATCCGCGCTGCAACAATGGGACGATTCGAAGTTGCCCGGAAGCCTCCTGTATCACCATCACATCATCGGACAACTCTTCTTCCTCCTCCTCCTCCTCCTCCTCCTCCTCCTCCTCCTCCTCCATTAAACGCAGTGAAGCGGACAGATGTGTGGACCTACTCTCCAGCTGTGACGGATCGGATGCTATCCCTAACTCCTCTGTGTGATCTGAGTTATCCCTGATGTCAATCAGGGATTCTCTCAGAACACACAAGAGCGGGATTGTAAGGCTCACCATCGCATCCTCAGAGCTCACCCTCCTTGTGGACTCCTCAAAGACCCGTAGGATGTCACAAAGGTCTCTCATCCATGGCCACTCATGGATGTGAAACTGAGGCAGCTGACTTTGTGGCACCCTAAGGTTTTGTAGCTGGTATTCCATCAAAGGTCTCTGCTGCTCAACCACTCTATTCAACATCTGAAACGTTGAGTTCCAGCGTGTGGGGACGTCGCACAAAAGCCGGTGTTGTGGCACATGCAGGCGTTGCTGGAGAGATTTTAAGCTAGCAGCGGCTACTGTCGACTTGCGAAAGTGGGCGCACATGCGCCGCACTTTCACCAGTAGCTCTGGAACATTGGGGTAGCTCTTTAGGAAACGTTGCACCACTAGGTTGAAGACGTGGGCCAGGCATGGAACATGTTGGAGTCCGGCAAGCTCCAGAGCTGCTACCAGGTTCCGGCCGTTATCACAAACGACCATGCCTGGGCCCAGGTGCAGCGGCTCAAACCATATTGCCGTCTCATCGAGGAGGGCATCCCTCACCTCGGAGGCAGTGTGCTGTCTGTCCCCCAAGCTGATCAGCTTCAGCACAGCCTGCTGACGTCTACCAACGCCAGTGCTGCAACGTTTCCAACTCGTAGCTGGGGTCAATCTAACAGCGGAGGAGGAGGCGGTGGCGGAGGAGGAGGCGGTGGCGGAGGAGGAGGCGGTGGCGGAGGAGGAGGCGGTAGAGGAGGAGGAGGAGGGGGGTGTTCTTCTCGTGTCCCTGCCAGGAATGTTAGGCGGGGAGACGAGGTACACCGGGCCAGTTTGGGAAGAAGTCCCAGCCTCAACTACATTCACCCAGTGTGCCGTCAGTGAAATGTAGCGTCCCTGTCCGCATGCACTTGTCCACGCGTCGGTGGTCAAGTGGACCTTTGTGCAAAGCGCGGAACTAAGGGCCCGCCTGATGTTGAGTGACACGTGCTGGTGCAAGGCGGGGACGGCACACCGAGAGAAGTAGTGACGGCTAGGGACGGCATAGCGAGGTGCTGCAGTTGCCATCAGGTCCAGGAAGGCGGGAGTTTCAACAAGCCGGAACGCCAACATCTCCTGGGCCAGCAGTTTAGCGATGTTGGCGTTCAAGGCTTGCGCGTGTGGGTGGTTAGCAGTGTATTTCTGCCGCCGCTCCAATGTCTGAGAGATGGTGGGTTGTTGTAAAGAAACGCCTGATGGTGCCTTTGATGGTGCAGGAGAAGGAGATAAGACAGGACCAGGGGAGGATGAGGTAGAAGTCAACAAAGTGGCGGAGGCAGATGAAGTGGTGTCCTGGCTCGTCCTCTGGAGTGCATCGCCAGCACAGTCAGCAGTGGCAGTGGCAGAGGCAGAGGCAGTGGCAGAGGCAGTGGCAGTGGCGTGAACGGCAGGCGGCCTTTGTCCTGCCGTTGCTGCCTGCCACTGATTCCAGTGCTTGGATTCCAAATGACGGCGCATTGAAGTGGTGGACAGGTTGCTCTTCTCAGAGCCCCTAATCAATTTCGAGAGGCAAATTGTGCAGACAACACTATATCTGTCCTCGGCGCATTCCTTGAAAAAACTCCACACCTTCGAGAAACGTGCCCTCGAGGTGGGAGTTTTTCGGGGCTGGGTACGAACTGGAACATCTTGGGAGATTCCGGGTGTGGCCTGGCTTCGCCTAAGCTGCTGACCTCTGCCTCTGCCTCTAGCTACCCTTTTTGGTGCTGCACCTGCCTCAACATCCACACTACTTTCCCCGCTTGACATCCCCCCTGTCCAGGTCGGGTCAGTGTCCTCATCATCCACCACTTCCTCTTCCAACTCCTGTCTCATCTCCTCCTCCCGCACAATGCGCCGGTCAACTGGATGCCCTGACGGCAACTGCGTCACATCATCGTCGATGAGGGTGGGTTGCTGGTCATCCACCACCAAATCGAACGGAGATGGAGGAGACTCTAGTGTTTGAGCATCTGGACACAGATGCTCCTCTGTTAGGTTCATGGAATCGTGACGTGGAGAGGCAGGTTGAGGGACAATGAAAGGAGCGGAGAACAGCTCTGGGGAGCAGGAACAGTTTGGGTTATTGTTCTGTAAAGCTTCGGAATTTTGGGAGGAAGGAAGACAAGACTGTTGGGTAATAGGAGGAGAGGAGGCAGAGTCTGACTGGCTGCTGGACAATGTGCTGTAAGCGTTCTCTGACAGCCATTGCAAGACCTGTTCCTGGTTCTCGGGCCTACTAAGGTTTGTACCCTGCAGTTTAGTTAATGTGGCAAGCAACCCTGGCACTGTGGAGTGGCGCAATGCTTGCTGCCCCACAGGAGTAGGCACGGGACGCCCTGTGGCTTCACTGCTACCTTGCTCCCCAGAACCATTCCCCCGACCTCGCCCACGGCCTCGTCCACGTCCCTTTCCGGGAGCCTTGCGCATTTTGAATTCCTAGTTAGAAATTGGCACTGTATACCAGTAGTAAAAATTGTGGGTGCACGTAACCCCAATATATTCTTTGAATTACCAGTCAGACACTGGCACTATATGGCAGTAGCAAGAAATGAGGGTATTTGTATTCCCAATATATTCTTTGAATTCCCAGTCAGACAATGGCACTGTATACCAGTAGTAAAAATTGTGGGTGCACGTAACCCCAATATATTCTTTGAATTCCCAGTCAGACACTGGCACTATATGGCAGTAGCAAGAAATGAGGGTATTTGTATTCCCAATATATTCTTTGAATTCCCAGTCAGACAATGGCACTGTATACCAGTAGTAAAAATTGTGGGTGCACGTAACCACAATATATTCTTTGAATTACCAGTCAGAAACTGGCACTATATGGCAGTAGCAAGAAATGAGGGTATTTATAACCCCAATATATTCTTTGAATTCCCAGTCAGACAATGGCACTGTATACCAGTAGTAAAAATTGTGGGTGCACGTAACCCCAATATATTCTTTGAATTCCCAGTCAGACACTGGCACTATATGGCAGTAGCAAGAAATGAGGGTATTTGTATTCCCAATATATTCTTTGAATTCCCAGTCAGACAATGGCACTGTATACCAGTAGTAAAAATTGTGGGTGCACGTAACCACAATATATTCTTTGAATTCCCAGTCAGACAATGGCACTGTATACCAGTAGTAAAAATTGTGGGTGCACGTAACCCCAATATATTCTTTGAATTCCCAGTCAGACAATGGCACTGTATACCAGTAGTAAAAATTGTGGGTGCACGTAACCCCAATATATTCTTTGAATTACCAGTCAGACAATGGCACTATATGGCAGTAGCAAAAATAGTGGGTGTATATAGCCCCAATTCTATTGCTAGGGGACTTGCAGGGTATTTCTGGGGTGAAGGTGGGGGGGCACACCGTTGGAACGGGTATCGGGGGTATATATCGGGTATACGGGAATACACTGACAGTGTATTCCATTCAGGATCCTGGGAAAGCTGGGTTGCGGCGATTGAGCCCGTCAGTGCCACGTTACACTGACAAGCTTCTCCCTGGAATTTAGCTCTTATAAGAGCTGTTGGTTGTCTTCTCCTTCCTATCTAGCCTGTCCCTGCCTACCCAGAATCTAAGCCCTAGCTAGCTGGACGGAAACCTCCGTCCTCGGTGAATTGCAAGCTCAGAATGACGCAAACCTGGGCGGCGCTGTTCTTTTAAATTAGAGGTCACATGTTTTCGGCAGCCAATGGGTTTTGCCTACTTTTCTCAACGTCACCGGTGTCGTAGTTCCTGTCCCACCTACCCTGCGCTGTTATTGGAGCAAAAAAGGCGCCAGGGAAGGTGGGAGGGGAATCGAGTAATGGCGCACTTTACCACGCGGTGTTCGATTCGATTCGAACATGCCGAACAGCCTAATATCCGATCGAACATGAGTTCGATAGAACACTGTTCGCTCATCTCTAGTTATATTGTGTATCTAGTGATACAGACAATGTGATGTGTTGTATTGTGTATGTAGTGATACAGACAATGTGATGTGTTGTATTGTGTATGTAGTGATACAGACAATGTGATGTGTTGTATTGTGTATGTAGTGATACAGACAATGTGATGTGTTGTATTGTGTATGTAGTGATACAGACAATGTGATGTGTTATATTGTGTATGTAGTACATGATCACGTGACCGCTGGGTCAGAGGGCGGCCCCATCATGGCGGCGCCCATAGCTGTGTATACAGCACTCATTGAGCACTGTATACACAGCTATCGAGATGGCAGGGAAGGGAATAAACCTTCCCTGCCATCTCTGTGGGAGCTCCGGCTGAAGTTACAGCCGGCTCCCAGCTTCAGTAGCTGCACAATCTCCGTGCAGCTACTGTGTTCTGGCTGGACGTACCGGCACGTCCTATCAGAAGTATGCAACCACATGCTGTATATTTTATACAGCTCCGTATTATCTCAGATACGATTGTTAGTACTACTGTACAGTAAATGCTTGTAAATACTTCTTAGCGTTACTTTTAACTTTCACAGCACGATCTTCTATTATACTATCATCTAAATGCAAAATTCTCAGCCTGTGTTATTTTAGTAAAACGAATCCAGCATAGCCCCCGTTTGAGGATAAAAAACTTCTTTATTTAAACATTCTTGTAAAGCACTAAAACACGCAATAAAGTGAATTCAAGTGTCAGACTGACGCGTTTCAGACTGTGCGTCCTTTCTCAAAGCCTGCACACTGATATCATCTCTTTCCCCTCATAGAGAAACCGCCATCTTAACCCATCCGGTTCCAATTACCTTCACCTCTTTTTATTTCGGAATTTACGTCCGGCAGGAATCTCCACAAGGGTAGAGAGATGAACCGCACATAAAAACCACAATGATACATACTTTACATACCAACATATAATACAACACTTTTAAAATCAATCAATAAAGGTATTGGATGAAAATCAGAAGACAATTCCTTTATGTATGCAGGAAAAATTACATTTCCTAATTATATTGCCGTCCACCTCTCAAAGATTCATCATATAATCCCAATTCTTAGAATTGGTCTGATCCAATATATCCTTGTTTCCAGTTATATTGTATTAGATTACCTTAAGGCATATATAAGCGGAGTGCACTTTATCGGAATCTTCTGTTCATATCACATGTCCGATTGTCTCATTTCTCATTGGTTAATACTGCCCGTACCTCTCCTCCTATGTACGGAACCTAGATTCCCTTACTAAAGATGGCGCTTTATCATCATGCATCTAGTACACAGGCTCCAGATGGATCTCCTCCGTCCCCTTTCTCTTGTGCAACCAATCAGAATGAGTTTATCCCTCTTCCGATTCGGTAAGTTTCTCTGCCATAGTAAAGCTGTTATAATAAATATATACTTATACTTTAATGTATGTTAACTAGTATGGTATATAGAAGATACATCATTTCTATAATTCCTTCCTTCCGGGAATCTAATTCCTAATTCTAAGATCCAATAGACCTCACGTATCCTGAGTTGTTGTTCCCAGTTTCCTCCTCTTACCGGACACCTGACTTGTTCTATCCCCCTAAAACTTAATCCTGTTACATCACCTGTCTGGTTACTCCTGTTTTGTTGGTACTATTCTCCTTATTGATACTTTGTAGGTGTTCTGACACGCGGACCTTTAGGGTTCTTATGGTACTACCTATATAATGTTTCTTACAGATTTCACAAGAAATCATATATACTACGTGATTATTGTTACAATTGATGTAATCCTTAATTTTATACTTTCGTTTCAAATCTGTACTGTGAAATATCTCAGAGGATGCAGCAAATCTGCACACCCCACATTGACATTGTCCGCATTTAGAAAAGCCCTTTCTATGTAACCATGTGTGCGATTCCTTTTCTTTATCACTAACTAGCTTTTACCCGCGACTTCGTCTGCGGTGATTTAAGAATTGGGCGGACACAGACGTGTGAAACTGTAAAAGTGCTTTAAAAAGTTTGGTGGGCTAGCAAATGTGATTTGATGTATTATATTGTGTATGTTGTGATACAGACAATGTGATGTGTTATACAGCCTGTGTACAGGAGTATATATGTATCAGGTACTGTATATAGCAGTGATAGGAGATACATGTAATTATATAGTATATACAGCCTGTGTACAGGAGTATATATGTATCAGGTACTGTATATAGCAGTGATAGGAGATACATGTAATATATAGTATATACAGCCTGTGTACAGGAGTATATATGTATCAGGTACTGTATATAGCAGTGATAGGAGATACATGTAATTATATAGTATATACAGCCTGTGTACAGGAGTATATATGTATCAGGTACTGTATATAGCAGTGATAGGAGATACATGTAATATATAGTATATACAGTCTGTGTACAGGAGTATATATGTATCAGGCACTGTATATAGCAGTGATAGGTAATACATGTAATTATATAGTATATACAGCCTGTGTACAGGGGTATATATGTATCAGGTACTGTATATAGCAGTGATAGGTAATACATGTAATATATAGTATATACAGCCTGTGTACAGGAGTATATATGTATCAGGTACTGTATATAGCAGTGATAGGTGATACATGTAATTATATAGTATATACAGCCTTTGTACAGGAGTATATATGTATCAGGTACTGTATATAGCAGTGATAGGTGATACATGTAATATATAGTATATACAGTCTGTGTACAGGAGTATATATGTATCAGGTACTGTATATAGCAGTGATAGGAGATACATGTAATATATAGTATATACAGCCTGTGTACAGGAGTATATATGTATCAGGTACTGTATATAGCAGTGATAGGAGATACATGTAATTACAATGTGATGTGTTGTATTGTGTATGTATAGTGGAAAGCTATATGTAAATGTGAGTGAGTAGAGTGAGGGCTACTCCTGAGGAGACAGTAAGGAGTGTGCAGGCAGGTTGAGGCAGGAAATGCCAGGCAGTGTGTGTGAGTCTATAGCTGGGTATAGGAGTCCTGCTTTTGTGAGTCTCCTGCTAGGAAGCCATGTTGTTTAGTGGCACCAAAAGTAGCCTGTGACTCAATCCTAAGGGAAAACTATGTTTGTGGAAAATTGCACGCAAATCCGTCCAGGCGTTTTAGCGTGATTGAGGAACAAACATCCAAACTCACAAACATCCAAACATCCAAACACACAAACTTTCACATTTATAATATTAGTAGGATATACATACTGGGGGATATATGATTTCCTATGGTCTTTCCTCTTTTTGATGAAAAATTGCATCCGTTGGAGACTATCTTATTTAAAACGGGATCCTGTTTCAGTATGGGTAAATTATCCTTAATTATGTTGACAATGTCATTGTACTCCAAACTATACCTAGTTGTAAAATGAACATTAGAGTCCCTCTTTCTCTGTTTATCTTTCTGTGTCTCTGAGTAATTTCTGTCTGTCAGTTCCTATCGCTATGTCATATGCTCTTTTTACAGACCACTCGGGGTAACCCCTCTGTTTCAATCTGTTCCTAGTTATATTAGCTTCCTTCTCAAAGGCTTACCTGGTCGTACTGTTCCTCCTCACTCTCAGGAATTCACCTACAGGTAAAGATTTCTGTGTGTGCTTAGGGTGTAAGCTTAATGCATGCAACAAAGTGTTACCTACACCTGGCTTACGATAGTTTTCTACTGACACTGATTTACTCTTCTCATCTCCTATTAGAGTCACATCAAGAAAATTTATTGAACTGGAATTAGTACAATATGTGAATTTTAAGTTATATAGATTGGTATTTATATAATCCACAAAAAGGGGGATAGAACAAGTCAGGTGTCCGGTAAGAGGAGGAAACTGGGAACAACAACTCAGGATACGTGAGGTCTATTGGATCCTAGAATTAGGAACTAGATTCCCGGAAGGAAGGAATGAATTATAGAAATGATGTATCTTCTATATACCATACTAGTTAACATACATTAAAGTATAAGTATATATTTATTATAACAGCTTTACTATGGCAGAGAAACTTACCGAATCGGAGGAGGGATAAACTCATTCTGATTGGTTGCACAAGAGAAAGGGGACGGAGGAGATCAATTTGGAGCATGTATACTAGATGCATGATGATAAATTACCATCTTTAGTAAGGGAATCTAGGTTCCATACATAGGAGGAGAGGTACGGGCAGTATTAACCAATGAGAAATGAGACAATCGGACATGTGATATGAACAGAAGATTCCGATAAAGTGTACTCCGCTTATATATGCCTTAAAGGGGTATTCCCACCTCACATACTCATCAGTCTTCACTGCTGTAAAATCTTCTTTCTTCCTGGTTTCTTGCATCATTTGGTGGGCGGGGTTTCACATGCAACCTGTCGTTTAGCTCCGCCCCCAAATTTGTGTGTAGCTCCGCCCACCTATATTGGACTATGAAGTACAGGCAGCAGCAACTCCATTCTGTGTTACATACAGAGACTGCCTGTCTCTGCCATAATGAACACAATTGACTTAGCTAACCTGATAACTGAGAGAACAGAAGAAATGAAAGCAGCTCCTCTATGTGAGTGCAGGACCTAGGTCATGTGGTGCAGACACAGGAATAGCTAGATACACAGGCTCGCTCCTGTGCACTTAGCCCCTCCTCCCTCCCCCCTGAGAGCAGCAGATACATCACTTGACTCATGAGCAGATAAGTCAGGGCTGTGGCCACAAAGAAGTGAATAAAGTAAGATAGTGGACAAACAAAGCAGTTTTGCTGAAGCAATGTATTTAGGAAAAGTCTTACATCCACATTAACCAGCAGTATAGATAGGATCCTTGTGATGGGACAACCCCATCTAATACAATATAACTGGAAACAAGGATATATTGGATCAGACCAATTCTAAGAATTGGGATTATATGATGAATCTTTGAGAGGTGGACGGCAATATAATTAGGACATGTAATTTCTCCTGCATACATAAAGGAATTGTCTTCTGATTTTCATCTGATACCTTTATTGATTGATTTTAATAGTGTTGTATTATATGTTGGTATGTAAAGTATGTATCATTGTGGTTTTTATGTGCGGTTCATCTCTCTACCTTTGTGGAGATTCCTGCCGGACGTAAATTCCGAAATAAAAAGAGGTGAAGGTAATTGGAACCTGATGGGTTAAGACGGCGGTTTCTCTATAAGGGGAAAGAGATGATATCAGTGTGCAGGCTTTGAGAAAGGACGCACAGTCCGAAACGCGTCAGTCTGACGCTTGAATTCACTTTATTGTGTGTTTTAGTGCTTTACAAGAATGTTTAAATAAAGAAGTTTTTATCCTCAAATGGCGGCTGTGCTGGATTCGTTTTATCCTAAAGATGCAGTTGTTGGTGCTCCAGACCGAAGGAGCTGAATATCCGTGCACAACCATAGGACATTAAAAGTGGAGAAGTTTGGTGGAATCAATGCATCACCTGGAAGTGGCTGAGTATTTCCTTTCCCTGTTTTTTCCTGCATGTTGTTATTTTAGTAAAATATCGCTGCATAAAAACATTTATTAACTACTCGCACAATATTTTAGCCTTTATAAACATTATTCCAGCAGAACCTTCATCCATGACCAGTACTGCGCATGCCCTGTGCGCCATCTTGGATTTCTTAACAAAGGAGCGTACTATGCAGCTGATGCTGAGAGGTGAAAATGGCATTTTTTCCAGGAATACGTAATTTCTGTGCATAATATGTTGTGCCCGCCTTGTATCAGAGATGAACGCTCCAAAATCTGTTGTGCCCAGGATACCCGCTTAACAGTTTGTGGAGTGTCTCTGCTGACATAAGTTGGAAACAACATATCGAGCACTGAAATGGTAAATCTCTGGAAAAATTGCAATTTTCACTTTTCATTATCAGCTGCGCATTCATTTCTAGAAAGTAAATGAATGCAACAGTCAAGGGTTAAAATGGTCACTATGCCACTTGATAAATCCCTTCAGGGGTGTATTTTCCAAAATTGTGTCACATGTTTGCGGATTCTACTTTAATGGCAATTCAAGGGCTCTGCAAAAGCGGCATGATGTCCTAAAACCAAACTGTGCTCCAAAACCTAAAATAGCGCTCCTTCCCTTCTGTGCCCGGCTGTGCCCAAACAGTAGTTGATACCCACATATGACATTACATACATTATCCTGGGTACACCAGTGTTATACATGTGGCATAAACTGCAATTTGGACACACAGCAGGGCGTAGATGTGAGGGAGCTCTATGTGGTTTTGGAGCATAGATTTAGATTGCAGGGGCGGATCTGGGGGCCCCCCGGCACTTGCCTGTCACGATTTCAGCTCATCGGCGTCCGTCCGCCGATGAGCTGGAATACATACGCGATGCAGGAGCTGTGAGATCAGCTCCTGCTTTAAAGCTCCGGCCCAGCTTGCGTGTGTAGGCGTGATGACGTCATCACATCACGCTTACACACGCAAGCCGGGCCGGAGCTAAGCAGGAGCTGAGGTCACAGCTCCTGCATCGCGTATGTGACTGGAGTGAGGAGCGTTGGGGGAACGATGGAAGGTGAGTGATGGAAGGTGAGTGTAAGTGTTTGTTTTGTATTAAATATTAAGGTGGATCATAATGAAGGGGGCCCATGAAACTGGGGAGCAAATGAAGGGGAGGGGGGGAACGGCATGACACTGGGGAAGATGAAGGGGGTGGGGAGAGAACGGCATGAAACTGGGGACAAAGATGGAGGGGGCCCAAAGAAACTGGGGGGCAAATGAAGGGGAGGGGGGAACAGCATGACACTGGGGCAGATGGAGGGGGGAGAACAGCATGACACTGGGGCAGATGAAGGGGCGAGAATGGCATGACACTGGGGCAAATGAAGGGGGAGAGAACGGCATGACACGGGGCAAATGAAGGGGGGAGAACGGCATGATACTGGGGCAGATGAAGGGGGGAGAATGGCATGATACTGGGGCAGATGAAGGGGGGAGAATGGCATGATACTGGGGCAGATGAAGGGGGGATGGCATGACACTGGGGCAGATGAAGGGGGGAGAACAGCATGACACTGGGGCAGATGAAGGGGGGGAGAATGGCATGACATTGGGGCAGATGAAGGGGGGAGAACGGCATGACACTGGGGCAGAGACGGGGGGACATGAAACTGTGGGCAGATAAAGGGGGAGAATGGCATGAAACTGGGGACAGAGATAGAGGGGGGGGACATGAAACTAGGGGTAGATGAAGGGTGTATATGAAAATGGGGAGAGATGGAGGGGGGACATATAATTTACGTGTGACTGTAGGAGGATTATACTGTGTGGAATCACATGAAAAATGAATGAGAATGGGCGGAGTCAACATAAAAGTGGGCGTGGCCTAATTTGCTGCGGCGCGTAGGGCCCCGCCAAAGTCAATTTCCCAGGGCCCCGCAAACCCTGGATCCGCCACTGTTAGATTGCAACTGTGACATGGTGTCCAAAAACTAACAGACTCTAAAATTGCCCTTATAAAATGGAGTCACTTCTTTGAGAAATCCAATTTACTGGCACCTGTAGGACTCCCTCTAAATCTGTACTCCAAAAGCGAAAAAGCGCAGAACTCCTTCCCTTCTGAGCCCTGCTGTGTGCTCAAGCAGCAGCGTACAGCCACATATATAACTTCTTTTGTACCAGGAACAACCCGGTGCTGAAGATATCGGTGCTGTTATTTCAGCACTGATATCTCCCCTCTGTCAGAAGGGTGTTCCTCACAGCCTAGAATCATTCTCAAATGTGTCATCGCTGGGTGGTAAGCAGTGCCCCCTCTGACAGTAATACAAGGCTATGTTAGAGTTGATGGCATTGATATCTCCACCACCACCGGGGCACATACTGGGAAAACCAACAGTCCACTGAATTCAGCGCACTGTCGGCTTTCTAGTGTATACAAAACTGCAGATTCATGAGGACATGAAAGGTCCGCTTTAATTTTAGCATTAAATGAATCTATTATTGAAAAAAAATGAAATGTCTAAATTTCACCTCCATATTGATTTAATCCCCGTGAAATGCTTAAGGGGTTAACAAACTTCCCAAATACTGTTTTGAATATACAATCTCCTTGCAGATGTTGTCCCTGGTTGGATGCGATCTTAGGAATCCTGCGCTGTGTGACATCAGTGCTAGAGCCTTTCCTTATGTTTACTGTCTAGTTAATAATTCATTTTGCAGTGCTGACAAGACGAGAACATTCATTTCAACTTTATGAGGTTTTCCGGCCTCAAATTGAGTTGTCACACTCATGACCTTTCCACAGGACAGGTCCTCGGGTTGTGATCTGTGGGGTCCGACACCCGCCCCGCACAGGTCAGCTGTTGCAGCAATATCCGGGTCCTGGAAGTTGCTAGTGGACCGGGAGCGTGTGCAGCACCACCAGTTTGCTCCATTGGCTACAAATGGTGACCATTCCGGAATTTTGCTGTTCTCTCTAGTGAGTGACCTTTTAACGCCTAAAATTGGTGAAAAAGACCCCAAGGTATAAAAGCGTCCTCTATTAGAAAAACACTTAAGAACTATGGCGTTTTATGGAAGGACACTGTGAAGGAAAAAATATCAAATATTACTGTGTCTTGAAGAAAACTCAGCAGGACCTTTGTCCCGATCCATCTTCATCCTGAGCCGAACTGAACGTGGTCAGGACTAGTGATAGGCGGGACTTCAATGGGAGCTCCGGACATGGCTGAAGTACAACAGTTCCCAATCTATGGAGCTCCCATTGAAGACAGATTTCCAGTGGATTCCGCCTCAAATTCGGCAATAAATTCCGACGAGGAGACCAGGGGCAAATAGGAGTTGTGAGCAGGAGGAAAACCTTGTGGTAGACAGGAGATGCATCAAACCTGGATACAATGGAAAACACTCCTAAGAGAACAGAAACCCAAAAATTTGTGTACAAGGCAGACGGCAGGACATCTTCAAGAAAATTCATGAAAACATAGTTTTTTAGGATTTTTTATTTTTTATGAAACCAATTTATTGAGTACAAACACACAAAATACTTTAAATACATAGTAAGGATAACACAAAGCGCTGGTCACGCTCTAGTCGTGGCTCACGTGTATAACAGATGCCATGAAGTTCCGACATATCACATCACAAACTTCATTGACTGTAATGGAGCCCATTGGGTTACGCTGTGGTTTCCATCTCGCACTAGTCTACCAGTCAAATCCTTAATGGCAGTGTGAACCGAGCCTTATACAGTAGGTACAATTAAATATTGAAAAAAAACCCAAAGTCATATCAAAGGAATCGTACTGGCAATGGTTTAAAGAAATAAGACGTTCCAAACCGATAATTTAAGGTATGTCATGTAGACAAGGAATGGAAGGCCACCACCTCTAAAGGATAAGAGAGGGTCTAGGTGGCCCTGGTTTATCATGACATTGTCACAGTAATGGTCACCCCTGAGAAGATCATTTCCTTCACCCACTAATAGGTAGGTCAGCTCTACAGTAAGTGTCCCCATGGGGGTAAGTCTTCCAATAACAACACTGGCTGGGACAAGGTCCGAGATGAACATGGGATCAGATATAGCAGCACCCATGAGATTCAGTAGAAGACAACCCCATGTAGAGATGATAAGGGTCACATACTTCTACGTCTACACTATATTATTGCTGTAAACTTTACACCTAGAAGATCCATCAGATACAGGAACTCAACACCAAGACATGGGCGAGTTGGAATGGACTTGATCTAAGATTTTACCACTTGAGTTGTGCTTAAATATTGTGACCATACAAGCTACGAGAAGACATGGCCTATCAAAATCATCCATTGTATGGAAATCTACTTCTCAGATGTTAGTGCACTCATTGTTTTTCGTTGCTATACTCATGGCTTTACTTATAGCCAAAGAAGATTGGCTCATAACGGACACAATGGAGGATGGAATGGTAGCTCGGTGGATGGCATCATCGCCTTGCTCAGTTGTGTCTCTGGTCAAGGCTTCATCCGCTATCCATGCCAATGGTTTCCTCCTAATAAAACTCTAAGAAAAAATTCTTGTAGTTGCATAACATGTCTCAGTAGGATGACCACAGTCGGCTATCGCCGGTGAGAAGTTGCTGGGTCAATTGTGCTTTTCTAGTTTCTGTAGGACACATCAATAAATATGGAATGTGAAGGCACCTGCGTTCCATGAATGTCTTTGGAAAGTTTACTAAAGCCTTGTTCATATGTGCGTTTGGTTATCCGTTCGGGAAGGGGGGTCCCCATGCGGACTCCCCGAATGGATTACCATAAGGCAGCATCTCAAAAAGACCACCACTATTGGAAGCCCACTACGTTATCTAGACTTTCTGCAACACATTTTCAGTTCCAAAATGGTTGGTCGTCTCAAAAAGGTTTCACTGTACAATGTTCCCTTCTATTTCCAGTACGGCCAGAAGATCCATGGTCCAGCCATGGTCCAGCCATGGTCCAACCCAACATTTCAAGTCTTATCAATACATTCCTCGTTGTCTAAAGTGCTTTGTTCTCCAGCATTTTTCAGGTGCTCAAAAGGAGTCTCAGATTTTTTTGGCTACTCGGCTGATAACACTTTTGTGGTAGGAACTTAACCCCTTCACGACCAGGCACTTTTTGGTATTTTTGCCCCCACGCGTTGTTTTCATGACCCTAACTTTTTTAATTGTTGGGCAACTCTTTTTAATGCGGAGAGCTTTTTGGATGAAGATGATTTAGATTGTTTTCTATTGTAATTCGTTTCTTCTTTTTATTCTTTATTTACCCAGGCTTCACATGGAATTTTTTGGTCAGGATTTTGAGGCGGAATCCGACTCAAAATCCTGACCAAAAAAACCTCTCCGATTGAAATCAATGGGAGCCGGTCATTTCTTTTTTCCTTTTTTCCGCAAGTGGTCCGTTCCGGCTCCTGGAAAAAAGAGTCGACCTGCTCATTATTCAGGCGGATGCCGCGGCCAGTTCAGCCTCGGACGACCGCCTGAAGACACTCCCTTCTGACTAATTCGAAGCGGAGTGCCGTGACTGGATGCTGGTGCACAGTCACAGCTACCGTTTTTTTGGTCTGGAATCTGTTGACATAGCTATGTGAGGGCTTATTCTTTGCATGAAGAACTTTCCTAGGGTGACCGTATTCTGAGGCCTATAACTTTATTACTGTTTTGCTGATGGAGATATATCAGGGCTCTTTTTTTGTGGGGCAAGTTGTAGTTTTTTTGGCACCAATGTTTGGTAAGGGTTCATTCCCACAGAGTTTCCGTGCACGGATTCTGACGTGGAATCCGCGTCAGAGTCCACACAAGAAAAAAATCCTCCCATTGACTTCAATGGGCTTGGAAAAAGGAAGCCATTGAAGTCAACGGGAGGCTTTTTTTCATGTGTGGATTCCACATCAGAATCCGCGCACAGAATCTCCATGAGGATGGACGCTAAGGTTGACTTTTGGTAACTTTTTTATTGCTATTTTTTATTTATTCTATTTTGTTTCCGTGCTTTAAATCAAAAGGTTTTTTGAACTTTTTGTTTATTTTAAATTTTTCGTTTTTTTTTTTTTTTTTTTTCCTGGAATCTCCCGATCCCCAATGCAATGCACTACAATATATTGTATTGCAGTATATCACATATAGGCTTCCTGTGTTCAATAGGGAAAGACAGTCAGGAGACCATTGCTCGACCCCTGGCTGCCATGGTGCCCCCTCGGACCCCGCGGTTTCATTGTGGGGGGCCTAAGGGAAGGTGGTAGTGTGGTCTTGCCCCCGAACCAACTGGATGCCCTGATGTCTACTGGGCTTAAACCGAATATATAATCGAGACCTGGAAGTAATGTCACAGCTCAGTATGAAGTCGTAGTACAGTGCAGAGAACAAACATAGGCGAACGCTGAATCGGGAAAAGAATCTAAAGAGCCAAACTGCTGATTTTCTTCTTTTCACCTCCCATAAAAATTTGAATAAAAGTGATCAAAACATCAGATTTGTTCCCAAAATGGAATAACTAAAATGTACATCTGGCCCCGCAAAAAAAGATGCCCTATGTATCCCTGTATACGGAAATAGAACACGACCTAGTTATAGAAGACGACTTATTCAAGGTATTTATCAGCAAAGTGGGAGGCGGTGTCATCCGTCAGGGAACTGCGAACACTTCTTCATTACAGATCTGTAACATAGAAGAAGACATTGGTGATGACTGAAGACTCCGCTCTATAAGTCTGGTTGTAACTTATTAGCCCTTTATATTCTAGTAGAACAGATAGTTGCCTCCATACCGTAAAGGCAGTAGATGTCAGCGACTTCTTTCTTTATCTTCTTTCTCCGTCTTCATACAACATGAACAGACAATAAGATCGATATTAGACAAATCAATTATTTTTACTAATCTCATATCATTATAGAGATGCATTTTTATATATATATAGTGCCAACATATTCCGCAGCACTTTACAGATTGTAGTTTAGGCAGAATAGTGAGCGCAGCTCTGGAGTATAATACAGGATAAGTAATGTAATGTATGTACACAGTGACTGCACCAGCAGAATAGTGAGCGCAGCTCTGGAGTATAATACAGGATAAGTAATGTAATGTATGTACACAGTGACTGTACCAGCAGAATAGTGAGCGCAGCTCTGGAGTATAATACAGGATAAGTAATGTAATGTATGTACACAGTGACTGTACCAGCTGAATAGTGAGCGCAGCTCTGGAGTATAATACAGGATAAGTAATGTAATGTATGTACACAGTGACTGTACCAGCAGAATAGTGAGCGCAGCTCTGGAGTATAATACAGGATAAGTAATGTAATGTATGTACACAGTGACTGTACCAGCAGAATAGTGAGCGCAGCTCTGGAGTATAATACAGGATAAGTAATGTATGTACACAGTGACTGCACCAGCAGAATAGTGAGCGCAGCTCTGGAGTATAATACAGGATAAGTAATGTAATGTATGTACACAGTGACTGTACCAGCAGAATAGTGAGCGCAGCTCTGGAGTATAACACAGGATAAGTAATGTAATGTATGTACACAGTGACTGTACCAGCAGAATAGTGAGTGCAGCACTGGAGTATAATACAGGATAAGTAATGTAATTTATGTACACAGTGACTGCACCAGCAGAATAGTGAGTGCAGCTCTGGAGTATAATACAGGATAAGTAATGTAATGTATGTACACAGTGACTGTACCAGCAGAATAGTGAGCACAGCTCTGGAGTATAATACAGGATAAGTAATGTAATGTATGTACACAGTGACTGTACCAGCAGAATAGTGAGCGCAGCTCTGGAGTATAATACAGGATAAGTAATGTAATGTATGTACACAGTGACTGTACCAGCAGAATAGTGAGCGCAGCTCTGGAGTATAATACAGGATAAGTAATGTAATGTATGTACACAGTGACTGTACCAGCAGAATAGTGAGCGCAGCTCTGGAGTATAACACAGGATAAGTAATGTAATGTATGTACACAGTGACTGTACCAGCAGAATAGTGAGCGCAGCACTGGAGTATAATACAGGATAAGTAATGTAATGTATGTACACAGTGACTGTACCAGCAGAATAGTGAGCGCAGCTCTGGAGTATAATACAGGATAAGTAATGTAATGTATGTACACAGTGACTGTACCAGCAGAATAGTGAGCGCAGCTCTGGAGTATAATACAGGATAAGTAATGTAATTTATGTACACAGTGACTGCACCAGCAGAATAGTGAGCGCAGCTCTGGAGTATAATACAGGATAAGTAATGTAATTTATGTACACAGTGACTGTACCAGCAGAATAGTGAGCGCAGCTCTGGAGTATAATACAGGATGTAACTCAGGATCAGTACAGGATAAGTAATGTAATGTATGTACACAGTGACTGTACCAGTAGAATAGTGAGCACAGCTCTGGAGTATAATACAGGATAAGTAATGTAATGTATGTACACAGTGACTGTACCAGCAGAATAGTGAGCACAGCTCTGGAGTATAATACAGGATAAGTAATGTAATTTATGTACACAGTGACTGCACCAGCAGAATAGTGAGCGCAGCTCTGGAGTATGATACAGGATAAGTAATGTAATGTATGTACACAGTGACTGTACCAGCAGAATAGTGAGCGCAGCTCTGGAGTATAATACAGGATAAGTAATGTAATGTATGTACACAGTGACTGTACCAGCAGAATAGTGAGCGCAGCTCTGGAGTATAATACAGGATAAGTAATGTAATGTATGTACACAGTGACTGTACCAGCAGAATAGTGAGCGCAGCTCTGGAGTATAATACAGGATGTAACTCAGGGTCAGTACAGGATAATGTAATGTATTTATGAAGTAAATGATTTTTTTTTATATAAGTAAAAGCAAGTGCCCAATTTTTTTTTATTTTTTTTATTTATTTTTTTTTAAATGTAGATTGTGAGCCCCACATAGAGCTCACAATGTACATTTTTCCCTATCAGTGTGTCTTTTTTAGAATATGGGATTGAAATTCATGCAAACACGGGGAGAACATACAAACTCCTTGCAGATGTTTTTTTTGCCCTTGGTGGGATATGAACAGTGCCCAATCTTGATCTAAAACTGATATGTAAGTTGTTACCACCGGGGAGTTATATCCTGACATTTACAGTATTTATCTCAGGGTTCGTTCCTTTGCTTCTTTTTATCTCAGACTTTGTAAGGACAGAGCTGTGACCTGTGACTACAGCTCCACTGCAGTGTATACAGGAGGTCTGAGGTAGTCAGAGACGCCCCCTGTCACATTATTGGCTCAGGACAAGGTTAGCTATATTCACTCGTCTGTAAGACATTGATCTGGTATCATATAGAGTCTAGACATAGACTTACCTTGTCTTCCTTCTTCCAGCTTATCCATAACATCAGCGCAGATTCTGATAACACCGTTATGGCAGCGCTAGCAGTGACATACATAGTGTAGGGTCTTTGGTTTTTTATTCCTTCTGTAAAAAAAAAAAAAAAAAAAAAGAACACACATAAAAATTCACATACGACATATAATAAAGAAATGTAAGTATAATACAAATCATAAACTCCATCTTATCAGTATCTCAAATTTCTCTAAGTAACCCCGTACAATATGCCTCCTTGATCTTTATATGTAGCTATAGTTGTAGAAACTGGGGTTGAGCCGATCTTGAGATTTCAGGATCGTTTTTAAAATCCGATTTCCGATCATTTTCCAGCCGATCGCGATCGTGAAATTTGCTCAATCGCCGATTGGGATCCGATCTTTCCCGATCGCTCAACCCTAGTCAATGCTTCTCTATAGGATGAGTCACTTTTAGGGTTGAGCCGATCTTGAGATTTCAAAATCCGATTTCCGATCTTTTTCCAGCCGATCCCGATCGTGAAATTTGCTCGATCGCCGATCGGGATCCGATCTTTTCCGAACCCGATCGCTCAACCCTGGGAGAAACTTCTGATTTCCCAGTTTTGACTTTCATGGACATGGGAGATACTTTAGAGGAGGAATAATCTGTAGTGTACTATATGGTCCTTTACTCTCTCCCTTCACCATTTCTCTTGTATCTTGACCAGTGAGGTGAAAGTTTTTCATTGTTATGGGAAATAATAATGTATTATAGAGTTTAGTCAAAAAGTTGTCCCCTCCTATTAAGATGGAGACAACAGGGATCATTCCCATATCCCCATATCCACAGAAAGCCCCCCATTGCTACATCGGCATCCCGTCGCGGCTAGTCGTGCAGAATGCTCACAAAGTGGAAATGTTTCCGCAACCTTTTCCTCCGTGTGAACATACCTTTAGAAAGCGGAGCTTGTCTGTACAGCTTGAGTCATGTCCAGACAGGCAACACATAGAGTAGCCATTCAATATGATTGAACACACTGGAAGTGACAGGGCGGGAAGTTCAGAACAGGGTGGTCTACAGAGAAATTGAGGGATTTGGAGCGTTGTTTCAATCACTGGGGGGAAGTGTAATAAGTGTGCTAGGCTAAGTTCACCTGGGGGGCGGATTTTGGCACCTAGAGTAATGCAGGGAGGTCAAAGACCGCCAGCCACGACTGTCGCAGCTTCCCCCTCCGGAGTCAACTCAAATGAATGGGCCGACCCCGGAGGTTGCGGACCCCACAGCTCATCGAGTCGTGGAAGCCGCCTGAAGTAACTGCAGCCCGCTTCTACATAGACCACCATTGCGATGGGGCGGACTATGACATGGATTACACGCCATAATCCGCCCCCTTAGTCCCCGTGTGAACGAGCCCATAAAGTCAAGGGGCATTACACTGAAAAGTAGAAAGCTCAATTTTCTCTTAAAACATTGTTTTTATATTCAGATAGATAACTTCTTGAACACCCCCTCATAGATAGCCAATGGTAAGTGGGGCTCCATTGCAAATTTTGATATTGGGGCCCAGGAGCTTCACGTTTCGCCTTCAGAAGTCTTTGTAATGTTATGGAATGGATGGTAGTGACGCCAATGAAACCACACAGGGTTCCAGGCTTCTCGCCATTGCTCTGCCTGTAGGATCTGCCCCAACTTCTTCTGCTCCTGATATCCCACTATTGCTGGACAGAATATGCAAATGACTTAACAACCATGTAATAGAATTAACACTGAAACAAGAGAACATAAGACCAGATATAACAACGTCACAGTCATATAGGAGGTGCACCCTCCACCAATGATGGAGCCATTGATAGATCAGCCCCAAGGTTCACAACTGACATGAATACATACCGACCCATGTGACGTTAATTTTTTCCTCTTCAACTCTATTATCCAGATAGGTAACGTCAGCGGTATAGACCCCACAATAAGTCTCCATCAGCTTCTTGATGCCCAGGACTGTTCCATTACAGAACTGCTTATACCCATCGCCATAACTGTCGACCAAGGTTCCATTTTTAATCTTGGCCACCCGGTATTCTATTCCATGGATTTCAAGTTTCCAGGTAACGTCTTTCACATTCCCTCCATCAAAAGAGGTGGTTAAGTTAAGGGGGGAATCTATAACCCCGGATACGGCCTTGTGACATATAGCTTGTCCTACAACAGAACACATGAGATAATCAGAACCGCCAATTGTTCACTGTTTTGCTTCTCATAAAAAAATTCACGAAAAAAGGAATCAAATCCGTAAACATTCCCCAAGATGGTATGATTACAAAATATATCTGTACACTGTAAAAACAGAGCCCATAAGAAATTTGCGCGAATGCAGTTTTTCTCCAGTTCCACCCAATTCAGATTTTTTTTTTCTAGTACATCACACCGAATATTCAATGGCACCACTACAAAGTACAATATGTACAACAATGCAACAAACACAGAAAAATTGGACAGCACTGCCATACAATGTGCATGTTACTGTGGCTGCAAAACAATTGCAAAAAGAAAAAGTTGCAACAGCACCGAGAGCCTTACTGCAAATCCCTACTGTATATAAGGATAGGTGAAAAGGAGTACCAAGAACCATCCTTATATACAGCAGGCACACCTTCAAACTTTCTTCCCCTTTATTTATTGCATATTTTTCTTGAACATTTTTGTAGGTTTAATAGATAAAGTACAAGACAAGAAAAACATGAAAAGAAAGAAAACGCCCAGCTCTCTGCCAGGAATGAGTAACCACAGCAGCAAGATATCCAGCCATAGAGATCATTCAAGCCTGGGAGTCACATACACGCCACTGGAGGAATTTCTAGAATTGGTTTTGTGCCAGGAACTCAGGAGGGACAGTCCCTGACACTCCCATGGTGAGACACCTTCCATGCTAAAGGGCTTTGGTTGAGAGTTCTCAGTAGTTGATACCTTTGTAATGGCCAACAAAAAATACTGGTATAACACAATGTCTGAAGGCTGCACATTTGGAAAACAGTCCGAGCAAATAAACACATAAGTCCAAAATATGTCAGTTCATGGGAAGGCTCTCTGAGGTTATGGTTCCTTTGACCAGTCACTGTGGTATTTAGTTGTTGTAAAAGGACATGAAACCCTGTGACTGGTTTAACCCCCTTCTAGTGTGTCGAAGATCGTCATTAGTTTATATTCACACACACACGCACGCAGGTCTTTTTTGCTTTTGAAATTTCCTCTTAGAACCGGGATCTTCATGCCATTGGTGATATTATGATTCTGATTGCAGAAGTGTTTTGGCACAGGGAAGTCCATTCTCTGCTCTGTAATCGTGTGATGGTGCAAGTTCATCCTCCTCCTAAGTGACTGGCCTGTCTCTCCTGTATACAGGCCACTCGTGAGGAATTCGGTATACATTATTAAATACACCACATTAGGTGTGCTGCAGGTGAAGGTACCTGGGATCTTGTAGTCCTGATTGGAGTTTGGTATCTCTATCCTGTCCGTGGTCAGTATGTAAGGGCAGGTTTTGCACCTTTTCTGTCCGGATGGGAATGTTCCTGTGTTAGTTGGAGGTGACAGTGAGCTGCTGACATCATATTTCTGAGGTTTGGTGGCTGTCTGTAGCACAGGAGAGGGGGATCTGGAAATATGGATTTTAGATGGTGGTCTTTTTGCAGTAGTGGATGTAATTTGCGTATAATTCCTTTTTCCAACTCCTACAGGAGGCCACAGGGCCTCCTCGCCACCTGTCTGGTCACACAGGAGGGTCTCTGTGCCCTCTTATAGGGGCCAGCCATGTGTAATTAATTTGGCTAATTAAAAATTCTGCCTGTCCTACCAGCAAACAGGGGCAGAAAATACCCCGTATTCTGCCGCTGGTGGGACGACAGGGAATATGGTTTGGGATCTTGATCCCTAAAAACTGTGCATGGCAAGACATAGCCTAGAGCTTGTCCCTACTATCAAGTCAATGGGCAAAACTAATGCAAGATATTGACAGAGAAGGGGAGGATCCAGCCGAAGATAGAGGCGTCGCAGGATCATGTTCTTGAGCAGCAGTGGGGACGCCCCCATCGCATTTTCAGTGCTGGGGCCCGCCCCCATCACTGCCAGAGAACTAATTTGCATACCGGTAAAAAACGATATTTCTAAGGAACGGCGCGGTGGAGATCACATCTAAAGGTAAGAGACGAATAGCCTTTCTAAAGGCTACTCCGATGTCTTATCCACAAAAAAAGAGGTTTTAATGGTAGAATCCCTTTAACAAACTCCCTGTGTTTAAAAGCAGATCTCCAGCCTAGGGAATTCACACAAAGATTGTAACCAGCAGTTAGGTTAGAAACCACCGGCTGGACTTATTTCAGAGTCAAGAGCGAGTACATAACCCACACCTACAGCACCAGTGCGTTTCTGACTGGGGGAGAATTCCTAGCTAGGGCCAACTCCATATTTCATAAATAGAACATCACACGCTGGAACCCATGCACACAATGCTGTTACTGCTAACGCGTTTCTGCTGATTGCTGCATCAATCAGCTTCATCAGCGGTATGACAAAAGTTTGTTAAAAGAAGGTAAGTACAAGGCGCAGTCACAGGCCTGGTCGACGCCCTGGCAGCATAACATTTTGACGGACTGGGCGTAGACACGGTGGCATGGCTAACCCCTGACATGTTCATTGTACCTTATGGTGCAGGTGATGTGAGTTTTAACCTGAAACAACCCTTCTATTGTAGAGCTGTAGACAATAAACCCCATGTATTTTCGGTAGGAGTCACAGACGAGTCATTATCATATCGGATGCGGATACAGATGTGCGATGTGTTTGCAGTCTATAGACTATTTAGATGATATTCATAGATATTCATATGATTTCGGATAGTAATAACTACACAGTACACTACGGTATTAGTCGACCTCACTGCAACACTAACCCCTGGTTCACACCTGCGTTTGGTGATCCGTTCGGGGTAGTCCGCATGGGAACCCCCCCGATTAGACTACCGAACGCATTGACAAGCGGTGAGCAGTGCACACGGACCTCATAGACTGCAATGGAGTCCGTGTGTTTTCCGCGCGCTGCTCGCACGAGTCATGAGGACATGAAAACTGACAGCCGGGTTTCCATCCCCTGTCCAGTTTATCGGGGCGGAAGACGGAAACCCAGCAGGATTGCTTAAAGCGTGCACGGGCACAGGTGTGAACCCGCCCTAAGTTAGTAAGATTTGGTTAGGAAGGTTATTTCATGGTCCTGAATTTGAGGTTTGTTCCACCATGAAAAACACTTTGGATGAATAGAAGGTCGGAAACAAAGAGGGCATAAAGAATAGCAGCAGGCCATAAAACTCTCCTCCTGCTGCCAAGTCTTGGTAGATTCCTGCGCGTAACTAAATACACAATGTACCGATTAGCAAACACAGACATCGCCCAATACTTAGCAGCGGGAGGAGAGTTTTATTAGTATTATAGCCTGTGGCTACTCTGTATACACCAAGACACTGCCACTTTGCTGATGATAACAACAGGGAGGCTGATTTGTGTTTCTAGCCTACTGTGAGTATATACTGACTCCCATCATATACGGGTGCTTAGCCCAGAAGAGCGCTGCACTTTGAGTCTTAGCCATCGGTGTGTTTTTAACCCCAGCCTCGCTCTGTATTTAACCCACCAATGTGACAGTTGTATACAGTTGACAAAAGGGCTTTTCAGCCAGAAATGCGTTGTGTGTCAATAAAGGAGTGTCTATCACCTTAATTGGGTGAGCGCTGTTTCTTTCCTGTCCTAATCCTGTAAGGGGGCTGGTGCGTTCTCTTCTGCCTCTACACGTCTGAGTGATGCTTACAGCAGCTGCCTTGGGCCCTTCTTGAGTATAAGCTTCTTGAGTGTCGTGTTGTTACACAACCACTTCAGGTGAAGGGGCATTTGTCCCAACCGAAATTAGCCCATTATTGTAATTGTAAGACCGCTCGGTGTGGTCTCTTCTCTTGTCTTTACTATATTTGTGACATTCGCTCTATTCCAGGGGTGCCCAATACGTCGGTAGATCGCAAAGGATGTATGGGTCGATCGCGGGATGCAACCAGGGATCCCCGGTGTCTGCAAGTGTCTGGGGATGACTCTCAGCCTGAGCTGTGAACAAGCAGTCCGGACACTTGCAGGCCGGGCAGCAGCAGCTCCGGTGGATGACCCGCTCCCCGCTCCTAGGGATGGAGGGAGCCGGGGTGCTGCTTGTTCACAGCGCAGGCTGAGAGTCATCTCCAGACACTGGCAGGCGGGGCTGCCACAGCCCTAGCCTGCCAGTGTCCAGAGATAACTCTCAGCCTGCGCTGTGAACAAGCAGACACCGGGGATCCCTGAACGCCGCTGTCTCCTGCTCTCACTCTCCATCCCACAAGACGTGCGTAGTAGATCTTATCCCATGGTCAGTTATAAAGTAGCTCACATGCTGAAGAAGTGTGAGCACCCCTGCTCTATTCCAATACAAAGTACAATCAGGCTTTGCAGACACTTCTTGCCCTAGGCAGCAGAACGTCACATGCATGTAGCACCGTACAATATACAGAATTGACCTTACAATTGAATGAACAGTCTGTGTACTT
This sequence comes from Leptodactylus fuscus, assembly GCF_031893055.1. Classification (NCBI taxonomy): domain Eukaryota; kingdom Metazoa; phylum Chordata; class Amphibia; order Anura; family Leptodactylidae; genus Leptodactylus; species Leptodactylus fuscus. The sequence continues at coordinate 142,212,304 of NC_134271.1, forward strand.
AAATTGAGGATACACAGCGCTGATTTTATATAACCTCTATGCGGTTTTATAATACACCATTAAAAGTTACATGTTATTTTACATATCTATACCTTTGCCATTAATAGTTTGTACAGTTTTCTGATAGACCGCGGTTTTTCTATCTTGACCTCTTCTAACCTAATATGTTCAGAACGGAGGAGACACTATAAGCTCCTGGGATTTTAATGTGCAATGTCTATAATACCGCTGTCTTCTCATATTATAGAGAGTACATTGTTACCCCCTGGGGCTCCAGCGCCCGGTAGTGATTGCTACCTCTGCACCCCGTATAGCTGCAAATACAGTGACAATAACCACTCAGCTTTCCATGGATGCAAGTCTAGGAAAAATGAGCATTTTGATCAGAGAGCCATCTCCCTATAACAGTCAGGGGTAGAGAATTAGAAGACATTCAGTAGTAGCTGAGAAGACCTAAGACCAAGATCAGAGACGTTACAGGACACTTACCTTCTGAGAGGATGAGATTTGCAGCCAGCAGAACAGGCAGAACTTGTAGGATACATCCCACCATAGCAGCTCAGTACAGGGAACAGCCCCAAGATATTCCCAAAAAAACTGGTCAGAGATCTGGATGTGACCCAGCAAGGACCCCGGCATTGTAAATATCAGACATTGCTGGTAATGTCAGGTACAATATAAAACAGGCGACAACACTGGATATATGATCAGGAGATCCAGGCGACGAGGAAAGACACAGAGGAGAGAAGAGAAGAACTGCAGTCCACACAAGAGCTAAGAGCTGACAGGAGAAGGCGAGAGCGAGGCACTGAATGTGCAGAGGAGGAGGAGGCCGAGGCAACAAGCCAATAGATATCTGGCCGCTACGTCACAGCAGGAATGCTCCACCGCCTGGAGCCTTAACATCCATCTGAAAAGGAAAACTGTACAAATGTTCATTGCCACATTGTAATGAACCGCACATTTATCACAGAATGATGTCATGTAATGTATAGAGAGCTGATGTACTATACACTCACCGGCCACTTTATTAGGTACACCTGTCCAACTGCTCGTTAACACTTAATTTCTAATCAGCCAATCACATGGCGGCAACTCAGTGCATTTAGGCATGTAGACATGGTCAAGACAATCTCCTGCAGTTCAAACCGAGCATCAGTATGGGGAAGAAAGGTGATTTGAGTGCCTTTGAACGTGGCATGGTTGTTGGTGCCAGAAGGGCTGGTCTGAGTATTTCAGAAACTGCTGATCTACTGGGATTTTCACGCACAACCATCTCTAGGGTTTACAGAGAATGGTCCGAAAAAGAAAAAACATCCAGTGAGCGGCAGTTCTGTGGGCGGAAATGCGTTGTTGATGCCAGAGGTCAGAGGAGAATGGCCAGACTGGTTCGAGCTGATAGAAAGGCAACAGTGACTCAAATAGCCACCCGTTACAACCAAGGTAGCCAGAAGAGCATCTCTGAACGCCGCACAGTACGTCGAACTTTGAGGCAGATGGGCTACAGCAGCAGAAGACCACACCGGGTGCCACTCCTTTCAGCTAAGAACAGGAAACTGAGGCTACAATTTGCACAAGCTCATCGAAATTGGACAATTGAAGATTGGAAAACGTTGCCTGGTCTGATGAGTCTCGATTTCTGCTGCGACATTCAGATGGTAGGGTCAGAATTTGGCGTCAACAACATGAAAGCATGGATCCATCCTGCCTTGTATCGGTAACGGTTCAGGCTGGTGGTGGTGGTGTCATGGTGTGGGGAATATTTTCTTGGCACTCTTTGGGCCCCTTGGTACCAATTGAGCATCGTTGCAACGCCAAAGCCTACCTGAGTATTGTTGCTGACCATGTCCATCCCTTTATGACCACAATGTACCCAACATCTGATGGCTACTTTCAGCAGGATAATGCAATGCCATGTCATAAAGCTGGAATCATCTCAGACTGGTTTCTTGAACATGACAATGAGTTCACTGTACTCCAATGGCCTCCACAGTCACCAGATCTCAATCCAATAGAGGAGCATCTTTGGGATGTGGTGGAACGGGAGATTCGCATCATGGATGTGCAGCCGACAAATCTGCGGCAACTGTGTGATGCCATCATGTCAATATGGACCAAAATCTCTGAGGAATGCTTCCAGCACCTTGTTGTATCTATGCCACGAAGAATTGAGGCAGTTCTGAAGGCAAAAGGGGGTCCAACCCGTTACTAGCATGGTGTACCTAATAAAGTGGCCGGTGAGTGTATTGTATATACTACTAGTATACAGACACCGCCGTACTGATCCTATACAGTGTTGGCCAAAAGTATTGGCACCCCTGCAATTCTGTCAGATAATACTCAGTTTCTTCCAGATAATGATTGCAAGCACAAACTCTTTGGTATTATTATCTTCATTTAATTTGTCTTTAATGGAAAACCACAAAAAGAATTGTCAAAAAGCCAAATTGGATATAATGCCACAGCAAACGTAAAAAGGGGGTGGACAAAAGTATTGGCACTGTTTGAAAAATCATGTGATGCTTCTCTAATTTGTGTAATTAACAGCACCTGTTGCTTACCTGAGGCACCTAACAGGTGGTGGCAATAACTAAATCACACTTGCAGCCAGTTGAAATAGATTAAAGTTGACTCCACCTCTGTCCTGTGTCCTTGTGTGACCACATTGAACATAGAGAAAAGAAAGAAGACCAAAGAACTGTCTGAGGACTTGAGAAGCAAAATTGTGAGGAAGCATGAGCAATCTCAAGGCTACAAGTCCATCTCCAAAGACCTGAATGTTCCTGTGTCTACCGTGCGCAGTGTCATCAAGAAGTGTAAAGCCCATGGCACTGTGGCTAACCTCCCTAGATGTGGACGGAAAAGAAAAATTGATGAGAGATTTCAACGCAAGATTGTGCGGATGGTGGATAAAGAACCTCGACTAACATCCAAACAAGTTCAAGCTGCCCTGCAGTCCGAGGGTACAACAGTGTCACCCCGTACTATCCAGTGTCAGCGTCTGAATGAAAAGGGACTGTATGGTAGGAGACCCAGGAAGACCCCACTTCTTACCCAGAGACATAAAAAAGCCAGGCTGGAGTTTGCCAAAACTTACCTGAGAAAGCCAAAAACGTTTTGGAAGAATGTTCTCTGGTCAGATGAGACAAAAGTAGGAAAAGGCCTCAACATAGAGTTTACAGGAAAAAAAGAGGCCTTCAAAGAAAAGAACACGCCCCCTACAGTCAGACATGGCGGAGGTCCCTGATGTTTTGGGGTTGCTTTGCTGCCTCTGGCACTGGACTGCTTGACCGTGTGCATGGCATTATGAAGTCTGAAGACGACCAACACATTGTGCAGCATAATGTAGGGCCCAGTGTGAGAAAGCTGGGTCTCCCTCAGAGGTCAGGGGTCTTCCAGCAGGACAATGACCCAAAACACACTTCAAGTCAGCACTAGAAAATGGTGGTGAGAGAAAGCCCTGGAGACTTGTAAAGTGGCAGCAATGAGTCCAGCCCTGAATCCCATAGAACACCTGTGGGGGAGGGGGAGAGATCTCTTGGTGGCAGTTTGGAGAAGGCCCCCTTCACATCTCAGGGGGGACCTGGAGCGGTTTGCCAAAGAAGAATGGTCTAAGATTCCAGCAGAGCCTTGTAAGAAACTCATTGCTGGTTACCGGAAGCGGTTGTGCGCAGTTATTGTGTCTAAAGGTTGTGCTACCAAGTATTAGGCTGAGGGCGCCAATACTTCTGTCCGCACCATTTTTGGAGTTTTGTGTAAAATGATCAATGATTTGACTTTTTTTCATTCTCTTTTGTGTTTTTTCATTGCAAGCAAAATAAATGAAGATATTACCAAAGAGTTTGTGCTTGAAATCATTGTCTGGAAGAACACGAGTATTATCTGACAGAATTGCAGGGGGGCCAATACTTTTGGCCAACACTGTACTAGGTTGGACCCCAATAAGGGGGGGGGCTGCTGTACTACCTGATGGTGGAGGTTGTAGTTTCCCCTGGGGAGCTTCCAGTTCGAGAGAAAACCTCTCTATTCTGAGTCGGTGTGATGGTGTTCGGTAGGACCTTCATGGTAATAGCAGGAATGGCTCAGGAAGGCAGTGCTCTTTGGGCGTCTTCCAGCCTCTCCCAGCTTCCTGGGGGACATCAGCAGCCTGATGGACATCTGAGGCTTGTGACGAACCTGAGTCTTCAGGCACAGGCCTCAGCAGTCCCCTGGGACAGGTAATGTCACCCAGGAGGCCGGGAGAGGCAGGAAGATGCCCAAAGAGGACTGTGAGGAGCCCAGGAGATGTGAGGGAAGGTAAGTATCAGAGTTTATTATGTTTCTGACCTTCCTGAGTCCTCTATTATACACTTAGATCTAAAGAGACCCCAGAGTATAATAGTGATTTGTGGGTGGCAAACTAAAAACTTTGAGTTTGGTTGAACCTTAAATTTTTGGAAAATTTGTAACTTGCCCGGCTCATTGCAAACCATTCTGCTCATCTCTACCAATAATATCACGGTCAACAGGAAACAAATGAAGACAATTGATTATGAGTGATAATTTTAATAAATCTGTATTTTATTGAGCAAACACTCAGCATTCCAGCATGTACAGCATAATGAGGAGACAATTCAGGCTCTGTTCACACTCTAGATATGGTTTAGATTCATAACAGATACCACAATGTCCCATTGGATCACAACCCAGACCTTATTACTTGTAATGGAGCCCATTGTGGTTTCCACGTAGTATATTACTCTTGCATCTGCCGGCAGTGTGAACTGAGGCTTATAAGGTAGGTCCAATAAATATAGACAAAAATGAACACAAAACATAAAAATGGACTCATTCTGGTAATAGAGAAACATATAAAGAAGATTCTACGTCACTAGAAATAAATAAGTACAAGGCGTAAATATAAAAGGCGAACAGACCGAGAAAGAGCCACAAGACGCCAAGGTAAGACTGTCATGTAGACAAGGACTGAAAGGCCACCATCTCTAAAAGATGGCAGAGAGTCTCATGGCACTGGCTTATCATGAGTATGGTCACCCCTGAGAAGATCATTTCCTTCACCCATGAACAGGTAGGTCAGATCACCATTTGTTCTACAGTAAGTGTTCCATAATCTTTGAGTGTAAACCTTCCAATAATCTTCTAGATAACTTATTGACCACTTCATCCTTCCGACTTATCTACTACTAATACTTACATGGCAAAGAGCCCTTTAGGCCCCCTCAGTCAGGAGGGCCCGGCAGTGACTGCTGCTTCTGCACCTCCTATATATACAGCCTTATGGATAACAAGGCCTACATATAATGAAACATTCATACCTGTATACTATAGTCATGTAGAGGAGTAAACACACGGGGGGGATAGTCATCCAATCCCCTTCACCACAAAAGTGGCGACTTTTCCGAACGTTGGTTTGGGTGATACATCTCCCACACCATATTCATCAACTTTTTCCTTTAGTAAGACTCTTTGTAGAAGAATGAATTTTAATGTATTTTAGTAAAAATACTCTATTACAATAAATATATTCTATAACTTTGGCCCAAGCTCCAACATGGGGCCCAGATACAGCAGCAGGGATGAGGCTCAGCAGAAGACAACCCCATGTAGGGATGATATTAGAAGCACCATGTACTTCTGACTGTACATTATGGTCTTGCTATAACCTTTACACCTAGAAGATCCATCGGATACATGACCTCAACACCAAGACATGAGTGAGTTGGAGTTAAGTCTAAGATTGTCCCACCTGAGTTGTGCTTACATGTTGGGACTGTACAAGCTACGAGAAGATGAGTCCTATCAACTTCCTGGAACCATTCTTATATTTTAGTGTGCTCCTTGTTGGTTGTTTTTTATATTGTTTCTTGGTTTTAATTTGTATCAGATATAAAATCAAACAATACGGAGTCTTATCACACATACTAGAAGATGGGACAGTGGCTTGCTCAGTTGTAGCTTCGAGTTTCGTCAAGGCTTCATCCACCATCTATTGGAAAAATGTTCTTTGATCTAAAGTCTTCTTCTTCAATAGATCCTAATATAATAAAAATTCTGTGACAAAACAGGTTTCAGGATGATGACTAAAGTTGGATCTTGCCAAAGAGAAGATACTGGGTCATTTGTGGTTCTCTACTTTTTGTAGGACACCTCAATAAATGTGTGACGTTAAGGTACTTGATTAGTAGGAATATCTTGGAAAGGTTATCAAGGCTTAGTGAACATCTCAAAAAGACCACCTCTTTCTGATGACCAGAATCTCAGTTCCACCATATATTACACCTACACGCCATCTTCTTTGATAAGACCACCAGCCTAGAAGACTACCTTTCATTGAAATTTTGGTTGGTTGTCAGAAAGTGGGTTCACTTTATGTTCTTCAATTTTCAAGATAGTCAGTAGATCCATGGTCCAACCCAACATGGTCTCAGCTTTTCATGAAAGTCACATGTATCTTACCCAACATTAGGTAAATACTGGACTTATTCAGCTATTGTCCAGCTTGGGCCTTCACCTGATGGTGGTCTCCAGTCAATAGACCAAGTAATTGAGTATCCGGCCTCCAGGAGACATCTTTCATGCAGAGGATAGAGTCATTCTTCACTGCACTGCTGAGACTTTTTAATGGTCCCACCAAATGGCCTAAGCTTCTAAAACATGATCCAGTTATTGAAGACGTCTTATACAAGTATTTCCCAGGAGAGAAGGAAGACTCGACTTAATCTCTATTCCGACGTGTTCTTCTTCCACATAAGGATCTGTAAAATAGAAGGAGACATTTGTGATGACCAGAAGACTCCGCTCTAAAAGTCTGGTCGTAGATTCCTAATCTTAGTTATAGTATAAAGAGCAGTAATGGATCTAGTAGAGGAGATATTAGGTACAAGATGTCAGCGACTTACCTCCTCATCTTCTTCCTCAGGCTTCACGTTACATGAAGAGACAATAAGATCCATGATAGACTGATCAAGTAATTTTATCAGTCACATTTAGAAATGCAAAAAGAAATTGCTAAATGTCTTACCTAATCTTTTTGTCAGGGATTTCGATGGATGTAGAATCTTGACTTTCTAAAATGAGAACAGAAGAACCAGAGTTTTATCACATCCATACTATATACGGTACGTTTCATTGGGCTTGTGTCCAACTACAACCCGATCCCCCATAGATAAGGAGAATGATTTACAGAGAATTATTAGACGTTGGACGTTGCTGATGTTGTTGACTTACCGGTATCTTGAGCAGAAGGTTGCAGGTTCTCCGTCTCAGAGACAAAATCAGCATTTTCGCCACCTGCGTAACAACCAAATTTTGTTCTAAGAAATTAGGCAATGCAATGTTAAGAAAGTGGCGCCACCTGCAGAGCGCCATATGCAAGGCAACAAGGATTATGCTGACAACCCATATAAGTGGAGGCCCAGGGAAAGTGCAGAAACAAACATTGATACTCGCCTTCCCTCAACTTTCCTTGGCTCCTTCACAGAGTCTTGAGCTTCCTGAGGGCCCTACTTGGTCATCTTCTGGCCTTTTATGTGTTGGCATGGCCCTAGGGCATTGCTGAGGCCTGTGTTTGGGTCTTAATGGTCTTGTGGGGTGCATTAATATCATGATACTTTAACACAAGTGTCATGACATCAATATGACCCTTGAGAACACAAAGGTCCAGTCTCGGGCCTCAGCTGGATTGGCAGGTCCAGGGAGAAAAGAACCCCCGACTAAGTTCTAAACCTTGTAGGCCATTTACCACATTAGGCTTACGGCCTACAGGTTCTGGTCAGCTTGACTGTAGTTAGTAGATACTTCTCTGCTTCTCCATCTCCAGGTGCTCATATCTCACAGCCGTGCACCTGAAGCAGGGGATGAAACGCATCGGGAAGCTGTAAAGGGGTCAATAACGTTTGTTGGAAAGTTTAATGATTAAAGTTTACTGTATGGGGACACTGGTGGTGGACATTAAATTATGTGGGGACATTGGTAGGGGACATTAAACTATGTGGGACCAATGTACAAGGACACTGGTGAAGGACATTAAACTATATGAGGCCACTGTACGGGGGCCCCGATGGGGGACATTAAACTATGTGGGGCCATTGTAAGGGGACACCGGGGACATTAAACTATGTGCAGCCACTGTACAAGGGCAATAAACTGTATGCATGGGTGAGGGACCTTTAGCTGTCGGGGCCCTGGGCAATTGCCCAGTTTGCCCCCCCCTGACGCCGCCCTGCATGGGTGAGGGACCTTAAGCTGTCGGGGCCCTGGGCAATTGCCCAGTTTGCCGACCCTGCATGGGTGAAGGACCTTAAACTGTACGGGGACACTGGAAGGAATGAGTCCTGTCGAGTAAATATTTTTCTATTTGAAGGCCATTTTCCTGGCAGAGTTGTAGAGCCCTGATTTAGAGATAGACGTACCATGTCTGCATGTGTTCCCCTTCCAGCAAATCCACACCATCAGCACAAATACTGATAACACTGTTATGACAGCGATAATAATGACAGTGCGACAAGTAAGACAAGGACTTGGTATCCCTTCTGTAAGAAAGAAAAAGACATAAAAATTCATATAACCCCATGTAATAAAGCAATGACAATATAAGACATATCATAAGACCTGGAATAGTCAGTGTCATCACACAGATGTATCAGGGGGCGCTGACCAGAGGGAGCAGACGGCACGTAAACAAGTGACCTATAATACTACACCTCTCTGGTTCATAGAGACTAAGACTACCCCGAGGTATCCACCACAGTCTGCCACAAGGCAGAAGGGACTTCGTGTCTCAGGACCCAGGTTGCAACCCCAGAACAAGGTGCCATAAAATAGGTGCACTTGCAGGTAAAGCACTAGCAATGGGTGAACTGATTTGGATAGAACTGAATTTGACCCAAAAGTTTCAGGTTTGGTCTGAACCTAAAAATTGGTTTCTGTCACCCATGAAATACTATTATACTTTTTGATCCCCTTAGACCCCAATGTATGATCAATGGAGGCCCAGGGGAGGTGAGTAAAAAAATAACCAACAGTTATACTCACCTTGCCTCACCACTCTTGGCTATGACATTAACTAGAGGCTGGAGTAGACGCTAGGGACCACTGGACATCGTAAGGATGCCCAGGAGAGGTGAGTATAACTATTTCTTATGTTTACTTTCCACCCCAGGGCCCCCAGGGAGATTATAGAATACAATAATAGCACTTCTGGTCCCAGAAAGCCAAACCTCATGCATATTCATTCAAACGAATCTCCTGGGGTTTGCCCATCTCTACTAAACACTAGACTGGAAATTTCATTGCAGACATTAGAGTAATACACAAGCCAGGGTCAGAAACCAGGAGAGCACGAGAGTAGCCAAAACAAAAGCAGAGGAATATCAGAAGTCCAGGCCACGGTTGAGTTCAGGAAAGTCACAGATAAAGCCAAATCAGCAAGAGAGGAGATAACAAAGAGAGCAAGCCGAAATCAGTAAACCAAGGAATCAGCAGAAAACAGGGACAGATACTGGGAGTGAGTGCTGAGAACATAGAGCCTGGAAAACTAATGGAATCACAGGCAACTGAGCAAGGAAAGTGTCAGGTTAAAATACCCCACCTTAGCCCTGGATTGAACTCCAGTCCTCATTTGTTCTGCATCTCAAATCTTTGAAGGATCAAGTCTTTGAAGGATCTGTGAAAATGGGTCCCAGATGGGAGTAAAATTGTATGTGAAAATATTCAGATGTCTATATATAGCCTAGAGAAGGCCACATACTTGGTACTGGTAAGAAGAGTCTAAGGCCTAAAAGGACTAAGGTCTCCTGTGAGTCTTCAGGGACTGATGTTCCTGTAATATTATACACAGTACATGACATTTTTTACTATAAAATTAATAATTTAGTTTTTATTAGACTTTAATCATTGTAACTAAAGTGAATACGCACCAAGAACCGTGAGCTGAAACGTCTCCATTACCAATATACCACCCATCAAAGTGGCTTCAGCAATGTAGACTCCATTATCCTTCTCAGTCAGATGTTCGATGACCAGGACTCTTCCATGATGGGCCAGCTTATATCTAGTGCCGAGTCTGTCCGCAATATGGCCATTCCGAAACTTTGCAATCTGCCATTCCTTTTGTGGATTTTTATGGCTCCAAGTAACTTCAACTACAGGTTTATCAAATGATGTTACCAAGTTAACGGAGGAATGTACGTGTCCAGATATGGCGGTATGGCGTGTTGATTCCGCTGTGACAAAACACAATGAATGGGGAAATTTTCATTACTGCCTGTTATACCTATAGCACCCCCTTTCCAGGTTGATGGAGACCCAGACCAAGAATAAGGGGGACTGACATAGGGATTCTATGTGCAACTCCTAATAGAAGTCTATTGATGCATACAGGTTGTGGAACTAAGGGGCGAAAACACAGCCAAGAAAAAAAGAGTCAGTGATGGAAATGTAAGAAAATTGGGTAAATATTACAGGAAAGAGCCGGGTATGTAGTGCAATGGGAAATCCCACTGTAAGAAATGAATTGGCACTGAGATTGTCCATGTCACAATACAGAATTTCCTTTGTGGTTGCCCGAATTCTCTAGATATAGGCCACCAGAAGGTCCAGCATTTACACTCATTGCAGCTGCTGGAAGGAGATACAGTGCTGAAGCCAGGGTAGTTAGGAATGTCACAGGTGTGTCTGGACATATAAGGGCCAAGGAGATCAGGACCAGACCAGGGAAAATACCACAATGTAGCACAAAATGATGAGAAAGTTCAGGACAGAATACATCCCTATAAGTACTATATATCACAGTGCAACACACAATACATCCCTATAAGTACTACAGTCCTATGAAAAAGTTTGGGCACCCCTATTAATCTTAATCATTTTTAGTTCTAAATATTTTGGTGTTTGCAGCAGCCATTTCAGTCTGATATATCTAATAACTGATGGACACAGTAATATTTCAGGATTGAAATGAGGTTTATTGTACTAACAGAAAATGTGCAATATGCATTAAACCAAAATTTGACCGGTGCAAAAGTATGGGCACCTCAACAGAAAAGTGACATTAATATTTAGTAGATCCTCCTTTTGCAAAGATAACAGCCTCTAGTCGCTTCCTGTAGCTCTTAATCAGTTCCTGGATCCTGGATAAAGGTATTTTGGACAAACAATTCAAGTTCAGTTAAGTTAGATGGTCGCCGAGCATGGACAGCCCGCTTCAAATCATCCCACAGATGTTCAATGATATTCAGGTCTGGGGACTGGGATGGCCATTCCAGAACATTGTAATTGTTCCTCTGCATGAATGCCTGAGGATTTGGAGCGGTGTTTTGGATCATTGTCTTGCTGAAATATCCATCCCCGGCGTAACTTCAACTTCGTCACTGATTCTTGAACATTATTCTCAAGAATCTGCTGATACTGAGTGGAATCCATGCGACCCTCAACTTTAACAAGATTCCCGATGCCGGCATTGGCCACACAGCCCCAAAGCATGATGGAACCTCCACCAAATTTTACAGTGGGTAGCATGTGTTTTTCTTGGAATGCTGTTTCTTTTTGGACGCCATGCATAACGCCTTTTTTTTATAACCAAACAACTCAATTTTTGTTTCCAAAATGAAGCTGCCTTGTCCAAATGTGCTTTTTCATACCTCAGGCAACTCTATTTGTGGCGTACGTGCAGAAACGGCTTCTTTCTCATCACTCTCCCATACAGCTTCTCCTTGTGCAAAGTGCGCTGTATAGTTGACCGATGCACAGTGACACCATCTGCAGCAAGATGATGCTGCAGCTCTTTGGAGGTGGTCTGTGGATTGTCCTTGACTGTTCTCACCATTCTTCTTCTCTGCCTTTCTGATATTTTTCTTGGCCTGCCACTTCTGGGCTTAACAAGAACTGTCCCTGTGGTCTTCCATTTCCTTACTATGTTCCTCACAGTGGAAACTGACAGGTTAAATCTCTGAGACAACGTTTTGTATCCTTCCCCTGAACAACTATGTTGAACAATCTTTGTTTTCAGATCATTTGAGAGCGGGCTGTCCATGTTCGGCAACCATCAAACTTACCTGAACTTGAATTGTTTTGTAGAATGAAATGGTCCAAAATACCTTCATCCAGGATCCAGGAACTGATTAAAAGCTACAGGAAGCGACTAGAGGCTGTTATCTTCGCAAAAGGAGGATCTACTAAATATTAATGTCACTTTTCTGTTGAGGTGCCCATACTTTTGCACTGGTCAAATTTTGGTTTAATGCATATTGCGCATTTTCTGTTAGTACAATAAACCTCATTTCAATCCTGAAATATTACTGTGTCCATCAGTTATTAGATATATCAAACTGAAATGGCTGTTGCAAACACCAAAATATTTAGAACTAAAAATGATTAAGATTAATAGGGGTGCCCAAACTTTTTCATAGGACTGTATATATCACAGTGCAGCACAAAATACCTCCCCAGAAGTACTATACATCACAGTGCATTGCCGGGAAATATAATAAAATAACATGGAAGACAATTGACCCCGTAACTCAAGGGAGTACAGACATGCAAAACACGTGACCTGTGTGAAGAGACAGAACACATACCAAGCACTGAACATGATCACTCACCGACCACAAGCAGCGAGGCAACAACCACGTGGAACGTTACCGGCTCCATACTGAATGAATGGGAGAGAAATGAGATCAGCCAATCCATGTCTTCTCCGCCTACCAATGAGGTATCTCCTCACGCTACACGTCACGTGTGCTACAGGCCCTCCCCTACTACAATAGCGACCACCATGACGAACTTCACCACGCGTTTCACAGTGACAGCTCGAGAGTCGCCCTACAATGAGACCACTCGATGTGCTTTTTGTGTAGTCTGAGTGTCTTTTGTTTCTTTTGTCGGTAACATCCCCTCCTGCCGGGTCTGCTAAGGGGTTAATAATGGCAGGACTAGTTATACTATAGCTCTCGCTTCTGCACACAGAGCCTCCTCCCGATTCTTCCCCGGGCTTGTGAATAGGGCTCAGGATGGACTCCATTCAGGAAAACCAATAAAGCCCGTCAGAAGTTTTTAGTAGAAGACAGCAAATTAAATCGGATCACGATTATATACGGATATACGCTTTAACCCTTTCCTGTGATCGAAGCCACGGTATATTTTTGAGAACAGAGCCGGAAGTAGAAATGAGCGAACCCATTTAGATTGACCCGGATGCAAGCCAAATATAACAAATACATTGACCGAAAAAATTGCAAAGAAATAAAGATTATACTCAGCCCAATTGTGTCTTGTGTTTCTTGCGGTTGGTTGATCGCCACCTGTGTATGTTCTGGTTTTGCCCATTGGCTTGGAGCGACGTGCATAGAAAATCCTCAATAGAAGAAGAATCCAGCAAAACCACGGTGGAATATTAGAAAATTCTTCTCCTTTATTAATTACATCTTCATAGTAAAAAAACACAATGGCGCGCCCCTTATTTGCAGATAATACTTGTTCTGAAATAAAAAAAAATAATTGTGATGTAACAAAAAATTGACAACCTGTATAATGTACTCATTGAATTCTGGACCAAAAGGTGTGCAGAAAATGAGACAATGCCAATGCTTCTCCCCCTCCCTCGCCAATATGGTCATGGCGTGGTGGGAGGAGAGGCATTTATATAATAATAACAACCCATTCAGAAACCAGATACTTTGGTATGGTCGGTATATTGATGACTGCCTACTAGTATGGATGGGGAATACAGAGTAGATCAGTGGCGGATCCAGGGTTTGCGAGGCCCTGGGCAATTGACTTTGGCGGAGCCCTACGCGCAGCGCGCCGCAGCAAATTAAGCCCAGCCCACTTTTATGTTGACTCCGCCCATTCTCATTCATTTTTCATGTGATTCCACACAGTATAATCCTCCTACAGTCACCCGTAAATTATATGTCCCCCCTCCATCTCTCCCCCATTTTCATATACACCCTTCATCTACCCCTAGTTTCATGTCCCCCCCTCTATCTATGTCCCCAGTTTAATGCCATTCTACCCTTTTATCTGCCCACAGTTTCATGTCACCCCCCGTCTCTGCCCCAGTGTCATGCCGTTCTCCCCCCTTCATCTGTCCCAATGTCATGCCATTTTCCCCCCCTTCATCTGCCCCAGTGTCATGCCATCCCCCCTTCATCTGCCCCAGTATCATGCCATTCTCCCCCCTTCATCTGCCTCAGTGTCATGCCATTCTCCCCCCCTTCATTTGCCCCAGTGTCATGCCGTTCTCTCCCCCTTCATTTGCCCCAGTGTCATGCCGTTCTCGCCCCTTCATCTGCCCCAGTGTCATGCTGTTCTCTTCCCCTTCATTTGCCCCAGTGTCATGCCGTTCTCCCCCCTTCATCTGCCCCAGTGTCATGCTGTTCTCTTCCCCTTCATTTGCCCCAGTGTCATGCCGTTCTCCCCCCTTCATCTGCCCCAGTGTCATGCTGTTCTCTTCCCCTTCATTTGCCCCAGTGTCATGCTGTTTTCTCCCCCTTCATCTGCCCCAGTGTCATGCCGTTCCCCCCTCCCCTTCATTTGCCCCCCAGTTTCATTGGGCCCCCTCCATCTCTGTCCTCAGTTTCATGCCGTTCTCTCCCCACCCCCTTCATCTTCCCCAGTGTCATGCCATTCCCTCCCCTTCATTTGCCCCCCAGTTTCATGGCCCCCTTCATTATGTTCCACCTTTATATTTAATACAAAACAAACACTTACACTCACCTTCCATCACTCACCTTCCATCGTTCTCCCGACGCTCCTCTCTCCAGTCACATACGCGATTAAAGCAGGAGCTGTGACCTCAGCTCCTGCTTACCTGCGGCCCGTCTTGCGTGTGTAAGCGTGATGTGATGACGTCATCGCGCCTACACATGCAAGCCGGGCCGGAGCTTTAAAGCAGGAGCTGAGGTCACAGCTTCTGCTTTAATCGCGTATGTATTCAGCTCATCGGCGGACGGACGCCGATGAGCTGAAATCGTGACAGGCAAGTGCCGGGGGGCCCCCAGAGGCTCTGTGGGCCCCGGCACTTGCCCGACTATGCCGAGCTGACAGGGACAATTTTGTTAGGGTCGGGCCGCGGGGCCCCGCTAAGCGCGGGGCCCCGGGCAGTTGCCCGGCTCGCCCGGCCCTGGATCCGCCCCTGGAGTAGATTCCTAAATGTATTGATTACATAAATGACAACTTGCATAACTTGAAGTTCACTTATGTCATAGGGGGACAATGCATCAGTTTCCTGGATGTATTTTTGAAAGGTGTTTATAGAGAATTACAGAAAGCCCTCTGCAGGTAACACCTTGCCGCCTGCGCGCAGCATGCACCCTAAACACACTAAAAAATCACTGCCCGTGGGCGAATTCCTAAGAATAAAAAGAAATTGCACCAGACAAGATTCTTTTGAAAGGGAGGCCGCTATAGTTAAACAGAGATTAAAGGGGTATTCCCATGTCTCATACTCGCTAGTCTTCGCTGCAGTAAATTCTTCTGTCTTCTGGCTTTGTTGTGTCATTGGCGGGCGGGGTTACATATGGAAAGCCAGCGGCGAGAAGTCGTCGCTTCTATGCCGCTGGCCCTGTGTGTGCGCTGCCGATGCACTAGGCATCGGACGTACAGCCTTCACAATGTAATACAGACCCGGCATCCGCTGTAATAGAGAGGCGGATGCCGGGGAGTGTAGACGCCAGCACAGGTGAAGCCAGCAGCCGCAGGAGCGATGCTGTTATTCCACTCCTCGGCCCCCTCCCCCTACCCTCCGGAATATCAGCATCGCTCCTGCCGCTGCTGGCTTCACTTATGCCGGCGTCTACACTCCCCGGCATCCGCCTCTCTATTACAGCAGATGCCGGGTCTGTATTGGCGGCCCCCCCCCCCCCCAAAGTGGTGGGCATATGAGTCATTTCTTTCCTTGTTAATGTTTGACGGGGGAAGATAAAATCACATGCCCGCGATTACGTTATACATCATTATATATAAACAAAAAAGCAGAGGCAGCACCGAGCTGCACATAGTGAAGTACCGTTAAGTATACGGAGATGTACGTAATAAGAGAGCTTCTCACCTTAGGAGGTTGTATATAACAACCAATTAATAGGCTTGTAAACCACTTAGAGGGGGGGGGTTATTTCCCCAGATGATGAGACAGCGGGGTCTGTACCACTCTTGGTGTCAGCAAACTGGATGGGGACCGAAAATCAATAAGAACCACCGCGCTCGACCAATTATTCAAACAGTGCTTTATTTCCGAAAGTAGAACACAACGCGTTTCGGGCTTCAGCCCTTTTTCAAGTGCAACAACTGATATTCACCTCACTTCAGTCACAGCTGACTGAAGTGAGGTGAATATCAGTTGTTGCACTTGAAAAAGGGCTGAAGCCCGAAACGCGTTGTGTTCTACTTTCGGAAATAAAGCACTGTTTGAATAATTGGTCGAGCGCGGTGGTTCTTATTGATTTTCGGTCCCCATCCAGTATACATCATTATATATCATGGTTTTAGTGAAAGGGATTTTTATATCCCTCAATCGGTGAGGAAATGGATGTATACCTTTAAATGATGGTTTATTAGTGGGTCTATTATGGAGTAATATTCAGTTTATGAACCTACCTTTTTTCCGGTGATAACTCCATGATCTTCTTTTCTCTCCTCTTCTTTTGCATTTGGAGTTCGTTGACCAATGACGTTTGAATGTGGGGAACATGTGATGTAAATGGGAGCATGCGCAATATTGCCTGCGCGATACACAATCTCCGTCTTTGATGTTGGCACAGGAGGACGAGTACAGTGCAAGAGGAGCATGCGCAGTATAACCCACACGTCATACGTTCTTCATTGTTAATGTGGGCAATGCGTTGTAAAAGGAACATGGGTGATGCAGCCTACACGTTATAGGATCACCATTTCTGATGTGGACACAATAGGACGAACATATAACATGAAGATCGTCAGCACAGGCACATCCATCTATTTGTGCAACGTTCGAACATTTCATCTTTTATGGATGTATCTATTGGAACTGTTGAAACATTTATTCCCGCAAGTCCCCATGGAATGAGATTGCCTTGAAATTATAAATTGGCGTTTTGTTTGTCCTTTATATCTGTTTGTATTAAGTGTATTGATGAGATTAAGGAATTCTCATTTGTGTATGTGTTTTCTCGTGGTATTTTATATATATTCACCCAGTGTTTGTTTGTTTTTCTGTTGTTTTTGGTCTTTTTATATATGACATGGATTGTGTTACTCACGTCACTTGTGATGTCTAATGGGTTAACATGAGTTAGTATAGGAAGACAGGTGTTTGTCCAATTGACATCATTACAAGTAGCGTGGACACCACAACATTTGCTGTTCAGACTCTGAGGAACGAGGAGATCCGAAACTCGTCAGTCTGACGCATCATATCCATGTTGTGTGCACCATTTTGTTTTTTACTATGAAGATGTAATTAATAAAGGAGAAGAATGTTCTATTATTCCACCATGGTTTTGCTGGATTCTTCTTCTATTGAGGATTTTCCAAATATAACAAAGGTTTCGTGTTCGAACATGAAACTCTTTGGATCCCAAAGTATAATAGGTGGAGGCCAAGGGGAGGTCTAAAAATAACAAACATGTCACTACCCGAACCTCTGCTAGGCCTCCTCAAAGAGTTCTGTACTCTCCCTCGGGCCTCTTCTGGCCTCCTGGGTGACATCATGTGCACTAGGGTCACCACTGAGGTCATGACACTTGGCAAGTCCCATGTGACTGCTGGAGCCCAATCACAGAGCTCAGTGCTAACTCTGGGCACATGATGTCACCTAGGAGAACAGAATAGGATGGAGAGGGAATGCCAAACACCATGAGGAGGCCCAGAAGAGGTGAAGGAAGGTACGTATCATGGTTTTATCTTCACACCTCCCCGGACCTGAAGAGAGCCCACAGTATAATAATTTCACTTTCGGTTCTATCCGAACAAGTTCGGGCCGAAACGAATTGAGGGGTCAACTTGTCTGAAACTGAAACGAAATGATTTTTTAGAGGTTTGGCCATCTGTTATCGAAAGTTATATAACTATGCACACAAGATAAATCACCAGCGAATAATACAATGGCAGATACCTGGTCCTTATGAGGTCGGACTAATGGGTTAAGCCTTATATACATTCTAGAGAAAAGGGGGTGATTTGAAGTATAGCCTGGATTCAGAGGTACAGGTAGCGGGGGACAGTATGGTGGTGTTTCTTGACCCACTGACTCTATGGGGTAATTTCAATCGTATTGGGGTCTGCAGGACACTGATACAGTTGAAATACCTGGTAGAGGAGGAAGCTCCTGGCTTCCTGCACTGCCATTCTTTATCTTGTAGACCATAATCCACCTCACATCTGCGGCCTACAAGTCTTCAAGACCACAACACCTCTGTGTTCGGCACAGTTGTTCACGGTGACATCACTGCTCGAGGATGTCCATGAGATGCCTACATCAAAACTAGATGAAAAACATGAAAGAAAAACATCCGGCCCCAATCTCCACATACAATATCAAGGTAGATGTCCGGACACCATAAAGGAAACGAATGACGGCTTCATTTATTATGACTGCCAATCCAGCATGTACAAAGTAATAATAACACAATTCAGGCTCTGTTCACACACTACCTGTGACTTATAATCAAATATATACATGATTCAATGTCGCTACAAATAAATAAGTCATAAATCCTATTAATATTATAAATGTGAAAGTTTGTGAGTTTGTGGGTTTGTGTGTTTGGATGTTTGGATGTTTGTTCCTCAATCACGGAAAAACCGCTCCACTGATTTGGCTGAAATTTTCCACAAACATAGCTAATACACCCGATTAAACAATAGGCTACTTTTCGTCACAATAGCGCACATACGTTTGTGCCAGGACCCCCACAAAACCCAAACTCACACCACCATCTCTGCAATCTCACACACTTTGGACCATAGCAAGCCACAAAATTCATATTGCCCTCTACAGCCTCGCCCCTAACCCCACACAATCACATATACATATACTTTACCACTTTGCCCCTCACCTTAACGATACTCCAGGAGGCTCTCTTTAACACTCCGGAGCAGCCATGTTTGCCGACCCCCACCACTCTGACAATCCGCGACACCGCCCACCCATGTCAATACCCCTAGGCGGTCTAATAAATGCAAAAAAAAAAGTTTAAAAAAAGTAAAAAAAAATATAAAAACAAAATAAAAAGGATTAAAAATTCAAATCACCCCCCTTTCCCTAGAACACATATAAAAGTAGTTAAAAACTGTGAAACACATACATGTTAGGTATCCCCGCGTCCGAAATCGCCCGCTCTACAAAGCTATACAAATATTTTTCCTGTTCGGTAAACGCCGTAGCGGGAAAAATGGTCAAAAGTGCCAAACCGCAATTTTTTCACTGTTCTGATTCTGATAAAAATTTGAATAAAAAGTGATCAAAGCAATAACATTTCCCAAAAATGGTAGAACTACAAAGTACACCCGACCCCGCAAAAAAAGACGCCCTATACATCCCCGTACACGCACGTATACAAAAGTTACGGCTGTCGGAATATGGCGACTTTTCAAAAAATAATTTCTTAACACAGTTTTGGATTTTTTTTAAGGGGTCAAAATCTAAATAAAACCAGATAAATTTGGTATCCCCGGAATCGTAACGAAACACAGAATACAGGGGACATGTCATTTTGGTTGCACAGTGAACGCCGTAAAACCAAAGCCCGTAAGAAAGTCACAGAAATGCATTTTTTCTTCAAATCCACCCCATTCTGAATTTTTTCCCTGCTTCCCAGTACATTATATAGAATAAATAATGGTGGCATCATGAAGAAAAAATTTGTCCCAGGAAAAATTAAGACCTCATATGGCTCTGGGAGCGGAGAAATAAAAAAGTTATGGGGTTTAGAAGGAGGGGAGTCAAAAACGAAAATCAAAAAATGCCATCGGCGGTAAAGGGTTAACTTCAAATACTTCTGTCCCAAAGTCACTATGTCACGTTTCTCACAACACCGTATATATAGCAGCTCAAATACAAATTACATTCAACACAAAAGTCTCACGTATTCTCTGAATTACAGAAACAACAAGATACAAAGTTACATTTCATATCCCATACCTTATACACAGTACGAAAACCTTACCCGCGCCTGTATATACCCACTGCTACAATCACCGCAGACGAAGTCGCGGGTACCAGCTAGTTTATAATAAAGACGAGTAAACTGAGAAAGTCGAAAGCATGGACCACATGATACCAAGGTAAGTCATTCAAGTAGAAAATGAATGAAAGGCCACCAACTCTAAAGGATGGCTGAGGGGGCTACATGGCCTGGTTTACCATAATCAGTAATGGTCACCCCTGAGAAGATCAATTCCGTCCTACGGTAAGTGTTCCTCATTCACAGTAATAATCTTTGGTGTAAACCTTCCAATAATGTAACTTATTGACCACTTCTTCCTTCCGTACTATTAAGTGCACTTATATGGCAAGAAGACCTTTAGGCCCCCCTCAGGCACGAGGGCCCGCTTGTGGCTACTGTTCCTACACTCCACATAGATACTCAAACATTGATAAATATCTGTATACTGTAGTCATGGAGGGCGGTAAACAATATTTTTCTTCATTAAACTATATCATATGTGATGTTATGTATAACGTTGGCACATGACATTGATGGACATTAAACTCTGGTTGGCAAGGTCTGAGATGAACACAGGCTCAGACACAGCAGCACCTATGAGGTTGACCAGCAGACAACCCTATGTAGATATGATAGCAGAGAGGGTCACATACTTATATGTATACTATGTTATTGCTTTACACTTAGAAGATCCACCAGATACAGGACCTCCTTGACACAATGACATGGGTGGCTTTGAGTTAACTTGATCTAAGATTGTCCCACCTAAGTTGTGCTTATGTTTTGTGACTGTACAAGTTACGAGAAGACGAGGCCTATCAACATCAGCCACTCTATGGATATCTACTGGAAAAAAAAAAAACATTTCCTAGATTTTAGTGAACACTTTGTCTTTTTGCTGTTGTACACTCATATAATAAGTCCTATCAAGGCCAAAGAATACTGAGTCGTAGCACACACAATGGAAGACAGAACCGTGGCTCGTTGGATGGCACCATTACCTGCCCAGTTGTGGTTCTGGTCAAGGCTTCATCCACTATCCATGCCAAAAATACACTTTGATCAAATGACTTCCTCTTAAATAGAACTTATAACACTGAAACTTCTGTGAAAGTCCAAAAATAATCTTGAGAAGTTGCTTGGCCACTTGTGGTATCCAACGTTGGATCTTCCCAAGGAGAAGTTGCTTGGCCACTTGTGGTGTCCAACGTTGGATCTTCCCAAGGAGAAGTTGCTTGGCCACTTGTGGTGTCCAACGTTGGATCTTCCCAAAGAGAAGTTGCTCGGCCACTTGTGGTTGTCCACTTCATTTCCTTGACTGTCTTTGGAAATGTTACCAAAGCTAAGTGAAACACCTCAAAAAAGACCATGGCATTGATAGGACCAGCCCATCTTCTGGACCAGATCTCCTGTGACGATCTTCATTTCCACCATATAGTACACATACTGGCCATCTTCTTTGAGAAAATCACCAGTCTAGAAGACGACTTTCCAGTGCAATTTTGAATGGTTCATCCCAAAGAGGTTTCACTTTGTAATCTTCCATTATAGTCATGAATCTTTGGTCCAACCAAACATGGTCACAGTTTATAACGATACATTCATCATTGTCGGATAGTGAGGGTTTGTTCTCCTTCATAAGAGTCACTAACCTAATAACAGCGATGTGTACAGGATTAAACACGTGTGCCAACATACCTTTGTGGCTACTTATAGACTTGGCATTGCGGAGGACTTTTATTTTGTATGTAAATGAGCTTGCAAGTGCCTTGAGGGTGGTCCCAAGTCTGGCTAGTGCTCCATCTCTCATGAGTAAATTCATGTGTAGAATGGTGAAACCATCATTAAGACCAATAGGAAGGCACTGGGAAATGTTTCCTTAAGAGTTAGGGAACACTTACTGGGCTTGGCCTTGACCCTTGTGACCATATTTGCATGTGTTATTAGCTCAATAGTCAACAGCATAGGGCAGACTCCCAATTTTAGGGCCACCAAGTGGCCTAAACTTCCAAATCATCATCCAGATATTGAGGAATTATATTCAGTATTTCCCAGGAAAGGTGGAGAACAGGAGGTAGTCTCATCCAGTCCAGCTATTCTGAGCTCTCCAATGTGGATCTGTAAAAAAAGAAGGGTAATAAATACAAATTTATGTAAAAAATAAGCGAAAA
Organism: Leptodactylus fuscus; assembly: GCF_031893055.1. NCBI lineage: Eukaryota > Metazoa > Chordata > Amphibia > Anura > Leptodactylidae > Leptodactylus > Leptodactylus fuscus. The sequence continues at coordinate 142,234,616 of NC_134271.1, forward strand.
TATTTCCATGTGAAAATCTAGAGATGGATGATAAAGGGTCATGGACAAAAAAAAATCCCACTTCCATCTATTGAAGATGGAAACCGATCAGTACATGATCGGAAAACCTAAAGAAAACATAATTGACAATTCCTAATGAGCGCCGCCATGATGGGGCCGGCCTCTGATTATGCGGTCACGTGATCCACCTGGATCAGAGTCTGTTAGATCTGTTGGGTCCTACAGGATCCAGATCAGTAATGGACAGGAGGCTGGATTCCTCCTGTAACTGGGAATAAATGTACCAGCCCCAGTTATAGGGGAAATCAGCCTCCCCCACAAAAAAAAAGTGATCAGATGTCCCCAAAAGTCTATTATGACTTTATGGGGACACAATGTAAAAAAAAATTGAAAATAAAAAGAATGTAAAAGTAAAAAAAAAAATGAAATAAAATAATTAAAAAAATATATAAAATATTATGTCAATAAAATGCCCTTATTAAAGGTTCTATCCCCACCCACGATGACACCATACAAAATAAAAATTACCGTAATGGAGAAGAAAAACTATTATTTTAGAAACAGTTTGTGCTAGTAAATAAATTTAAAAAAAAAAAGAAAAGTGAAATACACAGGTTTTCCCTCCTCTTTTGCTTATAATTTCCAGGATATAAAAAAATGTTTAAAAAAATGTGCAAAAATAAAAACAACATAAAAATAAAGCCCTACGTGTCACCAAAAAAAGACACAGAAAGTAGTTGAATAACCCAATTTATAAAAAATTTTATAGCCCACAAAACTGCACATACAAATATTCCTAAAACGTATCTGGTCTTGGAACAGAGAAATTGGCCCGGTACTGAAGTGGTTAACAGGTATTTTTCAATTTTCATTTTTGCTTTCGAAAAGCCATATCTTTTTTTTACTTTTATGTGTTCTAAAGAGGGAGGCTTTGAATTTTTATTTTTTTTATTTTTTTTTTTAACTGCAATTTTTAAACCCCCTTGTGGTCTTCAACCCAATGGGATCTGATCACTAATATAATACATTGTAATGCATGGTAAAGTCGTGGCACTTCACCTCTATGCAGCCTGTAATAGAAGTCAATAGAAGACAAGTCTGGGAGCCTTCAATAGGCTCTCGGCTATCATGGTAATGAATCGTCAGCCTTGGATCTTGTTCCGGCCGCTGGTGATCCACCCCACAATGGAAGCACCTATGTGAAAATGAAACCTCAGTCAGCTTTGACTGGGATGTCATGGGGCGAAATCCCACGATTAGCACGTTCCCACGATTGCGCCCATTGCCGCACAGCATCTGATGTCTATGGCGCCCGCTCAGTGCCATATTTAAAGTCCCAACATCGGTCGTACTATTATGGCAGATATCGGGAAAGGGTTAATTTTATCTACTTCTCAAAATGAACTAGTGGCTATGAAAAGAACAAGGAGAAAAAGAGACCACAAAAAGAGGTCATCATTAGGGTTGAGCGATCGGGATCGGAAAAGATCGGACCCCGATCGGCGATCGAGTACATTTCACGATCGCGATCGGGTACCAATCCCACCTAAAAAAGATTGGGAATGGAATTCTGATCCCGATCGCCCAACCTTACCTGCACAGAACAGCTACTGCTCCCGGCCGTTGTTCTCTGTTTTTTCCTCTGTCATTCACACACCTGCAGAGCGCCGTACACGCCGCCGCCTCCCTAGGCTAGTGTTACAGATGCTGGGAGAAGGTGGGGCTTGTTGTGGCTTAGGAGAGTGTGGGCGGGTACTAGGAGGGGAGACCTGCAGCGGTTCTGTGCAGGTAACCGGACAGCAGGGGGAATAAGTAGCCGGCGGATTTTTTAATCACTACACAGCGTGGAGTCCAAAAATTGAAGCCTTGAATTTTTGGACTCCATGCTGTGTAGTGAATAGAGTCATTTTTAAAATCCGATTTTCGATCATTAAAAAATCCCATTGACTTGCATTAGGATCGGAATTGGGATCGGGTTTGGATGGAAAATGATCGGAAATCGGATTTTAAAAACGATCCTGAAATCTCAAGATCGGCTCAACCCTATTCATCATCAATAACCTCTTATGAGAACCACCAAGTGGCCAAGAAAGGGATAAAAGCTCTGGAAGAAACGGTCATCTATATCATGGTCATTCCAATGGAGATCTATGTAACCGTTTATGCATTTAATAAATGATATCATCTATTTAAATATTTTATAGATTTTGAAGCCAAACTTGGTACCTTTCTACTGACTATGACTCCACCAAAACTGACTCCAACTCTGACGCTTCAAGTCCGACTCCACAGCTGTCACTGGATGGTGATGAAGCTGTCTTGCTTCCCTAGTGAGATATTACAAAGACAGAGGTGAAAGTAATGAACGGGTCTGTGAGCGGAGACGTCAATCAATACCTAGAATAACAACAACATGGCGCAAAGTAAAGCGCCCAAATCCTATTGATGTTGGTTGTAGAATTCCAAAATACAGATGTGTATAATGAACTATCCTAAGGAAAGATCATCAACTGAAGATTGAGAGTTACAACAGCCTGACATCCCAGAGAGAAGGCAGGTCATATGATCTGACAAGGACCAGGTCGGATCCTCGTAAAAATCTTGGTGCACCTTAATATATCAGTCACTTTGTTGAGGTTACAATCAAAAGTGATCACGTTGGTCGGACAATACGCAATGTAGATAGGTGTAACAATAAAAATCAATAGTCGATGGGTTGGTCGGGAGTCTAGAACATCAATTGTGCTTACCCAAAGGGTAATGGTATCATTGTAGAATAGAGAAGGTCATGTTGGAAGAAATCCCTAAAAATGTACGTAAATATTGGATGAACGTTGGTCAAACCCATCGATTTGTTGACCACCTAATTTATGTTAGTATCTACTTACAGTAGACATTGGGGAAAAAAAATTATGGACTTGTCGAGACAGTTGTGCAGGTGTATGAAGGTGCAGAGAAGAATAGTTGTTAACTGTCCAAAGAGTTGTGGTGTGGACTTTTCTACCTTAGTGAATGGCCTTAACCCAGGAATAACATAGTCAAGGTCAAGACCAATAAGAGAGAGTAGAGTAAGTTTTGTCGATGACCAGAAGACTCCGCTCTACAAGTCTGGTTCTAGATTCCTGACCCCAGCAGAAATGGATCTAGTGGAGCAGATACTTGTCTCCATACAGTAGAGGTACAAGATTTCAGCGACTTACCTCCTCATCTTCTTCCTCAAGCTTCATGCTATATGAAGAGACAATAAGATCCACGTTAGACTGGTTGAGTAATTTTTGCGAATCGCCTTTATATATGCAAAAGGGAATATGATAAAATTCTTACCTCATTTTTTTATGAAGGATTTCGATGAATATAGACTCTTGAATTCCTAAGAAGAGAACAGAAGAATGAGAGTTTTATCACGTCCATAACAGGTAAGGTGAGTTTCATTGGGCTTGTGTCCATACAAAAACCAATGACCCGATCATGGATGAAAATTGGACCACACAGAAACAAGACCAAGGACTAGAAAAGCTCATCACATTCATGTTATCATATCTGTCCAACTCCTGTCCATATATTTTGTGATATCCACCACTTGGGTGCCCTATAAATTGTATTAGACAGAGTGGAGACGAGCCTACCCCTATCCTTTCCTTATAGGTCATGGACATGGATAGTTACGTCAATCTATGGATGGTCTTCTTTAGGCTATGGGCAGTATGAAGATTGGTAACAACAAGTCATTATTACTAGTTGTTAACCACTTATGGTAGAACCTGTCCATAAGCAGTTTCGTTGGAGAAATAGGGACATTTCATGGCGAAGCATCACAATTCCTTGGACATAGTCCTAGATCACTAACATGGCCACCACAAATTGTGTGGTCTCCAGCCTAGTAATGGGCAAACCTCGTGAGATTCATTTTGTGAATATTCATAAGGGTCACTGGAAAGACTTATGTCTGGAAGTGAGATTATTAGACTCTGGGGTCTCTTAAGGCTACAGAGTATATCCGAGGCAAGGCCCGGGTTCATCGCCAACCCAGATGGTTCATTACTCCTCCTCTCCCTGCTCCTTAGAGAAGAGGACACCCAGTTGTCCATACATCGGATTTCCAAGTTTGAGCCTCCAATAGAGGAGACCAGTCTGTAATATTTTGCCGGTGTGATCTTTACCCAACTCCCTTTACCCCAATGGTAATGTTGACTTACCTGTATCTTGAACAGGAGCCGGCAAGTTTTCATCATTTTGTGCACCTGTGAATCACAAGATATTATTATATTACCATAGAGATTACTATAATATGTACATGTATATCCATCTAGAGATAGACGTACCTGTGTCTGGAGACCTTTTACAACATATCCATACCATCAGCGCTGCAAATACGACTAATGCCATTACGGCATAGCTAACAACTGGGATACGACTACGTTTGGACACATCTGTAAGAGAAACAAAGGGGGGGATAAAACAGACATAAAAAGTCCTATCACCAAAATATAATACAAATCATAAGATCACCAATTAAAAAAACCCCATGAAAGTCTCTCTTTCCTCTTTGAGGAAACATCAAATTTCGGATCTGAGGGGTGACAGCCCTGAATCCCCCAAATGCTGCAATCACTATTGATCACGGCATCCAAGGGGGTCAATCCCTTGGATTAACTCCAGTGGCTAGTTCCAGGTCCTTGCTATACAGGGAAGTTATTATTGTGCTACCCACGGTATTATAGTGCTATACTACAGCGCGAGTACTGAAAATTGTCAATCCCTGATCTAGAGTCTACGACCAAACAAATCTAAGGTCTCCCTTCGGACGTTCCTGTACTATTATTAGTATTATACACATCACATGACTTCTTTACTATAGTATTAATAATTTAGTTTTTATTTGACCTTAATCATTGTAACTAAAGTGAATACGCACCAAGAACCGTGAGCCGAAACCTCTCCTTTACCAATGTGCCATTTGGCAAGGTGACTTCAGCAATGTAGACTCCATTATCCTTCTCGGTCAGATGTTCGATGACCAGGGCTCTTCCATCACAGTCCGGCTTATATCTATCATCCAGTCTGTCAGTAATATTGCCATTCTGAACCTTGACAATCTGCCATTCCTTTGGTGGATCTTTACGCCTCCAGGAAACTTCTATTACTTTGTCAAATGAGGTATGAATGATAATAGAGGAATGCAAGGGTCCAGATATGGCGGTATAGGTTGGCGCTTCCGCTACAACAGAGCACATGAAATTTGGACATTATCATTACAATATCCAATGTACAATAAAAGAATCAGAAGAAGTTTCATTTCCCCCATTGTAACTTGTCATAGATAAACCCAATCTCTACGCAGAGCTTTATCGTGGTGGCAATGAAAACCCCAAAATGGCAAAACAGTAGTGAACAAGTGTGAACATCGATTGTAATATCAGTGTAGAGTCACTCCATGGTGGTATAGCTTTTACATGGCATTTTTGGTGTAGCCTCTGTTAGGCAATGTATAGATAAAGACTAATGGACTTGAGGCTCAGAAGATAGAAATGTGAGAAGTCATAGAAATCAAGGTCAAGACTGGCAGCATTCAAGCAGTGCAGGTGACAGGCCTGGGTCAGAACAGGCAGTGAGCAATATACATAGAGAAGAGCGGGTCAGGTCTGAGGTCAAGGCTGACAGTGTTCAAGTAGTGCAGGAGACAGGCCTGGGTCAGGGTAGGCAGTGAACAATATACAAAGAGAAGAGAGGGTCGGGTCTGAGTTCAAGGCTGACAGCGTTCAAGTAGTGCAGGAGACAGGCCAGGGTCAGAACAGGCAGTGAACAATATACATAGAGAAGAGAGGCTCAGGTCTGAGGTCAAGGCTGACAGCGTTCAAGTAGTGCAGGTGATAGGCCTAGGTCAGAATAGCCAGTGAGCAATATACATAGAGAAGAGAGGGTCAGGTCTGAGGTCAAGTGTGATAGCATTCAAGTAGTGCAGGTGACAGGCCAGGGTAAGGGTAGGCAGTGAACAATACACATAGGGAAGAGAGCATCAGGTCTGAGGTCAAGGCTGACAGCGTTCAAGTAGTGCAGGAGACAGGCCAGGGTCAGGGTAGGCAGTGAGCAATATACATAGAGAAGAGAGGGTCAGATCTGAGGTCAAGACTGGCAGCATTCAAGGAGTGCAGGTGACAGGCCTGGGTCAGGGTAGGCAGTGAACAAAACACATAGAGAAGAGAGGGTCAGGTCTGAGGTCAAGGCTGACAGCGTTCAAGTAGTGCAGGCGACAGGCCTGGGTCAGGGTAGGCAGTGAACAAAACACAGATAAAAGAGGGAGAAGTTATGCAAGTCCAAGGTGAAGGCTGGCAGAGCGGCACTGGAAGCATTGAGTGCCAAATTATCTCCATTCCTGCACCAGCGGTTGCATGCCAGGGCCTGATTAGAAATGCAGTGATGTCCCATTCATGTTTAACAGCTGATTGGTAGAGTCCTGATATTCAGACCCCTCCATACTAAAAGTGTTGACCAATTTGTTATCATCAATAAAGTTTCAACCTATCTTCACCTGCATGTCCTAAATCTATTCCTGCATTCACCATCAAGGGCCCTTCCAACTATCACCTGGCTCAGTAAGGCTGCCACGGGGGAAGACCAACACCAACATCAGGCACCATGAAGGCCCCCTCAGCTCTGCACCAACTCAGGAGGTTACCTGGAGGAGATGCTTGAGAGTTTCAGCTATTGTGACAACTACTACTCTCATACTATGAAGGCCTCCAACAAGGTGCTGAACTATTATCTAGAGCAGGGGGATCAGCAAAACTCCAACTGCAGAAAGAACTCTAACTCCCAGCATGCTTCATTCATTTCTATGGTCTTCTAAGATTACATTACATGACGTCTTTACTATAATATTATTAATTTAGTTTTTATTTGACATTAATAATTGTAACTAAAGTGAATACGCACCAAGAACCATGAGGTGAAACGTCTCCGTTACCAATGTACCGTTTGGCAATGTGGCTACAGCAATGTAGACTCCATTATCCTTCTCAGTCAGATCTTCGATGACCAGATGTCTTCCATCATGGCTCAGCTTATATCTATCATCCAGTCTGTCAGTAATTGTGCCATTCTGATACTTAGCAACCTGCGACTCATTCGGTGGATTTTTATGAGTCCAGGTAACTTCTATTACTTTGGCAAATGATGTTACCAATGTAACGGAGGAATTTAAGTATCCGGTATGACGGTGAGCTTCCGCTACAAAAGAAGACATGAAATGGGGACATTACCATTACAACATCCTATGTACAGTGATGAGAAGAGAGGGTCCTGTCTCATGTCCCCCAATGAAACTTGTCATAGATAAACCCAGTCCCCACGCGGTGGTATCTCCACGCAGAGGTACCCAAAAAGTAGTGACAATGAAAACCCAAAATATCAATGTAAAAACAGTAGCGAACATGTGTGACCATCAATTCTAATACTAGCCACCAGGGGCATATTGGGAATGTATAGCACCAGAAAAATTCCCAGTGGCCTAACCAATGGGATATATGAGTCGTTGGACCGGCAGGGTATCTGCCCCGAGGCCCCGTAACCTGGCCATTGCTGCAGCAGAGGCCACCGGGTGGCGCTGACAGTATTTGTTGGTCGAATCTTGTGTGATTTGTCGCCCAAGGTTTGCCCAGTGGTTTTGACAATACCAAACAGGTCCAAAACAAAACTACTTTTATACTCTGGGGTCTCTTCAGAACCCAGAGTATAATGAGCAGACACCCGCGGGAGTAGACAAAAATAACAAACAATGTTACTCAACTCTCCTGGACTACAGTGTGAGATTTTTGGCTGCTACGGGACATAATACTGTGTGCAGGGGCCACTATGGGGGATAATACTGTGTGCAGGAGCCACTATGGGGGATAATACTGTGTGCAGGGGCCACTATGGGACATAATACTGTGTGCAGGGGCCACTATGGGGGATAATACTGTGTGCAGGGGCCACTGAGGGACATAATACTGTGTGCAGGGGCCACTATGGGGTATAATACTGTGTGCAGGGGCCACTGAGGGACATAATACTGTGTGCAGGGGCCACTATGGGGTATAATACTGTGTGCAGGGGCCACTATGGGGCATAATACTGTGGGCAGGGGCCACTATGGGGGTTAATACTGTGTACTGGGGCCACTATGGGACATTATACTGTGTGCAGGGGCCACTATGGGGGATAATACTGCGTGCAGGGGCCACTATGGGACATAATACTGTGTGCAGGAGCCACTATGGGACATAATACTGTGTGCAGGGGCCACTATGGGGCATAATACTGTGTGCAGGGGCCACTAATGGGGCATAATACTGTGTGCAGGGGCCACTATGGGACATTATATTGTGTGGAGGGGCCACTATGGGGGATAATACTGTGTGCAGGGGCCACTATGGGACATAATACTGTGTGCAGGGGCCACTATGGGACATAATACTGTGTGCAGGGGCCACTATGGGACATAATACTGTGTGCAGGGGCCACTATGGGACATAATACTGTGTGCAGGGGCCACTATGGGACATTATATTGTGTGGAGGGGCCACTATGGGGGATAATACTGTGTGCAGGGGCCAATATGGGGAATAATACTGTGTGCAGGGGCCACTATGAGGGATAATACTGTGTGCAGGGGCCACTATGGGGCATAAAACTGTGTACAGGGGCCACTATGGGCCATAATACTGTGTGCAGGGGCCACTATGGGGCATAATACTGTGTGCAGGGGCCACTATGGTATATTATACTGTGTGGAGGGGCTACTGTGGGATATTATAGTCTAGGGTTAATAAATACACAGCACAAGTGTTGCAGTGACGCTAAGTGTATACTAAACTACACAACAGTTATATACATGACACAGGCCGCACCTCTAATGAGGCGAGGTGAAGCGACAGCTTCAGGCGGCACTTTGGAGGGGGCGGCAGCCAGGGCAATTTGATTTTTTTTTCTAAACTAGCGCAGGAGAGGGCTGCCCCGAAAACAAACCGAGCAGCCCTCTCCGTGCTAGTTTACACCTCTGCGGCTCTCCTGAGCGGTCTCTGCAGTCACAGCCGTCTTCTCTGCCTTCTGACGAGAGGCTCCACTTCTGTTACCTCTCGGCTTCTCCTGTACCATATCACAGCACTAGAAGTGGCCACATGCTGCAGTGTGACCCAGACAAGGAAAGCAAGTGTCCCGATCACACTGCAGCATGTGGCCAGTCCTAGTGCTGTGATACTCAGGACTAGCTCAGCAGCAGATAAAGATGGTAAAGATGTTTTGCCCAGGGCCCCATTTCGTCTAAAACCGACCCTGCGTACCGCTACTCTGATGACATCATCCAATGCTATTATATGTAGCAGAGGCTCGGCGGCGTTACACCAACCAAGTCCTGTAGAGAGGAGGAGGAGGGGCGTTATGGGGAAATATCAGACCGTAACATTAACCCTTTAGCTTATAGCAAGTTGCACTGGGGGTGCGGATATACAAAGAAGGAAAGGCACGCGACACATGGACGGCGGTTACACAAGCACTCACCGACCGCAAATAGCGAGGCGACAACCACTAGTAACAGTGTAGACACCATAATGTATGGGCGGCAGAGAAGGAGTACAGCGATCATGCCATGTCTACTCAGCTCCGATACTTCCTCATTCCTCGCCTATGTATGTCGTCACATTACACGTGTGCCACACGCCCTCCCCTACTATCATGGCTTACATCACCATAACAACATGCACCACGTGTTTCGCAATGACAGCCGGAGACGTGACAAAACAGGATCATTCAATGACTTTAGATTGTTTTTTGTAACATCCCCACCTGCGGGGTCTGCTAAGGGGTTAATAATGTCAGGAATAGTTGTAGTGTAGCTCTCGCTTCTTCATACAACTCCTCCGCCCGAAACGTCACCAGGATTGTAAATAGAGATGGGCAAACCGAGTCATTCCGAATTGGGTTCGACCCAAATATCCCAAATCATTATGGATGGACCAAAATGGGCTCTGTGACATGCACTGGGGTTAATTAATATAGTCCGGGGTCTCTTCAGACACCACAAGGAGGTAGCGGAAGGTGAGTATAAAGGTATTGTATAGTAACTCTGCAGCCGCCATTATGCAAAGGGAGAGTCTACCACATTGGCTCCTAGTCGCATGACCATACGTCCACCAATCAGTATCACTTCCTTATCTACGTAGGCCTGATGTCACATTACTTAGGTCCTCCCCTGGTTGGCGGTGTTATGGTGATTTAACAAAACCGTGGTGTTCATGGGGTTAATAAATACACTATAGCTCCTGTTCACACAGCGCCTCCACCCGAGCCCTCGCCAGGCTTGCGAATAGGCTGCAGGTTAGAGTCCTCCACCAAGGGGCGATTCAGGAGAACCCATAAAACCTGTCGGAAGTTTTTAGTGATGAAAGAGAGCACAACTATAGGGTTTAACCCTTTCTTGGGGCGTGCATTAAGAGGCGAAAACTGCGAGGCGCGGACGATTGATACGTTATTCACATGAACGGAGAAATCGGATGTTTTGCAACTTATTGAATATAATGGGCACATTCACATGTCCTATTTTTGCCTCACGGTCCCTATAGAGGTCAATGAGTCTGTTTATAGCAATGTTTGGCTTCAGCCTAAAAAACTATGTGAGGTATAAACGTGAAGTTGGCAGGGAGAAGCTCTCCAGCTGCTAGCCAGTGTTATACGCCAGAAAGGCCAGGATTTTCTTCTGTTGCTGTTTTCTTTTTTTCTGTATACTCACAGTCCTAACCCAGTGTCAGCTTACACCTTTCTACAGCTGTTTGGACTGGTTTTGATAAAACAGACTTGTGTTCTTTGACCCCCAGCAAAGATGATCCTGAATACAAATATGTATGAAAATACTAAATATTGTAATTTTCAGACTATAAGACAAACATTTAATAATCTTCCTAAAATGTGCATGTGTCCTCAATGTCGGATTGGGCTGCCTAGGGTCCACCAGTGGAATTCATTCTGGGGGCCCACTATACAGATAAATGGAAATATTACCAGCCATCAGTGGTGTAACTACTGGGTTAACAGGGGTAGCGGCTGCCACAGGGCCCGGGACATTACAAAAGTTCGCCATTCCTAGTTACGCCACTGTCTGCCATGCAGTTTTATGGGGGCCCTTTAGCTCTATGAACAAGATGGTGATGGGGACCCTCAGTGACAGTAAGGAGACAGGGCCTAAGAGGAAGGATAGTGGCTGACCTACCTAGATGTCAACTCAGTTTACCAATGGGAAAAGGATTTCCCCTGTTCAATATAACTCCAAAAAAGCAGGTGGCACACAAAAAAGAATGTAGAAAAAAGTGAAGTAGGTTTATTGCCTCATGCTGCGACGTTTCGGCTCCAAGAGCCTGTTCCAAGCATAAAACAGCCCCGGCCCTGCAAATAAAGAAGCGCTATGCATCGCCGTACACAGAAGTATGAAAAAGTTACGGATGTTTTGGATTTTTGTTAAGGGGTTAAACTATAAATAAAACCATATAAGGGCTAGTTCACACGTGGGCAAAGGGGCAGATTTAGGGGGGCCCCTATTACAATGGTGGTCTATGTAGACCACCGGGCTTTTTTTTCCGCTAGCGGCGGGCTGCCGCTAGCGGAGAAAAGAAACGACCTGCCCTATCTTCAGGCGGAAGCCGCGCGGCTTCCGCCCCCGGCAGCTCCCTCCTATGTCGGCTCATTCATTTGAGCCGACAGCGGAGGGGAAAGCCGCGACCGTGATGGTCACAGCAGGCGGGTTTTGACAAGAGAGAGACGCGGCTCACCGCATCTCTCTCGGTGTCAAAACCCGCGCGGGCAGTTCACGTGTGAACTGACCCTAAATTTGGTATCCCCAGAATCGTACCAAAGCACAGAATACAGGGGACATGTCATTTTGGCTGCACAGTGAACGTCATACAAACGAATCCCGTAAGAAAGTCACACAAATGCATTTTTTCTTCGAATCCACCCCATTGTGATGTGTTTTCCAGCTCCCCAGTACATCGTACAGAATAAATAGTGGCGACATCATGAAGAACAATTTGTCCCGCAAAGATCAAGACCTCATATGGCTCTGAGAGCGGAGAAATACAAAGGTTATGGGGTTTGGAAGGGGGGGAGTCAAAAATGAAAATCGAAAAATGCCTGAGGTGGGAAGGGGTTAAAGCAATCTGCAGCAATCTCATCCTCCATTTTTTCAGATGGAGACCAAAGTCGGACGTGCAGGACTAATAAAAAGGATTCCAGACGGAGAGAAAGCAATCAGTTTTTTTTTTAACATTGAGGCCTATGGAGGGCCGACCCACAATGCATTGCAGTCCAGTTTGTGTCAGTTTTACAATCCGTTTTCTTTCTGAAGCTTCTCTGCACATGAGCGGAATGAAGGATAGAAGAAGAAGAAAGACTCCATTTTGCAAGCAGAAGAGAAGCTGTAGGCAGCCATGTGAGTAGCTCCCGGATTTTTTTTTGTTTTTGGGGTGGTTGGGGAAGGTTTTGTTATAGTTTAACCCCTTAAGGACCCGGCCATTTTTTGGTTTCGCATTTTCGTTTTTCTCTCCTCACATTTCAAGAGCCATAACTTTTTCATTTTTCAGTTCACAGAGTCACATGATGGCTTATTGTTTGCGGGACAAATTGTACTTTGTAATGGCACCATTCAATATGCTGTGCAATGTACTGGGAAGCTGGAAAAAAATTCAGAATGAGGCGCAATTGGAGAAAAAATGCATTTGCGCCATTTTCTTATGGGTTTAATTTTTACAGCATTCACTGTTTGGTACAAATGACATGTTACCTGTGTTCTACGTGTCAGTACGAACGCGGTGATACCAAATTTATATAGTATTTGAAATTTTTTGATACTTTTAAAAAAATGATAAACTTTGCAAAATAGAAAAAAAAATTTGTGTCATCATGTTCTAACACCTGTAACTTTTTCATATTTCCATGTATGGAGCTGGTTGTGGTGTCTTTTTATGCGGGACAAGATGAAGTTTCTATTGATACCATTTGGGGAAAGATCCGATGGTTTGATCACTTTTTATTCAATTTTTTATAGGAGGCAAAGTGTTGAAAAAAACGCTTTTTGGCTGTTTTTATTTTTTTTGCCGCTACGCCGTTCGCAGTACGGGATAAATGTTTTAATATTTTAATAGTTCAGGCATTTTGGAGCGCAGGGATACCTAATATGTTTATGTTTAATGTTCTTTAATTACTTTTATAGCTAATCTAGGGAAAGGGGGGCGATTTGAACTTTTATATTTTTTTTATTTTTTTAATACTTTTAAAAACTTTTTTTTTTCTTCTGTTACATTTATGATCAGACCCCTTAGGTACCTTGAAACCTAGGGAGTCTGATCGCTCATACTATTCACTGCAATACTACAGTACTGCAGTGAATAGCAGAATCCCAGCACTTCTATTAGATGCTGCCTCTGGCCTGTGGCATCGTCTAATAGATCTAGTGCAGAGACAAGCCTGGAAGCCTTCAATAGCAACCGATCACCGCCCTCTTGTGACGTTCAGGAGGGCGGCGATCGGGGAAACATGGCGGCGCCCATGCCGCCTGCGCTGTTTACACACTGCGGTCACGTTTGACCGCAGTGTGTAAAGGGTTAACAGCAGCGATCGGCTCAGGCACCGACCGCTGCTGTTATTGGCAGGTCCTGGCTGTATTATACAGCCGGCATCTGCCGTGTATGGAGCGAGCTCAGCGTGTGAGCTCGCTCCATACATCCCCATGCGACCCATGACGTACAGTTACGTCAAGGGTCGCTAAGGGGTTAAGCTTATACCCAGCTTTCCCAGAAAGATTGAAGATCCTAATTCTATTTTGGGGAAAGATGGGTCACTATGTACAGCCATAACATCTTGCTAGATTGCAGATCTTTATTGAGTTTCAGGGAAAGCTGGGTCGATACCTGCAGCCATTACATTTTGCTACAGTAATGGCGGTATGTTTTCACCCAGCTTTCCCAAATTGAAGATCTTAATTCTGGTTTGTTTTTTGGGGGGTTTCAACTTTTTTTTTTCCGTTTACAGTTATCTTCATCTTCGGGCTCAACTGTCCACCACCATTTCTACCAACACTCATTCGACTGTTCCACATCTTGAAAAGTAAGTGACCCCCACGTACACGCCAGCAAGTGTGGCTGCTACCAAGCTGTTCCAGAGACAGATGATAGATATAGAGAAATGGGAAAGCTGGGTGGATAAATTGAAAACAAAAATTTATATAGATAGATAGATAGATAGATAGATAGATAGATAGATAGATAGATAGATAGATAGGAGATAGATAGATAGATAGATAGATAGATGACAGATAGATAGATAGATAGATAGATAGATAGGAGATAGATAGATAGGAGATAGATAGATAGGAGATAGATAGATAGATAGATAGATAGATAGATAGATAGATAGATAGATAGGAGATAGATAGATAGATAGATAGATAGATAGATAGATAGATAGATAGGAGATAGATAGATAGATAGATAGATAGATAGATAGATAGATAGATAGGAGATAGATAGATAGATAGGAGATAGATAGATAGATAGATAGGAGATAGATAGATAGATAGATAGATAGATAGATAGATAGATAGATAGATAGATAGGAGATAGATAGATAGATAGATAGATAGATAGATAGGAGATAGATAGATAGATAGATAGATAGATAGATAGATAGATAGGAGATAGATAGATAGATAGATAGATAGATAGATAGATAGGAGATAGATAGATAGATAGATAGATAGATAGATAGATAGGAGATAGATAGATAGATAGATAGATAGATAGGAGATAGATAGATAGGAGATAGATAGATAGATAGATAGATAGATAGAAGATAGATAGATAGATTGATAGATAGATAGATAGATAGATAGGAGATAGATAGATAGGAGATAGATAGATAGATAGATAGATAGGAGATAGATAGATAGATAGATAGATAGATAGATAGATAGATAGATAGATAGGAGATAGATAGATAGATAGATAGGAGATAGATAGATAGATAGATAGATAGATAGATAGATAGGAGATAGATAGATAGATAGATAGATAGATAGATAGATAGGAGATAGATAGATAGGAGATAGATAGATAGATAGATAGATAGATAGATAGATAGATAGATAGATAGGAGATGGATAGATAGATAGATAGATAGATAGATAGGAGATGGATAGATAGATTTTCCTGATGTGTTTTTTGTTTTAATCGACTGTCTATAAAAAGCACTCAGTAATGGATCTGACAAGTGACAGCACCATTACTAAGGCTGACAGTAACTCCCTCCAATTATTACCCGATACCCATCGCCTCCAGGGGTACCAGGAAGAGTTGGGTTCAGTCCAGTAACTGACTGTCTATAGATGGTCAGGTACTGGGGTGGCTGCAGGCTGTTGTTATTAGGGTGGGAAAGACCAAAAACCATGGACTTTCCCCACCCTGGTAATGCCAGGCTGCTGCTTCTTTATCGGTGCTGGCTGGTTATGGAAAATAGGGGGGACCGCATGTTTTCTTCTTTTTTTTTTTTTACAAAATTGACAGTTCCCCCTTATTTCTCAGCCAGCCAGAACATACAGCTCTTGTTGGCCCCTTTGGAGGCATAGGGTACATATTTTTGGCTATCAATAGTAAGCCCCTGCTTTGTATTCATATTCAGTGCTGTCAGTCAGCTCCATTACAAACGGCATTGTAAAACTGTGGAAAAAAAAAAGAACACACACCAGTTATTTTTTTTGTTATTTTATTGCTAGAAACAGCACACCAATCAATGATGTAGTTTCCAAAAAAAAATGAATTTTAACCCTTTTGCAACATCGGCCATACCAGTACGGCAGATGCCAGGTGTTTAAAGATGGCGGCTGGTTTATACAGCAGACACCTGGTGCTAATGGCCATGATCAGTGTCCGCACTGATCATCCAAATCATCAATAGAAAATCTATTTTTTCTTCATTAGATCAACCCCCCCCCCCCCATAAAAAAAAAGTAATTTATTACAATTTAAATTTTATTTTTCCGCAAATCTTAAGTGATTTTATATAATTTTTTATAATGTTTTATAGATGTCTAACAGCAGCGGCAGCGGCAATGAAACCGAGCCCAGGTCTCCCCCACACTCCAGACGCAGACTTGTAAGTTCAACCGTATAGGAAATAAAATTTTATTCGAATAAATTCAATTTTTTTTTCAGCAGAATTGTTGCTAAAGTTCCTTAACTACCCTAGAGTACCTCTTATAGGGATTAACAATTTTCTTCTTTTTTTTTTTTTAAATTCATAGTTGTCCTCGTCCTCTTCTGAAGGGCCTTCAATAGACGTTGCTGTAAGTGTTAAAAATATTTTTTTAATTAAAAAAAAAATTCACAATTGCTAGTAAAGAACAGTATATAAAAAAAAATTAATAATAAAATGGATAAAACCTAAAAGATGGATTCTGCCATAAAGTTATTTTTCTTAAAACTTAAAGGGATTCTACCATTAAGCAACATTTTTTTCTAATTACCACGTCGGAATAGCCTTAAGAAAGG
This sequence comes from Leptodactylus fuscus, assembly GCF_031893055.1. Lineage (NCBI taxonomy): Eukaryota > Metazoa > Chordata > Amphibia > Anura > Leptodactylidae > Leptodactylus > Leptodactylus fuscus. The sequence goes on from NC_134271.1 coordinate 142,251,184, forward strand.
CTATTTGTCTCTTACCTTTAGACGTGGTCTACGCGGCGCCGTTCCTTAGAAATACCGTTTTTAACCGGTATGCAAATAAGTTCTCCGTTTACAGTTATCTTCATCTTTGGGCTCAACTGTCCACCACCATTTCTACCAACACTCATTCGACTGTTCCACATCTTGAAAAGTAAGTGACCCCCACGTACACGCCAGCAAGTGTGGCTGCTACCAAGCTGTTCCAGAGACAGATGATAGATATAGAGAAATGGGAAAGCTGGGTGGATAAATTGAAAACAAAAATTTATATAGATAGATAGATAGATAGATAGATAGATAGATAGATAGATAGGAGATAGATAGATAGATAGATAGATAGATAGATAGATAGGAGATAGATAGATAGATAGATAGATAGATAGATAGGAGATAGATGATAGATAGATAGATAGATAGATAGATAGATAGATAGATAGATAGATAGATGACAGATAGATAGATAGATAGATAGATAGGAGATAGATAGATAGGAGATAGATAGATAGATAGATAGATAGATAGATAGATAGATAGATAGATAGATAGGAGATAGATAGATAGATAGATAGATAGATAGATAGGAGATAGATAGATAGATAGATAGATAGATAGGAGATAGATGATAGATAGATAGATAGATAGATAGATAGATAGATAGATAGGAGATAGATAGATAGATAGATAGATAGATAGATAGATAGATAGATAGATAGGAGATAGATGATAGATAGATAGATAGATAGATAGATAGATAGATAGATAGATAGGAGATAGATAGATAGATAGATAGATAGGAGATAGATGATAGATAGATAGATAGATAGATAGATAGATAGATAGATAGGAGATAGATAGATAGATAGATAGATAGATAGAAGATAGATGATAGATAGATAGATAGATAGATAGGAGATAGATAGATAGATAGATAGATAGATAGATAGGAGATAGATAGATAGATAGATAGATAGATAGATAGATAGATAGATAGATAGGAGATGGATAGATAGATTTTCCTGATGTGTTTTTTGTTTTAATCGACTGTCTATAAAAAGCACTCAGTAATGGATCTGACAAGTGACAGCACCATTACTAAGGCTGACAGTAACTCCCTCCAATTATTACCCGATACCCATCGCCTCCAGGGGTACCAGGAAGAGTTGGGTTCAGTCCAGTAACTGACTGTCTATAGATGGTCAGGTACTGGGGTGGCTGCAGGCTGTTGTTATTAGGGTGGGAAAGACCAAAAACCATGGACTTTCCCCACCCTGGTAATGCCAGGCTGCTGCTTCTTTATCGGTGCTGGCTGGTTATGGAAAATAGGGGGGACCGCATGTTTTCTTCTTTTTTTTTTTTTTACAAAATTGACAGTTCCCCCTTATTTCTCAGCCAGCCAGAACATACAGCTCTTGTTGGCCCCTTTGGAGGCATAGGGTAAATATTTTTGGCTATCAATAGTAAGCCCCTGCTTTGTATTCATATTCAGTGCTGTCAGTCAGCTCCATTACAAAGGGCATTGTAAAACTGTGGAAAAAAAAAAAACACACACCAGTTATTTTTTTTGTTATTTTATTGCTAGAAACAGCACACCAATCAATGATGTAGTTTCCAAAAAAAATGAATTTTAACCCTTTTCCAACATCGGCCATACCAGTACGGCAGATGCCAGGTGTTTAAAGATGGCGGCTGGTTTATACAGCAGACACCTGGTGCTAATGGCCATGATCAGTGTCCGCACTGATCATCCAAATCATCAATAGAAAATCTATTTTTTCTTCATTAGATCAACCCCCCCCCCCATAAAAAAAGTAATTTATTACAATTTAAATTTTATTTTTCCGCAAATCTTAAGTGATTTTATATAATTTTTTATAATGTTTTATAGATGTCTAACAGCAGCGGCAGCGGCAATGAAACCGAGCCCAGGTCTCCCCCACACTCCAGACGCAGACTTGTAAGTTCAACCGTATAGGAAATAAAATTTTATTCGAATAAATTCAATTTTTTTTTCAGCAGAATTGTTGCTAAAGTTCCTTAACTACCCTAGAGTACCTCTTATAGGGATTAACAATTTTCTTTTTTTTTTTTTTTTTAATTCATAGTTGTCCTCGTCCTCTTCTGAAGGGCCTTCAATAGACGTTGCTGTAAGTGTTAAAAATATTTTTTTAATTAAAAAAAAAAATTCACAATTGCTAGTAAAGAACAGTATATAAAAAAAAATTAATAATAAAATGGATAAAACCTAAAAGATGGATTCTGCCATAAAGTTATTTTTCTTAAAACTTAAAGGGATTCTACCATTAAGCAACATTTTTTTCTAATTACCACGTCGGAATAGCCTTAAGAAAGGCTATTTGTCTCTTACCTTTAGACGTGGTCTACGCGGCGCCGTTCCTTAGAAATACCGTTTTTAACCGGTATGCAAATAAGTTCTCCGCAGCAATGAGGGTGGGCCCCAGCACTCAAATGGCGATGAGGGCATCCCCACTGCTGCCCGAGAGCTCACTCCAGCGCTGCCTCCATCTTTAGCTGCAACCCCGCCTCTTCCGTCTTCTGTCTCGGTCCAACTTCCGACGCCTGCGCAGTACGCTCCTGTATTGAACTAGAGTGGAACTGGAACTGGAGTGAGCTCTTGGGCAGCAGTGGGGACGCCCCATCGCCATTTGAGCGCTGGGGCCCACCCTCATTTCTGCGTAGAACTCATTTGCATACCGGTTAAAACCGTTTTTTCTAAGGAACGGCGCCGCGGAGACCACGTCTAAAAGTAAGAGACAAATAGCCTTTCTTAAGGCTATTCCGACGTGGTAATTGGAAAAAATGTTACTTTAGTGGTAGAATCCCTTTACATTTGGTGCATGAATTCTAAAAATCCTAAAAAATTTTGTTTATACAGAAAGATACCAATTATCTTCACGTTTATTATAAAACTTTTTTCATTGTGTTATGATTTAAAATTTTTGAAATTCTTATTAAAGTAACAAAATAATATATTTTTTTTCTAGGCGGCATCCCAAGCAACTCGGCGTCCTCGGGTGAGGAGAAGACGTGGTGCTGGCAGTCGTCGGGTATGTAAAAATAATGGGTATCTTTCTGTATAAACAAAATATTTTAGGATTTTTAGAATTCATGCACCAAATGTAAAGTATGAGTAGGGCTAGGGATTTTATTAATTATTTAAGTAATGTGTCTAATTACAAATTTTGTATTTTTTTTTTAATTTCTAATTTCAGGGGTTGGATTCGGCCAGTTTGGATCGGGCCATTGACAGCGAACTCCTGATCCAGCTGGTGGAGGAATTGCCCCCCGACTGGGAGCAGGCAAGCCGCCAGTATAAGGATAGGATGTGGGAGGAAATCACAGCCCAGGTCATCACTTGCTGGGAGGAATTAAGACCCAAAGAAAAGGCGACTGCGGGTGAGTTTTTATAAAAATTTGTTCCATTTTTATGACATTTTTTATGAATGGAAGGTTGTTAAATAATATATTTGTATATAATAATATATTTTAGTTTAAATTCATTTTAATTTCCCACCTATTAATTCAAGCATATAAAAAATTATTGTTTTATTTAACATATATGTAATTTAAAAAAGAATATATATATATATATATATATATATTTTTTTTTTTTTCAGTTAATGATGTCAAAGTGCGGTGGCGATCAATGAGGGACCGAATGAAGAGGCAGTACAATGCCGAGCAACGTGGCCCAAGGGGCTCGGCCGCTAACCGCAGGCAGTACTGCTTCACTGAGAGACTCCGGTTCCTAATCCCAACGTTTCGCACTAGAAAGTAAAAAAATTTATATCATTTTTTTTTTTTTTTTAATCTATTAAATATATATGTATTTGTAAATAAAAAAATCTAATTCTATTTCAGAAACAAATATCTAGAATTGTACAGAATTCTTAAAGTAGAGCTAGGAGTAGACAAAAATATCCAGCTTTACAACCGAAAGCTGGTTCACATCTGCGTTTGGTAATCCGTTCGGGAAGTCTGCATGGGGACCCCCGCAAACAGAATACCAAATGCAATTGCAAGCGCTGTACAGTTAAAGGGGTATTCCCAACTGGCTTGTTCAGCAACCTGCACGCTGTGTGCTCTCTTCACTTCCTGGTTTTCTCGGTACATTGGTGGGCGGGGTTTCACTTGCTCTGCTATCTCTCTTCATAGCATTATGTTTGCAGTCAGTAATGAGGGATTGGTTGTACATAAATTAGCACAGTATCACTGGAAGATGCACAATATGAAGCTGATGTAGCAGAGCTGGATTTCAGTCAGTTTTCAATAAACTCTAAGTTTGTGTTTACATACAGAGGTACCGGACTCCCTATCTCAGCCCTTATCAGTAAAATTCAATAAAACCGACTGATAAATGGAAGAGCAAAAGATAAAGGGCTCAGAAATACAAGCACAGAGCATTCACTTCCCCCCTCCCCTATCTGAATGCAGGAGCTACATCACTTGTGTGGTGCAGAGAGATAAACAGCTCAGAAATACAAGCTCAGCCACCCTAAGAACAGGGTGCTATGTCACTTGACCGAGGAGATAAACTCATCACCAGGTCCGTAGTTATGGAAACGCAGTGTAAACAATGAAGTGAATAAATTAAGATAGCGGCCAAACAAAGCCGTTTTGTTAAAGCAATGTATTTAGGAAAAGTCTTAAATCCACATAAACTAGCAGTATAGATAGGATCCTTGTGATGGGACAACCCCTTTAAAGCACACAGAACTCCTAGACTATAATGGGGTCCGTGTGTTTTCTGCTCAGTCTCCGCACGGAACATGCAGACAGGAAAGTACTTCATAATCTACTTTCCTGTCCGCATGATTCATATGGGCAGCGCATGGAAAGCACACGGACCCCATTATAGTCTATGGGGTCCGTGTGCTTTCACTGCACACCACTTGCCAATGTGTTCGGTATTCCATTCGGGAGGGGGGGGTCCCCATGCGGACTACCCTAATACATTACCGAACACAGATGTGAACCAGGGGTCAAGAATAATCCCTAACGTGTGAACAGCCATGGCCATTGTCAACTTTTGACCCTCCAAATCACAATTCAAGCAGATTGATGACTGAATCCTTAGCTCTGCATCCTCAGAGTTTGTAGTTAATGACTTTTGATAGGACTAGTGCATTGTGCCTAATAATAGTAATTTTTTTTACAATGTATTTGTTTGTTATTTAACAGAACAGGTTTATTTTATTTATTTTTCTTTCTACAGCACCATCGACAGCACGAGGGAGGAGCCACCATCAATCTCAGAACCGCCTTTCTCCCACCCACAAGCAAGTGACAACCCCGGTCCTTCAACTTCTGCTTGTAGGCAAGGTTTGGAACAAAGCGCCCCCCTGCCTCCTGTATCCCAATCAGTAGCTCCAAGAGGGGCCATCAGTTCCTCTTCCCCGGAGTTGCTGACGAGGGATAGAGGAGGCAGGAAACGTCCAACGGCAATGGAGTATTTTGCAAGTATCTCTCACGAAACTTTTGCGAGATTGGATGAACGGATGGACAGATTTGAGGAGAGTCTTTCAGGTGTCGAGAATTCAATTTCAGAAATCAGATCAGAAGTTCGACAACTGGAGGGGGCGACTGCGGTGTTGTCGAAATCTTCCTCAATCAGTTCACAGTTCCTCCAAACTCTGGAGCCATGGATGGAGCAAATGAGTCCAAGCAATGCCTATAAGTGTAGGATAGCTGCCACTCACATGTTCTGGGGCTTCCTACACCGCCCCCCATCTCCACCCCCACCTTATGCCCCATCCCCATCCAATCAACAAAACTACCCTCCTGTACAATATCATCCACCAACCCACTCTGAAGCTTCTTCTCATCCTTCCTCTCCTCCCCACTTACCTCTACCTTCTTCTCTTCCTACTCCTTGAAATCCGAGGAACTGGTCCTTCACTGGTTTCTCGGAGTCTTCTTCTCTAAATACTCCTCACCTCCCTCCTGTAGGATTTTCCAGGCCACGTGAGTTATTTTTAAGGACCCTACAGGAGGAATCCCCAGAAGTTAGAAGGACCACCACAAGGGAAGAATTACCTCCCAAATCCTCTCCCGAACCTCAGGATTAACCTTGATTGCCGTTATTACAAGTCTTTTTTATGACTGTTTAAAACATTTTAATGTTTTTTCGTTAAAAATAAATACATTTTTATTAGTATTAAAATTTATTTCTGTCAATTTATTGTTTGAGTTCTGTCTAAGTCCCAGAGAACCAGCCCTGGTTCCCATTCTTCGACGGTGCAGTTTACTTTGGCCTGAAGAAGACGCCAGTTCGGCATCGAAACGTGTAGCCATTCACCTTGTGTCTGTCCTTTGGAACCAATAAAGCCTTTAACTCACATCTGAGTTTCCAGGCCCCATGGTCCTGAAGAATCAAGACTTTCCAGGGTAGAGTCCATTTCCTCTGGATTTATGGGAAAGTAGATAATTGTGTAGGACAACACAGGCTTTCACCACGTCATCAACTCCCTGTGGTACCAGTTGGATGGACCGAGTGAAGATCCTCCATTTTATTGGAATGCCGAAAGCACGTTCTACTTGTCGTCTGGCTCTGGAAAGACAATAGTTGAAGGTCCGTTTCCAATAGTTCAGCCCCATCTGCAGCGAGGACAAAGGGCAATGGAGGTCCATCCATTCCAGGAAAGGGTCTTGCTCTACTGAGTATAGCCTTCTTCCCATAACAGAGTTCTTGAGTACTCTAGAGTTGTTGGTTCGGCCATATGGCCCAATGTTCATAGCAATGAAGTGATAATGGGCCATGAAGATCACTAAGAAATATTTTTTGTAGTTAAAGAACTCGGACCCAGATCCTGGAGGTTTCTGAATCCCTATGTGCTTCCCGTTCACAGCACCAATGTAGTTTGGGAATTGGGTCACTTGCCAGAAGGGTTTGGCGGCATCGTTGCACAGTTGAGTTGATGGCTCAGGGATGACTTCATCATGTAGGATGTCCCACAGGGCTCGGCAAGTGTCCTGGACGATGTAGTTCATGGTGGACTAACTTAGCCGCAACTGGGGTCAGGCACCAGGGACCCCTGTGGATAAGTTGTTGAAGCAGTAGCAGCGCCCCCTACCACCTCGCAGGTCATGTGACGTCACCTTCATCAGTCATATGGTCTGATTTTAGCTCACTTCTATCCAGGTAAAGGGGCTGAGCTGCAATACCAAGCACGGCCACTGTATGAATATATGGCGCTATGCTTGGTAAATACTGAGGCCGAAACACTGAAGACTCTTCAAACAGTTGATCGGCCAAGGGTTCGGATGTCAGACTCCTGATGATGTTTTATTGATAGCCTATCCTAAGTCATGGAAAACCCATTTAATATAAAATCTTTACATGCCCTTCCCCTCATTATAAAATGTTCTTCACACTATATTGTTTCTTATCTTCTAGAGGCCAATATCATATATATTATGGACGCTTATATTACACTCCGGACCACCATATAGCCGATGCAGCAAGATTCACCAGACCTCTATGCTGCTCACCGGATGGATTGGATGTCCTGGTGTTATTGTTATGGCATACCTGCCAACCGTGCCGGATTCTGCGGGACAATCCTGCAGTGTGGGTCCTGTCCTGCGGTCCCGGTCTGTAGCAAGTATATCCAGGAATCAACTCATCTGCATCCTGAGAGGACGTAGATGAGTTGAATACAATGGTGAAGCAGCAGCTCCTCTGTTCCCCTCCCTATGCTCCAGCCCCATAGTCATATTATGGCTGCAGCACATCTTACATTTGTCTCTGAGGCTGTGAGCATGTACAATAAGGAGCAGTCTGCCTTAGATATAGATTAATATATAAAGATATAAGGAAATAACTCAATGAATAAATATGGATATACACACACATATATATATATATAGAGAGAGAGAGCAAATGTGAATGAAATGGTTAAATACATAAAAAAGACAAATAAAATGGGATGGATCCCTTTCTAGAGCTGTAACATTATGCATTTTGCACTGATACACAGCGCCGCACCTCCCATGAGGCGACCTGAAGCGACTGCTTCAGGCGGCGCTATGCCAGGGCCTCGGGAGGGCGGCATTTTTGCTGACCTAAGCCAGTCCAGGACAAGCTGTCCTGGACTGGCTTAGCGTCACCGTGTCTGCAGCCCGACACGGGAAGCGAGCGGTGTATTGGGGTGGCCCTGCTGGATGCAGCGCTGCTCCAGCGGCCGCCCCTCACACTCAGGCAGAGAGCAGGTCCTCTCCCTGCCTGCGAACGCCGCTCGCTCCACTCGGCCACACCCCGTTTCCGCTCGACCCACCCCCTTCTGCTCGGCCCCACCCCTTTATTGCGACCCCGCCCCCCTCAGCTCCGCTCCTCCTGGGGGGGGGGGCGCTTTCTGACGCCGCTTCAGGCGGCAGAAAGCCCAGGTTCACCCCTGCTGATACAATGCGACTGGCTGAACAGAGTGTAATTCAGAACTGTACCAATAGATGGCACTCATAGATTACTCCGGAGGCGGGACAATCACATAGTGATCCTAGGCCCTGAATGTGTCTGTGTAATAGGTGGGCACAAAATGAGCGCTGATCAAGGTGATCGGCAACAAAACGTTACGGTCTATTACAGCCTTAAAGGGATTAACAATGAAATAAAACCACAACACTGCACGACCGTAGTTAGACCGCAAGTACGTCCTTCATTATGACGTAAGAAATGTGCGGACATTATGCATAAAGTAACATTCATCATGTCGGAGAGCAGAAATAATACAGTCACTTAGTGAGAGGAGTCTCCATTATGGGGTTCCAATTCTAACCATTAGGCAGATGGATTTCAACGTGATCAAAGTTTTTTAACCCAAACACCGTCCGGCGGTGTCTGGCCGTAGCTTATTCCCCTTCCTTCTGAAAACACATGCACGCTCAGCCAAACCAAGTGTGCACCAGATTGTCTGGGTCTGAGTTCTCTCTTTGGTACTCCGCCTTGGTATACGTGGAAGACATATTGCATAGTAGTTGTCCACCCAGCATCCGGTATCAGGGGGCGATGTGTGATACGTCCACCATGACATAGTAACATCCAGAGATAATCCTGACACAGCCATTGGTCCATCAATCCTCTGCGGCTCCAGGGATCATGTCACGGCGCTATTGTCTAAGATTCCCGAAAAATTTTCTTTCTTCGCACAAAAGCCACCAATATCACCTAATAAAGCGTAAAAAAGAGAAAATGTCAAATAGGATAAAATTCAGTTCTTCTAAAACCCCAATTCAGAGCTAAACCCGGAGGATTTACTAGCAGAGAGGTGCGAGGCGTGTACGGGAGACAACAATAAGCAAAAGGAGGCGAAATAAAATGGAAATGTTATTAGGAATCCGCGGAACGTAATTAGCGGCAGCCATTACTATCTGCGGCCACAGAAGACATTGCTTTACGTTTAGGCCAATTCGTACCAGGGGTGAAAACGGCCGCGAAAAATCAGGTTGGGGCCATTTTCACAGAATCCTCATACATTACAATGTATAAAGGGATCCGTGAAAGCAGAGCATGACTAGAGATGGATGAACCGACTTGCAACGAACCAGAATATTCCAAATTGTTTATCTCTGGTGAACTGACATGGCCGCCGCGTTATAAATCATCAGAAGACTACAATATAACTCACCGCCACAGGCATGACAAGGAGAGGTTCGAGGAGGAATAGACGATCTCTAGGCTTGTGATCCTGAGATGTTTCTGTAATAGATAGATATATTGATGACATCCCATTGTATGGATACAGTGTCAGACTGCCTAGGGCCACATGTACAATTCACTCAATGTCACCTCAGCCGTCCAGTATGTCTATAATATAGAAAAATAAACTGGGCTATGTCTTAAATAATCCACCCAGTATATAAGTAAGAAGTACAATGAGTGTGTACTGTGCTGGGCCAGGGTTAGTGGTGGCCCCCCTGGCTCAGGGGCCCACCATGGATTCACCTGTGGGACAGTCCAAGCCTGTATGAATATCAGTTCATTCATCTGTCCAGGTTGTTTTGGCAGCTAACACCTGAAGACCTCAGCGGCCACAGAAACCAATGACGTCACTTATATACACTCACCGGCCACTTTATTAGGTACACCTGTCCAACTGCTCGTTAACACTTAATTTCTAATCAGCCAATCACATGGCGGCAACTCAGTGCATTTAGGCATGTAGACATGGTCAAGACAATCTCCTGCAGTTCAAACCGAGCATCAGTATGGGGAAGAAAGGTGATTTGAGTGCCTTTGAACGTGGCATGGTTGTTGGTGCCAGAAGGGCTGGTCTGAGTATTTCAGAAACTGCTGATCTACTGGGATTTTCACGCACAACCATCTCTAGGGTTTACAGAGAATGGTCCGAAAAAGAAAAAACATCCAGTGAGCGGCAGTTCTGTGGGCGGAAATGCGTTGTTGATGCCAGAGGTCAGAGGAGAATGGCCAGACTGGTTCGAGCTGATAGAAAGGCAACAGTGACTCAAATAGCCACCCGTTACAACCAAGGTAGCCAGAAGAGCATCTCTGAACGCCGCACAGTACGTCCAACTTTGAGGCTACAGATGGGCTACAGCAGCAGAAGACCACACCGGGTGCCACTCCTTTCAGCTAAGAACAGGAAACTGAGGCTACAATTTGCACAAGCTCATCGAAATTGGACAATTGAAGATTGGAAAAACGTTGCCTGGTCTGATGAGTCTCGATTTCTGCTGCGACATTCGGATGGTAGGGTCAGAATTTGGCGTCAACAACATGAAAGCATGGATCCATCCTGCCTTGTATCGGTAACGGTTCAGGCTGGTGGTGGTGGTGTCATGGTGTGGGGAATATTTTCTTGGCACTCTTTGGGCCCCTTGGTACCAATTGAGCATCGTTGCAACGCCAAAGCCTACCTGAGTATTGTTGCTGACCATGTCCATCCCTTTATGACCACAATGTACCCAACATCTGATGGCTACTTTCAGCAGGATAATGCAATGCCATGTCATAAAGCTGGAATCATCTCAGACTGGTTTCTTGAACATGACAATGAGTTCACTGTACTCCAATGGCCTCCACAGTCACCAGATCTCAATCCAATAGAGGAGCATCTTTGGGATGTGGTGGAACGGGAGATTCGCATCATGGATGTGCAGCCGACAAATCTGCGACTGCAACTGTGTGATGCCATCATGTCAATAGGGACCAAAATCTCTGAGGAATGCTTCCAGCACCTTGTTGTATCTATGCCACGAAGAATTGAGGCAGTTCTGAAGGCAAAAGGGGGTCCAACCCGTTACTAGCATGGTGTACCTAATAAAGTGGCCGGTGAGTGTACATCACCAGGTCATATCCTGTGCCACGGGCATCGCAGGACTTCCACCAGCAATGGCACCACAGCGGTGCACCAGGGGCTGGTGAGTATAATTTTTTTTTTTGTATGTTTCACCTTCCCTGGTCTCCTCCCTGATGTCGGAAATTTGTGGACAACCCCTTTCAGCTAAATTCACCTTTCATCTTACCTCTGGTCGCTGTATTGCCAGCTTGGAGGCATCCATCTTTCCCCCATTCCTTCCCTGGGGACCAGGAGTTCTCTCCTTCCACACACCTGATATCCCGGCAGACCAAATACCATCGCAACAATAAATTACTGACTCCTCCCTAACACACCAACTCCAAAGACCCCAATAACAAGCCCCCCATCTGACACACGGCCAGTCCTGTCCATCCCACACATAATAAATGAGAGAGGGAGGACAGGAGATTGCTCTGTCCCTTGTCATGACCTCGTAGAAGTGATGGCTGCTTTGAAGGCTTTTCCTCTTAGGAGTGGTCCCTTCATCTAACCTAACGCCCTTCTCCAATTAAACCCTTCCATTCCCTCCAAACCCCACCAGGCAATACTTTTTAACAAACCTTTAACACAAAACCCCCCACAAATTTAAGGCTCAATTCACATTTGCATCATGACTTCTACTATAAATACAACCATGACAGTGTCAGCAGTGACGTAACTACTGGGGTAGAAGTGGTAGCAGCTGTCACAGGGCCCGGGACATTAGGGGCCCGGCAACAGGCGCTACCACTGGTTTTTTTGTTGTTTTTTTCAATAGGCCGTTATCGGCTGGAGTTACTCCAGCCGATAACGGGCCCTAGATACAGTGGCGTAACTAGGAATGGTGGGGCCACGTGGGAACTTTTTACATGCCCCCCCCCCCCCCCGATGACCTCAACCGACCCCCTCCTAAGCATTTCTGCGCGTTCTATTGTGCCCCATAGTGGCCCCTGCACACAGTATTATGTCCCATAGTGACCCCTGCACACAGTATTATGTCCCATAGTGACCCCTGCACACAGTATTATGTCCCATAGTGGCCCCTGCACACAGTATTATGTCCCATAGTGGCCCCTGCACACAGTATTATGTCCCATAGTGGCCCCTGCACACAGTATTATCCCCCATAGTGGCCCCTGCACACAGTATTATGCCCCCTAGTGGCCCCTGCACACAGTATTATCCCCCATACTGGCCCCTGCACACAGTATTATCCCCCATAGTGTCCCCTGCACACAGTATTATCCCCCATAGTGGCCCCTGCACACAGTATTATCCCCCATAGTGTCCCCTGCACACAGTATTATGTCCCATAGTGACCCCTGTACACAGTATTATCCCCCATAGTGGCCCCTGCACACAGTATTATCCCCCATAGTGTCCCCTGCACACAGTATTATGTCCCATAGTGGCCCCTGCACACAGTATTATCCCCCATAGTGGCCCCTGCACACAGTATTATGTCCCATAGTGACCCCTGCACACAGTATTATGTCCCATAGTGACCCCTGCACACAGTATTATCCCCCATAGTGGCCCCTGCACACAGTATTATGCCCCCTAGTGGCCCCTGCACACAGTATTATCCCCCATACTGGCCCCTGCACACAGTATTATCCCCCATAGTGTCCCCTGCACACAGTATTATCCCCCATAGTGGCCCCTGCACACAGTATTATCCCCCATAGTGTCCCCTGCACACAGTATTATGTCCCATAGTGACCCCTGTACACAGTATTATCCCCCATAGTGGCCCCTGCACACAGTATTATCCCCCATAGTGTCCCCTGCACACAGTATTATGTCCCATAGTGGCCCCTGCACACAGTATTATCCCCCATAGTGGCCCCTGCACACAGTATTATGTCCCATAGTGACCCCTGCACACAGTATTATGTCCCATAGTGACCCCTGCACACAGTATTATCCCCCATAGTGGCCCCTGCACACAGTATTATGCCCCCTAGTGGCCCCTGCACACAGTATTATCCCCCATACTGGCCCCTGCACACAGTATTATCCCCCATAGTGTCCCCTGCACACAGTATTATCCCCCATAGTGGCCCCCTGCACACAGTATTATCCCCCATAGTGTCCCCTGCACACAGTATTATGTCCCATAGTGACCCCTGTACACAGTATTATCCCCCATAGTGGCCCCTGCACACAGTATTATCCCCCATAGTGTCCCCTGCACACAGTATTATGTCCCATAGTGGCCCCTGCACACAGTATTATCCCCCATAGTGGCCCCTCTACACAGTATTATCCCCCATAGTGTCCCCTGCACACAGTATTATCCCCCATAGTGGCCCCTGCACACAGTATTATCCCCCATAGTGGCCCCTGCACACAGTATTATCCCCCATAGTGGCCCCTGCACACAGTATTATCCCCCATAGTGGCCCCTGCACACAGTATTATGTCCCATAGTGGCCCCTGCACACAGTATTATGCCCCATAGTGGCCCCTGCACACAGTATTATCCCCCATAGTGGCCCCTGCACACAGTATTATCCCCCATAGTGGCCCCTGCACACAGTATTATCCCCCATAGTGGCCCCTGCACACAGTATTATGTCCCATAGTGGCCCCTGCACACAGTATTATCCCCCATAGTGGCCCCTGCACACAGTATTATGCCCCCTAGTGGCCCCTGCACACAGTATTATCCCCCATAGTGGCCCCTGCACACAGTATTATCCCCCATAGTGGCTCCTGCACACAGTATTATCCCCCATAGTGTCCCCTGCACACAGTATTATGTCCCATAGTGACCCCTGTACACAGTATTATCCCCCATAGTGACCCCTGTACACAGTATTATGTCCCATAGTGGCTCCTGCACACAGTATTATGTCCCATAGTGGCCCCTGCAAACAGTATTATCCCCCATAGTGGCCCCTCTACACAGTATTATCCCCCATAGTGGCCCCTCTACACAGTATTATCCCCCATAGTGTCCCCTGCACACAGTATTATGTCCCATAGTGGCCCCTGCAAACAGTATTATCCCCCATAGTGGCCCCTCTACACAGTATTATCCCCCATAGTGGCCCCTCTACACAGTATTATCCCCCATAGTGTCCCCTGCACACAGTATTATCCCCCATAGTGGCCCCTGCACACAGTATTATCCCCCATAGTGGCCCCTGCACACAGTATTATCCCCCATAGTGGCCCCTGCACACAGTATTATCCCCCATAGTGGCCCCTGCACACAGTATTATGTCCCATAGTGGCCCCTGCACACAGTATTATGCCCCATAGTGGCCCCTGCACACAGTATTATCCCCCATAGTGGCCCCTGCACACAGTATTATCCCCCATAGTGGCCCCTGCACACAGTATTATCCCCCATAGTGGCCTCTGCACACAGTATTATGTCCCATAGTGGCCCCTGCACACAGTATTATGCCCCATAGTGGCTCCTGCACACAGTATTATCCCCCATAGTGGCCCCCTGCACACAGTATTATCCCCCATAGTGGCCCCTGCACACAGTATTATCCCCCATAGTGGCCCCTGCACACAGTATTATGCCCCATAGTGGCCCCTGCACACAGTATTATCCCCCATAGTGGCCCCTGCACACAGTATTATGTCCCATAGTGGCCCCTGCACACAGTATTATCCCCCATAGTGGCCCCTGCACACAGTATTATGCCCCATAGTGGCCCCTGCACACAGTATTATCCCCCATAGTGGCCCCTGCACACAGTATTATCCCCCATAGTGGCCCCTGCACACAGTATTATCCCCCATAGTGGCCCCTGCACACAGTATTATCCCCCATAGTGGCCTCTGCACACAGTATTATGTCCCATAGTGGCCCCTGCACACAGTATTATGCCCCATAGTGGCCCCTGCACACAGTATTATCCCCCATAGTGGCCCCTGCACACAGTATTATGTCCCATAGTGGCCCCTGCACACAGTATTATGCCCCATAGTGGCCCCTGCACACAGTATTATGTCCCATAGTGGCCCCTGCACACAGTATTATGCCCCATAGTGGCCCCTGCACACAGTATTATGTCCCATAGTGGCCCCTGCACACAGTATTATCCCCCATAGTGGCCCCTGCACACAGTATTATGTCCCATAGTGGCCCCTGCACACAGTATTATCCCCCATAGTGGCCCCGGTACACAGTATTATGCTCCTTAGTGGCCCCTGCAAACAGTATTATCCCCCATAGTGGCCCCTGCACACAGTATTATGTCCCATAGTGGCCCCTGCACACAGTATTATGCCCCATAGTGGCCCCTGCACACAGTATTATGCCCCATAGTGGCCCCTGCACATAGTATTATTCCACATAGTGGCCCCTGCACATAGTATTATGCCCCATAGTGGCCCCTGCACACAGTATTATCCCCCATAGTGGCCCCTGCACACAGTATTATGTCCCATAGTGGCCCCTGCACACAGTATTATGCTCCTTAGTGGCCCCTGCAAACAGTATTATCCCCCATAGTGACCCCTGCAAACAGTATTATCCCCCATAGTGGCCCCTGCACACAGTATTATGTCCCATAGTGGCCCCTGCACACAGTATTATCCCCCATAGTGGCCTCTGCACACAGTATTATGTCCCATAGTGGCCCCTGCACACAGTATTATGCCCCATAGTGGCTCCTGCACACAGTATTATCCCCCATAGTGGCCCCTGCACACAGTATTATGTCCCATAGTGGCCCCTGCACACAGTATTATGTCCCATAGTGGCCCCTGCACACAGTATTATGTCCCATAGTGGCCCCTGCACACAGTATTATGTCCCATAGTGGCCCCTGCACACAGTATTATGCCCCATAGTGGCCCCTGCACACAGTATTATGTCCCATAGTGGCCCCTGCACACAGTATTATCCCCCATAGTGGCCCTGGTACACAATATTATGCTCCTTAGTGGCCCCTGCAAACAGTATTATCCCCCATAGTGGCCCCTGCACACAGTATTATGTCCCATAGTGGCCCCTGCACACAGTATTATGCCCCATAGTGGCCCCTGCACATAGTATTATGCCCCATAGTGGCCCCTGCACACAGTATTATGCCCCATAGTGGCCCCTGCACATAGTATTATTCCACATAGTGGCCCCTGCACATAGTATTATGCCCCATAGTGGCCCCTGCACACAGTATTATCCCCCATAGTGGCCCCTGCACACAGTATTATGTCCCATAATGGCCCCTGCACACAGTATTATGCTCCTTAGTGGCCCCTGCAAACAGTATTATCCCCCATAGTGACCCCTGCAAACAGTATTATCCCCCATAGTGGCCCCTGCACACAGTATTATGTCCCATAGTGGCCCCTGCACACAGTATTATGCCCCATAGTGGCCCCTGCACACAGTATTATGCCCCATAGTGGCCCCTGCACACAGTATTATCCCCCATAGTGGCCCCTGCACATAGTATTATGCCCCATAGTGGCCCCTGCACACAGTATTATGCCCCATAGTGGCCCCTGCACATAGTATTATTCCACATAGTGGCCCCTGCACATAGTATTATGCCCCATAGTGGCCCCTGCACACAGTATTATCCCCCATAGTGGCCCCTGCACACAGTATTATGCCCCATAGTGGCCCCTGCACACAGTATTATGTCCCATAGTGGCCCCTGCACACAGTATTATGCTCCTTAGTGGCCCCTGCAAACAGTATTATCCCCCATAGTGGCCCCTGCACACAGTATTATGTCCCATAGTGGCCCCTGCACATAGTATTATGCCCCATAGTGGCCCCTGCACACAGTATTATGCCCCATAGTGGCCCCTGCACATAGTATTATGCCCCATAGTGGCCCCTGCACACAGTATTATGCAACATAGTGGCCCCTGCACATAGTATTATTCCACATACTGGCCCCTGCACATAGTATTATGCCCCATAGTGGCCCCTGCACACAGTATTATCCCCCATAGTGGCCCCTGCACACAGTATTATGCCCCATAGTGGCCCCTGCACACAGTATTATGTCCCATAGTGGCCCCTGCACACAGTATTATGCCCCATAGTGACCCCTGCACACAGTATTATCCCCCATAGTGGCCCCTGCACACAGTATTATCCCCCATAGTGGCCCCTGCACATAGTATTATGCCCATAGTGGCCCCTGCACATAGTATTATGCCCCATAGTGTCCCCTGCACACAGTATTATGCCCCATAGTGGCCCCTGCATACAGTATTATTCCACATAGTGGCCCCTGCACACAGTATTATGTCCCATAGTGGCCCCTGCACACAGTATTATGCCCCATAGTGGCCCCTGCATTAAGTATTATTCCACATAGTGGCCCCTACACACAGTATTATACCCCATAGTGGCCCCTGCACACAGTATTATCCCCCAGGGCCACTATGGGTCATAATACTGTGTACTGGGGCCACTATGGGGGCATTACAGTGTGTGCAGAAATGCGGGTGGGGGGCTGGGGGGGGGGGTAGGGGTCAGTTGGTTGAAGTCTTTGGCGTCGGTCGGGGGGGGGGGGGGTCCATGTCAAAAGTTTGCCACGAAGCCCCGCTGTTCCTAGTTATGCCACTGAGTGTCGGCTTCATCTCATGATAGACACCACCTTTGCTCAGCAGGTCTCATTGAGTTTTATCATTTTTACACCGGACATCTGTTCTAATATTCGTCCTGATAAATATACACACTCAGTAATATTAGACAGCTGTGTAAGGCTGAAGTACTACAAGGCCCTGAGAAGAAATAACATACGGGGGACTGATTTATAAACTTGAGCAAATTAACATAATTATAACTTTCCCAGCTTCTCTATCACTTATCTGCCGGCCACTCATTTACCAGTTGTGCAGGGCCTGTGCAGGTCAGGTACAGAATCACTATACATCACTTGGAGAAGACAGCAGCCACACAGGGATCGGAGGGCAGAAATTTTAGAAATTTTAGCAGACAAGAGGTTGTGGACAGACGATGGCAAACTTATCAAGAGACTATAAGGCTGTTTTGTTAATAAAACTGATGTTTTCAGTTCTCCGTTGGGTAGTGAGCCCCGGTATCTGCTCGGGTTTCCTAGGTCTTGACCCTGGCCCTGTGTCCCACCATTAAGCATCACTCGAAAGATAAGATACCTGATAAGCGCACAATATATAGGATTGTGACATTTCTTGGAACAACGAGCGTGTGATCATCGGGCCGGCCTCCATCTTCACTCCATATCACTTTGGTTATAGTCTGGTACATTTTGGGAGACAAATGACCCTGTTCTCCATTGCAATCTACAGAGGAAGTAAAGACAGACATGTCAGAGAGTCCTACAACAATAATAGACACAACCAAAGAGTGGAAGACAAGTTGTGCTATGGCAGGTATGGAGTCTGAGCACAGCCTGTCTCGGGTTATATTAAAGGGGTATTCCACTCAGAAGCAGTTATTATGTCCTATTCATTGGGTGGTTGACATATACTGGATTGTTGGGGGGGGGGGGGTGCTCGGGATCTGCACCACAGTGGTGGGTGAGCGCACATATGGCTGTACCAGTCATCTCTATAGGACCGCTATGGATGGAAAAAAATTGCTGTGTGCAACATAATCTCTAGGGTTGGAGGACCCATTTGCTGCTTGCACCACAGTAAGATTTGAGTGTGCGGCACCCCTGTTATTTTACAATTTTTTAGGACAGCACCAAATTTATAGTTATTTTTTAGGTTTTGCAACTTTTTTTTTTTTATATAGACTTTATCGGTATCGTTTCGGGTCTTTTTGGTGATGTAATTTCTTTTAGAAGGTAAAACAAGCAAAATCATTCAATGCATTCAGCATGGGGGTTAAATAATGGGTTCATTTACAGGGGTTATGCCATGAAAAATATATATCCATTATCCACAGGAGTCAGGCCCCCACAGATCAATGGATACCCCACAGGTCCTGAGAATGGGGGGGGGGGGTATTTTACTCCTCTCATGAAGGTGGCAGAACTAATGGGAATGCTCCCAAACCAGAATAGGTTTGGTATGTGCGATACGGCTCAGATGTCGACTGTATTTCCCAAGACCAGACCCTGAGTTGGGCCATGGACTCCCAGCATCATAGTCATCTTAGGTGCTAGTAGTCCCTGCCTCCCCCAACTCTACTGTTTCCTATAGTTACAGTGTTGGCCAAAAGTATTGGCCCCCCTGTAATTCTGTCAGATAACACTCATTTTCTTCCAGAAAATCATTGCAATCAAAAATTCTTTGGTATTATTATCTTCATTTAATTTGTCTTCAACGGAAAACCACAAAAAGAATAATCAAAAAGCCAAATTGGATATAATTCCACAGCAAACATAAAAAAGGGGGTGGACAAAAATATTGGCACTGTTTGAAAAATCATGTGATGCTTCTCTAATTTGTGTAATTAACAGCACCTGTTACTTACCTGAGGCACCTAACAGGTGGTGGTAATAACTAAATCACACTTGCAGCCAGATGAAATGCCTCTGGCACTGGACTGCTTGACCGTGTGCATGGCATTATGAAGTCTGAAGACTACCAACACATTGTGCAGCATAATGTAGGGCCCAGTGTGAGAAAGCTGGGTCTCCCTCAGAGGTCAGGGGTCTTCCAGCAGGACAATGACCCAAAACACACTTCAGGTCAGCACTAGAAAATGGTGGTGAGAGAAAGCCCTGGAGACTTGTAAAGTGGCAGCAATGAGTCCAGCCCTGAATCCCATAGAACACCTGTGGGGGAGGGGAGATCTCTTGGTGGCAGTTTGGAGAAGGCCCCCTTCACATCTCAGGGGGGACCTGGAGCAGTTTGCCAAAGAAGAATGGTCTAAAATCCCAGCAGAGCCTTGTAAGAAACTCATTGCTGGTTACCGGAAGCGGTTGTGCGCAGTTATTGTGTCTAAAGGTTGTGCTACCAAGTATTAGGCTGAGGGCGCCAATACTTCTGTCCGGCCCAATTTTGGAGTTTTGTGTAAAATGATCAATGATTTGACTTTTTTTTCATTCTCTTTTGTATTTTATCATTGCAAGCAAAATAAATGAAGATATTACCAAAGAGTTTGTGCTTGTAATCATTTTCTGGGAGACAACGAGGATTATCTGACAGAATTGCAGGGGGGCCAATACTTTTGGCCAACACTGTACCATGTTTCCAGTATGGGGGGTATCGGGACTCCTGGCATTATAGATGACTATGATGATGAGAGTCCAGGTACTGGATGTCCGCTCCACATCTCACAGACCCACCCGCGCCGTGCCCCATGTACATGTATGTGTGCTGTAAGGGTTATATACAGGGAATATTGATATTAATGGCATCCATTACCTTCTATCACGGTGATATTCTTACTCTCCACGCTGACCAGGTTAGAGGCATTAACCGTGTAGTTGCCAGTGACATTGTACAGAACAGTGAGTGTCTGGTTTCCATCGCTCAGCCAATGTCCATCAGGCAGGTCTTCTCCATCCATGGTCCAGACAATTCTCTCCGGATCTCCAGCACAGCCCACAGTGAAGGATATGGCGTCATTGGTGTCATTACGGGATAGCCAACTGATCCAAACTTTATCTGGAGGAAAGGAGAATATTTCTATAGGTTTTTTTTTTCCATTAAACATCTGAAATATTATGGGGTAAACATTAGCCCGAGTCAGGAACCAGCACAAACCAGTATAAGGTCCAAACAACCCAGTTATGGGGAAGGGATGGGACAACCAGGTCTTACATGTCCAGTGACCCCAACCCCATAGTATAAAATGTCACTTTCACATTTCTCCAGTAGGCACTACAGGCCTCCATTAAAGGGCTCCCATGGAAGTGTATAGGGTCTGCTTCAAAGCATTGTGTCTAGTGGCGTAACTAGGAATGGCGGGGCCCCGTGGCGAACTTTTGACATGGCCCCCCCCACCAACGACCTCGACTGACCCCCTCCTCCGCACTCTATTATGCCCCTTAGTAAGCCCTACACACAGTATTATCCCCCATAGTGGCCCCTGCACACAGTATTATCCCCCATAGTGGCCCCTGCACACAGTATTATGTCCCATAGTGGCCCCTGTACACAGTATTATCCCCCATAGTGGCCCCTGCACATAGTATTATCCCCCATAGTGGCCCCTACACACAGTATTATGTCCCATAGTGGCCCCTGTACACAGTATTATCCCCCATAGTGGCCCCTGCACAAAGTATTATCCCCCATAGTGGCCCCTGCACACAGTATTATGTCCCATAGTGTCTCCTGCACACAGTATTATCCCCCATAGAGACCCCTGCACACAGTATAATGTACCATAGTGGCCCCTGCACACAGTATTATGTCCCATAGTGGCCCCTGTACACAGTATTATCCCCCATAGTGGCCCCTGCACACAGTATTATGTCCCATAGTGGCCCCTGCACACAGTATTATGTCCCATAGTGGCCCCTGTACACAGTATTATCCCCCATAGTGGCCCCTACACACAGTATTATGTCCCATAGTGGCCCCTCCACACAGTATTATTCCCATAGTGGCCCCTCCACACAGTATTATGCCCCATAGTGGCCCCTGCCCACAGTATTATCCCCCATAGTGGCCCCTACACACAGTATTATACCCCATAGTGGCCCTTGCCCACAGTATTATCCCCCATACTGGCTCCTGCACACAGTATTATCCCCCATAGTGGCCCCTGCACACAGTATTATCCCCCATAGTGGCCCCTGCACACAGTATTATGTCCCATAGTGGCCCCTGCACACAGTATTATGCCCCATAGTGGCCCCTGCACACAGTATTATGCCCCATAGTGGCCCCTGCACACAGTATTATGCCCCATAGTGGCCCCTGCACACAGTATTATGTCCCATAGTGGCCCCTGCACACAGTATTATGCCCCATAGTGGCCCCTGCACACAGTATTATGTCCCATAGTGGCCCCTGCACACAGTATTATGCCCCATAGTGGCCCCTGCACACAGTATTATCTCCCATAGTGTCCCCTGCACACAGTATTATGTCCCTTAGTGGCCCCTGCACACGGTATTATCCCCCATAGTGGCCCCTGCACACAGTATTATGCCCCATAGTGGCCCCTGCACACAGTATTATCCCCCATAGTGGCCCCTGCACACAGTATTATGCCCCATAGTGGCCCCTGCACACAGTATTATGCCCCATAGTGGCCCCTGCACGCAGTATTATGCCCCATAGTAGCCCCTGCACACAGTATTATGTCCCATAGTGGCCCCTGCACACAGTATTATCCCCCATAGTGGCCCCTGCACTCAGTATTATGTCCCATAGTGGCCCCTGCACACAGTATTATCCCCCATAGTGGCCCCTGCACACAGTATTATCCCCCATAGTGGCCCCTGCACACAGTATTATCCCCCATAGTGGCCCCAGCACACAATATTATGCCCCATAGTGGCCCCAGCACACAATATTATGCCCCATAGTGGCCCCAGCACACAATATTATGCCCCATAGTGGCCCCTGCACACAATATTATACCCAATAGTGGCCCCTGCACACAGTATTATGTCCCCATAGTGGCCCCTGCACACAGTATTATGTCCCCATAGTGGCCCCTGCACACAGTATTATGTCCAGGATCGACAAGTAAATAGGGCCCGTAACGGCCAATTTAAAAAAAAACGCAGTGGTAGCGGCTGTCACCGGGCCCCCTAATGGCCTGGGCTCTGTGGCAGCCGCCTCCGCTGCCTCTATGGTAGTTACGCCCCTGCTAGGGCCCATGGTCTGTCTCCAGGAAACAGGAAGTGACCGGCTATTTTGGGCTTAGTGGTGAGAGTTTGAATTGCAAGATATATGGTAACTTGTACATCCACCATCTCCCTAGGAAACACAACCCTACAGACTGTATGTACGGTAATTGAACTTGATGGACATATGACTTTTTTCAACCGTACTGTTAGTTATTACTGTCTCCCCAGAACCAGGTGTCCTCCATTATCAAACCTTCACACCTCCACCATACTCCTGACTGCTCGGTGTCTTAGCTGTCGGACCCCCAGGGGATAACGTGCCGAGATGGGAATACCCCTTTAACAGCAGATTGATCTAGCATGGAGGGACACGAGATACATTCTGGGACGCTTACCATGGATGACATATCTGATCAGTCGCTGTGTCTCTGTACCCCCACCGCCGTTCTTGTGAATCAGGGTATAGAGGCCGCCATCGCTCTTGGCTACGTTGTGTATAGTGACATATCCGGCGGATTCATTGATGCTTATTCTTCCAACATACTTATCAGGTATTTGATGACTAGAACTGCAGCGAATGAAGATGGTCACCTTACTATCGTGATAAATCTTGTAGATGTTCTCTGGTTTACAAGGCTTAAAGGAAAACGATATAGCTGAGGAAACCGCCGCATGTCTGAGCTCTTCGCCATTGGTCAAGATCTGCGAGGTGACTAGAAGAAACGCTGCAAAAAATAAGAGAAAATATCTGTATTACCAATGGCTTATGATACTATATATATATATATATATATATATATATATATATATATATATATATATATATATATATATATATATATATAGTGAATGTGATGCAGGATTCCCATATAGTGCCGCCATACCTCACAGTAACACAGTCTCATGTACAATACAGCGGGTGCATGTGAGGAGGACTACCATATAGTGCCGCCATACCTCACAGCGATACAGTCTCATGTACAATACAGCAGGTGCATGTGAGGAGGACTACCATATAGTGCCGCCATACCTCACAGTGATACAGTCTCATGTATATATACATGGCATGACTATGACCTTCATTCTTCCTCTCTTCATACAGGTATATAATCTGCTATTGAACCCACCTCTGCTTGCTGTCTGAATTCTTCCTTCGATCATCTGCTGTAATATTCAATGGTATATAATCTGCTATTGAACCCACCTCTGCTTGCTGTCTGAATTCTCCCTTCGATCATCTGCTAATGTAATATTCAATGGTATATAATCTGCTATTGAACCCACCTCTGCTTGCTGTCTGAATTCTTCCTTCGATCATCTGCTGTAATATTCAATGGTATATAATCTGCTATTGAACCCACCTCTGCTTGCTGTCTGAATTCTTCCTTCGATCATCTGCTGTAATATTCAATGGTATATAATCTGCTATTGAACCCACCTCTGCTTGCTGTCTGAATTCTCCCTTCGATCATCTGCTGTAATATTCAATGGTATATAATCTGCTATTGAACCCACCTCTGCTTGCTGTCTGAATTCTCCCTTCGATCATCTGCTGTAATATTCAATGGTATATAATCTGCTATTGAACCCACCTCTGCTTGCTGTCTGAATTCTTCCTTCGATCATCTGCTGTAATATTCAATGGTATATAATCTGCTATTGAACCCACCTCTGCTTGCTGTCTGAATTCTCCCTTCGATCATCTGCTAATGTATATAATCTGCTATTGAACCCACCTCTGCTTGCTGTCTGAATTCTTCCTTCGATCATCTGCTGTAATATTCAATGGTATATAATCTGCTATTGAACCCACCTCTGCTTGCTGTCTGAATTCTTCCTTCGATCATCTGCTGTAATATTCAATGGTATATAATCTGCTATTGAACCCACCTCTGCTTGCTGTCTGAATTCTCCCTTCGATCATCTGCTAATGTAATATTCAATGGTATATAATCTGCTATTGAACCCACCTCTGCTTGCTGTCTGAATTCTTCCTTCGATCATCTGCTGTAATATTCAATGGTATATAATCTGCTATTGAACCCACCTCTGCTTGCTGTCTGAATTCTCCCTTCGATCATCTGCTAATGTAATATTCAATGGTATATAATCCTGTATTTCACCTCTGTATTTCACCTCTGCCTGATTACTGAACTATATCCTAGCATTTCATCCAGGCTGTATATTTTTTGCACTTCCATGTCTTCTTATCTGCACTAGTGTCAGTCTTTTGATCTTCACTGATTTTATTGGTGTTTCTGGCCAAGTGTTTACTTGGATCCACACTGCCAGTCTCCTCATGTGTCACAGTTTGTAGATTAATTAGTTAACGACTTAAATTAGTGCTAGTCTGAAGCTGTGCTTTCCTATATAAGTAGATATAGCTTATGGGGTGCATCTCATATGCGGGGGCATCTCATCTGCAGCATGCATCTTAACCGAATTGCATCTTAACCGAATTGCATCTTAACCGAATTGCATCTTAACCGAATTGCATCTTAACCGAATTGCATCTTAACCGAATTGCATCTTAACCGAATTGCATCTTAACCGAATTGCATCTTAACCGAATTGCATCTTAACCGAATTGCATCTTAACCGAATTGCATCTTAACCGAATTGCACTTATACATGGCACTTAAACAGGGCACGAAACAGGCTAACCATGGCAGAACACCAGGTAAATTTCAACCTAAAACAACAAGTTTTACCTCATGGTATCCTGTATCTGCACTGTCTCTTACTATCTTAGCCATTGGCTTCCTGCAGATCTCTCCTCCACCTCCACCACCAGTCCACACCATCCATATCAGTCCCTCTCTTCTTCCTTCTCCCATGTACAGCTCTCACACACTTTTCACACTCTGTAATCACCCCTTTACTTCTTTTAGCAGTGACACCAAACATAAGCGCCCACATAAATCCCTGAACCACCTTCTGTCTCTGTCCATTCTGCTCCTCCTCGCTGCTGGGGACATCTCTCCTAACCCCGGCCCTCCTTCCTTCACTAACTCTTCTCCCTGCACACATAGAAGGCCTACAAACCTCATCAATATTTACCGTGTTCCTTCTCCTCATCTCTCCCCTGTCTCTTTTAGCTGCTCTCTCTGGAACGCCCGCTCAGTGTGTAACAAACTAGAATACATTAATGACTTATTCCTTATTAAATCCCTTGGCCTGCTCGCCTTTACTGAAACTTGGATCCAGCAGTCAGATACGGCCTCCCCTGCTGCTCTGTGTCATGGTGGCCTACAATTCGTACACACCTCTAGGCCTGATAACAGGCAGGGTGGTGGGGTAGGATTACTGCTGTCACCACAGTGCATTTTTCAGTCCATTCCCCCGGTCCCCTCACTCACATTCTCCTCATTTGAAGTCCATGCTATCAGACTTTTCCGCCCACTCTCCTTACGTGTAGCTGTGATCTACCGCCCACCTGGCTCACCCTACCAATTTTTGGACCACTTTGCTTCTTGGCTTCCCCACTTTTTATCCAGTGACATTCCTACCCTCATCATGGGTGACTTTAACATCCCTATTGCCCCCCCTCACTCCCCGGCTGCCTCACAGTTTCTCTCATTAACCACTTCTCTTGGTCTCTCACAATGTTCTTCCTCCGCCACACATATAGACGGTAACACGATTGATCTAGTCTTCCATCGACTCCTCACAGTCTCTAAATTTTCTAACTCTTCTCTGCCGCTTTCTGACCACAATCTTCTATCTCTCACCATCAGTGCTCTCTCCCCTTCACAAGACGCCCCTACCCATCACACATATAGGAACTTGCGTGCTATTGACACCCAGCACCTCTCAGATACTCTACAGTCCTCCCTGTCCCCCATCTCTTCAATCTCCTGTCCCAATCTGGCCACCAGTCACTATAATGATACTCTCAAAAATGCATTGGATGAGGTTGCTCCCCCCTCCACTCGTAAAGTCCCACATAGGAGGCAGCAGCCCTGGCACACGCCACAGACACGATTTCTTCAGCACTGCTCTAGGTGTGCCGAACGTCTATGGAGTAAATCACGCTCACCTGCAGATTTCCTCCACTTCAAGTTTATGCTTAAAACATATAGCTCTGCCATTTACCTTGCCAAACAAGACTATTTCACCGCCCTCATCTCTTCTCTCTCCAGCAACCCTAAAAGGCTTTTTGAAACCTTTCACTCCTTACTCACACCCAAGGTGCAGACGCCATTCACAGACCTTAGTGCTGATGACCTGGCCATGTATTTCCATGATAAAATTGATAAGATCCGTCAGGAAATTACTGCCCAAGCCCCAGGTGGCATTGACTCCCACACCTACGATAGTACTGATCCCCTCACCAGCCGCACTTCAGACTGTCCATTCTCATCTTTTGAACCTGTCACAGAAGAGGAAGTTTCCCAGCTACTTTCTTCATCTCGCCCCACAACCTGCAGTAGTGACCCCTTCCCCTCACACCTTCTCCAATCTCTGTCCCCTGCTGTCACTACTTACCTTACTAAAATATTTAACCTCTCTCTCTCTTCTGGAATCTTCCCATCCTCCTTCAAGCATGCTGTTATAACCCCGCTACTGAAAAAACCCTCCCTGGACCCATCCTGTGCTGCTAACTATCGACCCGTCTCTAACCTCCCCTTCATCTCTAAACTTTTGGAACGCCTGGTTTATTCTCGGTTAATCCGTTATCTCTCTGCTAACTCTCTGCTTGACCCCTTACAATCTGGTTTCCGCGCTCTGCACTCTACTGAAACAGCTCTCACAAAAGTCTCCAATGATCTCCTAATGGCTAAATCCAATGGCGATTTCTCTCTTTTTATTCTTCTGGACCTCTCTGCAGCTTTTGACACTGACCATCAACTTCTCCTCACTATGCTCCGCTCAGTTGGCCTCAATGACACTGCGCTCTCCTGGTTCTCCTCTTATCTCTCAGGCCGCACTTTCAGTGTATCATTTGCGGGCTCTGTTTCCTCTCCTCTTTCCCTTGCTGTTGGGGTTCCTCAGGGCTCGGTCCTCGGCCCCCTGCTCTTTTCTCTCTACACAGCCCCCATTGGACAAACCATCACCAGATTTGGCTTCAGGTACCATCTTTATGCTGATGACACCCAATTATACACATCTTCCCGTGACATCACCCCTGCACTCATACAGAACACCAGTGACTGTCTCTCTGCTGTCTCTAATATCATGTCCTCGCTCTATCTGAAACTAAATCTCTCTAAGACTGAACTACTACTGTTTCCACCATCTAACAGATCTGTGCCTGATATATCCATTGCAGTCTCAGGCCTTACTATAACTCATAGGCAGCATGCCCGCTGCCTTGGGGTCATATTTGACGCAGACCTTTCCTTCACCCCTCATACTGAATCACTCGCACGTTCATGTCACCTCCACCTCAAAAACATCTCCAGAATATGCCCTTTCCTTACCAGAGATACACTAAAGACACTTATTGTCTCTCTGATTCATTCTCGCCTTGACTACTGTAACTCCTTACTAATCGGTCTTCCCCTCACTAAACTCTCTCCTCTACAATCTATTCTGAATGCAGCGGCCAGGCTCATCTATCAGGCTAGACGCTACAGCGATGCCTCCGGTCTGTGCCAGTCGTTACATTGGCTGCCTATTCAATATAGAATAAAATATAAAGTTATCCCCCTCCTCCACAAGGCTCTCCATAATGCCGCACCTCCATACATTTCCTCCCTCATCTCTGTCTACCGCCCAACCCGTGCTCTCCGCTCACTCAATGACCTAACACTTACATCCTCTATTATCAGAACCTCCCACGCTCGTATACAAGACTTCTCCCGAGCTGCACCACTTCTCTGGAATGCTCTACCCCGGACAATCAGATTAACTCCCAACTTCTACAGTTTCAAACGCAAACTAAAGACGCATCTTTTCAGACAGGCCTATCACAATTCCTAATGCACAAAATTGTCTGAACACTGTATAAGCAATACCGCCCCTGCTACCTCTTGTGTCACCCTCTCTACCTCATAGATTGTAAGCTCTTTTGAGCAGGGCCCTCAGTCCCATTGTGTGATATGACGTTCTTTGTTATGTATGTCTGTATCTGAACCCTATAAATTGTACAGCGCTGCGGAATATGTTGGCGCTATATAAATAAAATGTATTATTATTATTATTATTCATGTACAATACAGCGGGTGCATGTGAGGAGGACTACCATATAGTGCCGCCATACCTCACAGTGATACAGTCTCATGTACAATACAGCGGGTGCATGTGAGGAGGACTACCATATAGTGCCGCCATACCTCACAGTGATACAGTCTCATGTACAATACAGCGGGTGCATGTGAGGAGGACTACCATATAGTGCCACCATACCTCACAGTGATACAGTCTCATGTACAATACAGCGGGTGCATGTGAGGAGGACTACCATATAGTGCCACCATACCTCACAGTGATACAGTCTCATGTACAATACAGCGGGTGCATGTGAGGAGGACTACCATATAGTGCCGCCATACCTCACAGTGATACAGTCTCATGTACAATACATGTACAATATTGAGGAGACACAGTCCAGATTAGAGCTACAGAAGAGGGATCTTCACCGGTTGGCTCCCGGCGGGTGACTAATTTGGGGTATATGTAGTTACTCACAGTTACTGGGCCGCGGTATCCGATAGCCGGACGCAGACCTAATACACGTGGCCTGGAAACCACGGAGCACTGGACATGACCGGAGGCCTTCTTTAGGTCCATGAATGCAGAAAGGCTCCTTTCTAGCTGCTCCTTTCTGTCAGGTTCTCTCCTTCTTGGAGGCAGTAGAAGTATGGCGGTATTATCCCCTCTGTATGGACTGGTGAATGGTCCTAGGAGACTCTGTATCTTACATGGCCTGTGAGATTCACCATGTAGCTCCGAGGTGTGGCAGGAGGAATCTGCTTGAGTTGGACTAAGAGAAGGTGCTGTTACCCCACACACTACACGACACTTCTCTGCAGAAGCTTGTACTGTGTATGGTGTGATTGGGTTCCTA
The DNA here is from genome assembly GCF_031893055.1 of Leptodactylus fuscus. Lineage (NCBI taxonomy): Eukaryota > Metazoa > Chordata > Amphibia > Anura > Leptodactylidae > Leptodactylus > Leptodactylus fuscus. Next base: position 142,281,204 of record NC_134271.1, read on the forward strand.
CATCACATGCACCTACATAGAGTGAACCATAGGTGGCAGCAGAGTATCGGTAGTACATGGCAATAAACACAATGTATGCAAACAGAAAATGCAGATAATACGATAGTGATATCCAGTATTAGTACATTGTGAGAGACATTACACTACATAGCATACAACTACTACTCATATAATGGCAGGAAGGAGTGTACTGGGATACTACAATAGTTCATGAGTGGTCCACAATGGGGGATAATACTGTGTGCAGGGGTCACTATGGGGGATAATACTGTGTGCAGGGGCCACTATGGGGGATAATACTGTGTGCAGGGGCCACTATGGGGGATAATACTGTGTGCAAGGGCCACTATGGGGCATAATACTGTGTGCAGGGGCCACTATGGGGGATAATACTGTGTGCAGGGGCCACTATGGGGCATAATACTGTGTACAGGGGCCACTATGGGGGATAATACTGTGTGCAGGGGCCACTATGGGGGATAATACTGTGTGCAGGGGCCACTATGGGACATAATACTGTGTGCAGGGGCTACTATGAGGCATAATACTGTGTGCAGGGGTCACTATGGGACATAATACTGTGTGCAGGGGCCACTATGGGGTATAATACTGTGTGCAGGGGCCACTAAGGGGGATAATACTGTGTGCAGGGGCCACTATGGGGCATAATACTGTGAGCAGGGGCCACTAAGGGGGATAATACTATGTGCAGGGGCCACTATGGGGGATAATACTGTATAGAGGGGCCACTATGGGACATAATACTGTGTGTAGGAGCCACTATGGGGCATAATACTGTGTGCAGGGGCCACTATGGGGGATAATACTGTGTGTAGGGGCCACTATGGTACATAATACTGTGTGCAGGGGCCACTATAGGACATAATACTGTGTGGAGGGGCCACTATGGGGGATAATACTGTGTGCAGGGGCCACTATGGTGCATAATACTGTGTGCAGGGGCCACTATGGGGGATAATACTGTGTGCAGGGGCCACTATGGGACATAGTACTGTGTGCAGGGGCCACTATGGGGCATAATACTGTGTGCAGGGGCCACTATGGGACATAATACTGTGTGCAGGGGCCACTATGGGACATAATACTGTGTGCAGGGGCCACTATGGGGCATAATACTGTGTGCAGGGGCCACTATGGGACATAATACTGTGTGCAGGGGCCACTATGGGACATTATACTGTGTGCAGGGGCCACTATGGGGCATAATACTGTGTGCAGGGGCCACTATGGGGCATAATACTGTGTGCAGGGGCCACTAAGGGGGATAATACTGTGTGCAGGGGCCACTATGGGGCATAATACTGTGTGCAGGGGCCACTAAGGGGGTTAATACTATGTGCAGGGGCCACTATGGGGTATAATACTGTATAGAGGGGCCACTATGGGACATAATACTGTGTGCAGGGGCCACTATGGGACATAATACTGTGTGCAGGGGCCACTATGGGACATAATACTGTGTGCAGGGGCCACTATGGGACATTATACTGTGTGCAGGGGCCACTATGGGGCATAATACTGTGTGCAGGGGCCACTATGGGACATTATACTGTGTGCAGGGGCCACTAAGGGGGATAATACTGTGTGCAGGGGCCACTAAGGGGGTTAATACTATGTGCAGGGGCCACTATGGGGTATAATACTGTATAGAGGGGCCACTATGGGACATAATACTCTGTGCAGGGGCCACTATGGGGGATAATACTGTGTGCAGGGGCCACTATGGGGGATAATACTGTGTGCAGGGGCCACTATGGGGAATAATACTGTGTGCAGGGGCCACTATGGGGAATAATACTGTGTGCAGGGGCCACTATGGGGGATAATACTGTGTGCAGGGGCCACTATGGGGGATAATACTGTGTGCAGGGGCCACTATGGGGGATAATACTGTGTGCAGGGGCCACTATGGGGGATAATACTGTGTGCAGGGGCCACTATGGGGGATAATACTGTGTGCAGGGGCCACTATGGGGCATAATACTGTGTGCAGGGGCCACTGTGGGACATAATACTGTGTGCAGGGGCCACTGTGGGACATAATACTGTGTGCAGGGGCCACTATGGGGCATAATACTGTGTACAGGGGCCACTGTGGGGCATAATACTGTGTGCAGGGGCCACTATGGAACATAATACTGTGTGCAGGGGCCACTGTGGGGCATAATACTGTGTGCAGGGGCCACTGTGGGGTATAATACTGTGTGCAGGGGCCACTGTGGGGCATAATACTGTGTGCAGGGGCCACTGTGGGACATAATACTGTGTGCAGGGGCCACTATGGGGGATAATACTGTGTGCAGGGGCCACTATGGGGGATAATACTGTGTGCAGGGGCCACTATGGGACATAATACTGTGTGCAGGGGCCACTATGGGGGATAATACTGTGTACAGGGGCCACTATGGGGTATAATACTGTGTGCAGGGGCCACTAATGGACATAATACTGTGTGCAGGGGCCACTATGGGACATAATACTGTGTGCAGGGGCCACTATGGGGCATAATACTGTGTGCAGGGGCCACTATGGGGCATAATACTGTGTGCAGGGGCCACTATGGGGTATAATACTGTGTGCAGGGGCCACTATGGGGCATAATACTGTGTGTAGGAATGCAGTTTGTGCTGGGGGGGTTGGTGGGGATCAGGGAGCAGGAAGGGCCACAAGTCAAATGTTCGCCTTGGGGCCCCACCATTCCTAGTTACGCCACTGCCCCTACTCAAATATAGACGCCAGACCCCTACTTAAAAGTAAGTCCCAGACACCCTACCCAAATACAGACCCCCTACATGAATACAGAACTGCTACACAAATACAGACTCCAGTTCCAACCCCCTACACAAACATGGGCTCCACACACAAACACAAGCCCCTTATACAAATGCAGGCACACTTCTGTGTGGCGTCCATCCATCTTACTCACCACACACCTCACCCGATCATAAATAAGGGGCACTCCGCTTCCACACTCCCTTCCAGCTCCCCTGTTACACTCGGTTATTGGTAAACTCCTGGTAAGTTGATATATCTGGTATGTGTGTACCTGTGAAGAGGTGAAGGCGCACCTTGGATCCTAACCCATTCATCTTCCTAGGTCTTCTAAAATGTGAACGTTCCTGCCGGCGCGCTCCTCTACTCTCTGTATAGAGACCGCCCCGCTCTGATCACTACTACACAGGTCACTGCTACAATGCAATAAACCTTGTAATACGCCTACTGAAGAGACTGTTGAGAAACAGTATCATGTTTCCATAGTGTGAAATGTCTTCTTTGCAAACAAAAGTTTTGGCTGTTTTCCAACAGAGGAAGTGTTGGTGCAATTTCATTGAAATTAGAGAAAAATCCCTGGACAGAAGTGTTATTATTGCTAAATCTTTAACTTCTCCATATTTTGCAGGACATACATAGTGTATATAATACATAGAATTCATAGTACATAATACTACCGTAAATACAGCAATACGTCTGCTCCTGTATTTATTTTTTTTGGATGAGTACAAATTTTGCATTGACTGATATAAGAACCTTCTAAGGACAGACTAGATGCAGGCCAGCTTGTAAGTAGAGATGAGTGAACACTGTTCAGATCAGCCGATCCGAACAGCACGCACCCATAGAAATGAATGGAAGCACCTGTGACGCCGGCCGGCCGCAGGCAAAGTCAGCGTCACAGGTGCTTCCATTCATTTCTATGGGAGCGTGCTGTTCGGAGCGGCTGATCCGAACAGTGTTCACTCATCTCTACTTGTAAACAAAGTGTGACCCTGGGCCCCATTTGCTAATATACCAACTACGCCATCATATTCCTATAGCCAACACTTCCAGCCCCTTTAATAATGCCACATTTCTGCCCAAAAACAATAATAACAATCCCCATTTTCCCACACACAATGCAAATAACCACCTTTGCACCCCCTCATCAGTTATTATAGCGCCCCCCTTATAAATAATAGCCCCTATTTATAAATAATATTACACCCTTATCAGTAATAGCCCCCCCTTATCTGTAATAGTTCCCTTTTATTAGTAAGGGACACCCCTTAAATATAATACTGCTCCCTTATAAATAGTAACCCCTTACTACTAGCCCTCTCATAAATAATACAGTTGTTACCCTTATAAATAATAGTCCACATTATCACTAATAGCCCCCTTTAAAAATAATAGCCCACTTAACAATTTTACCCCCCCCCCTTATAAATAGATCTCCTCTTAGAAGTAATAGTACCCCCTGATAATAGGTTACTTATATACTAGTAACCCTCCTTCCTATTAGTCTTACCACCCTACTAATAGTCCCATATATATCATTTCCCCTTATAATAGTCCCCTTATATATAATAGCCCCCTTTATATTTGACAGTTTCCCCTTATATATAGTAGCCTATCCTTATATATAATAGTTCCTTCCTTATAAATAAGATCCCCCTTATATGTAATAGTTCCCCCTTATACAGTGTCAGACTGAGGAGTTTAGTGTGCACCAGTGGAACTTGTTCTGGGGCCGCACCCAACAGATTCCTGCTAGCAGCTTACACTACGGCTCCTTCACTGATATCTTACATATGTGCTGACTATCCGGCGTCCCCTATAGTTCTTTGCAGACCCCTATAGGTTCATGCACAGGACTGTTTGGGGAATGACACGGCCATGGAGCACTACATGTATGTGCAAGATTATAGTGAGGGAGCTGTGATGCAGACATAGCACACAGGGCTGCCAGCAGGAATTTTGAACACCTTTCCCCCCCAGTATAATACGTATAATGCTCTACATGGCATATAATGCTCCACAGTATAAAATTCTCCCCTGATCCCTTCATAGTGGCCCCACAAGGCATATAATGCTCCACAGTGGCCCCACAAAGTCTAAAATGTTTCCATGCACCCCTCCATAGTGGCTCCATATAGTATATAGTGCTCCACAGTGGCCCTACACAGTATGAAATGTTCCCTGATCCCTTCATAGTGGCCCCACATGGTATATAGTGCTACACAGTGGCCCCACACAGTTTAAAATGCTCCCCATAGCCCCTCTATAGTGGCCCACCATGTTATATAGTGCTCCACATTGGCTCTACACAGTATCAAATGTTCCCTAAGCCCTTCATAGTGGCCCCACATGGTATATAGTGCTACACAGTGGCCCCACACAGAATAAAAAGCTCCCCTGAGCCCCTCCATATTAGATCACATGGTATATAGTGCTCCACAATGGCCCCACACAGTATAAGATGTTCCCCTGATATCTCCATAGTGGCCCCACATGGTATATAGTGTTCCACAATGGCCCCACACAGTATAAGATGTTCCTCTGATATCTCCATAGTGGCCCCACATGGTATATAATTCTCCACAGTGGCCCCACATGGTATATAGTACTCCACAGTGGCCCCACACAGTATAAGATGTTCCTCTGATATCTCCATAGTGGCCCCACATGGTATATAATTCTCCACAGTGGCCCCACATGGTATATAGTACTCCACAATGGCCCCACACAGTATAAGATGTTCCCCTGATATCTCCATAGTGGCCCCACATGGTATATAGTGCTCCACAATGGCCCCACACAGTATATGATGTTCCCCTGATATCTCCATACTGGCCCCACATGGTATATAGTACTCCACAATGGCCCCACACAGTATAAGATGTTCCCCTGATATCTCCATAGTGGCTCCACATGGTATATAATGCTCTACACCGTATAATATGCTCCCCAGAGTCTCAAAATAGTATAATCCTCCACAGTAGCCCCAGACCGTATATTACCCCACAGTGGGGTACCTTCTTAGGGTAGACTAGGTGGACCGTGGGGTCTTTTTCTCTCGTCTTTCTTTGACATTTTTGTCTCTTAATCTGTAACAGTTGTTTTACTTTTTAGAATTTTGCAAAATAAATTCGAAAAAGTTAACAAAGTTGCCGTTGGGTTGAGACAGAACACTGGGTGACTCTATAATCTGTAACTGGTTTTAGAGGAGGGGTGGGGGTGGGGGGGAGAGGCTGAGAAGAGAAGGAAGAGCAAAAATAGTTATGTGAGGGAGCGGCAATGAATTCTAAGCACAGAGATGCATTGTATAGGGCAGGGCGGGGGGGGGGGGTGTTAAAAAGAGAAGTGGGAGGAGAAAAGATTGTGAAATATATTGTGAAATATGTGATAGTTACCTCTGGAGTGTTCCTATCTGATGATAAACCACGTAATTGTAGAGAAGTGACTGTCTTCTGTGCCGGAGTGAGACTACTGGTGTATGTCAGTAAATTTCCAGTGAAACTGTATAAGCCCGCCCCATCTAGGCGGAGTACCCTGAAGCTGTGCAAGCAGATAGGATGTGTAACCAATGTAGGAGGGTGGATTGCTCAGAATAGGCTGACATGTATACTTGGGTAGTTACCCCATATCTGACTATTAGGTGACCTGTGTTCTGACTTGGGCTCAGTTACTAGTTGTTCATATTCATGACACGTTTGCTCAGAACTCCAGAACCATCGAGTTCTCTAAAATATTAATAAGATACTTGTAAGAGGCGCTGATACTTTGGGATCTTTGGACTTACAATGTGTGTCACGACCAAAGCTACCGAGGAGCCCGAGCCAATTCTGTTTACTTAGTAAATCTCTTTCTTGAGGAGGGGGCATCGCTGGGGAATTTATCAATCCCATGCCTGTCAACTTAGGAAGGACAGACAGAGGGACAGAATATGCGGCGTGCATAGCGAATTTAGCCCCATCCACTTCTACATTTACTTTGTCCATTCCCATCCATTTTTCTTTGTGCCCCCACACATTGTATCACTCATATAGCCACCCTATAACATTACATGCCTCCAAATTGTAATGTTCCCCTTCATATGCCCCCACAGTATAATGTCCCCGTCCAGTTGCCCCAGCTTAATGTCCCCTTACAGTTGCCCTCAGTTTAATGTCCTCCTGCAGTTGCCTCCAGTTTAATGTCCTCCTCTAGATGCTCTCATTTTAATGTCCTCCTCCAGCTGCCCCCAATTTAATGTTCCCCTCCAGCTGCCCCAGCTTAATGTCCCCCTACAGCTGCCCCCAGTTTAATGCCCCCCCTTAAACTGCCCCAGCTTAATGTCTCTCTTCAGCTGCCCCCAAGTTATTGTCTCTGTCATGGAGCAAAGGTATACGTCCTTCCTCCGGAGGATATCTTGAATCAACACGGACGCAAGAGGTCGGGAGACAACAGCAATTTATTGTAATCCACAAAGTTAGTAGCCGGCGGCGGTCACATCAACCGTAACAACAATAAGTCCACATAAGTCACAATCCAATGATAGCTTTGGTTCCTTGGTCCTGTAACTAAATCCTGGCTCTCTGCAGAGCTGTGCACAGGCCGGCTAACACATACTAACTGCTGCTACATACTATATACTAAGACTGTTACATCCTATATCTGTGGGTGGGAAGGGCTGAGTCACAGATCCTTCCCCCCTCACCTATACCAAGGAGAGCAGACTCCCTGTCTCCTGTGGACAATGCACCGTCCAACATCTTCTTGGGGACACTGATCAGATTATCTCCACCCATTGTCCTCACTGGTCCTCACTAGTTAGAGGTATTTGCATACAATGTGCTAATCAGCCAACTACACATTGATGGATACAACAGGTTAGAGAATACATTCCACACCAAATATATATTACACATGGCCTATAGTATAGACTCTAACCATCCCGTGACAGTCTCCATCCAGCAACCCCCAGTTTAATGTCCTCTTCTAGTTGCTCCCAGCTTAATGTCCCCCTTCAGCTGTGTTCTCCTCCAGCTGCCCTCAGTATAATGTCCTCCTCCAGCTGCCCCCAGCTTAATATCCCCCTTCAGCTGCCCTCAGTATAATGTCCTCCTCCAGCTGCCCCCAGGTTATCGTCCCCATCCAGCAACCCCCAGTTTAATGTCCTCTTCTAGTTTCTACGAGTTTAATGTCCTCCTCCATCTGCCCCAGCTTAATGTCCCCCTCCATCTGCCCCAGTATGTGTATAAGTTGGATCCATGGCATCACTAACTTTTTTGGGAGGTGCTGCATCCATAGAGATATCAGCACTATAGGCATGAGAGGAGATGGGTCGGGGTCTTCCTGGAGCCTAGAAGCCTGCTTTCACCAAGGTTTTATTAGGCTACCCGCATAACTTGGCTCCCATTCAGCTCCCACTGATGTGATATTAATGACCTATCCTAAGAATAGGCAATCAATATGGCTAGCAAGTTGTGTGCATTATCAGTGTGCTAGCCGTAGTCTTCATGGCTAGCCCACTGACCCATCACATTCTTATGACCCCACACATATGAGGCTATGAGTCTGGGACAAAAGTCAGAACAGGTCCTGAAAATTTTGCAGCCTGAAGAAAAATAATGGGTCCATTGAGGCACAGGCGGCACGTAGATTTCACCCATGTGCCATCTATGCTGTTTTACCATATACCTGGCACATGCATGTAGCCTAAGACTGTCTTAATGTCATGGCTGCTGCATAAGGTGGCCAATGATCGCATGACTTCTGTTTTACTTGCATAAATGTGTGGCCACTGCATGCAGGTGGGGATTGTTCCATGTTGCAGCCACGGTGGTAGAACACAACATGGAAAGGGATGAAATCCTCATCGAAACTCTACGCTGTGGATAGTAAATGTTTATCCGCTATTGTGTGTCCTCCTATAACAGGTTTTGTATGGACTCCTGTAGAATATATGGGTGATATAGGCAGGGTGTTTGTCTATCAGGGACAGGTTACTATGTCAGGAGTGATTTAGATACTAAATAAACATAGGATGAGCCTTGCAGAGCTGTAATTGTATGTATCAGAAGCCCTATTGTGTAGCTGCTGATTTGGATACAGTGTCCTAAGGGCAGTTGAAGTATTGTACTGCCCTGAATATCTTAAGTGAGGCACTGTTATCTATCTAGAAGCGGCTGCATTGTGAGTAATCACTGATGGAGATAGTTTGTGTCATTACACTACTCTGCACCCTTTTAACACAAGTTCTGGCGTCTTAATTTTAGTGCAAACTATTAAAAGTTACATTTTAACTTTGAGGGCACCCTTGAGTGTGCTTAAAGAAAATTTCGGTGAACCCGTGTCCAGTGATATAGCGTAGTCTGTGGAGAACATTCAGCCTTGACTACATAGAGACTAAAGTACTACCAGTTGATTTCAGCCATTGAGTTGTAGCAATCCTGTGGACTGTCACCGATCAGAAGTCTTCTTGTAGTCCAGGACTAATGATAAGAGTTTTCCAGTGGCGTAACAAGTGTCTTGTGTGTCCTGGTACAAACTTTTATCCAGGGCCTCACAGCCCCTCCCAGGGGCCGCAATGGGACATAATACTGTGTGCAGGGGCCACTATGGGGCATAATACTGTGTGCAGGGGCCACTATGGGGCATAATACTGTATACAGGGGCCACTATGGGGAATAATACTGTGTGCAGGGGCCACTATGGGACATAATTCTGTGTGCAGGGGTCACTATGGGGGATAATACTGTGTGCAGGAGCCACTATGGGGCATAATACTGTGTGCAGGGGCCACTATGGGAGATAATACTGTGTGCAGGGGCCGCAATGGGACATAATACTGTGTGCAGGGGCCACTATGGGGCATAATACTGTGTGCAGGGGCCACTATGGGGCATAATACTGTGTGCAGGGGCCACTATGGGGGATAATACTGTGTGCAGGGGCCGCAATGGGACATAATACTGTGTGCAGGGGCCACTATGGGGCATAATACTGTGTGCAGGGGCCACTATGGGGCATAATACTGTATACAGGGGCCACTATGGGGAATAATACTGTGTGCAGGGGCCACTATGGGACATAATTCTGTGTGCAGGGGTCACTATGGGGGATAATACTGTGTGCAGGAGCCACTATGGGGCATAATACTGTGTGCAGGGGCCACTATGGGGAATAATACTGTGTGCAGGGGCCACTATGGGACATAATACTGTGTGCAGGGGCCACTATGGGGGATAATACTGTGTGCAGGGGCCACTATGGGGAATAATACTGTGTGCAGGGGCCACTATGGGACATAATACTGTGTGCAGGGGCCACTATGGGGCATAATACTGTGTGCAGGGGCCACTATGGGGCATAATACTGTGTGCAGGGGCCACTATGGGACATAATACTGTGTGCAGGGGCCACTATGGGACATAATACTGTGTGCAGGGGCCACTATGGGGCATAATACTGTGTGCAGGGGCCACTATGGGGCATAATACTGTGTGCAGGGGCCACTATGGGACATAATACTGTGTGCAGGGGCCACTATGGGGCATAATACTGTGTGCAGGGGCCACTATGGGAGATAATACTGTGTGCAGGGGCCACTATTGGGAGATAATACTGTGTGCAGGGGCCACTATGGGACATAATACTGTGTGCAGGGGCCACTATGGGACATAATACTGTGTGCAGGGGCCACTATGGGGCATAATACTGTGTGCAGGGGCCACTATGGGAGATAATACTGTGTGCAGGGGCCACTATGGTGCATTACTGTGTGCAGGGGCCACTATTGGGAGATAATACTGTGTGCAGGGGCCACTATGGGACATAATACTGTGTGCAGGGGCCACTATGGTGCATTACTGTGTGCAGGGGCCACTATTGGGAGATAATACTGTGTGCAGGGGCCACTATGGGACATAATACTGTGTGCAGGGGCCACTATGGGACATAATACTGTGTGCAGGGGCCACTATGGTGCATTACTGTGTGCAGGGGCCACTATTGGGAGATAATACTGTGTGCAGGGGCCACTATGGGACATAATACTGTGTGCAGGGGCCACTATGGTGCATTACTGTGTGCAGGGGCCACTATTGGGAGATAATACTGTGTGCAGGGGCCACTATGGGAAATAATACTGTGTGCAGTGGCCACTATGGGGCATAAAACTGTGTGCAGGGGCCACTATGTGGGGATAAAACTGTGTGCAGGGGCCACTATGGGGCATAATACTGTGTGCAGGGGCCACTATGGGGCATAATACTGTGTGCAGGGGCCACTATGGGACATAATACTGTGTGCAGGGGCCACTATGGGACATAATACTGTGTGCAGGGGCCACTATGGGGTATAATACTGTGTGCAGGGGCCACTAAGGGATATAATACTGTGTGCAGGGGCCACTATGGGGGATAATACTGTGTGCAGGGGCCACTATGGGGGATAATACTGTGTGCAGGGGTCACTATGGGGAATAATACTGTGAGCAGGGGCCACTATGGGAGATAATAATGTGTGCAGGGGCCACTATGGGGTATAATACTGTGAGCAGGGGCCACTATGGGAGATAATAATGTGTGCAGGGGCCACTATGGGACATAATACTGTGTGCAGGGGCCACTATGGGACATAATACTGTGTGCAGGGGCCACTATGGGACATAATACTGTGTGCAGGGGCCACTATGGGGCATAATACTGTGTGCAGGGGTCACTATGGGGAATAATACTGTGTGCAGGGGTCACTATGGGGAATAATACTGTGTGCAGGGGTCACTATGGGGAATAATACTGTGTGCAGGGGTCACTATGGGGAATAATACTGTGTGCAGGGGCCACTATGGGACATAATACTGTGTGCAGGAGCCACTATAGGGCATAATACTGTGTGCAGGGGCCACTATGGGGGATAATACTGTGTGCAGGGGCCACTATGGGACATAATACTGTGTGCAGGGGCCACTATGGGACATAATACTGTGTGCAGGGGCCACTATGGGACATAATACTGTGTGCAGGGGCCACTATGGGGGATAATACTGTGTGCAGGGGCCACTATGGGGGATAATACTGTGTGCAGGGGCCACTATGGGGGATAATACTGTGTGCAGGGGCCACTATGGGACATAATACTGTGTGCAGGGGCCACTATGGGACATAATACTGTGTGCAGGGGCCACTATGGGACATAATACTGTGTGCAGGGGCCACTATGGGACATAATACTGTGTGCAGGGGTCACTATGGGACATAATACTGTGTGCAGGGGCCGCTATGGGACATAATACTGTGTGCAGGGGCCACTATGGGGGATAATACTGTGTGCAGGGGCCACTATGTGGGGATAATACTGTGTGCAGGGGCCACTATGTGGGGATAATACTGTGTGCAGGGGTCACTATGGGACATAATACTGTGTGCTGGGGCCACTATGGAACGTTATACTATTTTGTTGGCCACTATGGGATATTATACTTGGTGAAGGGGTATTATAGTGTGTGTTAATGGGGTGTTATACCATGTACGCTATACTTTGTGGGGATGAGACCAAAGTCCAAAATTTGCTATGGGGCCCATTCGTTGTTAGCTTCGCCTCTGTTGGTGCTATACAAGCACGCTAAATAAATAAATAAATAAGATTGGTAAGAGAAAAACCTCCCATTGAAAATAATTGGAGGCAGTGGCTGAAGCAGTAGAGCGGGTGCCTTACATTACATCCTTACATACATGTCAGCACCTCTACCAAGTACGGACATGCTACATAGCCGTCATTGAGTATGTGCACATTACCTCGGGGGTTGTAGAGAACTGCAAGCTACCTGACATTTTTATCTACGCTGCTTAAGCTGAAGACAAAGCAAAACTGAAACTGGAAAGTTTGGCACGTTAGTTGTGAAGGCGCTCTCAGCAAGTTTCTATGTGAATTACTGGGATTAGTGCACATTTACATAGTGGAATACAGGAAGTCCAGTAGCGACGTGTCAGGGCGTCTTGAGTAAGTTCTTGCACTTATTTTATGCAGTTCTCTTTTTGTTTTCACTTTTTTAGTTTTGATGTTTTTGCCCTCATACCCAGTGATAGTAACACATCCTTCTTCTGGGACCCAACAGCCCTGATTTGTGCAAACACTATATCTTATAAAGTAACCTGATCCACTCTCCCCCTCACAAGGGAACCACTAGCCCAAGTGACCTTCAGGGGATGGCGTCTGGAGAAGAAAAAAAGACACAGCGGTGCTTTAGCTGTTGAGGAGTGCAGTACTGGCAGGGACAGAGCAAAAATAAAAAAAAAAAAAAATTAAAAAAGTTTTTGCTTTTTTTTTTTTTTTTTTTTTTTTTTTTAATGTCGCTTTACCTCGGTAAAAAATGTAATAAAAAATCAAACATTAGACTTGGTGTTGGTTCGTCGTAATCTGTCTGTTCACATATGTACGCCTCCTAGTGTTCATTCATTTTAATTACGCAAACAAACAAAAAAACCATCATGGTGTATAGTTTTTTCATAGAGTTTTTGCTCCCACAAATATTCGGGGGAATTTATTAAGATTGACCTACTGATGTGATAATAGACTGCTCCAAAGAATAATGGGACCCCTCCAATAACACCTCCTAGATCTGAAGGAATGAAATCTTCTCATTGAATACTTTGTTCTGTATAAAGTTGAATGTGATGACACAAATATCATCAATGGAAATCAATGGAGGCCTGGATTTGGAGTCACCCCAAAAATTAAAGTGGAAAAACACTACAGGCTGATCCAATGCTGATGTAATGTCCTTAAAACCTGTCAGTATGAGGCTGAGTAGTGTGTGTGGCCTCCACGTGCCTGTATGACCTCCCTACAGTGCCCGGCCATGCTCCTGATGAGGTTACAGATGGTCTCCTGAGGGATCTCCTCCCAGACCTGGACTAAAGCATCTGCCAACTCCTGGACAGTCTGTGGTGCAACATGACGTTGGTGGATGGAGCAAGACATGATGTCCCAGATGTGCTCAATCGGATTCAGGTCTGGGGAAAAGGTGGGCCAGTACATAGATTCAATGTGTTCATCTTACAGGAACTGCTGACACACTCCAGCCACATGAGGTCTGGCATTGTCCTGTATTAGGAGGAACCCTGGGCCAACCGAACCAGCATATGGTCTCACAAGGGGACTGAGGATCTAATCTCGGTATCTAATGGCAGTCAGGCTACCTCTGGCGAGCACACGGAGGACTGTGCGGCCCTCTAAAGAAATGCCACCCCACATCATTACTGACCCACTGCCAAACCGGTCATGCTGAAGGATGTTGCAGGCAGCAGATCACTCTCCACGGCTTCTCTAGACTCTGTCACGTCTGTCACATGTGCTCAGTGTGAACCTGCTTTCATCTGTGAAGGGCACAGGGCGCCAGTGGCGAAGCTGCCAATCCTGGTGTTCTGTGGCAAATGCCAAGTGTCTTGCATGGTGTTGGGCTGTGAACACAACCCCCATCTGTGGACGTCGGGCCCTCATATCATCCTCATGGAGTTGGCTTCTAACCGTTTGTGCAGAGACATGCACATTTGTGGCCTGCTGGAGGTCATTTTGCAGGGCTCTGGCAGTGCTTTCGCCAATGATAAAGCCCCTTTAAGTGTTCCCTTTATTTTTTTGAGAGGTGTATATAGAATTTCATTATTATCAGTGTGACCACCAGGTGGCAGCAGCAGCATCAGCTTGTTTACACATACACATTCCTAGAGCTGATCCTTTCTGGTACATTTGTGACAATTTTTGTTAAAATTCAATTTCTCCTTGTAGTTAAGGGTATATACGTCCTAATGTGTATCTAATAAGTATCTATTACCAGAAGGGGGGTAAATGTATAGGGCACATATCATAAATGACCACGGTCCTAGAATAGTTGCTGAGCTCCTTACTCTCCAGATACTTTGTATTCTGATTCTCCCCATATACAGTGCAGTATATCCTCCACTAAACTGTATATACCAGTGTCTACATCCCCCCATATACAGTGCAGTACATCCTCCACTATACTGTATATTCCAGTGTCTACATCCCCCCATATACAGTGCAGTACATCCTCCACTAAACTGTATATTCCAGTGTCTACATCTCCCCATATACAGTGCAGTATATCCTCCACTAAACTGTATATACCAGTGTCTACATCTCCCCATATACAGTGCAGTACATCCTCCACTAAACTGTATATACCAGTGTCTACATCTCCCCATATACAGTGCAGTATATCCTCCACTAAACTGTATATTCCAGTGTCTACATCTCCCCATATACAGTGCAGTACATCCTCCACTATACTGTATATTCCAGTGTCTACATCCCCCCATATACAGTGCAGTACATCCTCCACTAAACTGTATATACCAGTGTCTACATCTCCCCATATACAGTGCAGTACATCCTCCACTGTACTGTATATACCAGTGCCTACATCTCCCCATATACAGTGCAGTACATCCTCCACTAAACTGTATATACGAGGGTCTACATCTCCCCATATACAGTGCAGTACATCCTCCACTAAACTGTATATACCAGTGTCTACATCTCCCCATATACAGTGCAGTATATCCTCCACTAAACTGTATATACGAGGGTCTACATCTCCCCATATACAGTGCAGTATATCCTCCACTAAACTGTATATACCAGTGTCTACATCTCCCCATATACAGTGCAGTACATCCTCCATTATATTATATATACCAGTGTCTACATATCCTCATATACTGTGCAGTACATCCTCCACTAAACTGTATATACCAGTGTCTACATCTCCCTATATACAGTGCAGTACATCCTCCACTAAACTGTATATTCCAGTGTTTACATCTCCCCATATACAGTGCAGTACATCCTCCATTATATTATATATACCAGTGTCTACATATCCTCATATACTGTGCAGTACATCCTCCACTAAACTGTATATACCAGTGTCTACATCTCCCCATATACAGTGCAGTATATCCTCCACTAAACTGTATATACCAGTGTCTACATCTCTCCATATACAGTGCAGTATATCCTCCACTAAACTGTATATACCAGTGTCTACATCTCCCCATATACTGTGCAGTACATCCTCCACTAAACTGTATATACCAGTGTATACATCTCCCCATATACAGTGCAGTACATCCTCCACTAAACTGTATATACCAGTGTCTACATCTCCCCATATACTGTGCAGTACATCCTCCACTAAACTGTATATACCAGTGTATACATCTCCCCATATACAGTGCAGTACATCCTCCACTAAACTGTATATACCAGTGTCTACATCTCCCCATATACAGTGCAGTACATCCTCCACTATACTGTATATACCAATACCTACATCTCCCCATATACTGTGCAGTACATCCTCCACTAAACTGTATATACCAGTGTCTACATCTCCCCATATACAGTGCAGTACATCCTCCACTGTACTGTATATACCAGTGCCTACATCTCCCCATATACAGTGCAGTACATCCTCCACTAAACTGTATATACGAGGGTCTACATCTACCCATATACAGTGCAGTACATCCTCCACTAAACTGTATATACCAGTGTCTACATCTCCCCATATACAGTGCAGTATATCCTCCACTAAACTGTATATACCAGTGTCTACATCTCCCCATATACAGTGCAGTACATCCTCCATTATATTATATATACCAGTGTCTACATATCCTCATATACTGTGCAGTACATCCTCCACTAAACTGTATATACCAGTGTCTACATCTCCCTATATACAGTGCAGTACATCCTCCACTAAACTGTATATTCCAGTGTTTACATCTCCCCATATACAGTGCAGTACATCCTCCATTATATTATATATACCAGTGTCTACATATCCTCATATACTGTGCAGTACATCCTCCACTAAACTGTATATACCAGTGTCTACATCTCCCCATATACAGTGCAGTATATCCTCCACTAAACTGTATATACCAGTGTCTACATCTCTCCATATACAGTGCAGTATATCCTCCACTAAACTGTATATACCAGTGTCTACATCTCCCCAAATACTGTGCAGTACATCCTCCACTAAACTGTATATACCAGTGTATACATCTCCCCATATACAGTGCAGTACATCCTCCACTGTACTGTATATACCAGTGTCTACATCTCCCCATATACTGTGCAGTACATCCTCCACTAAACTGTATATACCAGTGTCTACATCTCCCCATATACAGTGCAGTACATCCTCCACTATACTGTATATACCAGTACCTACATCTCCCCATATACTGTGCAGTACATCCTCCACTAAACTGTATATACCAGTGTCTACATCTCCCCATATACTGTGCAGTACATCCTCCACTAAACTGTATATACCAGTATCTACATCTCCCCATATACTGTGCAGTACATCCTCCACTAAACTGAATATACCAGTGTCTACCTCTCCCCATATACAGTGCAGTACATCCTCCACTAAACTGTATATACCAGTGTCTACATCTCCCCATATACTGTGCAGTACATCCTCCACTAAACTGTATATACCAGTATCTACATCTCCCCATATACTGTGCAGTACATCCTCCACTAAACTGAATATACCAGTGTCTACCTCTCCCCATATACAGTGCAGTATATCCTCCACTAAACTGTATATACCAGTACCTACATCTCCCCATATACAGTGCAGTACATCCTCCACTAAACTGTATATACCAGTGTCTACAACTCCCCATATACAGTGCAGTACATCCTCCACTGTACTGTATATACCAGGGTCTATATATCCCCATATACAGTGCAGTATATCCTCCACTAAACTGTATATACCAGTGTCTACATCTCCCCATATACAGTGCAGTATATCCTCCACTAAACTGTATATATCAGTGTCTACATCTCCCCATATACTGTGCAGTACATCCTCCACTAAACTGTATATACCAGTGTCTACATCTCCCCATATACAGTGCAGTACATCCTCCACTAAACTGTATATACCAGTGTCTACATCTCCCCATATACAGTGCAGTACATCCTCCATTATATTATATATACCAGTGTCTACATCTCCCCATATACAGTGCAGTACATTCCCAACTAAACTGTATATACCAGTGTCTACATCTCCCCATATACAGTGCAGTATATCCTCCACTAAACTGTATATACGAGGGTCTACATCTCCCCATATACAGTGCAGTACATCCTCCATTATATTATATATATTAGGAGCTTCGTACACGCGGTCACATCACTGTCCACACACAAGATAAGAGGCCACACACACAAAGAGGAGTCAGATTTTTTTTCCTTTAATACAAAAGTCAGATGAGTAAACAGGACAAACTCAATGGTCACACGTCTTGTTCCAAAAATATAAGATTTTTTACCATGATTGAAAGACGACAGCCCTTAAAGGGGTCCTCCGCTAAAATGTACATAAGGCAAAACCATTGCACAACTTTACAATAGGCTTTGTGTCTCAATTATTCGCAATTGTTAAGATCTCTGTTTGCTGTCAGTGACTGGAAAAGGCTGAAATCCCATATTAACCTAATCCTACCCACACAGCTGAAGGTTTGTTACAGTGTTTCATCCTCTGTGAGTGAATCACATCAGAAGTATATATATTTCTTCTAACCTGATGGTATATTTCATTCTATCAGGGTGAATAAGAGGTTCCTTCTCACTGATGGGTGTTTGGTACCATTGGATATGAACTAACCTACATTTAAAGGGGACCTTTCACCACATCCAACTTTTGCATCCCTCAATAGGTGCTGCTCCACTGTTTCAGAAACCGTTGGAATTTTTTCTCTAGCCCCCACCATTTCCGAGCAATGACTGCTGGTAATATCAACACAATTACATTGTCCGTATCAGGTGGGCGGTCCCTGTCTCACTGATCCAGTCAAGCACCGCCCACCACACTGTATAGAGTCAGATGCTGAAACTAACAGCAATGATTGCTCGGGAACGGTGTGGGCTAGAGAAAAAATTCCAACTGTGTTGGAATCAGTGGAGCAGCGCCTATTAAAGAATTTCATGAACTGCAGTTGGTGGAGGTGGAGAAAGGTCCTCCTTAAAGGGGTTTTCTCACTATCGCCAAAGGATAAGTGTCCGATCATTTGGTTCCTGACCACTGGGACCCCCACTGATCACAAGATAGATCCCTCAGTCCTGTATAGTGCTGCATGACCACCGGCCCGCTGAGATATCTCAAAGCAGTGGACATGCCTATGGACTATCTCCATTTAAGATTTCTTATAAATACTGGTTGGAACTAATGCGACCCTTTATTCACTATCTAGTGGAAAGCCCCTTTAAACCTGCACAGATACACTGCAGCAAATCATCAGGACAGTGCAGCGGATATGTAACCTTTAGGTCAGAAAGGGTTTCTATCTCCTAAGAGCATACAAACCAATTATCAAGTTGCAGAAGGGTAACTTTACTTTGCACATAACAGCGGAGGGCCCCTTTAAAACACAAACCACTTTTCATAATGGATTAAAACTATAAGACACAAGGTGGCGACAAACCTTGTCGGAGGACATATTTAAATTACTGAAGGGGCTTTAGGGTAAGGGCCACCCTTCCCCTCCCCCCCACCCACATAAACGTGCAGCTTCATAGAATAATAACTAAAAATAACTCATTAACATAATATTTGCATATCCAGGCAGGACCGGGCGCTGATGTCCGCACAGCCCCTTTGGCATCACAGAGTTAAGCCATGCCACATGCTGGTTTGGTTGAATGCAGTCACATGCAGGCAGATCAGGGGGCGCAGGGGCCGGGGCGGAGATGTAATGAAGCCCACCCATGGCCGCCTCCTAGTAATTCAACAGCAATGTGTCTCCAGGTTCCTGGGGGTCTCCTCAGGTCTTGGGTTTTATCTTCAGTCTCCAGATAGGAGGCGCCGACCGTCTGGCTCAAGAACAGCTGCTGAGACGTCTACGTAAGAGAGCGACCGGCTTTGTCTTCTCGTCCTCCTGGTCGCTTTCGCATTGCCTCTGAAAGGGTTAAATTTAGAACTGGTTGTAAAAAAGGGTAAATTGGGAAAAAAATTTATTTTATTTTTCTCCGTACACAACTAAACCTAAATTCAGAATCCTGCTCTTCCCAATAAGAAGGAGGAGCCTGTAGATCAGATTACAACACCTGCTGCACATACTAAGGGTAATAGTCCCCAATAAAGGGGCGGAGCCTATAGATCAGATTACAACACCTGCCGCACCTACTGAGGGTAATACTCCCCAATAAGGGGGCGGAGCATGTAGATCAGATTACAACACCTGCTGCACATACTGAGGGAAATAGTCCCCAATAAGGGGCGGAGCCTGTAGATCAGATTACAACACCTGCTGCACATACTGAGGGAAATACTCCTGTAGATCAGATTACAACACCTGCCGCACCTACTGAGGGTAATACTCCCCAATAAGGGGGCGGAGCCTGTAGATCAGATTACAACACCTGCCGTACCTACTGAGGGTAATAATCCCCAATAAAGGGGCGGAGCCTGTAGATCAGATTACAACACCTGCCGTACATACTGAGGGTAATACTCCCCAATAAGGGGGCGGAGCATGTAGATCAGATTACAACACCTGCTGCACATACTGAGGGTAATACTCCCCAATAAGGGGGCGGAGCATGTAGATCAGATTACAACACCTGCTGCACATACTGAGGGAAATAGTCCCCAATAAGGGGCGGAGCCTGTAGATCAGATTACAACACCTGCCGCACATACTGAGGGTAATACTCCCCAATAAGGGGGCGGAGCCTGTAGATCAGATTACAACACCTGCTGCACATACTGAGGGTAATACTCCCCAATAAAGGGGCGGAGCCTGTAGATCAGATTACCATATTCACTATTACTTACCAGCTCCTCCTCGTCTTTGGCAGGATTACACAGCAGCTTCATTCTGCAGAGTCTGTTACAGGCGGAGACCATGTTATACGAGAGCTGGGGAGGAGAGAGATATGACAGTCAGTGAGGTGTGTGATAACTCCGGTGTAATATCCTCTGGTCTAATCTGATGTATTTCCCTATATGTTCACATAACATGGACGGTTTGCGTTTGATCCGATTCCTCGGTCTTTACCTTCCACTTCCGCCTTGCATTAAACTTTTTGAAATTTTTTATATTGATGGATGAGCGACTTCTGTTGGCGGCCTGCTTCCTGGTCAGCGGCTACAAGAAGACGGAGTCATAGTCAGCCTATATACAATGTACAAACACAGTGCTATAATGCCACCTGCTGGCAGAACATCAGGAACTCCAAAAAATCCAAAAATAAGTGTCCATTCTTCTTGGCAGAACTTTTTGCCCCCCATCTTTTGCGTGCCTTTCCCATTTCTTTTACCCAGTTTGGTCATTACTAGAGATGAGCGAGTACTATTCGAAACGGCCGTTTCGAATAGCACGCACCCATAGGAATGAATGGAAGCGGCCGGCGTGCATTCATTCCTATGGGTGCGTGCTATTCGAAACGGGAGTTTCGATTAGTACTTGCTCATCTCTAGTCATTACTAGGGTTGAGCCGATCTTGACTTTTCAGGATCGATTTTGAAATCCGATTTCCGATCATTTTTCATTCGAACCCGATCTCGATCCCAATTCCGATCCCAATGCAAGTCAATGGGACTTTTTTACTAATCAGAGATCGGATTTTAAAAACAATCCTATTCACTATACAGCATGGAATCTAACCATTGAACGCTTTAATTGTTAGAATCCACGCTGTGTAGTGATTATTTTTAATCACTAAGTAGCCAGAAGATTTTTTTTTAATCCTCTGGCTACTTAGTCCCCCCTGGTGTCCACTTACCTGCAGAGATGGCTGGTCCGGTGCCCGGTGTTCTTGGTCTTCTTCGCCTCGCTGCCTCCCAGGTTAGGAGAGTGTGGGCGGGTACTGGAAGGTGATGCGTCACATCTCCCCGCCCTGTACCCGCCTACACTCTCCTAAGTCACAAGCCCCGCCATCTTCCTAGCTCTTTAACACTAACTGGGTGGCGGGGGCAGCAAGGCGAAGAAGAACGAGAACACCGGGCACCGGACCAGCCATCTCTGCAGGTAAGTAGCTACTAGAGATGTAAGCTAGTCTCCCATTAGAATGAATGGACGCAGCAGGCGCGCAGGGGGTTAAGGCTGTGTGCCGGCTGCTTCCATTCATTCCTATGGAACTGCAGCGGAGCCTTCACACTGAGTATACACTCCGCTCAGAATGAGCGGAGCGCATACTCAGTGTGAAGACTAACATTGTTAGCTTTTCCCACAATGCTTGGCCAGTAGCAAAGCATTGTGGGAAATAATCACCAATCTCGATCCCACCTAAAAAGATCGTGTTCGGAATTCTGATCGCGATCGTGAAATTTTCTCCATCTGAATAGCAGAAAAGTTCACAAAAATTGTGCATATGACTAACCTTAATCCAGGGGTGAATGAGACACTCCACGGCCGTCATCCTGTCACTGCGGACACAAAGATTCATCCTGGTTAGTAAAAGCTACACAATGGTGATGTCTGGATAAGGCAAATATTAGGATACTAATAACCATAAGTGATCTCGGGACCCCACCCCACCCCCCCACCCCCCCGACAACCCCGCTTATGTCACAGACCTGTCCTCAGGTCATACCGTGTAATCCCTGACATTTCCATACATGGCCCAGGAGTCAATAACATGGCGTCTTCTTCTCCATCCGACCTACCTGGGCTCTTTCACCAGCAGCTGCTGAATGAAATCTTTGGCCATGTCACTGGTGTCCTTGAAGTAACGGTCATCAAACTCGTAGTTCCCGGACACCACATTGGTCAGCGTTTCTGCATCGGTTTCACCTTGGAATGGCGACATACCACTGAGTCTGCCGTAAAGAGAAAACATTGGTGTTACCAATAGGACTCTTCTGATGCCGGAGAATAGCAATAATAACATCTCCCAATGAGACCTACACAGCCAGTGATGTGACCGTGTGGGGCCACAAAGGGAATTATCAAACTGTGGGTGGCCACAAGGGGGCATTATTATGCTGTGTTGGGGCCATTATAGGTATGGTGGCCAGCCTGAGGCATTCAGGGAATGTGAACAGGGGCCATTGCTCCCTGAAAACAGCTTGCAAAGTTGGACAAAACTTAGCAAGTATGCTTGAGGTTATAACTAACGACGAGTTTAGGGCGGGGCCATAGTAATAGGGGGTGGAGCTTAAATCTGAAAAATTTGCAGCAACACTTTCTTTCGTGTAAAAATACAGATATGTATATTACAGTACAGGTGTATGTCATGATATTGTATACTTACAGTATATAAGTAATAACTCCAATACTCCTGTAAAACAAGAATAAATATAATAAAAATAAGACAAAGTTGTACCTCAAAAATTTTGAAACAACAAAAAACCAACATAGATAATATCTAGGCTATGATGACAGACTCACCACATATCGGTCGGTGATCCGAGGGGTTCATAGTTTATAACTTCTGGAGCTGTGCAACAAAGATATAGAGTAAATGGAATCATTTTCTCCTTTATATTGTCGATCGTTATATTTTCTATAGCTATAGATTATACGGAGTGCTTAGAAATGATAAATGGGAACCAGAAAAACAATATAAAAGACCTGCTATATCAGTCAATATTGTAAACTGGGACTCCAATCAGATTTATTCATTTATAAAGACCCGCCCCTGAGGAGCTTCCCATGGGAACAGATGGGAGATTATATCATTCATGTGGCAGTTTATGACAATCCAATTCATAGTTTATTCCAGTTTATAAATAATTTGCAACAATTAATGTTTCCTTTTTACATGGCACCGGAACTTTTTTTCATAGTGACCGTGCAAGGTTATTACAGCCTGTACTAATATCACGTCTGCTATAAAAAGAGATGCTGTGTGATATTAATAATAAAGGGCCCCACACAGTGCAATCTGCCCAACAGTGGCCACACATTGTACAGTATGCTCCACAGTGGCTCCTGCATAGTATTATATGCTGCACAGTGGGCTCCCACACAGTATCATATGCTACACAGTGGGCTTCCATACAGTATTATATGCTGCACAGTGGGCTCCCATATAGTATTATATGCTGCACAGTGGGCTCCCACACAGTATCATATGCTGCACAGTGGGCTTCCATACAGTATTATATGCTGCACAGTGGGCCCCATACAGTATTATATGCTGCACAGTGGGCTCCCACACAGTATCATATGCTACACAGTGGGCTTCCATACAGTATTATATGCTGCACAGTGGGCTTCCATACAGTATTATATGCTGCACAGTGGGCCCCACACAGTATTATATGCTACACAGTGGGCTTTCATACAGTATTATATGCTGCACAGTGGGCGCCACACAGTATTATATGCTACACAGTGGGCTCCCACACAGTATCATATGCTACACAGTGGGCTTCCATACAGTATTATATGCTGCACAGTGGGCTCCCACACAGTATCATATGCTGCACAGTGGCCCCCACACAGTATTATATGCTGCACAGTGGGCCCCCCACACAGTATTATATGTTTCAGCCAGACAACCTCCTTCTCCTAACACAGTGGAGGCATAGATTGGGGCAGACGTCACACTCTTCTGTCGGTGTAAGTCGCAGTCCCGCGGCCTACACTGACAGTTTTCAACCGTATGTGCCTTTGCAGATACAGCTGAAAGAAGCGCTCGCTCACTAACGGATTCCCCATTAGTGAGCAAGATGGTTAGGGTGACGGCGCATGCGCCATAGGTTTTCCATTTGTTTGCTGGGAGTTGAGCAGATATAACAGACAGTGCTACTCACCTCCCCTGGGCTCCAGCACAGGTCTCCATCCTCATCAGCCTCTTCCGACCTGCCTAGGCATTATCTAGTCACTAGAGATGAGCGAGTACTGTTCGGATCATCCGATCCGAACAGCATGCTCCATAGAAATGAATGGATGCACCTGGTACTTCCACTTTGACGGCGGCCGGCCCCTTAACCCCCCGCGTGCCGGCTACATCCATTCATTTCTATGCGAGCATGCTGTTCGGATCGGCTAGTCACTATTAGTAGAGATGAGCGAACACTAAAATGTTCGAGGTTCGAAATTCGATTCGAACAGCCGCTCACTGTTCGAGTGTTCGAACGGGTTTCGAACCCCATTATAGTCTATGGGGAACATAAACTCATTAAGGGGGAAACCCAAATTCGTGTCTGGAGGGTCACCAAGTCCACTATGACACCCCAGGAAATGATACCAACACCCTGGAATGACACTGGGACAGCAGGGGAAGCATGTCTGGGGGCATAAAAGTCACTTTATTTCATGGAAATCCCTGTCAGTTTGCGATTTTCGCAAGCTAACTTTTCCCCATAGAAATGCATTGGACAGCGCTGATTGGCCAGAGTACGGAACTCGACCAATCAGCGCTGGCTCAGCTGGAGGAGGCGGAGTCTAAGATCGCTCCACACCAGTCTCCATTCAGGTCCGACCTTAGACTCCGCCTCCTCCGGCAGAGCCAGCGCTGATTGGCCGAAGGCTGGCTAATGCATTCCTATGGGAATGCAGAGACTTAGCAGTGTTGAGGCAGTTTTGCTCAACTACACCGTGTGCCGGTCAGCCCATCAGATGTAGCAGAGTCGAGAGTGCACTAGAACCCTTATGCACACTCGGCTCTGCTACATCAGATGTAGCAGAGCAGAGGGTGCACTGGAACCCCTGTGCACACTCAGCTCACGCTAATAGAATGCATTGGCCAGCGCTGATTGGCCAATGCATTCTATTAGCCTGATGAAGCAGAGCTGAATGTGTGTGCTTAGCTCAACTACTCCACCGGCGTAGTTGAGCTAAGCACACACATTCAGCTCTACTTCACGTAGGTTGCCACGTGATGTTCGATTCGAATCGAACACATCGAACAGCCTGATATCCGATCGAACATGTGTTCGATAGAACACTGTTCGCTCATCTCTAACTATTAGCCTTGTACCCTGATTATCCCAATAGCTCCTGAATATGGTATACATGGTAGTATATGGATAGAGAGACTGTGATACATGTACATTACCTATATACTGTGGTGTTCCGCACAGGCTCTTAAATACTGTTCCCTCTTCAATTTTTTGGGCCAATCCAAAGTCGATGATTTTGATCTTGGGGTGCGGCACGTCCTTCTGTAGCAGCATTATATTCTCAGGCTGAAAAACGCAGAAAAGTAAGATTAATATATGTTATATGGGGTAGGCAAGATGGGGGTGTAAGGTCCCTGAGGTTTTAGAATTTAGGGTGTACCTGACTCAGTGTGACCACTAGGTGGCGCCGTCTGCTTACAATTCCAGCGTTACGTGAACTGGCGCACATTTATTATTTCTGCTGACCAGAAAATATTGCATTGTTTATCGACAAAATCTATTCTAGCAGATGACAGGAATGAAATGAGGACAGATGGAAATAATAAGATTTTCCCTCCTCGCTCCAGTGCCGATGAGCAGAGAAGACGCCGCCCAGAATAACATTTCTGGATACCAGATATTCATTCGGTGAGGTCTGGATATAAATTCATTCATCTGGAATATATTAGTATGAAGAGTCCTACAGTCCGGAACACAACTACCTGATAATCTATATAATGTATGAGAGCACTTAGTGGGCAGTATATTGTGTATGGGGGCACCTAGTGGGCAGTATATTGTGTATGGGGGCACCTAGTGGGCAGTATATTGTGTATGGGGGCACCTAGTGGGCAGTATATTGTGTATGGGGGCACCTAGTGGGCAGTATATTGTGTATGGGGGCACCTAGTGGGCAGTATATTGTGTATGGGGGCACCTAGTGGGCAGTATATTGTGTATGGGGGCACCTAGTGGGCAGTATATTGTGTATGGGGGCACTTAGTGGGTAGTATATTGTGTATGGGGGCACTTAGTGAGCAGTATATTGTGTATGGGGACACCTAGTGGGCAGTATATTGTGTATGGGGGCACTTAGTGGGCAGTATATTGTGTATGGGGGCACCTAGTGGGCAGTATATTGTGTATGGGGGCACTTAGTGGGCAGTATAGTGTGTATAGGGGCACTTAGTGGGCAGTATATTGTGTATGGGGGCACTTAGTGGGCAGTATAGTGTGTATGGGGGCACTTAGTGGGCAGTATATTGTGTATAGGGGCACCTAGTGGGCAGTATATTGTGTACGGGGGCACCTAGTGGGCAGTATATTGTGTATGGGGACACCTAGTGGGCAGTATATTGTGTATGGGGGAATTTAGTGGGCAGTATATTGTGTATGGGGGCACTTAGT
Source organism: Leptodactylus fuscus (assembly GCF_031893055.1). Classification (NCBI taxonomy): domain Eukaryota; kingdom Metazoa; phylum Chordata; class Amphibia; order Anura; family Leptodactylidae; genus Leptodactylus; species Leptodactylus fuscus. The sequence goes on from NC_134271.1 coordinate 142,308,265, forward strand.
GAGCAGTATATTGTGTATGGGGGCACTAAGGGGGCATTATTCTGTATGTGGGGGTACTAAGGAAGCAGTATAAATTTGCCTTGGATCTCTCTGTCCTGAACGCTCCCTATCCCCTCCTCTGTGACCTGAGTGATAGCTAGAGCGGCCATTGATAGAGCAGGGCAGAGACTGGGAGGTCTCTGGGCCCTGAAGAAGCCCCCTACTGGGCACTTACAATAGCAGCACCCAGGGCATTAAAGGGATTCTATCATTAAAATTGTATTTTTTTCTGCCTAACACGTAGGAATAGCCTTAAAAAGGCTATTCTTCTCCTACCTTTCGATGTCTTCTCCACGCCGCCGTTCGGTAGAAATCCCGATTTTCGTCGGTATGCAAATGAGTTCTCTCGCAGCACTGGGGGCGGGCCCCAGCACTCAAACAGCACTGGGGGTGTCCCCAATGCTGCGAGAGAACTCTCCAGCGCCACCTCCATCTTCGTCTGGAATGGTCTCTCTTTGCGTCTTCTTCCAAAGCTGGATTCAAACTTCTAGGCCCTGGCAAAGCCGAATGCGCATGCCCACTGGCCACAAGAAAATGGCCACTTACACAGTAAGTGTAAGCGGCCATTTTCTTGTGGCCTCAGGCAAGTGCAGTTTGAACCCAGCGCTGGAAGAAGACGCGGAGAGGCTGTTCCAGACGAAGATGGAAGAGGCACTGGAGATTTCTCTCGCAGCATTGGGGACGCCCCCAGTGCTGCGAGAGAACTCATTTGCATATCGACGAACAACGGCATTTCTACCGAACGGCGGCCCGGAGAAGACATCTAAAGGTAGGAGAGGAATAGCCTTTCTTAAGGCTATTCCGACAAGGTAGGCAAAAAAAATACAATTTTAATGATAAAATCCCTTTAAAAAAATGGATTTGCCACCATACAACCTACATGAGCATCACTTCAAGTATGTTCCCACTGCTGTCCCTATCCTCTATATAGTACTAACTGATGGCACATTCCCTTTAAGCTTGATAAAACACTGTAAAATCCCTTTAAAAGTGGAAAATACAGTGGGAAAATAGGAAAAGGAAGTAGTGGCGGCCCAGTGCCCGATCCTCTCACCTTCAGGTCAAAGTGTGCAATGTGCCTGGAATGCATGTAAGCGACTCCTTTCAGGATCTGCTCCAGGAACACGATGGCGTCCTCCTCCGACAGCGCTTCCTTCTCAGCGATGAAGTCAAAAAGCTCCCCGCCTCTTATCCTGCCGAGGAAGGAGAGCGGGGTCAGATGGGGAACAAATCCTCACCTCATATGGACTATCGAAAAAAGTATGTGACCCCTTATTGACCAACGAGAGGGGTCATCCAATATAGAGAGCCCATAATATAGAGAGCCCATACTGAATACTTTAGCAGCACCCTTCATGTAGCCCATACGATGCCATTATAGAGCTTCAGAGCAGTCGCTCTAGTTCTGCTCACTTAGCATCAGACATGTAATACAGCCACAGGATGAGACAGGCCGGACATCTGATGGTCAGATGTTAAGCATTTATGTAATATGACCCTCCATCTGTTCGACGCTCGGAGGTATTAGGATCGTTGCGGCGCGGTATGTAAATAGAACATTTTTTACGTTTCAGTAAAAAAAAAAAAAAAATTTCAATGTCAATGATAAATGGGACAAGTAAACCGCAAGCAGCTGTGCAAACAAGAGTCCGCCGGGCTGTGTTTACCTCCGGCCCGGACACTGGATTTGTCCAGTATAACAGATTATAACTGGGCAGCAGAAGACAACCCAAAATATACAGCTGGGGCGTAAGAAGATGGGAGGCTTGTATACTGCCGGCCCGGATATCTCCATGGAGAATACACAACACGGCCTACGCCAAGAAGATGTCCACACAAGTCCAACTAAGAACTAACAGCTGTGGACCCCGGCAAGACTCCTTCAAGACAGATATCTCTACACGCCGATTTCTACAGCTCCCATTGAAGCCTATTAAAAGAATGTCTGCCTGAAGATTATAAAGCTCCCCCTAGTGGTGGCTGCAGGCAAACAGAATTTTATCTTAATGGGATTGTCTGTTCAATTGAAGATCGTGGGGGTCTGACACCTGAAACCCCCACTGATCAGCTGTTTGAAGAGACCAAAGACTGAGGATGAGCACAGACCACGGCAGGTGGGTGAGCACAGACTGTGGTACATGGGTGAGCGCAAATTGCAGCACGGGGGCAAGCTCAGACTGCAACATGTGGGCGAGCGCAGACCGCAGCCCAGAGCATGTGACAGCTGATCCACATGGGTCCCTGGTGTCAGATAAGGATAAGTTATAAAACCTATCGAAACCCCCACTGATCAGCTGTTTGAAGAGACCAAAGCTTTTGCATGAGGACAGACCCCAACATACATGAGAGCGCTGCACCCTCTTATATTTGTATAGCAGCTGTGCTTGGTATCGCAGTTCAGCCCAATCACTTGAATGAGACTGACCCGAGCAGACCATGTGACAGCTGATCTGCATGGGTCCCAGGTGTCAGATAAGGATAGGTCATCAATTAACAAAGCCTAAAAAGCTCCTTTAATTCTGCTCGGAGATCCTGCTACTGTAAATCATAAACAAGAGTCTAGGCATAAGGCCACTGATCTGCATGGGCCCTGTAGGTAGAGTTCTACTTTAACACAGTGAAGGAGAAGACAAGGAGATAGAACACAACAGCCAACAATAAGGTGTCACAAAGCAGATTCTCTGTATATATCTGTATATACCTGCGCACACGCTCGCCTCCTGGCACACGTTACCTCCACATGATCCCATTCAGCCTCGGGCACATCTATACTCCGCATCCAAAACTAAAATAAGAAACCTGTTTTCATGCAGTCTCAAGGAAAGCAGCTGGAAATATAATGCAGGAACCAGCCGTGTATAGATACAGATCATTGACCTGAATACCCAAATAACATGGAGCACTTAAAGGGATTGTCAGCAAGGTGCAAGAATGCTGCAAAAGATACCTATAGCTGCGCCCCCGTGTGACTTTAACACCAAACATCACCCAGCTAGAAATACACTTACAGAACACAAGAGCTCCGACTTCACAGAACTGTATTTTTAAGAATATAATAATCAGTAGAAATTTTTAGTAAAGGGACTTTTGCAGAATTTTCAGCGTTTGTGATGTGCAGTGATGGAAGATCGTGCTCTATTACAGAACAGATCGTCATGTGCTTCATTCCAGGGTCCCTATGGGACATCCTTGGTGGCAAATTTCTCATGACTATGTCCCTAGCCTGAGTGTCCGTCTCATAGGAAAGCCAGGCTGTCCGCACTAGAGGGACTGGGTAAGGGACTGACATTCGGTGCCGGGACCCCATTGGTGGGCCTTGTACTTACAACTCCAGGATCAGCACCATTTCGGCCTTGCAGGCGAAGACGTCGTGTAGCCTCATGATATTGGGGTGCTCCAGCTGCTGCAGGATAAACACCTCTCTTTCTACTTGTTCGCGATCAAGTCCTAGTCGGCTCCCTTTGCACTTTCGGGTCTTGATGAACTTCCCGGCGTAGAACGTTCCGGTACTTTTCTCTTTGCATTTCTTGACCTCTCCGAAGTGACCACTGTAAGAGATTGCAACGTCAACACATAAAGAAAAGAGCAATACAACTTACAGTCTATGGTTATATCCCGGGATATTGTGATATATGACCCATCAGTATGGTGCAGAAGGACTGGTCAGTAGGGAGCAGATATGTGCAGGATGATATAGGACTGGTCAGTAGGGAGCAGGTATGTGCAGTATGATATATGACCCATCAGTATGGTGCATATACGTGCAGGATGATATAGGACTGGTCAGTAGGGTGCAGATATGTGCTGTATGATATAGGAATGGTCAGTACGGTCCAGGTATATGCAGTATGAAATATGAATGGTCAGTAGGGAGCAGTATGATATAGGACTGGTCACTATGGTGCAGATATGTGCAGTATGATATATGACCTATCACTATGGTGCATATACAGTATGTGCAGTATGATATAGGACTGGTCACTATGGTGCAGATATGTGTAGTATGATGTATGACTGGTCAGCATGGTGCAGATATGTGCAGTATGATATATGACCTATCACTATGGTGCATATACAGTATGTGCAGTATGATATAGGACTGGTCAGTTATGTGCAGATATGTGCTGTATGATATGACTGGTCAGTAGGGAGCAGATATGTGCAGGATGATATAGGACTGGTCAGTAGGGTGCAGATATGTGCAGTATGATATAGGACTGGTCACTATGGTGCAGATATGTGCTGTATGATATATGACTGGTTAGTAGGGAGCAGATATGTGCAGTATGATATACGACTGGTCAGTAGGGAGCAGATATGTGTAGTATGATATAGGACTGGTCAGTAGGGTGCAGATATGTGCTGTATGATATAGGACTGGTCACTATGGTGCAGATACGTGCTGTATGATATATGATTGGTTAGTAGGGAGCAGATATGTGCAGTATGATATACGACTGGTCAGTAGGGAGCAGATATGTGTAGTATGATATAGGACTGGTCAGTAGGGAGCAGATATGTGCAGTATGATATACGACTGGTCAGTAGGGAGCAGATATGTGTAGTATGATATAGGACTGGTCAGTAGGGTGCAGATATGTGCAGTATCATATATCACTGGTCAGTATGGAGCAGGTATAAATATTTACAATAAATATTTTCGGGTACACGATTACTTACAGTATGACGTATATAGGACATAAGGCCGGCGCTCACTATAGATAACATATGTGTACTTAGCCTGACTAGTAAAACAAGCCCCAATGTACCGATTTCCTTCAACAGGAAGGAGACAGGACATATGATGTGAGGGTGCGATTGATGGGACATCCCGGACAATAGGAAGAGATAACTATTTCCTGTTTATAGGACACCATGCACCGACTTCAGATGATATACCGTACTGTACGCTCACTAAATAATACACATCATCTGATGAATACATCTCTCACAGACATCCGCCTGCGGCCTGACCTTCATGTTCTCAGACTAGCAAGGATTTACTCTCCGGAGGTTAAAGAGTTCCCATCACATTAAATGCTTGTATGACTGTATTGTGAACCCATATGGTGGTATTATGCAAGTACTCTATGGTTGGATTATTTTATTTTATTTATTTATTTATTTTATCTCTGCCTAGCTTTATTTGATCACTATATAGCGGTATAATTTGAGCACTGTATGGTTGTATTATTTGTTTGGTTTTTTTAAATCTCTGTTTAGCTTTATTTGATCACTACATAGCGGTATTATTTAAGTACTGTATGGTTGTTTTATTTTATTTTTTTATCTCTGCCTAGCTTTATTTGATCACTACATAGTGGTATTATTTAAGTACTGTATGGTTGTATTATTAGATTTTGTTTATCTCTGCCTAGCTTTATGTGATCATAACATAGCGGTATTATTTAAGTACTGTATGGTTGTATTTGATTTTTCTTAATGTCTGCCTAGCTTTATTTGATCACTACATAGCGGTATTATTTGAGCACTGTATGGTTGTATATAATTGTATTTAATTAATCTGAGCACTGTATAGACTTAGCATGTAAGCATTATACGGAGGGATTATTAGAGCTCTTTATGGTTGGATGGTAGTACTATTTACTCACTGTTTGATGGGAACATTATATAGTGGTATTATTTAAGTACTTTATGACGGTATTATTAAGGCTTTATATGGTAGTGTTATTTGCACTCTGTATCGTGGTGTTATTGGAACACTGTATTATGGTACTATTTGAGTACGGTTTGGTGGTATTATTTATTTTAGACCAGAATTTGAGCAAAATTCTGAACACTGAGAATAAGATTTTGACTCCGTCTGTATTATGTCACGGACGTGGTCACATCTACACTCCGATAATCCACGTCATTCCCGGCCGTGGTCATACGCTGACATCTTATTATAGATTCTCTTGTATCAGCTCATAATTACCGCCAATAGTATTTTCCACCAGCTCCATTGTATAATCGCAATGAACACCGTATTAAACAGTCTATCATGTCTCCAGTCGTTGGCTGTTTTTCGAAGTTTTTAGTGTGTGTTACGCATTTCAGGACATTTTTTTCCCCCATTGCGCTTTGGGCTTAGCAGAAGTTCCTGAATTATTGATGGGTTTATACATAATTTATAGAGCCTTGCGTGTACTGAAATTGAATGAATCAAAAGGCCTCAAGAGAATGAAGTGATACCGACCAAAGCCGAGTGCGAAGTGCTGAAAATAAAGCTACAGCGAGATTTACACCACGGCGTGGATCGGATACGTGACGCCTGCTTATTGGTGCAATGGTTACAGTAACCCCACTGCAATGGGTAATGGTATCACCGCCATGTAGACCTGTGCTAATAATATACAACGCTCCACAGTATAAGAGACTCACCTGCCCAACTTCTCCAGAAGCTCGTAGAGGTCCTCCACATTGTCATGCTTAAAAGACGTCATGTTCGGATTGAAAACTTCGTCTTCTAAGTTCACCAGCTCCTCATCGTCTCCAGAAATCCGTATTTCTTCCGAGGACTTGGAGAAAGAAGGGACAGCGTTAGCCACAAACAAATAACTCTGCTACGTTGTTATGGGGGAAGAACCGGGGCCTTCACGTTGTCTTGGTTCCCGACCTATGGCCAAAATGCGAGAACCGTTCTGCTCTCCTTGTACTTTACAGATCGCCGAGACTCTTGGAGGAATTTTACACTGATTGTTTGCCAAATACTAAATACATGACGACACTTAACTCTTCTTTAGTCCGATCCGGCCTCTGGGTCTTATTTCCCTGACTTGGATCATCTTCAAAATGACTACAATTCTGCTTGGATTTCCCTAGACTCTAAGACACGTACTTTCCTGAGGTGAAGAAAGCCTACAAAGAGCAGATGTTACAGATTACAGAGCCCTGGGAGCACAAGTCACCAAAATCCCTATTACTCTTGGGTAATACAGGGGGGCATTTTATACTACCTGGTGGTGTAGGGTAATAGAGGGGGTAATTTTAAATTCCTTGAAGATATAGGGTAATGGAGGGGTTAATTTTACATTCCCTAGGGACCTACGATAGTAGAACGGCTCATTTACATTTTCTGGTAGTCAAGGATAGTGGAGGGGCTCATTTTTCCATTCCATGGTGGCCTAGGATAGTGGAGGGGCTCCTTTTCCATTCCATGGTGGCCTAGGGAAGTGGAGGGGCTCATTTTCCATTTCCGATTGGCCTAAGGTAGTTGAGGGGGCCATTTTATATTTTATGGTGGTCTAGGTTAGAGGAGAAGTTAATTTTACATTTACTGGTGGTCTAAGGAAGTGCAGTGGTTTAGTTTTGATTCACTGATGGCCTAGGGTATTGATGGGGTTCATCTTACGTTATCTGGTCCTCTAGTCTAGGGGTGGTGTTTACTTTACCATTCTTAGTGGTCTAAAGTAGTTGAGAGGGTAATTTTACATTCCCTGGTGGTTTAGGGTAGTGGAGGAGCTAATTTTCCATTCCATGGTGGCCTAGGGTAGTGGAGGGGCTCATTTTCCATTCCATGGTGGCCTAGGGTAGTGGAGGGGCTCATTTTCCATTTCCGATTGGGCTAAGGTAGTTGAGGGGATCATTTTATATTTTATGGTGGTCTAGGTTAGAGGAGGAGTTCATTTTACATTTACTGGTGGTCTAAGGAAGTGCAGTGGTTTATTTTTGATTCACTGATGGCCTAGGGTATTGATGGGGTTCATCTTACGTTCCCTGGTCCTCTAGTCTAGGGATTGTGTTTACTTTACATTTCTTAGTGGTCTAAAGTAGTGGAGAGGGTCATTTTACATACCCTGGTGGTTTAGGGTAGTGAAGGAGTTCATTTTAAATTTCCTGGTGGTCTAGGGTAGTGGAGGAGTTTATTTTACATTTCCTGGTGGTTTAGGGTAGTGGAGGACTTTATTTTAAATTTCCTGGTGGTTTAGGGTAGTGGAGGAGTTTATTTAAAATTTCCTGGGGGTTTAGGGTAGTGGAGGACTTTATTTTAAATTTCCTGGTGGTCTAGGGTAGTGGAGGAGTTTATTTTACATTTCCTGGTGGTTTAGGGTAGTGGAGGACTTTATTTTAAATTTCCTGGTGGTCTAGGGTAGTGGAGGAGTTTATTTAACATTCCCTGGTGGTTTAGGGTAGTGAAGGAGTTTATTTTACATTCCCTGGTGATCTAGGGTAGTGAAGGAGTTCATTTTAAATTTCCTGGTGGTCTCGGGTAGTGGAGGAGTTTATTTTACATTCCCTGGTAGTCTAGGGTAGTGAAGGGGTTCATTTTAAATTCCCTTGTGGCTCAGAGTAGATGCTTCCAGGGTCTTACCCTCAAGAAGCTTAATTTGCCACCCACTAAAAACAGGACATCGCCTGAACCAGATGCCTAAGCCCCAATTCCAGTCTCTTTAAGAGTCAGGAATTAGGACAGACGTAAGTACCCTCCCGTTTCTGCCCCAGCCACCTTGCGGGAAACTTATAGCCTATACATTCCCAAGATAGTTTGGGCTTGAAGGTATAAACCAAAATCAGGATGATGGGACCCATTTTACCATGCATGGGGAAGCAGCTTCCAATTTAGCAAGGCCAAGGACCTCCCTGGTTTTGGTCAATGTGGCATGAGATGGCGGTTCTTCTTGATAGCGTACCATGAAGAACCCCCCATCTTCCATACGTCCATCCCTGATTGACCCCAATTTATTCTAATCATTAAAAATGAGGAGAAGTCACAGACTTGGAGTTCGCTTTTAATTATTACTTGCATGGCGAGAGCTGGCTGCGAGGCAGGAGGAGACATATTTCATTACAACACACACTGGGCTCGGCATGTGGCGCCATATGGAGCAGAAGCAATTATGATGTCTAATACCATGGTGGAATTCAAAAAATATTCCAAAAATTTTGCAAACAGGATTAATAATTGTAATAGAGAACTCCTGGCAGCTTCAAACATGTATTATTTTCTTATTAGTCCTTATCAGACTGGTGAGACCCTGACTCTCTGCACCCCCACCGATCAGCTGTTTAAAGGAGCTTTTGGCCAAGAACAGCGCCATCCATTCTGTAGTGGCTGATTGTGGTACTGCCTGTAGTTTTGTTCCATTCATTTGAATAGTAAGTTGCAGTAACAGGTATAGCTGCTACATAGTGGGGGGAGCGTGTCCAAAAGCTGTGGACTCTTCAAACAGCCAGTTGATAAGGACTGTGGTCTAAAACTTGGCAACGAATATAAAAAAAAACATATAGCCCTATATGAAAATACAGATGATACAAGAAGAAGAATCGGTGTGGCATGCATATGGCGGGCCATGGTGTGTCAAATGATCTGGTTGCAATCACACCATGAAGCGAAGCAAGATACAAGGTGCAGGCCCGGGCCTGAAACAAGCCATGCAGAAGTCCATAGGAAGAGAACAGCCAGTTTAGGCTACAAGAGGTTTCTTCTCCGATCACGCCTAAAGCTAAACCCCATTCTGCCGATTTCCGGACACCAAAGAGCAATGCTTTATGGGAGCTCGTATACTTAACAATGATGCCCAGCCATTGAATTGATGTCTCTTTTAACGGGCAAAAACCTCGAAATCCATAGTCATGTTTCGAGGCTCTTTAAATCAATCAGATTGACTTGCAGGATGGCTACCTATAGGTGGCAGTAACAAATTAGGTGTCTTTCTTCTGGAGAAGATCTAATTTGCATGTCATTTCATTGCCTATAGGACTCCCTAAACCAGCTCTCATCTCTGCACTGAAACAGTACCCCCAATACCCTCTCTGTAAACTTAAAGGGGACCTTTCACCACCTCCACCTCTTTGCACCCTTCAATAGACTCTGCTGATTCTGGCACAGTTGGAACTTTTTCTCTAGTTCTTACCGTTCTCAAGTAATCATTGCTGAAAGTTTCAGCACAAGTATGCTCCCTACTGTTGGGTGGGCGGTCCTACTTCAGCCAAGGACCGCCTACCTGAATGCTGAAACTAACAACACTGATTACTCAGGAATGGTGGGGGCTAGAGAAAAAATTCCAACTGTGTTGAAATCAGTGAAGTGGAGCCTATTGGAGGTCACAGCGATTGAAAGGTTGCCTAGGCAGTCAAGGACCATGAGAGAGCTGTGATGTATTTCTGAGAGGTACACAAAATTGGCCATAGATTCTATCTATATATTTTAACCTGTTCGGTTTCTGAATTTCCGAGTGAATTTGCGGTGGGCTTGCGTTTATACAAAGGAAAAGCTGCAGGGAGGAGCAATAAAGCCACTGAGAAAGGGGGAGGGTTCAGACTACTAGAGACCCCCTTTAACCAGTGTAGCTAAACTGGAGCCATTGATTATATCTGCAGCTCAAATGGTCCCAAAAAGATCAGATGAAGCCAAACTTTTTGGATTTATTTCAGGGTTGGTCTCAATGAATGAATCATAGTTTATGCTTGAGAACAAAGTTATTACTAATAAATATAACTGTGGGTGGAGATAGGAAACTGCCGAAAAGCGTTTTTATGGACCTAACATAGCCATACGCCCAAAAGATGCTGCCCAACCTTCCTGGACTGTATGGGAGTCATGTTTCCAAAAAGGGAGACCTACTGGATTTCTGGCTAGCAAGTGGATGGCGTCATAGGAGACCTTCTGACTGGCACCATAGATAGGAGAGCACTGACATCTGGCAACCCATAGACCTTCAATAGTTGTTAGCCAACAGCTAGACCTCCCCATTCACATACATGTGTGCCCCATCCTTTATTACCTTGCTCTTCTTTTATTCGGGGGGTTGGGGGACCTCCCGTACACCTAAGATAGTAGGAAGCCTTTGTTATGTTTGCTCTGGAGTATATACGGACCTTCATGAATTCACTGAAATCCTGTCTTCCTAACTACATCAGGGAAGACAGGCTTGCACATTCCAGTGAGCGCCCTCTATTGGTTTGCAACACTGAGGCAGCAACTGACTTCCTAATTACATCATGGAAGACAGATTTGCATATTCTTCCCATAGTCCCTTGCAAAGTGGAGTGCTAAAGGCTTAATAAGTCTCCACACACCTATATGGTGGTCTCTCCCTAAGGAGTGACAATATCCCCTTAACCCTGTCAAAGCCTCTCACCTCTACCAGGTTATAGTCCTCTCTACATCGAGCTGATGAGATGCAAGTACATCGAAACGGCCGTCCTCGATTGAGAGACTATACCTGGTAATAATCCCAGCGTCATTGCAAAACAAAGGCCTCTTGGAAGGTCGAGCATGACGCTAAAGGGAGCAGCCTTTATTGAGTTGTTTCACTGAAATCCTGTCTTCCTAACTACATCAGGGAAGACAGGATTGCACATTCCAGTGAGCGCCCTCTATTGGTTTGCAACACTGAGGCAGCAACTGACTTCCTAATTACATCATGGAAGACAGATTTGCATATTCTTCCCATAGTTCAGATACCATCTCAGGTTGGGTATCCAGGCCTACAGTTCCAGTTGTGGCCCTTAGGACTCTGTGTATATCATCACCGATGACCTCACTATGCAGTGCTCAGTCCCCGGGATACATCTATTCGGTTTACAGGATATTACAGGTACATGATACACAACATGACAATGCGGGTACTCCAGGTAGCATACTGTGAGAACCAATCAGAGCGAGCACACACAGAATGTGATAGAAGCAGAATAATGCCCACCGAGAGACGTGCCCCCAACCAGCTAAAGCAGAGCCATGGTTAGTGATGCCCAGCCATTGATTACAGATAACGATGCCAAGCCATTGATTACGCTCAATGATGCCCAACTATTAATTACGATCAACGATGCCCAGCCATTGATTTCACTCAGTGGTGCCCAGCCATTGATTATGGTCAACAATTCCCAGCCATTGATTATGGTTAGCAATGCCCAGCCACCTTTAGTATCATAGGCTAAGGAACGGTCTCACCTTTGGCCCTCCTGAAGGGCCCCTTTCCCCCATACTGGCAAGATCTGGTACCCTGCCACTCTGTACCAACAGCTGAAAGTATAAAACATCCAATAGTTAGCCTGACATTGTACAACTGTGTTACCATTACATACAGTAATACTACCGCTATACCAGACACTGGCAACATTACAAGCAAAGCTTCAGGAAGAAAGTCACAAATTTTGTTTTTGCATTTATAGATTACTAGCAGAAGGACCCGGCTTTACACGGGTTTATTTCATTTTTCGTTTGTGTAGTGGCCCCATAAGAATTGGCTCTGGTCTATTTTGTATGTCGTTTGTGTGTAGTTTAGATACGTTTCAAGAATGCTGACATCCAATATGGCAGTCCAGTATAGTACAGTCTATTTATGTAAACCTTGTAAATTAAATGTGAACTTATATTGGCGTATACACGTCATATGACTGACTATTTAAGGACCTGCAAACTGCTATTGACTAAAACAGGTCATAAATAGCTTGGTTGCTATGGGAACCTGGTGTAAAGCAGTGTGTATGTCAAGACTGAAACTGAAGAATGTGAGAGTTTCCATTGGTCTATAAGCATCATGTGATCATGGGTATCATAGTTTGGATATCAGTGAAAAACAATTGGTTGTTATGGAAACCTGGAGTAAAGCTGTGTGTATGTGACCTTGTGTAACAGTATTATCCACATCGCCCTGCGCCTTTAAAGCTGACCTACAGAAGTGAAGGAAAAAGGCTGGCTCGTTTTGAAAACCTGGAGTAAAGCGGTGTGTATGTAGAGACTAAGCGCCTGCGATTTTCTTTTGGCTGATAAGTGACATGTGACCGTGTGTATGGCAGTTGGAACATGACTGAAAAACTTGCAGGCTTCTATTGGCTAATGCAGGTCATTTTTGAAGAATATTGTATCTCAGGAATGGTATGTCCCAGAGAGCTGAGACCTGGTCTAAAACCTTCCCGGACACCTGATGTACCTGTGCACCAAATTTGATGAAGATCGAATCAGTTGTTTAGTCATGCATAAAGAACAGAGAGAATTTAATTTTTATAGATATAAGAGATGTGCATTATATACTGTATCTGTAGAAAGGACTAACACACATAGGAAATGTATTGTATTATAGTAGTTATATTCTTGTACATAGGAGCAATATTATAGTATTTATATTCTTGTACATAGGAGTAGTATTATAGTAGTTATATTCTTGTACATAGGAGCAGTATTATAGTAGATATATTCTTGTACATAGGAGTAGTATTATAGTAGTTATATTCTTGTACATAGGAGCAGTATTATAGTAGTTATATTCTTGTACATAGGAGGTAGTATTATAGTAGTTATATTCTTGTACATAGGAGTAGTATTATAGTAGTTCTATTCTTGTACATAGGAGTAGTATTATAGTAGTTATATTCTTGTACATAGGAGCAGTATTATAGTAGTTATATTATTGTACATAGGAGCAGTATTATAGTAGATATATTCTTGTACATAGGAGTAGTATTATAGTAGATATATTCTTGTACATAGGAGTAGTATTATAGTAGATATATTCTTGTACATAGGAGCAGTATTATAGTAGTTATATTCTTGTACATAGGAGGTAGTATTATAGTAGTTATATTCTTGTACATAGGAGCAGTATTATAGTAGTTATATTCTTGTACATAGGAGCAGTATTATAGTAGTTATATTCTTGTACATAGGAGCAGTATTATAGTAGCTATATTCTTGTACATATGAGCAGTATTATAGTAGTTATATTCTTGTACATAGGAGCAGTATTATAGTAGTTATATTCTTGTACATAGAGGTAGTATTATAGTAGTTATATTCTTGTACATAGGAGCAGTATTATAGTAGTTATATTCTTGTACATAGGAGCAGTATTATAGTAGCTATATTCTTGTACATATGAGCAGTATTATAGTAGTTATATTCTTGTACATAGGAGTAGTATTATAGTAGTTATATTCTTGTACATAGGAGTAGTATTATAGTAGTTCTATTCTTGTACATAGGAGCAGTATTATAGTAGTTATATTCTTGTACATAGGAGTAGTATTATAGTAGTTCTATTCTTGTACATAGGAGCAGTATTATAGTAGTTATATTCTTGTACATAGAGGTAGTATTATAGTAGTTATATTCTTGTACATAGGAGCAGTATTATAGTAGTTATATTCTTGTACATAGGAGCAGTATTATAGTAGTTATATTCTTGTACATAGGAGCAGTATTATAGTAGTTATATTCTTGTACATAGGAGGTAGTATTATAGTAGTTATATTCTTGTACATAGGAGCAGTATTATAGTAGTTATATTCTTGTACATAGGAGCAGTATTATAGTAGATATATTCTTGTACATAGGAGTAGTATTATAGTAGTTATATTCTTGTACATAGGAGCAGTATTATAGTAGGTATATTCTTGTACATAGGAGTAGTATTATAGTAGTTATATTCTTGTACATAGGAGGTAGTATTATAGTAGTTATATTCTTGTACATAGGAGCAGTATTATAGTAGTTATATTCTTGTACATATGAGCAGTATTATAGTAGTTATATTCTTGTACATAGGAGTAGTATTATAGTAGTTATATTCTTGTACACAGGAGTAGTATTATAGTAGTTATATTCCTGTACATAGGAGCAGTATTATAGTAGTTATATTCTTGTACATAGGAGCAGTATTATAGTAGCTATATTCTTGTACATATGAGCAGTATTATAGTAGTTATATTCTTGTACATAGGAGTAGTATTATAGTAGTTATATTCCTGTACATAGGCGCAGTATTATAGTAGTTATATTCTTGTATATAGAGGTAGTATTATAGTAGTTATATTCTTGTACATAGGGGGGCAGTATTATAGTAGTTATATTCTTGTACATATGAGCAGTATTATATTATAGTAGTTATATTCTTGTACATAGGAGGTAGTATTATAGTAGTTATATTCTTGTACATAGGAGTAGTATTATAGTTGTTATATTCTTGTACATAGGAGCAGTATTATAGTAGTTATATTCTTGTACATAGGAGGTAGTATTATAGTAGTTATATTCTTGTACATAGGAGCAGTATTATAGTAGTTATATTCTTGTATATAGAGGTAGTATTATAGTAGTTATATTCTTGTACATAGGAGTAGTATTATAGTAGTTATATTCTTGTACATAGGAGTAGTACTATAGTAGTTATATTCTTGTATATAGAGGTAGTATTATAGTAGTTATATTCTTGTACATAGGAGTAGTATTATAGCAGTTATATTCTTGTACATAGGGACAGTATTATAGTAGTTGTATTACTGTTCATAAGTGTTATGTGATATAGTGGTATTATTAACAATGGTGAATGGTGTTGTCAGTTCCCCACCCCCACTCTTGCTATTGGCTCATTCAATGATGGGTGACCTTCATGTCTGTGGCCTATTCCTGCTCCTCTGATATAAGGATGAATAGCGGCAGGGTTTTCCTTTTCATGTCATTGTATTTGCAGCAGACATGCTAAGCAGTCCTAGAACACGCTACCTGCTGCGGACCCCGGCACAGACCCTGCAATCTCTCAGTAATTATACTTCACATCATTTTATTATTACAGAAATGAAAGATTTAATTAAATGTTTTATCTTCTCCTGAAAGGATCTGGAAATGTACAAGGATCGGGTATACAGGACATTGTCTGGTCTCACAGTCCTGTACACATCTTGTAGGAGACATCTCAGAGCATTAAGGAGACTCTGCCACAATAGGACTGATGAGTTCATTTGCATACGGATTAAAAGTTGGTTTTTCTCTGCAGCATATCTGCACTTCGACACAAGAAAGTTATGTCCATGCTGTCGCTATCTACCTGTACAACAGCATAAGTGGTTTACAAGACATTTTGGTGAAAATAAATTCCCTTTAAGTTTTCAAAGATTACACAGAGTGACATAATACTGCCATAGAGTACTGGAAAACCAATGCCATATGATGTTCAAATCATACCGCTGTACAGTGCACATATAATAGTACCATACAGAGAATACATAATACAACTGACATGAAGGGGTGTACACATAATACTAATGTATATCGCATTTATATTAGTGTCATACAGTGGATGCATAATACAACCGTCATGGTGTGTATAACTAATACTACTTTACAGTGCACATACAGTAGTGCCACACAATGAATAGATAATACAGTCATCATGATGTTATGTAGAAATAATACACCTATATAGTGCACATATAATAGTACCATACAATGGATACATCATACAACCATCGTTAGGCTATGTATAAATAATACCCCTATATTGTGCATATATACTAGTTCCATACAGTGGATACATGAACAGAAACAGACCAATGGATGTGGAAAGAACTGCGCTTGCTCCAAATTCCATAAATTCAACACGATCTTTTGGTCTGTTTCTGTTCGTGTTCATTTCACCTCCTGGAGGTATTGGATGTTACTACTGCTGCTGACAAGCTCCTATGTGCAAAGACACTCCTCTAATGAGAATCTAATCCTGGGGGTCTGCTCGGTGAATCTTCTCAATACAGTGGATACATAATACAGTCATTATGATGGTGTTTATAAATAATACCACTTTACACTGCACATATAATAGTACCATACAATGGATAAATCATACAACCATCATTATTTTGTGTATAAATAATACCACCATATAGTGCACATATACTAGTACCATATAGTGGATACATAATACAATCATCATGATGGTGTTTATAAATAATACCACTTTACAATGCACATATAATAGTACCATACAATGGGTACATTATAAAGCCATCATTAGGTTGTGTATAAATAATACCACTATATAGAGCACATACAATAGTACCATACAGTGGATTCATCATAGAACCATCATTAGGTTGTGTATAAATAATACCACTATATATAGTGCACATATAATAGTACCATACAGTGGATACATCATAGAGCCATCATTAGTCTGTGTATAAATAATACCACTATATATAGTGCACATACAATAGTAGCATACAGTGGATACATCATAGAGCCATCATTAGGCTGTGTATAATTAATACCATTATATAGTGCACATATAATAGTACCATACAGTGGATACATCATAGAACCATCGTTAGGTTGTGTATAAATAATACCACTATCTAGTGCATATATAATAGTACCATACAATGGATACATCATAGAGCCATCATTAGTCTGTGTATAAATAATACCACTATCTAGTGCACATATAATAGTACCATAGAGTGGATACATAATCCAACCGTCATTATGCTGTATGTAAACAATACCATAATCTCCATTACACTTTATGGATATAAATATACTGTACTATAGGAATGTTACTATACATTCTTCACCTACTACTATCTGGATACTCATTATCATATGGCGACATAGTTGCTTTCTTAGAACAAGCCTCTTCATGTGCTAGAAAAGCATTAAAAATGACACGAGACTTAACCCCACGCTCACTTACTTCCTTAAGATTTCTTCAATATTCAGAACATGATCCAGCGACTCCGCCGCTACACTAAATCCCTGGCAGCCTCATCCGTCTGATGTCGATTTCTGGCATCAAAGTGAAGATCTGGGAAGGAAAAATAAAAGATTCTGTCAGTCGGGTGACTGAATAATCGAGAGCCGGAGCAGAGGGCAAGCCATGGGTGTGGGAGCAAAAGTTTATAGCAAAACCACACTGACCCGCTTTCCTGTATAGTAAACAGAGCGGCTGAGGAATACCGCCATATAATTACCAGATAATAATACTACAGGGAGAGGAGATGACATGGGGAGGACGCCACTCACAGGCGAAGGGTCTAATGGATTCTAGATGTGGAGGTGACGAGAAGTATGTAGGGCAGGAATATGGGGGTGGGCACAATGGACGCTGCTCGAGGGGAAAATAAGATATGGGGTTAGGTTACCTCTCCAGGTATCTGTAGAACAATGGACGTCAGCTGCTTGTGAATAGGCAACAGAATATCCAGCTTCACCTTCATAGATAGAGACGTTCTGTAGAGAGAAGAGATGAATGAGCCATCTCCTAAATAATGTACAGCGGACTGATACATAGAGATAGATAGATAGATAGATAGATAGATAGATAGATAGATGATAGATAGATAAATAGATAGATAGGAAATAGATAGATAGATAGAGAGAGAGAGAGAGAGAGAGATAGATAGATAGATAGATAGATAGATAGATAGATAGATAGATAGGAAATTAGATAGATAGATAGATAGATAGATAGATAGATAGATAGATAGATAGATAGATAGAAGAGAGATAGAGATAGATAGATGATAGATAGATAGATAGATAGATAGATAGATAGATAGATAGATAGATAGATAGATAGGAGAGAGATAGAGATAGATAGATAGATAGATAGATAGATAGATAGATAGATAGATAGATAGATAGATAGATAGATGATAGATGTGATAGATAAATATGAGATGATAGATAGATAGATAGATAGATAGATAGGAGATAAATAGATAGATAGGAGATAGATAGATAGATAGATAGAGAGAGAGAGAGAGAGAGAGAGAGAGAGAGATAGAGAGATAGAGAGATAGATAGATAGATAGATAGATAGATAGGAAATTAGATAGATAGATAGATAGATAGATAGATAGAAGAGAGATAGAGATAGATAGATGATAGATAGATAGATAGATAGATAGATAGATAGATAGATAGATAGATAGATAGATAGGAGATAAATAGATAGATAGGAGATAGAGAGAGAGAGAGAGAGAGAGAGATAGATAGATAGATAGATAGATAGATAGATAGATAGATAGATAGATAGATAGGAAATTAGATAGATAGATAGATAGATAGATAGATAGAGATAGATAGATAGATAGATAGATAGATAGATAGATGATAGATGTGATAGATAAATATGAGATGATAGATAGATAGATAGATAGATAGATAGATAGATGTGATAGATAAATATGAGATGATAGATAGATAGGTATGAGATAGCTAGATAGATAGATAGATAGATAGATAGATAGATAGATAGATAGATATGAGATAGATAGATAGATAGATAGATAGATAGATAGATAGATAGATAGATAGATAGATGTGAGTATGGGTTCAAAGGGAATGTTTCATCAGAAAATGACCAACATTTTTAAATAAATTTTTTAATGTGAAACATATTTTTTCCGAATTTTTTTACATCTTTCTTTCAATTTTTTTTTTAAAAATTAAAAAAAAAAAATTAAATTACTACATCCTGCATTTTTCCCATAGACTTCAATGAGTCAACTGCAGACTACAGAAAACAGAATTTAAAAGAAAATCTCATTTTATAGACACATATACACACACACGCAAAATTGTGAAATAAAAACAAATGATAAAAATCTGGTTTAAAAAAAATAAATAAAAACTTGTTGATACGTTCACTTCAATCCGTTGCCCTCATCCACCACACTATTACGGCTATTTAAAGATGGTGGCCACTCAGTACGGCGTGTCACCATAACCGTCAGCTCGCCGCTGTTTTATGGTAAAAGTCATTGTTTCATTGGCTTTTGTTGCGATAAGATATCTGGCTGCCGCAGTGTCACCAGTCGCAGACGTTCGGGTTAACTCTGCTGTATTTGTATCCCTTTACTGGAGCTCATACATATTCTAGGAGCACAGCAGTGATGTAAGGCTGCATTCTTAATATTCATGATCTATTACATGACATCCCGTGAACCAAAGAGCTGACACTCATCAGACGTCGTGATGAGGGGAGAACAAGAGTGATTATTGAGGAGCGAGGATCCTGCGAGCGCCCTCCTCCCTCCCTGTGACGCACGCCGGTGCCCTCCGCTTATCTGGGCACGGCTATCAGGAGTCTGAGGCTGTGAAGAGAGCATCTTGTCTCCGGGCCTTGGACACTTGACTCCTTCTGTGCACACCCAAGGGATCTGGAGTCAACCCAAAAATGTCACTTCAGAAAGAGAAGCTCAGTGTAAAAATACCTTGTAAGACTGCAGGAGCCTAATTCATGATGGGACGTGTGCCAAGCATGGTATCTTCAGGAAAAGATAGCGTACAGGCGCAGGATGAAGTCCTCAACCCTCAGGACTTAACTCCTCATACAGGGATACAATGGACCCATCATGCCACCTAACTGGTTTGGTTTTCTGCCACTCACAACGGCTTCGCCAACCTCCCAGCATTCACCCATTAACCGCATGTGGGGACCAAGACTCAGTTTGAAAGGTAGGGACCTGGTAGTCTGCTCGCCGTTGAGAGGTTGGTGTGTAGCACCAGACGTCAGGCAAGAGAGTAGCCAAATACAGGCAGGCAGATACCGTTCACAGTGGTAGACAGGCCGAAGGTCAGGGCAGGCAGCGCAGGTTCAGTAGTCAAACAGGCCAAAAGTCGATACATAGGAAAAATATCACTACACATCTTAGGAACAAGTAAAGCTGTGAACCTATATTGCTCAGGCATCAGGAAAATAGCGGGGCAACTTTGTTCTGGGCCACCGGAATTTTCTGGGGAGGTCAAAGTGCGCATGCTGATCCTTTAAGTACCAATAAGGCAGCGCACACATGTCCTACGGGAGTTGGGGATTGAGGAGAGGGATAAAGTAGGCGAGTGAGGAGGACACCAGCAAGGAACGGAGGTACATTGGCGTCCATTCCCACTGGGAGGGGCAGTATACTGTTAGGCATGGAACGCAGAAATAGTAAGGAGATGCTGAAGGAGAGTAACCTGATGGTAGGGATTGCCGCCGTCCCGTGACTGTTCGTATAAGGCACCTAACCATGTCCACGTCAAACTGGGTGCATGTTTAGTTACTGAGGCTTCGACCACGCCGCAGCAAGAGATGCCAAGGTGAAGGGTGTGTAACCAACATGACTGTCCACCATACTGCACAGCTAACACGCCAGAGGTCAAGGCAACACAACCTACGAGGCCACACCATGGAGAACCCATTTTTATCCACTCCATTCTACCACCGGCCCATTGTCTAGACTGGATATACAATAGCAACCATCACCTGGGGGGGAAGTATTAGGTTTCCATTTTTTAGCTTCCGGATGTAAACAAGAATCTTCCTATTCACTGACTAGAAGGAAGTGAAACATGAATAAGAAGTAGAACTTATCACTATAGCATGAGAAGGTGTTATCTACGTAGGAGTGGACCTCACCTTTAAGGCAGCCTCGATATTAGAAAGTCTAAAGCTTCATGTACGTCTTCAGGGTGCAAAGTTGGCTAGATCCATCAATTTTTTGGTGGATTGTCCAACCATCTAATGCGTGGAGGCTCAACATATGAAGTTGGGGAAAGAAAGATGGTGATGTTGAATGTCAACATGGCCGATCCTTTGTTCTCAAGAGCGATATGCTACCATAGATGACTAGCCACAGTTTAATCCCCATACGGTACACCTAAATCCTCAGTCGAACCAAGAATGCATGTGTATGTTGGAGTCCGGGGTAATAGCTATTGGCCAAACCAACCTGTTGCCTATATGGCCAACTAGAACCCTCTCCATCTCGAGCTGTGACGATAACATCAACCCATGCTTCCACCCATGGTGCCCATCATAGCAGACGTCGAGAGATCGCCAGGCCTTTGTAGACACTGGATTGTGTACAGGACGCAATACCATGTACTGCCTCTAGGCCCCCATTCTGTACTCCGTGTACATATGACCCAGCTGCAGAACAGACACTGAAGATATGGAGGTCTCAGCATGAGCCTCCAATTACTAAGAATAATTGCAGTATCCGTGACAAACACAGCCCTATCCGCAGCACATCCTGGGGCCTTGGCTCGCACGACAAGAATCAATTATTACAAGAGTCTCGCTGGCAGCTGAAACGTTTACTGCTAGCACATTCAACATATCGGCCTATTTTATCCCGCACATCTATCATGGACACTGAAGCGTCGCTCGCTCAATGCTCTCAGCAGAGTGCGAACACAGAAATGACCCAGAAATCCCAATATTAGACCAAACTAAAAAGCAAGCCAGGCAAATCATAGTAATATAATATCTCATTTGCAAGACCACACCCCTGATTTTAACATCACGCCCCTGAGCAAATGTGAGTAGGGATTGTGGCCTGTATAGAGTTCCTCCTAAATTAGTCATGTGTGTATAAAGACAGCCATGACCCAAAGATCTCAATAACATACATAACAAACATGCAGTGTGAAAATAATAAAATAGTTCATGTACATGACCACACCCATGATTTTATCGCCACGCCCCTGAGCAAATGTAAGTAGGGATTCTGGCCTGTATATCGCGCCTCCTAGATTGGCCATATGTGTATTAAGACAGCTGTGACCCAAAGATCTCAATAACACAGATGACAAACATGCAGTATAAAAATAATAAAATAGTTCATGTACATGACCACACCCCTGTTACGCCCCTGAGCAAATGTAAGCAGAACTTAAGGCAGTAGCTTTCCCTAAGAAGCTGAGATTCTAGGTTCACTCCTTGACTAATAAGGATCTTAAGCTGGTCAACCATGTATAAAAGAAAGCAGTGGCCCAGAAAAAAAGTAAATTATAAAGTGTCTAACTTACATGATGACACCCCTAATTTTAATGACACGCCCCTGAGTAATACGAGTAGAGTTTTTAGAGTCAAAGGAGCTGAGATTTTGGATTGGATAATGTGCCTTGAATAATAATGTCTCACACTTTGGTCATATATGTATCATAAAATATATAAGTTGCATGATCACACCCCTGATTTTAATGCCATGCCCACGAGTAAATAAATACGAGTAGAACTGAGAGCAGTAGCGTTTTTAGAGTCTAAGGAGTGGAGAATCTGGGATACTGCCTATAATCACGTGTCTTCATCTAGACCTAAAAATCCCAATAATACGACAAAAAAGGTAAAAATGTAAATAATAAAATATCTATGGTAATTTGTATGTTGACACTCCTGATTTTAGTGCCACGCCCCTGAGTAAATGTAAGTAGAGACTAAGAAGCAGAGAATCTAGGATCCTGCCTCAAATGATGCGCCTCATAAGCCACATATACATTTAATAAAATATCTACCGTAATTTGCATTGCCACACCTCTGAGTTTAATGCCACACCCCTGAGCACATGTGAGGTTTCAGAATCTAAAGAGCCAAGATTCTGGGATTTTAGAAATCATCTGTTTGTTAAACTGGTCTTACAGCTACAGCATTGACCCAGATATCCCAATGATATATTTAACAAACATGCAAAAATTAGAAATAATAAAAATATTTCATTTACATGACCACACCCCTGATCTTAATGCCACGCCCCTGAGCAAATATGAGCAGAACACAGGGCAAGAGAGTTTTTGGAGCTGAGATTTTGTGAGTTTGCCTTGAATCTTGGGCCTCTTCATCTGGCCATATGTGTAAAGACTATAGTCCAGTTCCGGATCACAATAATTTCGGGATAAAAATAATAGTAGGAATCTACTCACCAGTACAAACACTCAGTAGTTGTAGTCGCGTTTACTTTACTATCATCTGATGTGTTAACATTTTTAGGACAGTCCATGACTACAAAAGTTAAAAACTACACCCAAAGTTGGATTAGTTCTCTAAGTGGAGTTCCCCTTTAAGTGTCTTGAATAGGAAGGATAGATAGATAGATAGATAGATAGATAGATAGATAGATAGATAGATATTAGATAGATATGGGATAGATAGATAGATAGATAGATAGATAGATAGATAGATAGATAGGAGATAGATAGATGGATATTGATAGATAGATAGATAGATAGATAGATAGATAGATAGGAGATAGATAGATAGATAGATAGATAGATAGATAGATAGATAGATAGATAGGAAGATAGATAGATAGAAGATAGATAGATAGATAGATAGATAGATAGATAGATAGGAGATAGATAGATAGATAGATAGATAGATAGATAGATAGGAGATAGATAGAGAGATAGATAGATAGATAGATAGATAGATAGATAGGAGATAGATAAATAGATAGATAGATAGATAGATAGGAGATAGATAGATAGATAGGAGACAGATAGATAGATAGATAGATAGATAGATAGGAGATAGATAAATAGATAGAGAGATAGATAGATAGATAGATAGATAGATAGATAGATAGGAGATAGATAGCTAGATACACGCACAAATATTTCTGTCTGTTAATGTAAAGTTGCACAAAAGGAAGACGTTTTTTTTTTTTGCTTGGTTAAATGTATGTCATCTAAAAACAGCAACAGGAAGAGAATAAGATAAAAATAAAAATGTATGTGAGAAAAAAAAATCAGGGTTTCCACCGACATAGACTTAGAATATTGTGATATCACTTCTACGTTCCCACAGACAAATATATATATATATAAAAAAGGAACACAAATAGAAAAATGTTTTGTTTTAAATTTAAAGTAAATTTTTTTTTTTTCAAAATTGTGAAGAATTTTGTAAATTTACCTACATAAATTTACACAACCCATTAAAAAAACACGCACCTGTGTCATTTCCTCTGACCCCAAACACCCAGCGGTATAACCTGTTTATCCACCTTCACCAACAAGTCAATATTAAGCCGCTCCCTAATAATCTACACCCTGCAATACACCGACAGGGGCCAATGTGATTTAGTACCAGGTGTAACAAGCAGTGTGTGCAGGTGCGAGACTGACATGAAAATGATGTGAGCGGCTCCGGAGGGTGTCGGCACTTTCTAGAACAGCTGGCTTCTAGTTTTTTTTTTGCAAATTATTTCGGTAGAATTCTACAGGAAAACAAAACCTAATATAGATGGCGGAGGTTTCTTGATCAGGAAGGGTACGTCATACCCATTTCAGTGTAGGGAGACTTGTAAGTCATGTAGGCTCTCCTAGGTATTCTCGAAAACGGTATACAAAGATCAGGGCAATATACCGTACCTCCAGTGCACCAAACACTGCCCGAATAATAATAAGGTCACCGGCTGCCTAAACAATGCCCTACGCTGTCCTAATAATACCCACATACATAACCTCAATAATAACACTATACATTGCCCTCATGACCGCACAGTCTAAATTGCCTACGTAACAAGGCAATTCAGTGCTCTTATAACCGCAACACACATTCCAACAAAAGTACTCTAATAATACGATCATAGACTTCCATACCGTGCCCCAATAATGCCACCACGCAATGCTTAGTAATGCTATACTGTACCCCAATATTACCACCATATACTTCCTAACTATGCCATACAGTTCTCTAATAATATCACTACACACTTCCTAAATAATAGTGCCATACAGTGCCCTAAGAATGGCGCTTTATATTGTCTAAATAATAATGCCATACAGTGCTAATATAATAGAACCACGTACATCCTAAATGATAAGGTTGCACAGTGCTATCATGCTACCATATACTTTCTAAAGAAAAATGCCATACAGTGTCCAAATAATAAAAATATACAGTACCTTAATACTACCACTATACACTGCCTAAATAATAATGCCGTACATTGCCCTTGTAATATTGGTCTATAATAGTGCTCTAAAACTACCTTGCATTGGCTAAATAATGTTGCCATACAGTGCTGTCATACCGTTACCATACACTTCCTAAATAATAATGCCAAACAGTGCTGTTATACCGTTACCATACACTTCCTACATAATAATGCCATACAGTGCTGCTATACCGTTACCATACACTTCCTAAATAATAATGCCATACAGTGCTGCTATACCGTTACCATACACTGCCTAAATAATAATGCCATACAGTGCTGTTATACCGTTACCATACACTTCCTAAGTAATAATGCCATACAATGCTGTTATACTGTTACCATACAATTCCTAAATAATAATGCCATACAGTGCTGTTATACCGTTTCCATACACTTCCTAAATAATAATGCCATACAATGCTGTCATACCTTTACCATACACTTCCTAAATAATAATTCCATACAGTGCTGTCATACTGTTACCATACACTTCCTAAATAATAATGCCATACAGTGCTGCTATACCGTTACCATACACTTCCTAAATAATAATGCCATGCAGTGCTGCTATACCGTTACCATACACTTCCTAAATAATAATGCCATACAGTGCTGCTATACCGTTACCATACACTTCCTAAATAATAATGCCATACAGTGCTGCTATACCGTTACCATACACTTCCTAAATAATAATGCCATACAGTGCTGTTATACCGTTACCATACACTTCCTAAATAATAATGCCATACAGTGCTGCTATACCGTTACCATACACTTCCTAAATAATAATGCCATACAGTGCTGTTATACCGTTACCATACACTTCCTAAATAATAATGCCATACAGTGCTCTAATTACACCACATAACACCTGAATAATATTATACCATGCCCCCAAAAAGTACCATACAAGGTCTAAATAATAGCGCTATATACAGTGCTTGTATTCGCCCCCCTTCCCCCCACTCAGCATTTCTCTCTTTTGCCTTCCTTACTCACTGTTCCAGCACAACTAATGCCATAAATTGTGCTGCCTGTTCTATTTTATCCATCTAAAAACAGATCAAAGAAGACAAAAAACAGCCGCGCAGACCTATAGACTCCTCCACACCTGACTGCTCATATCTCCTGAGGCCAGGCTCTGAAAGTGACAGCTCAGCGAGGGTTAAACCCCAGAAGGTAACGCAGAGTCCATTTATAGGTCAACATGTAGGGACTAGATGAATTGTGTATAAACCTATTCTTCACCATGATTTATACCTAGGTGGCGCTGTTTCATTTCATTTTAAAGGAAAGTGTAATTGCTTTAAAGAAACTGTTTAGTCCTATGACAAGTTACAGAAGTTCATTTATTCTGGACAGAGACGTAAGGAGGAACCATGACTGATGGAGGAACTCTGCAGGTGGATGCGGGAGCAGTGCGGTAATATGCAGGAAACGTGGGAACCTGAAGTGGAGCACAAGGAGAATGACTGAGCAATGACCTCATCACCCAAATGTCAAGAAGGAAACGGTATCAGCAACTTACAAGAAAGATCTAAGACTGATAGAGCAAATATACTTCCCTATTGACAGATGACTTCTTACCACACTTATAAGTATACTCCCATCTACTACCGCCATATCCTTCCTAATATAAACGCCGGTATGTGATGTGTGTAACACTGCGATAGGAGGGTGCCCAGAAGGTTACAGTACTGGCATGTTCTCTATCTATGGGCAGTATTATAGTAGTTATATTCTTGTACATAGGAGGTAGTATTATAGTAGTTATATTCTTGTACATAGGAGCAGTATTATAGTAGTTATATTCTTGTACATAGGAGGTAGTATTATGGTAGTTATATTCTTGTACATAGGAGGTAGTATTATAGTAGTTATATTCTTGTACATAGGAGCAGTATTATAGTAGTTATATTCTTGTACATAGGAGCAGTATTATAGTAGTTATATTCTTGTACATAGGAGCAGTATTATAGTAGTTATATTCTCGTACATAGGAGCAGTATTATAGTAGTTATATTCTTGTACATAGGAGCAGCATTATAGTAGTTATATTCTTGCACATAGGAGCAGTATTATAGTAGTTATATTCTTGTACATAGGAGGTAGTATTATAGTAGTTATATTCTTGTACATAGGAGGTAGTATTATAGTAGTTATATTCTTGTACATAGGAGGTAGTATTATAGTAGTTATATTCTTGTACATAGGAGGTAGTATTATAGTAGTTATATTCTTGTACATAGGAGCAGTATTATAGTAGTTATATTCTTGTACATAGGAGCAGTATTATAGTAGTTATATTCTTGTACATAGGAGCAGTATTATAGTAGTTATATTTTTGTACATAGGAGTAGTATTATAGCAGTTATAGTCTTGTACATAGGAGTAGTATTATAGCAGTTATAGTCTTGTACATAGGAGCAGTATTATAGTAGTTATATTCTTGTACATAGGAGTAGTATTATAGCAATTATATTCTTGTACATAGGAGCAGTATTATAGTAGTTATATTCTTGTACATAGGAGTAGTATTATAGTAGTTATATTCTTGTACATAGGAGTAGTATTATAGCAATTATATTCTTGTACATAGGAGCAGTATTATAGTAGTTATATTCTTGTACATAGGAGTAGTATTATAGTAGTTATATTCTTGTACATAGTTGTAGTATTATAGTAGTTATATTCTTGTACATAGAAGCAGTATTATAGTAGTTATATTCTTATACATAGCAGGTAGTATTATAGTAGTTATATTCTTGTACATAGGAACAGTATTATAGTAGTTATATTCTTGTATATAGGAGTAGTATTATAGTAGTTATATTCTTGTACATAGGGGCAGTATTATAGTAGTTATATTCTTGTACATAGGAGCAGTATTATAGTAGTTATATTCTTGTACATAGGAGTAGTATTATAGTAGTTATATTCTTGTACATAGGAGTAGTATTATAGCAGTTATATTCTTGTACATAGGAGCAGTATTATAGTAGTTATATTCTTGTACATAGGAGGTAGTATTATAGTAGTTATATTCTTGTACATAGGAGGTAGTATTATAGTAGTTATATTCTTGTACATAGGAGTAGTATTATAGTAGTTATATTCTTGTACATAGGAGTAGTATTATAGTAGTTATATTCTTGTACATAGGAGGTAGTATTATAGTAGTTATATTCTTGTACATAGGAGTAGTATTATAGTAGTTATATTCTTGTACATAGGAGTAGTATTATAGTAGTTATATTCTTGTACATGGGAGCAGTATTATAGTAGTTATATTCTTGTACATAGGAGGTAGTATTATAGTAGTTATATTCTTGTACATAGGAGTAGTATTATAGTAGTTATATTCTTGTACATGGGAGCAGTATTATAGTAGTTATATTCTTGTACATAGGAGGTAGTATTATAGTAGTTATATTCTTGTACATAGGGGCAGTATTATAGTAGTTATATTCTTGTACATAGGAGCAGTATTATAGTAGTTATATTCTAGTACATAGGAGGGAGTATTATAGTAGTTATATTCTTGTACATAGGAGCAGTATTATAGTGGTTATATTCTTGTACATAGGAGGTAGTATTATAGTAGTTATATTCTTGTACATAGGAGTAGTATTATAGTAGTTATATTCTTGTACATAGGAGTAGTATTATAGTAGTTATATTCTTGTACATAGGAGTAGTATTATAGTAGCTATATTCTTGTACATAGGAGCAGTATTATAGTAGTTATATTCTTGTACATGGGAGCAGTATTATAGTAGTTATATTCTTGTACATAGGAGGTAGTATTATAGTAGTTATATTCTTGTACATAGGAGGTAGTATTATAGTAGTTATATTCTTGTACATAGGGGGCAGTATTATAGTAGTTATATTCTTGTACATAGAGCAGTATTATAGTAGTTATATTCTTGTACATAGAAGTAGTATTATAGTAGTTATATTCCTCTGAAATGAGCATTTTCCCCCCATAGACTATAATGGGATTCGATATTTGATCGAGTATTCGAATATTGAGTCTCTACTAGAAATGAATATCGAATCTCGAATATTTCACTGTTCGCTCATCTCTACTATTCTTGTATACAGAGGCACTATTATAGTAGTAATATTTGTGTACACTGGGGCAGTATTACAGTAGTTACAGTTTATCTCTCTAGACTTGTTTTACCATTCTCTTTAGTAAATGTTTGATCAGGAATGTCTTTGATGTTCCTACAGATGCCGCCTCAGGCCTGGTGTATAGCTCCATGCGCCTCCCGCAGCCCCAGTCATTGTCTTGTGATAAATTGTATTTCCATGAGCAGATACGTTTGCAGGTTTGTTAAACATGTTTGTCCAAGTTAAAGAAAATCAAACAAATCCATATCAGCCTCTTCTGTATATCATGTGAGCGGAAGGAATGGAAAATATATCCAGTAAATCACAGGTGCCCAGTGCCCTCATGGGTTAGGGATGGGGGAAATGGGACCACAGGGCCGAAGGTGACTAGAGGGAAGGGGGGGGCCCGGATTGCACATGTGGAAGGGAAGGGGGGGGTTAGGGTCACTGGGGTCACGGGTGGCTGGTGCTGGGGGGAAGGGGGAGATATAGGAGGTCACTATAATCTCTAAATGGGGCAGGGGTCCGGGAGAGCGGGTGGTGGATAAGGGCAGGGCCGGGGGCACGGGTAGCGGGAAAGGGGAGGGCCGAGGCGCAGCAGCGAGGCCATGGTCTCCCGACCCACCATCCTGTAGGAGGGGCACGCGGCGGCCACAAGGAAAGGGACATGGGGGGGCCTTGTGCCGCGTTGCAGGTGGTTCACGCCAGGGTCAGGGGGGCTGCGGACCAAGTCGCGGGTACAGCTAGTATGATCTATAAATTCATTTATCGTTATTGTTATAGGTTAGTAAATTGTATTCGGCTCATCTTGTACAAAAGGATAAAAGCTAATAAGCACTAAAATAGATGAAAGCTTCTAATGCAATTCCTTGGGGACTTCTGATTCCCCTACAGACTGGCACACAGCATGCCTAGAGCTGGCAGACTGGCATAGTGTACCAGGAGCTGTCAGGCTGGCGCCGTCCCTCTGGGGATATTGCGCTCGCTCCGTTCTCTGCAGCCTGGATTACTGTAGGTTGGCATAATGCATGGTCACGGCTGGTGAGACTGGGAGATCATGGCATATTGAGAAGTCACAGGCTAGCACAGTGTACCCTTATGGAGCGGAGGCTGGCACAGCTTGGCACTGCAGGTTGTAGGTCGGCATAGACCGGGGCACAGTATGGCTGGGTTGCAGACAGGCCTATAGTTAAAGGTAATAGGATGACATAATGGGGCAGAAAACTGGCACAGAGGGATAATATTGTGGCACAGGACCCTTTCCGCCCCAAATGTGCACAACCCCCTTTCAGCGCCACATTTGCCACAGGACGGGATATAGGACTGATCTCACACTCCCTGTGCCAGCTGGGCCTTCATTAAAGGGGTCCATATGTGATTACCAGCTGCTTTGGTAGTAACCTGAGACATAATGGGGCAAATTTATTAAAACTGGTGTATCGTCCGCTGGTCTTAAAGGGGTTGTCCCATGAAGTGAAGTCTGTAGGACCTTTGTCCAACTCCATATTCAACCTCAGCCTAGTTAGTGGACGGGTTGGTGGCGGTTGGCAATCCCATTCACTGGGATGGGGTGCAGGAGAATCTTTATAGGACTGGCGTACGATACACCAGCCTTAATAAATCTGTTCCATTATGTCTCTGGTCACGGCCAAAGCTGCGGGTAGTCACAGGCTGGCATTTGCGGCAGTATATATGTATTATATCGGAGGGACGCCCGGCCCCTCCATGTGACTCATTACAAGTCATTACCCCGGCCTGGATTTACAGGAGAATAAACCAGAATATCCTCTGAAGATACAGTCCTATGAAAAAGTTTGGGCACCCCTATTAATCTTAATCATTTTTAGTTCTAAATATTTTGGTGTTTATAACAGCCATTTCAGTTTGATATATCTAATAACTGATGGACACAGTAATATTTCAGGATTGAAATGAGGTTTATTGTACTAACAGAAAATGTGCAATATGCATTAAACCAAAATTTGACCGGTGCAAAAGTATGGGCACTTCAACAGAAAAGTGACATTAATATTTAGTAGATCCTCCTTTTGCCTCTAGTCGCTTCCTGTAGCTTTTAATCAGTTCCTGGATCCTGGATAAAGGTATTTTGGACAAACAATTCAAGTTCAGTTAAGTTAGATGGTCGCCGAGCATGGACAGCCCGCTTCAAATCATCCCACAGATGTTCAATGATATTCAGGTCTGGGGACTGGGATGGCCATTCCAGAACATTGTAATTGTTCCTCTGCATGAATGCCTGAGGATTTGGAGCGGTGTTTTGGATCATTGTCTTGCTGAAATATCCATCCCCGGTGTAACTTCAACTTCGTCACTGATTCTTGAACATTATTCTCAAGAATCTGCTGATACTGAGTGGAATCCATGCGACCCTCAACTTTAACAAGATTCCCGATGCCGGCATTGGCCACACAGCCCCAAAGCATGATGGAACCTCCACCAAATTTTACAGTGGGTAGCATGTGTTTTTCTTGGAATGCTGTTTCTTTTTGGACGCCATGCATAACGCCTTTTTTTATAACCAAACAACTCAATTTTTGTTTCCAAAATGAAGCTGCCTTGTCCAAATGTGCTTTTACATACCTAAGGGGGCTCTGTTTGTGGCGTACGTGCAGAAACGGCTTCTTTCTCATCACTCTCCCATACAGCTTCTATTTGTGCAAAGTGCGCTGTATAGTTGACCGATGCACAGTGACACCATCTGCAGCAAGATGATGCTGCAGCTCTTTGGAGGTGGTCTGTGGATTGTCCTTGACTGTTCTCACCATTCTTCTTCTCTGCCTTTCTGATATTTTTCTTGGCCTGCCACTTCTGGACTTAACAAGAACTGTCCCTGTGGTCTTCCATCTCCTTACTATGTTCCTCACAGTGGAAACTGACAGGTTAAATCTCTGAGACAACTTTTTGTATCCTTCCCCTGAACAACTATGTTGAACAATCTTTGTTTTCAGATCATTTGAGAGTTGTTTTGAGTAGCCCATGATGCCACTCTTCAGAGGAGATTCAAATAGGAGATCAACTTGCAATTGGCCACCTTAAATACCTTTTCTTATGATTGGATACACCTGGCTATGAAGTTCAAAGCTCACTGAGGTTACAAAACCAATTTTGTGCTTCAGTAAGTCAGTAAAAAGTAGTTAGGAGAATTCAAATCAATAAAATGATAAGGGTGCCCATACTTTTGCACGGGTCAAATTTTGGTTTAATGCATATTGCACATTTTCTGTTAGTACAATAAACCTCATTTCAATCCTGAAATATTACTGTGTCCATCAGTTATTAGATATATCAAACTGAAATGGCTGTTGCAAACACCAAAATATTTAGAACAAAAAATGATTAAGATTAATAGGGGTGCCCAAACTTTTTCATAGGACTGTAGAAGCGGAGACGTGAGGTGATGCCGCCATGTTATTAATGGCGCACCTCGCCATCAGGGGGAGGAATCGGCCCGAGCACAGAGATTACAGGAGGTTTTACCTGAGGGACAGGGAACGTAGGGCATGAAGGAGTATCTGATAGGTACAACATGGAGGAAAGGGAGGAAAGTCATACGGGGGCGCCCCAAACATAGTAGCGGAGTCACCTCAGGGCTAATATACAGCAAAAGCCAAAAAAGGGGGGGGGATGGGGGGGGCAGATTTATTAAAAGGCCTGAAAGCCTGACCGTTTCCCATAGCAAGCAATCACAGCGCAGCTTTTATTTTTCAGGAGAAGGATACATAATGAAAGCTGCGCTGTGATTGGCTGCTATGGACAACAGACGGTTTAATAGATATGTCCCATTAGTTACCAGGATCGGATACAGTAACCTCAGTGTATCACCACAGGATGGGGAGAGTAGTGCTTAGATACACCACGCTGTAAACAGTATCACGGGATTTAATATACTGGCTCAGCAACGTAGTATCACACATGATAGGCTTAGATACAGCATGCGAAATTGGATACACTGGGTCAGCTAACAGTATCATATATGATGGATTAGATACACCAATTTAGAAAACACAGTATCACACAAAAATAGGCTTAGATACACCATGACACACTTACATACACCAGTCTGGTAGACAGTGAAGAGGCTTAGATACGCCAGTTCAGCAAGTAGTGTCATACATGATAGATTAGATACACCAATTCAGAAGACAATAATCATGCGAAAGTAAGCTTAGATACACCATGGCAGACTTACATACACCAATCTGATAGACAGTAAAGAGGCTTAGATACGCCAGTTCAGCAGGTAGCATCATACATGATAGATTAGATACACCAATTCAGAAGACAATAATCATGCGAAATTAAGCTTAGATACACCATGGCAGACTTATATACACCAGGCCAGCACACTGTATCCCACATAACTGGTTTAGATACACCAGTTTAGCACACAGCATCACAGACTTAGATACAACCGTAAATTAGACAGGATCACACATAGTAGACCTAGATACACCAGCTCAAGACATACTAATACACAAAAACAGGCTTAGATACACCATGATAGTGTTCAATATACCGGACAGTACCATGTATAATGGATTAGGTACAATGGCGGAGCTAACAGTATCACGCAAAATCGGTTTAGATACAGCAACTCACCAGAAAGTCTTATTAGACACACTCACTTGATAGACTTTGATACAACAGCTCAGTATACAGTATCACATACAATAGGCTTAGATACAACATTGACAGACAATACACCAGTCCAGCAAACAGTAACCCACTTAGTAGGTTTAGATACACCAGTTGCGCAGACCGTATCACACATGACTTCGGTTTAGCTGCACCAGCCGTCGCCATTGCTCACACTTGTACATGTACAGGTGTTGTGTCTGTCACATAAAGTGACAACTGACGTAATAAAAAGTAGCTGACACCCAAGGTCAGCAGACATATTGTAAAGCTGACCCCCGCCTCAGGAAGTGACAGTCGCTACTACACAGGAGAGTCACCGGCACAGTATATATCCTATATCCTATACTACTAATATATAATTCGGCTGAACAGATTTGGATGAAATTTGGCACATAGATAGATTGTAACCTCAATTAAAATATAGGCTACTTTTTATCCTGGTAAATGACATGGCTTCACAACTGTTATGAATTTATGTTCACATACTATATTACACTGCTCCTGCAGCAGCTTATCTCAGGTCCCAGGGCTGTTATCTCTCTGTGTAAACACACACTAACCCTCAGGGATTCTGTACACACATTTGCATATTATCTGATCTGCTCCAGGCAGTGCTGACACACTGACAAGGACAAAGACCTTTAATCCAAATTGGCAGTTTTTGAATTTTAAACATGCCTGGAAAAAGAAAATCTAATTTGTCGCAAACAGCGAGAGCTATGAAGGAGGTAGAAGTCACACAGTTCTCTTCAAGCAGAGCTGAGGGGGATCATCGGCACCATCAAGACATGCATTATATGGTGTCGGATGCTGGAACAATTACAGACACGGTGCAAAGAACAACTTCAGTGCCAGGCCAACGAGAGCTGCCGAAACACCGGAGCAGGCGGATCATCAACGCCAACAACACGCTCATTATATGACTTCCCATCAAGCTGCTGAGATGCCGGAACAATCACGGGCACAGCAAGAGGAGCACGTTCAGCGACAGGCCAGCTTGACAGCTGTCGAAACGCCGGAGCAGGTGGATCATCAACATCAACAACACGCTCATTATATGGCGTCCCAGCAAGCTGCTCAGATGCCAGAAAACAATCACAGGCAGGGCGTGAGGAACAAGTTCAGCAGCAGGACAGCTTAAGTGCTGCCAAAACACCGGAGCAGGCAAACCATCGATGGCAGCAATTTGCTGAATATAGGCGGATCCTCGACGCCAACAATATGCTGATGAAGTTGCGGGCAGAGGCTAGAAAGACACGAATAGTCACGTCAGCATATATCATCACCTCTCCTGACATGTCCCGCTTATGCTAGGTTCACACCTGCTTTCTTCTTTCCGTTCTGTGCTTTCCGTCTTCTGCATGCCAGAAGACGGGAAGCACAGACCGGGTCCGGCCGTGAGCGGCGGTGAGCGTTTCATGCTCTCCGCCGCGAAACCGGATTTTTTTATCCGGACACAGAGTACTGCATGTCCGACTCTGTGTCCGGATTATAAAACCCGGTTTCGCGGCGGAGAGCGCAAAACGCTCACCGCCGCTCACGGCCGGACATCTCTCTCACCCATTCAAATGAATGGGTGAGAGACTCCTGCAGGTTTCCGTCTCCTGCCTCTGTTTTAGGCAGGAAACGGAAACCTGCAGTACGGAGAGGGTGACGCAGATGTGAACGAGCCCTTAGTAAACACTTGTATTCTAGAGAAAAATCACAATTACAACAGTATTATTCCTCTGTTGTTCCTCTTAGAAAGAACTGACAACTGGGGGCCACCATTTACTTTTATCAAAGGGATTGTCTCTTCCAAGTCTGACAATGTCAGCACTCAGCGGACAATGTCAGTAAGTAGCACCTGCCCCAACTGGTGACACCCCACGGTTAGTCATACATTTCCAGGAGGAATAACAGAGGGACAGAACAACACAGAGTTATAAGAAAAGAGGTTACAGAATTGTAGGGAATACTGTTAGGAGGTGATTGTAATCTCTAAAGGGGGGGGGGGGAAGGGGCCGGGAGCATGGGTGGGGGGTAAGGGGAAGGCCGGAAGGCGCAGTTGTGGGGAAACGGGAGGGCCGGAGGCGCAGCAGCGGGGCTGTGGGGTCCCTGCCCACGGTGCCGTGTGAGGGGCCCGCATCGGCCTCAACGAAACGGCCGTGAGGGGCCACGGGCTGCGCTGCAGGTGCTTTGTGCAAGGGTGAGGGGACAGCGGACGAAGTCGCGGGCTATAGCTAGTAGTATTATATATCCTGAGAATTTAATAGAAATCATGTAAATCAGTAAACTGCCCTGTAGGTGGCGGTGGAGAGAGAGTTTTCCTCTTTCTAGAGGAGAGCTATTTTGCATACTGTTTCCCAGGGAGCATTGCTCCACTCCAGCTGGCTCTCCACAAGGAAGACCCCAGAGTATAATAATCGGAGGCCCAGGGAAGGT
Source organism: Leptodactylus fuscus (assembly GCF_031893055.1). NCBI lineage: Eukaryota > Metazoa > Chordata > Amphibia > Anura > Leptodactylidae > Leptodactylus > Leptodactylus fuscus. The sequence continues at coordinate 142,344,934 of NC_134271.1, forward strand.
GAATAAAAATAACACATACTAATACTCACCTTGCCTCACCTTTCCTGGGTATCCTGGCTCCGGCTGCCTTCAATATCTTCGGCCATCTTCCCGACATCTCGGCTGAGGCCTGTGATTGGTCCTCAGCAGTCACGTGGGGGCGCACTGATGTTATTACGTTGCAGCGCCCCATGTGACCTCTGGGGCCTAATTACAGGCCTCAGTTACATGATGGAAGATGTCGGAGAGGACACTGAGCCCAGGAGAGGTGAGTATATCTACTTGTTAAGGGCCCCAGTGTAAGAACAGTATATGAGCCCCTTGCTCTTAAATACCTAGTAGCGAGTTGCTTTTAAGGTGTCATTGCATCTCTTTACCTATTGGGGGCACAATTTTAGATACTGTAATACAGGCCAGGCAACTAGAACTGTTCGTAGAAGAATCTTCAAGTCTTTCCGTCCCTAAATCTCCATCTATCCTATTGACAGACCCCGAGGACAAGCCCTTCCCAAGGTGTCCCACGTAAAATACAGGCCCTGCAGACTACTATACAAGGACAGCGCAGGGATGACTGAGATAAAATGTGGGATTAGATGACAGACACCAGAGACACGGCGCCTCGCGCATCAGCACACAAATTTCCTCCAAGTTTGGTATTTTCCAGAGACACAATAGATTTGGCTTCAATCGGAGAGGGAAGACATATTTTTAGAGTACTATATTAGGAATCCACTGGAAAATCTGTTACCTAGCAATAAAGCTACGATGATCAAAAACCAAAAAAAAATGTAATATTATAATATATATAAAAATATATAAAAATTATATATATAAAAAAATATATATACAGTATATCAGAGATGACCAGAGGGGGCGCTGTTTGCTATTGCTCTCTCCCTACATCGTTTATCTAGTTGAAGGTAATGGGTGATCTATCGCTGTTCTGAATACTGTATCGTATAATCCATCATGGTTCACTCACTAAATATTGATCATGGCAGGACAGAGCGGTGCGAGAGGCGGCGGACTGGATATATTACTGAGATATTTCCTGCATAAATCAGAGGAGGAGGACAAAGCCAAGGACTCTGACAGCTACACAATACACAATGACCGCAGGATTAGAGCGCAGTACACACGGAGAATGAAGCGGATAAGACAAGCTGTGCCCATCAGGGGCCATGACAGATACAAGAGGTATATAGGTATATAGATACATGGATATGAGGTGTTCTGTGCCAACCTGCATGTGAGAAAATAAACACCACATAACACACCTGTATAATACACAAAGGCAGCAGCGGGTAGTGGTATACACAGAGGAGGCCAAAGTATACAGCCTGCCCCGAAACCAAATAATACAGCCTGGAGAACCAGTACTAGTGCTGTACCCCAAGTGTTATTGTCTTGTACCCCAAGTGTCAGCCTGTCATTGTTCAGTACCCCAAGTGTCAGCCTGTCATTATCCGGTACCCCAAGTATCAGCCTGTCATTATCCTGTACCCCAAGTGTCAGTGTCATTATCCTGTACCCCAAGTATCAGCCTGTCATTGTCCTGTACCCCAAGTGTCAGTGTCATTATCCTGTACCCCAAGTGTCAGCGTGTCATTATCCTGTACCCCAAGTATCAGCCTGTCATTATCCTGTACCCCAAGTGTCAGCCTGTCATTATCCTGTACCCCAAGCATCAGCCTGTCATTATCCTGTACCCCAAGTATCAGCCTGTCATTATCCTGTACCCCGAGTGTCAGTGTCATTATCCTGTACCCCAAGTGTTATTGTCCTGTACCCCAAGTGTCAGCCTGTCATTGTTCAGTACCCCAAGTGTCAGCCTGTCATTATCCGGTACCCCAAGTATCAGCCTGTCATTATCCTGTACCCCAAGTGTCAGTGTCATTATCCTGTACCCCAAGTATCAGCCTGTCATTGTCCTGTACCCCAAGTGTCAGTGTCATTATCCTGTACCCCAAGTGTCAGCGTGTCATTATCCTGTACCCCAAGTATCAGCCTGTCATTATCCTGTACCCCAAGTGTCAGCCTGTCATTATCCTGTACCCCGAGTATCAGCCTGTCATTATCCTGTACCCCAAGTATCAGCCTGTCATTATCCTGTACCCCGAGTGTCAGTGTCATTATCCTGTACCCCAAGTGTTATTGTCCTGTACCCCAAGTGTCAGCCTGTCATTGTTCAGTACCCCAAGTGTCAGCCTGTCATTATCCGGTACCCCAAGTATCAGCCTGTCATTATCCTGTACCCCGAGTGTCAGTGTCATTATCCTGTACCCCAAGTATCAGCCTGTCATTGTCCTGTACCCCAAGTGTCAGTGTCATTATCCTGTACCCCAAGCGTCAGCCTGTCATTATCCTGTACCCCAAGTACCAGTCTGTCATTATCCTGTACCCCAAGTGTCAGCCTGTCATTATCCTGTACCCCAAGTGTCAGCCTGTCATTATCCCGTACCCCAAGTGTCATTATCCTGTACCCCAAGTGTCAGTGTCATTATCCTGTACCCCAAGTGTCAGCCTGTCATTATCCTGTACCCCAAGTGTCCGCGTGTCATTATCTTGTACCCCAAGTATCAGCCTGTCATTATCCTGTACCCCAAGTATCAGCCTGTCATTATCCTGTACCCCAAGTATCAGCCTGTCATTATCCTGTACCCCAAGTGTCAGCCTGTCATTATCCTGTACCCCAAGTATCAGCCTGTCATTGTCCTGTACCCCAAGTGTCATTATCCTGTACCCCAAGTATCAGCCTGTCATTATCCTGTACCCCGAGTGTCAGTGTCATTATCCTGTACCCCAAGTATCAGCCTGTCATTGTCCTGTACCCCAAGTGTCAGCCTGTCATTATCCTGTACCCCAAGTATCAGCCTGTCATTATCCTGTACCCCAAGTATCAGCGTATCATTGTCCTGTACCCCAAGTGTAAGTGTCATTATCCTGTACCCCAAGTATCAGTGTCATTATCCTGTACCCCAAGTGTCAGTGTCATTATCCTGTACCCCAAGTATCAGCCTGTCATTGTCCTGTACCCCGAGTGTCAGTGTCATTATCCTGTACCCCAAGTGTCAGCGTATCATTGTCCTGTACCCCAAGTATCAGTGTGTCATTATCCTGTAACAGACATATGTATGTTGGCTCTCATTATTGCTGTCTCTAGGGCCCGCCCCTTCTGACGTGTGATGTCATCTGAGAATGCTGACATCATAACATGGAGACATCTCCTCATCCTGTTGGTAACGCAAATCAGTCCCCAAACCCTCCTGCACATCGACCCCAGATTTCGCCATGAACTTGAAAGGGTTAACGCTGTCGGTGCCAGGGGACGGTTTTAATTGCAGAGAAACTTTTCATCAGAAACCTAAAAGTTCCCATGTCTTCCAGCCACGCTGTGATCACAGATCCCTCCCCCGCACCGCCATAGTCACCCCAAGAGCTGCTATCCGCGAGCTGTGGGAGAGCGCACATCCGCAGATTCCCTCCGTCACTGGCAGCTGCTTCACAAGCACATAATCTCCTATGAGAGCACAGGACGCAGATTTCTCCGGAAAAAATAAAAGAATAAAAGTGTAATTCGTGTCTCTGTTGGTGCGGGAGATTTACTGAATACTAATGGCCCCAGTGTTTTATCGCCTGGAAGGCGCCGGCTGCGTGGGTGGAGAGGAGCATCACAAATCTAATATGGCTCTCTCCGGCACAGATGAAACAGGGGTTACGTACTAAGAAGTCAGCGCGACAACAGCCCATGGCCATCACGCAGCAAATAACTTTGTAGTGCGCAGTGTGGATATGCGATGGCAGCAGGGGCCGGCGCCCAGAGAACGACATCACTTAGGGGCGCTCGTACAGCAAGAGGACGCCATTTTATATTGTGTTGGAAAAATGGTACGAAGAGACTTTCAGTCTTTAATTTGTGTGACCATGTCCGTGTCAAAACTAAAAATATTGGGGGGTTCACTTCAATGTATTCGTCTATACCGGGGGTCTCAAATAGGCGGCCCCGACCTAACTCTAAAGCTTCCCCAGCTTGTAGGCCGCAAACCAGCTCAGGGCACAGTCGGTGTAGATACTTAACTATCCGTTCCCCAGCAGCTCTTACTCTCTTCCCATGCTCTGGGGGCACTGCTGTGGTACATCTAGACCTGCAGAAGGGGAAGAGTGCACCCCAGAAGCAGTGGGGATACTGAACTGTACGGGGCCACTGCTAGGAAAGATATTAAACTGTGCGGGGCCACTGCTGGGAGGGATATTAAACTGTGCAAAGCCACTGCTGGGAGGGATATTAAACTGTACAGAGCCAACGCTGGGAGGGATATTAAACTGTACAGGGCCACTGATGGAAGGGATACTAAACTGTACAGGGCCACTACTGGGAGGGATATTTAACTGTATGGGGCCACCTCTGGGAGGGATATTAAACTGTACAGGGCCACTGATGGGAGGGATATTTAACTATATTGGGCCACCTCTGGGAGGGATATTAAACTGTACAGGGCCACTACTGGGAGGGATATTTAACTATATTAGGCCACCTCTGGGAGGGATATTAAACCGTACAGGGCCACTGTTGGGAGGGATATAAAACTGTGCGGGGCCACTGTTGGGAGGGATATTAAACTGTGCGGGGCCACTGCTAGGAGGGATATTAAACTGTGCAGGGCCACTGTTGGAAGGGATATTAAACTGATAGATGTGACAACTGATCTACACCTCTGTGGACTATGTTAGTGCCATTTAAATAAATACAACGACTCATGTACAGACAAAATGCAAGATGCCCAAATCACATGATGGGGTGTTCATTCTGCACGCCATGCAAAAAAAAATCAAAAGCTTAAATAGGGAACAAGGCTTCCCTAGGTTAAAGGGGTATTCTAATGAAAAAGTTATTCACTGTTTTTGCTAAATAGGTGGGGATCCGGCTGTCTTTTAATGGTGTGACAGTCGTGTAATCACGCTACCATTGCATTCACTTCTATGAGACTGCAGAGCTGTACTCTGCTTCTCTAAATAATCCCAAAGCGAAGAATCGAGCGGCAGCTCAAACGTGGTACCACTACTCCATGAGCGATGGTAGCCATCTATAACCTGCATTATCAATAACTCATTGGGGCGGCCATCTTTAACCAGTGAGGATCTTCACATAACACAGATATTTCTGTCCCAAGGTGACTACAGGTATGAGACGCCATGCTGCCGGTGTGTATAATAAGTGTCTCTCCGGGCTGAACCTGGGGCACGAAGGAATCTTAGGAGGTAGTGGAGGAGCGACTGACAGACAGCAGCTTATAAGATGACGCTCAGCGGAGTAAGGACAGAACAGCTGGATCTTATAATCTTCTAATGTGGAAAGAAAGAACATTTCTAAGAAATGGTGGAAAGAGAGGAGGACGGGGAGGGTCTGTGTGGCCGCGCAACCTGGGGGACGACAGCAAAGTCACTGCAGAGGATAAAGGAAAGTAGTGAGTCATCCCCGTGTCATCCTGGCCTTACACAGGACCCGACGCTTCTGTCATTACAAAGGACTGAAACTTTACTGTGCAATTTGTTAAGTCACGAGAAATCCGAAGGTCTCAAAACTCAAGTGGGAAAGGTCTGTATGAAGGGGAGCATTGTTCTGCAGCTACAAGGTGTCATGGGAATCGTCACTGCCTTCCCAGAATCCTTTGCGAAATGTGTTCATCATTAACGATTGATATATGTAAGGCATAATAAGTGACCATGGCTCCCATAGAAAATTTTGGAATGGGAACCCACTCCGCTATGGCCACCTTCATGACAGAACATGGAATGAGTATAACACACAGTGATGTCACAGTACAGGGATAATACACACAGCGATGTCACTGTACAGGGATAATACACACAGCGATGTCACAGTACAGAGATAATACACACAGTGATGTCACAGTACAGAGATAATACACACAGTGATGTCACAGTACAGAGATAATACACACAGTGATGTCACAGTACAGAGATAATACACACAGTGATGTCACAGTACAGGGATAATACACACAGTGATGTCACAGTACAGAGATAATACACACAGTGATGTCACAGTACAGAGATAATACACACAGTGATGTCACAGTACAGAGATAATACACACAGTGATGTCACAGTACAGGATAATACACACAGTGATGTCACAGTACAGGGATAATACACACAGTGATGTCACAGTACAGGGATAATACACACAGTGATGTCACAGTACAGAGATAATACACAGTGATGTCACAGTACAGGATAATACACACAGTGATGTCACAGTACAGAGATAATACACACAGTGATGTCACATATAGATATAATGAGCACATTATGTGACATCACAATATACAGTACTGTTCTGTAGAGAAGAGATAATGTATGAGGGGTCAATGGAGTAAAACACAGAACGGTTAGAATACATTTTTAGCGTGTTCGGTTACGTTGACCCTAAGTACAGGATATACTAGAGACAATATAACGTCTATACATCGCAGGCCATCCAACCAGAAGAACACGTTCCATCACAAAGGATCAGAAGGAATGTGTATCATCACCACTTCGGCTACATAACCAACATACTTCACATGATCATCCCCGGAACACGGGATTTACACACAATGGAAAACATAAACATATGTAGTAGCGTGCTGTCACTGAGGTCACATGACCTACCCCTATAGTCATACGCTTCGCGAAAATGACAAACTGGAGTGTTACCAGTGGTGAACTGTAGGGGGTGCACTCATTGAGGCCTGGTATCTGGGTGGCTGTGACAGTGGATATGGATTACAAATTCACATTTTAGGATTGGGTATTGGAAGGAGGGGGCAAATACAGTACAAAGCACTGCCCTGCCCTGCGAGATCCTGAATTCTCAGAGATTAGATTATATTTAGCTCCCTGCCTTGCCGTCACCATTATTCACACAGACGTGATTAATCCTAGAGACCTGGTGGACAGGTTGGACTATCTAGGCAAGGATCCTGGGAACGGCGCCCCCAGGGGGATTAATAGCCTTGACTACGTGTCCTAATCCCAGGCTACAGTGATTTGTCTACCTGAATTCCTACTGTTGTCTAAACTGAGGAAGGGTTGTCAACTAATCCTCCCAACCCCCCAACGCACACATACTTCATACAGCTGGGGGGCCACGTGTTTTCAATAGGGAGAAGACCAGTCATCCTTCAGAGGTGGTTCGGGGTCTCCGTTCCTCCATTCTGCTTAAAATCAGCGCAAGCAGGACTTTTCCCTCCGCTGATTCCGGCGGACCCCATTGTCATCTATGAAGTTTGTGGGATTTTGTAGGTAACCGCTTTTTATGAAGATAGGATTTACATTTTAAGGTCCCCAAGTGGACCTAAAGAATCGAAACCCGAACACTAGTGTGAACCTAGAGTAACGTGTATGGCCACCTTAGCGTTGGGAAGGCCGATACGGAAACAATAATTTACCATGGTATAGGACTAGTATTCACACCACAGTGAGTGGGGATATTCTTCTGACCGTTATCCTGGACTGTCAAAATGTACCGTATATACTCGAGTATAAGCCGAATTTTTAAGCACAGTTTTTGTGCTGAAAAAGCCCCCCCCCCCCCTCAGCTTATAGTCGAGTCAAGCAAAAAAAAATTATTTATTTTTTTGAGTCTATGACCAGCCACAATAGTAATATATAGAATCTCCCATAAAATAGTGAAAGAGAAAAAGAAGCTTAAGAAAATATAATAAAAAAAATAAAATAAATAAAAGTTGTAAATCCCTCCTCTCCCTAGAATACATATAAAAGTAGAAAATGACTGTGACACACAAACACATTGGATATCCCTGTGTCTGACAGTGCCCGGTCTACTGAATATAGGGTATCTGCAGTGCTCCTGTTCCGTCGGGAAGGGGTTAATAGGAGCACTGCAGTTACTCCATATTCAGCCAGGCTGGGGGAAAAAAACCCAGTCCTCAAGCTCAGGGAAGGGGCAGACAGACAACCAAAACACCCCCTCCCCTTCCCCACACCCAGCAAATACTACACCCAAAAACTCCGACCACTTTAATTTTTGAAATTTTCCAGTAGCTGCTGCATTTCCCCCCTCGGCTTATACTCGAGTCAATAAGTTTTCCCAGTTTTTTGTGGTAGAATTAGGGGCCTCGGCTTATATTTGGGTCGGCTTATACTCGAGTATATACGGTAGGTCATGTCCTATTTTCTTCCGTTTTCACGGATCCCTCCATATATATATATATATTTTGGGGGAGGGGTCTATGACCAGCCCCAATAGTAATGTACAGAATCTCCCATAAAATAGTGAAAGAAAAAAAAGAAGCTTAAGAAAATATAATAAAAAAAATAAAATAAATAAAAGTTGTAAATCCCTCCTCTCCCTAGAATACATATAAAAGTAGAAAATGACTGTGACACACAAACACATTGGATATCCCTGTGTCTGACAGTGCCCGGTCTACTGAATATAGGGTATCTGCAGTGCTCCTGTTCCGTCGGGAAGGGGTTAATAGGAGCACTGCAGTTACCCCATATTCAGCCAGGCTGGGGGAAAAAAACCCAGTCCTCAAGCTCAGGGAAGGGGCAGACAGACAACCAAAACACCCCCTCCCCTTCCCCACACCCAGCAAATACTACACCCAAAAACTCCGACCACTTTAATTTTTGAAATTTTCCAGTAGCTGCTGCATTTCCCCCCTCGGCTTATACTCGAGTCAATAAGTTTTCCCAGTTTTTTGTGGTAGAATTAGGGGCCTCGGCTTATATTTGGGTCGGCTTATACTCGAGTATATACGGTAGGTCATGTCCTATTTTCTTCCGTTTTCACGGATCCCTCCATATACCAAATCCATGAAAACATCCAACCCACTGGTGCAAGATGGCCGTGAAAAAAAATGGATGTTTTTTGCACCACTTTCCTGTGCATCTACCCTAATCCTTCAGCATTGGAAGGTATTAATGGTCAATCCCTCAATGAATTTCACACCTGCGAAAAAAAATTTTTTTTATTCCAAATTACCGTCACATTTCGGAGGAGATATTGTGCTTTGGCCTTAATCCCACAGAATGTCACTAGTCTTCTTGAACAAACAGGCACTGGTCTATAGGACCTATGTCCTAGAAAAGTTTTCCTCTTTCCCTACACCATATAGTTGCATACCCTTCTCCAAACTACACAAAATTAAAGGGGTTGGCTAGAATTTTTTTTTTTTTTTTTTTTCCAATAGCGCCAGTCCCTGTCTAGTGGCCAGGAGCCGATACTACAACTGAGAGCTACATTTATGGTTTCCATAAGGACCTAAGCTCTATGCGTTGTATAATACAGGTGTCGGAAGTGGACCCAAACACCTGATCAGTCCAGGGGCTACCTGTTGGATAGGCCATAAACAAAAATTCCTGGACAAACCCTTTAAGGTCAAAATAAAATTGAAAACCATTAAAAAAAAATTAAAAAATTACGACAAAATTGTAGTCCGTGCTGTAAAATATTATACCGTAAAAGCCGCCATGGCCAAATATATATTATAAATTTACCTGAGACTTCACTCCACTCCTAAACTGCCCTTCTCGGTCGATATCGGGGGATCATACAACAAGTGACATGAGCGGGGCCGGTGAAGTTCCTGCCTCTGCTACTTCTCATTGACTTTCCTTGCTGGATTACGACCAGATCCGTCTACTACAGGCAGAATTCCTGACCAAGTCTGAACGTGCTCAGAGCCAAAGAAAGGACAAAATTAGGAGCTCAGAGAACTCTCACCGGGGAACGCCCATGAATCCGTCATCTCCGATTCTCACCACCAATTCTCTCAGACTGGATCCAGATTTAGCCGTGAACGATGCGTCACAAATAAATCAATTCTCTTAATCCCGTCATGACTGGACCAGGCCAAGGTTTCCTTTAGTCATTATGATAATCTGCGGGTGACACATCCGGGAGACATGAAGGGTGTCTGTATACAAATACCTGGATATCCGCCCACAGGCCAATAACCTTATTAGCTTGCTAGGACATTGGCCTCATTGTGTGCGCGAGGTCGAGAAGATCATCTGGTAAGAGATGGATGTGGACGACTGTTGTCCACACTGTACAACAGAAAGTGTATGGATAACAAGGTAATATGTATACGGCCGCCATCTTGTGCCATTATATTATAGACAATAAAGGACCCTGGTGACCAGTCCTTGGAACATCTGCTGCTCCCTGGTGGGACCAGTCCAGTATCACGCAGCAGATCCTGTAAGTTCTTGGTGTGGCCTCCATAGATCTGACTTGTTCCTCCAACACATCCTACAGATGCTCGATTGGATTGTGATCTGGGACCATCTTGATGTCTTTGTGATATTCCTGAATAATTGATGTAGTGTGGCTGGACGGGGGTCACTATCATTAGAGGACACCACTGCCATGATGTTTAGGTAGGTGGTACATGTGACACTAACATCCATATAATGCCCAGACACGAGGTTTCCCAGCAAAACATTGCCCAGGGCATCACACTGTCTCCACCATAGCTCCCCCTGGTGCCATCTCTTCTCCAGGTAAGTGACTTACACATACCCCACTGTCCATGTCATGTAATCATGATCCATCAGCCCAGGTCGTCTTGTTTCATTGCTCCATGGCCCAGTTTTGATGTCCATTGAAGGCACTTTTGGTGGTGGACGGGAGTCAGCATGGGCACTCTGACCGGTCTGTGACTACAAAGACCCATATAATGAAACCGGTCTATTTTAACTCTTTCAGCAATTTGCTCTACAGTAACTCTTCACTCTCTACGCCCCCCACTTTGGGCTTATAACCCTCCATTTTTCCCACAGACATGACACTGGTGGTCTATACCTAGAATAGACTATCGCGGTTCGTATTTCAGTTCCCCTCTGAAGATTCATTTCTCCTTGTAATACGTCATATCATAACCTGCAACAAGACAGGAACGAGCTTGGTATCGTATAGGACGGCTCGGTGGGCTGGTGTGTCTAGAGCATGTCTTGGAAGACACTCAAGGAGAATACATTTCCCCCAAAAATCCCTGCACCTCCATCACAATTCTAGGACATATATCCAGCGCCTCCTGGAACAAAGTGGTTGCCACATCTGGTTGACCATTTCCATGAGCTGGCACCTTCAAGACGTCCCTTACGATCCCTCACCCAACTTCATCCAGCCATCTTCATTCTAACGGTGGCCTAGTAATCCCGGTGACCGGTAGTCTACTGGCCCTTTAAGTGGTGTTGCGTGTGTCAACCTATTGATCCATGTCGCTAACCAGATACCAGGATCTTCTGATATAAAGGGATGTAGATCAGAGGAGGGGAGATTCAATGAAGGTTCATGTTCATGGTAGAGATTTCTTAAAGGGGTTGTCTAAGCCTCACTATTGATGGCCTATCCTTAGATAGGAGCTGAGTTGCAATAATACAGGGTGACAACTACATAGTGTACAGAGCCGACATCTTCTAGTTCCAAGCAGCTGCCGTCTGTCAGACCCCCACTGATACTGATGATCTAAGACTAAGTCATCAATATCCAATACTGGACAACCCCTTCAATTTCTGGCCAGTCTCCTATTATACCCCAGTTGATGACCCTCGGGCTGTTCATGGCTCTGATCTGGTCATAAATGTAATATTTTCCAGGACAATGAGCATCATACGTATTCGGCGCTTTATGTATTGGTGAATATTAACCGCAAGGAAACTTTCCAACAATAGGATTTGTGGTCTATAGAAGAAATCCTCTATAGCACACCATACACCTCGTCTGTTAGACCAGACCAGAATACTGCACAGGAAAGGCTGGATTAGAAAATCTACAACAGCGCCACCCTTGTCTAGAGGTTGAATGTGGTATTGCAGCTGGGTTGTAATCACTGGAATGGCTGTTTACTTATGGAAGAAAGCAGCCATGGTTATTTAATCCATAGAAGTGACATATTAGCCTTAGAATATATATTGGACCTTAGAGTCTAGCAGGGATCAGCAACCTTCAGCATGTCAGCTGCCATAAAACTACAACTCCCAGCATGCTCCAGTCACTTCTATGACAGTTCCAAGTACAGAAGAGTAAGCTATTCATGCTGGGAGTTGTAGTTTCCCTATAGTTGCTGCTCCCTGGTCCCTGGCGTTTGATGCCCCTTCTCGTAGATGATAAGCTCCAGGCCAGATCCATCTCCAGCCCTTCTGGTTGTCATTATTGTGGAATGTTTTTAGGGGTTTCTGGAGGACAGATCTGAAAACCAGATGTTATCAGCAGACGCTACCCACGAAGACAACAAGCCTTTCATCCGTCCGCACAAACAACTTGTATAATCCAACACAAAGTGCTACAAACTCCATTCAGGGCTGAGATAAACGGAGCACTGTCCTGAAGTTACAGTGCAAAATGACACTGGAAATACCAGAAACTGACAAATATTCCCGGAATGAGACATCAGGACGCTTTATAGGTGTCTCGTGAGTTTGGAGTGTCGACAGCCTACCAGTATAAAAACACAAAAATATCACATCATGTGACAACAATACCACCCTGGGAGACTCAGTGTAGACCCTGGGGGGGGCAGGATTGTTATTGCAGTCATACATAGGGTGCCAACATATCCCACAGCGTCGTACAGAGATGTCATCTTATCCCCTTGGGGCTCATAATCTACAACCCAAATGAAGCGGTATTGTCTAGAATATGGGAAGAAACCAAAGTACCTGAAGGAAACCCACACAAGAAGAACAGGCACCCAGGAACCCACCAGTGCTACCAGGCAATAGTGCCAACCAACCGGGGCATAACTATATCATACCTCCCAACCGTCCCGATTTCCGCAGGACATTCACGATTTCAGTGACGTGTCCCGCGGTCCCGGTTGGAGGGAGGTATGTCCAGATTTCAACTCAGATCTGCGTCCGGGGGACGCAGATCTGAGTTGAATACATACGTGACTAAAGCAAGAAGCTGTCACAGCTCAGCTCCTTGCTTTGCCGCTGCACTCCGGCTAGTGGCTGCGTAGGCGCGATGTGATGACGTCACATCGCGCCTACAACAGTATTAGCGAGACTGTGGAGAGAGCGGCGGGGGAGCAAAGAAAAGTTGAGTTTAAGTGGTTTCTGTGTGTAGACATTGAGGTGGAACATGAAACTGGGGGCAGATGAAGGAGGGGACGGCATGACACTGGGGGCAGAGATGTGGGGACATGAATCTGGGGGCAGAGATGGGGGGACATGAATCTGGGGGCAGAGATGGAGAGGACATGAATCTGGGGGAAGAGATGGGGGGCATTAATCTGGGGGCAGAGATCGGGGGACATGAAACTGGGGCAGAGATAGAGGGGACATGAATCTGGGGGAAGAGATGGGAGGGACATGAATCTTGGGCAGAGATGGGGGGGACATGAATCTGGGGGCAGAGATGGGGGGACATGATTCTGGGGGAAGAGATGAGGGGGACATGAATCTGGGGGAAGAGATGAGGGACATGATTCTGGGGGAAGAGGTTGGGGGACATGAATCTGGGGGCAGAGATGGAGGGGGACATGAAACTGGGGGCAGATGAAGGGTGTATATGAAACTGGGGCAGAGATAGAGTGGGACATATAATTTACGGTGACTGTAGGAGGATTATACTCTGTGGGGGCACATGGAAAATGAATGAGAATGGGTGGAGTCAACATAAAAGTGGGTGGAGCTAAATTTACCACGGCACGCTACACGCACTGCACATTTTGTCCCTCTTTCGGTTCTTCAAAAGTTGGGAGGTATGCTATAGGGGGTGCAGAGATAGCAGTTACTTCCATGCCTTGAAACGTGATGGAGCCACAAAAATCCCTCTGCCAAACAAAATATACCACTACCGTAAAAGGCGTGAAGAATTTAGTGGCCACATTAAAGATTTTGGATAGGGGCCCAGGAGCTTTAAGTTACGCCTCTGCTAAGCACCCTATAGAGTAAGGCTTGAGTCTATTGAAGGATCCGTGAAGGCGTGTATAAATAAGGCATGTCCTTTTTTTTGTCTAAAATTGTCCCTGCTCTTAGGAAATCTATAACCTATTTGTTTCAATAGTCATCATGTAACACAACATCGCAACCCTGTCATCCCGGACCACATGATCGTCATTATCTTTGGCGCTGATGGCTCCCGTGACAAGTTGGAGTCTCATGACATCGATCAACAAGTCCGAATCTGCAACGTCCAGCCCTAGTCATTGTGTACGGAAATCCTGATACGTCCCCGAAAAAGTACAAGATAATAAATATCAGCCAGAGGAAGGAAGGAAAAGATCACACCATGCGATATGTTCTACAAGTATCTGATGTTCTATGTACTTGAACAATATGATCTTCTACCGGCCAGGAAATGGTTAAGCGGGCTCTGTGGGAGCCTTGAAGGAGTCCGTGTAGGTACAAATGGCTGAACATAAACCTTACATCTTGTAAGGTCGGTAATGATCGCATTGTTCTCCGGCTCGGATTACTTCCTCGACTGCTCTGTGATCTGAGTACAACACTTCATGGCTGCCAAGATCCTACAAGAAGTGCCAAACCCCTCAGGTGGTCTCCAGTCCTACCCATCCCGAGGAGCCCCCTAGCAGACTCTAGACTCTTTGAAGATCTGCTTACCAGGCCCCAAGATGGCAAAAGGTGACATTCCTGAGAAAAACAAACCAGCATGTCTCCTAGGCTAGAAGAATCCCAAAAAGATTGCATACTACTCAGATCATAGGGCCCGAGAGGGAAAAGGATGACGCCACCCTATCTGTCAGAACGTGTACACCCTATGATGGTGTGAGGTGGGGTGACCATTACCCTAAATCCTCTGTACTTATGGGGAGACTTCTAGATAGCCCGCCAGGTTGGCTTTGGCTCAACCATTGGATCCTCCAGTAGGCCCCGCTGTAATATGGTCCAGTAGAAGACATCCACATTTGTAGGGTACTGTGATCCATTTCTAAGGGGTTGTTAGAGGGTGGGCCCCCAGAATCCTACCCTAAATCCTCTGTACTTATGGGGAGACTTCTAGATACCCCCCAAGGTTGGCTTTGGCTCAACCATTGGATCACCATTGGATCCTCCAGTAGGCCCCGCTGTAATACGGTCGAGTAGAAGACATCCACATTTGTAGGGTACTGTGATCCATTTCTAAGGGGTTGTTAGAGGGTGGGCCCCCAGAATCCTACCCTAAATCCTCTGTACTTATGGGGAGACTTCTAGATACCCCCCAAGGTTGGCTTTGGCTCAACCATTGGATCACCATTGGATCCTCCAGTAGGCCCCGCTGTAATACGGTCCAGTAGAAGACATCCACATTTGTAGGGTACTGTGATCCATTTCTAAGGGGTTGTTAGAGGGTGGGCCCCCAGAATCCTACCCTAAATCCTCTGTACTTATGGGGAGACTTCTAGATACCCCCCAAGGTTGGCTTTGGCTCAACCATTGGATCACCATTGGATCCTCCAGTAGGCCCCGCTGTAATACGGTCGAGTAGAAGACATCCACATTTGTAGGGTACTGTGATCCATTTCTAAGGGGTTGTTAGAGGGTGGGCCCCCAGAATCCTACCCTAAATCCTCTGTACTTATGGGGAGACTTCTAGATACCCCCCAAGGTTGGCTTTGGCTCAACCATTGGATCACCAGAGGATCCTCCAGTAGGCCCCGCTGTAATATGGTCCAGTAGAAGACATCCACATTTGTAGGGTACTGTGATCCATTTCTAAGGGGTTGTTAGAGGGTGGGCCCCCAGAATCCTACCCTAAATCCTCTGTACTTATGGGGAGACTTCTAGATACCCCCCAAGGTTGGCTTTGGCTCAACCATTGGATCACCATTGGATCCTCCAGTAGGCCCCGCTGTAATACGGTCCAGTAGAAGACATCCACATTTGTAGGGTACTGTGATCCATTTCTAAGGGGTTGTTAGAGGGTGGGCCCCCAGAATCCTACCCTAAATCCTCTGTACTTATGGGGAGACTTCTAGATACCCCCCCAAGGTTCGTTTTGGCTCAACCATTGGATCCTCCAGTAGGCCCCGCTGTAATACGGTCCAGTAGAAGACATCCACATTTGTAGGGTACTGTGATCCATTTCTAAGGGGTTGTTAGAGGGTGGGCCCCCAGAATCCTACCCTAAATCCTCTGTACTTATGGGGAGACTTCTAGATACCCCCCAAGGTTGGCTTTGGCTCAACCATTGGATCACCAGAGGATCCTCCAGTAGGCCCCGCTGTAATATGGTCCAGTAGAAGACATCCACATTTGTAGGGTATTGTGATCCATTTCTAAGGGGTTGTTAGAGGGTGGGCCCCCAGAATCCTACCCTAAATCCTCTGTACTTATGGGGAGACTTCTAGATACCCCCCAAGGTTGGCTTTGGCTCAACCATTGGATCACCATTGGATCCTCCAGTAGGCCCTGCTGTAATATGGTCGTTAGAGGGTGGGCCCCCAGAATAACCTTATTTTTTAAGCCCAAGGAGCCCCCTAGACCCTAAAACTTCAGAACAGGCTTCCCAAAATGGCCTCGGAGCACCACTTGAGGCGTCATCTTACTACTAATCTGCAGGGGGCGCACTAATAGAAGAACAGTCTCTTGTCTATAACAACCAATCACAGCGCAGCTTACATTTTCCAAGCATACTCTAGTAAACATAAGCTGTGCCGTGATTGCTTGCTAAGGGTAACAGAGACCGCTTTTTGTCTAGACCGTTTCGTCAATGTCCCGTTGACATCTTGGGCTTGTTACTGCCGTTTAGGTACAAGGATTGACCTACAGGCCAGGATCACAATGGCTGGTTATCTAGGTTGGCCTACAACATGGCCGCCTCCACTCCCGAGCCCTATAAAACCTCCAGAGTCCAAGTCCAGAATGTTTCTGTTCCTGAAGACAATGGACCTCACACAAGACGAGCCTCAGCGTGCCAGAAAGTGAAAAATAAGCAGTCGTGGCCTCCAGATCTTGGCCCACGGCCTCCTCAGATAGTCCTCTGGGTGTGAAGAGGGAATGGTCTGTAATAATAGGAACCTGGCTGGGATTATCTATCGGAACGGAAGATCCCATTAACTATTTAGTCACTGCAACCTACAAAATCATATGGTGAAGTTTGAGTCACTTAAAGGGGCGTTCCAGGCTTTATTTGCAGGCCAAGTGACGTCACGGTCATCGGTCACATGGCCTGTTCTAAGAGATTAGCAACACAATACGGGATTTCTGTATCCGGACACATTACAGTGGTTATTACACATTAGTCCTGCAGGAACCCCCGGAGCTAGCAATCTAATTTCTCCGAACACATAATACATGTTACAGGCAGTTTAACCAGAAACCAATTTACAAGATGGTGCCCATGGGCTTGGTATGCGGGCACAATGTCTATTATGACTTTTCTTACTAAGTAATATTGTGCGCCAGTGGTTTCCTAGTTATACCAATGTATGACATGGGAGACCGGTGGTAGAGGGGCGCGGGATCACCCTGACCACAGAGGCGTTATTATGGCACCGCGGGACTCAGGGTCCATCAAACTTTCTACATAGCAAGCCATTCCTTAATGGTCTCCCAGTAGGTCCCCCGGTATACAGAGGCCACTAGACATGGACCCTATGGGACTGGAAGAACATGGACTAGAATTCCTATAACCCTAAAATGGGGAGTTATAGTCTACAAAATACAGACTGTGTTTTCTGGATTACACTCCAGAGACCCGGACTCCAATATGGCCAATACGGATCATAAAGCTGGACTAAGAGTAGATTCATCCCATGTCAACCTTGTCTATGATATTCAATGTAATATAGGTCACTGTGGAGAGCAGCTGCAGGGAATTCACACTCCTGCAGCTGCTCTCGGGGCAATATCAACAGAATACAGACCCCTTGTGTAATGACGGACAATCCGTCGCCTACTATATAAACCTGGACTCACACACCATGGGGGGAGAATTTAGTAAAACCCCTGTTTTAACCGATCCCTCTGCTGTGGTGAGAAGCGTCTAAACTGCGGCAGGCTCGGGTGTCAGTTTCAGGGCTGCCTCACTCGCTGTCCGGTTCCGTCCACTTTTGTACTAAGTGTCCAGTTGGAAGCAGAGCCAACAAACTGCAGTCTCACCCACAAAATTCCCTAATTTTTGCAAGGTTTTCACAGCGTTTTTTCCTCGCCAGATGTTACCGTAAATAAGTCGAAGTCTACATTTCATTTTTCACCACTTTCATGGCATCTGTGTCTTCTATTCTCTCTACACATAGCACTCTCTACTTACGCCATTTTTAGGATTTTGTATTTTCGCACAGAATTCTTGAAAGAACTTGAAAAATGTATGTCAAAAAATAAAAAAAAAACAAGCAAAATTGTCACATTCGAAAGGAGTCCTAGGCTGGAATCACACATAGCATACAGTTTTTGGTGCACAAGGTCAGAAGTGGATTGAAAAGGAACAGCAAATGTAGTGCAATGTACGGACTTGTGCTTCTTCCCGCGGGATCCACTACTGGCTTTGTCTCAGAAAACTGTGTGTGTTTTCAGACCAACAGGAGGGATTCCAGCAATGACTGTGTATCAGAAAATTGTTCATAATGCACGGTGACTCATGCAAAGGATCTTATATTTAAAGGGGTACCCCCTTCTTACAAAGTGATGGCAGATCCTTAATTGTCAGCCGCAGATCCCTGCACAGCCTGGTGGTCAGGAGTGTCACTGTTTAGGGGAAGGCACTGACCCTCAGGTTTGGAGTGGACTTATTGGTGGTGGTTGGATCCCGCAGATCATATAGATATAATATTGCTACATACATACAAATATTAGTAAAAAAATAAATAATAATAATTAATAATAAATAAAATAAAAATATAATAAATATAAAAATAAAATTTAAATATATTATTATATTTTATGTTATTTTTATATTATTATTATTATTATTATTATTATTATTATTATTATTATTATTTCAAATTCTAGGGAAAAGAACCATCACGGTGACCCGGTCCCCACCCTATGTCCTAGAGGGAGCTGAAACCTGGATGAGACCAGTACAAACCATTCGTCCATATATGAGATCAGCAATTCTGTACTAATCTTTAACATATGGGCTATAAATCACAATGTCATATATGAGCCCTGTTACTTAAAGGGGCTCTCCAACATAAATAAATAAGCCTATATATGTATATCTGTGTATACTTATGCATTCCCGACAAAAAACAGTTTCCATGCTGAGATATACATACGGTTTGCATGACATATATCACACAGTCCCAACAGAGTTTATGGACCTATAAACCTCAATGCAAACACTATGTCCATAAGAGACAAGTCACCTGGAAGCTATTCTTTAATCCCTGAAGGTCCCCTTTAACCCAAATGAATACAGAGATTTAAAGGAGGGCTCCAAATGAGAAGACTCACGGGCAGTAAACAGTTAATAGAACTCTCAGGTTGCTACATTGTAACATTCCAAACACAAACATCCTGGACTATTGGAACACAAACAAGATACAAATGTAACAGTGAAATAAAAGAAAGGGGGGGACACTCACCAAAAGAGTCCAGCTCTAGGGGTCCTCAGCACTGTGGGGTCTGCAGATGATCGCCCCCTCCTCTCCCATGCTCTGCAGGGCTCAGGTCTGAAGTGAAGTGCCTGCAGCTAGTCACTGGTGCTGGGGAAACTTTTCATATTCCTGCCTCCAGATCAGGAGTCAGGGAGGGGAGGGGGCTGCAGCTTTCTGTACTCTATTGCACAGACCCAATGTGATGTGTTTTCGCTGATATCACTGGAGACTCCCTTGGGGGGGAGCACAGGAGGCAGTGCTTGTCCCTGCAGGTAGGGGTTAATACAGTGCAGAGGAGCCTACCTGGCCCAGGCTGGAGGGGGGCAGCAGTGCAGCTCTCTGCAGATGGATGTCACAGCTCATCCTGCATGGTGGAGGGATCTTCATCTGCTGTGAAGTTTGTCTTCTGATCAGGGATGGATCATAGTTGTCTCCAGGGTTGGGGCCTGGCGGAGCCTGAGGGGAGGGGGGTCAGGAAGCTGTTGTAACAGATAGTAATAGGCAGACTTGAATGCAATGTTTGCTGGGGAAGCTGTATGGTGATAGTATGCAGCAACCAGGAAGGGACTGGGCTCTTAAAGGTGCAGCCCCACAATAAGTGCGTGCTGGATGAATGCAACCTGCACAGGAGAGAATACACAGTGCCTGTCAGGAATAGAGAGTCAGTGCTGGGGATCTAAGCGTCAGTTCACATGCAGCAGATTCCATGTGCGTGCTGCAGAGGAATGGGGATCATCAGTGACCATAGACATTTATTGTGGCTACACACACTATGGTTTAAGGGTCAATTCACATGCAGCAGATTCCTTGCAGAAATTTTTGAAACTGTCCCATGTGATTTGCAAAAAAACAGGTGCATGCTGCAAAAATGGGACTTGCAGAAATGTCACCTTCTTGCCTGTATACATATGCAGTACTATTTCTCATCATGTGGAGGCGCTGTTCTGCTTCAATCTAAATGGGGTTTCATATTGATGACCTATTGGATCAGATTCATTAATGAGCTATTTGGGTCAGATTCACTGTTCGGTGCGAGGTCTGGGCTACCATTCAGATACTGATGACCCAACCACGGAGTCAGAAGCCCCCTTTAATCTGTGATATGTTGGGTTGGGCTAAAGGTATCAGGGACATGATGAAAAAACCCTTTAACCCTCAGAGCCAAAAGGGCCTGCAAGGGTCAGAGACCTGCAACCGTCCAATTCCAAAGTTTAGGACTGTGAGATAGGAAGCTGGAAAGAGACGCCAATGGGTCGCAGGTCGGTGAGGGATCTGAAGGCTACAAGCACCCATTATAGTGTAGGACATCTCCAAAACGCAGTCGAAAAGTTAATCTTAGAACCCACCATGCAGATATAAAGAGCAATAGGACTCGGTGCATATCAGATCTGTGAAGATATATCTGACTACCAGATAAAATCGGATCATGAGATACGTGCTCAGCAGCTGATCGTCACATGGTTATCTATGGTGTCAGATGATGCTTAGCTCTTATTATACACTAAATAAACATCAGATGAACCGGCAGATTACAGCAGGATGGGCCCAACCATCTAATGTGTATGAGGGTATCCCGACTCTCCGCAAGTAGAAGATAGGTCAGACATGTTGAATTTCAATATGCCCGATCATTTGTTCTCACGAGAAATAATCACTGCCAAAGGTGTATAGTAGCGCCTTACACTCACATCTCCATTGAGAACACATGCACACTTGGCTGAGCACATGTAGGAAGGGAAGGGTGGGAAGAACGGCTGTGGGACACCTGTATGGGCACATATACATCCAGAACGTTCTGTACATATACACATAAAGAGGTATTCTGTATATTTATATATTGTGTTCTCTGCATGAACCAATAGCAGTTTTAGGTACATGAATAAATAGAGATAGATAGATAGATGATAGATAGATAGATAGATAGATAGATAGATAGATAGATAGGAGATGATAGATAGATAGATAGATAGATAGATAGATAGATAGATAGATAGATAGATAGATAGATAGATAGATAGGAGATAGATAGATAGGAGATAGATAGATAGGAGATGATAGATAGATAGATAGATAGATAGATAGATAGATAGATAGATAGATAGATACTGTAGATAGATAGATAGATAGATAGATAGATAGATAGATAGATACTGTAGATAGATAGGAGATGATAGATAGATAGATAGATAGATAGATAGATAGATAGATAATAGATAGATAGATACTGTAGATAGATAGATAAATAGATAGTAGATAGATACTGTAGATAGATAGATAAATAGATAGATACTGTAGATAGATAGATAGATAGATAGATAGATAGAAGATAGATAGATAGATAGATAGATAGATAGATAGATACTGTAGATAGATAGATAGATAGATAGATAGATAGATAGATAGGAGATGATAGATAGATAGATAGATAGATAGATAGATAGATAGGAGATAGATAGATAGATAGATAGATAGATAGATAGATAGGAGATAGATAGATAGATAGATAGATAGATAGGAGATAGATAGATAGATAGATAGATAGATGATAGATAGATAGATAGATAGATGATAGATAGATAGATAGATAGATAGATAGATAGGAGATAGATAGATAGATAGATAGATTGATTGATTGATTGATTGATAGATAGGAGATAGATAGATAGATAGATAGATAGATACTGTAGATAGATAGATAGATAGATAGATAGATAGATAGATAGATAGATAGATAGATAGGAGATGATAGATAGATAGATAGATAGATAGATAGATAGATAGATAGATAGAGAGAGAGATAGATAGATAGATAGATAGATAGATAGATAGATAGATAGATAGGAGATAGATAGATAGATAGATAGGAGATAGATAGATAGATAGATAGATAGATAGATAGATAGATAGGAGATAGATAGATAGATAGATGATAGATAGATAGATAGATAGATAGATAGATAGATAGATAGATGATAGATAGATAGGAGATAGATAGCTAGATAGATAGATAGATAGATAGATAGATAGATAGATTGATAGATAGGAGATAGATAGATAGATAGATAGATTGATAGATAGGAGATAGATAGATAGATAGATAGATAGATAGATAGATAGGAGATAGATAGATGGATAGTGAGTTCTGTGTTTGCACATATAGGAGGTCTCTGTATAGACACGTGTATATCTGTACATATATATCTCATCCATATACCCCAGCTCAGAGCTCGGGGTCACAGTGTAGCCCCTATATCTTAGTTGCCCGCTCCCTTATTCAGGGGCCTTGTATGTGTTTCCGATTATTTTATCTGCCGCTTTGGCTCTGCCTCTGGGTCGGCCCTTGACCTCTTGTTCCTGGCCGTTGCATTATGTAACTTGTGTTCCTCCGGTTCTATAAAATCCTCCCTGTAATATGATCTGCGGTTATTTATACAGTCTGCGCCATTCAATCCTACAAACACAATCACACGTCCGATAAGCCGGCGGCGTGTGTGTAAGCTCCGCACGATCCCTCTCGCCAAGGAGACTTTAATTCAATTTGGTGTCATGATCAGGCAGTGGAATACAATCCCCCGGGGTCATGTGTGTGACCGTCATACAACAAGCATTATAGTCCATGGGGTCTCTGTAGGTGTCTGCTATTTTAGTGATCTGCCTCTGATGGACCAGAAGCACAGACTCCCTGGCTCGGAAGGGAACGTAGGTTTAGGCTCTGTTCACACTACATCATATATACTATATATACAATGTACAGTATATCTCTTCTCTAGGAAGTATAGCTGTCTCTCTAGTGCCACCTATAGGTAACTACCATATAAGTCTATGTCCAATCTATAAAACAGCCTTGATACATGACTAGGGATATTGGCCAAATTGGTAGACAGCTGTTTCGGGGATCTTGTTCCTCATCTAAACAGAGCAGGGTACTGGTAGACCACATGAGGTGCCTGGGATACAATTCTGGGGGGTACGGGTACTCATTGAGGTCTCATTGTCATGTAGTATAATGGTCCCCTCAGTGCCCCTATAAGTAGTGCAATGGCCCTCATATACAATGGAATGACCCCTTCAGTGCCCCACATGTAATATAATGCCCCCCCAGTGCCCTGGATGTAATATATTACCCCCCCCCCCCAGTGCCTCACATGTAATATAATGGCCCCTCAGTGTCTCCACATGTAATATAATGGCCCCTCAGTGTCTCCACATGTAATATAATGGCCCCCCAGTGCCCTCACATGTAATATAATGGCCCCCCAGTGCCCCACATGTAATATATTACCCCCCCAGTGCCCCACATGTAATATAATGGCCCCTCAGTGTCTCCACATGTAATATAATGGCCCCCCAGTGCCCCACATGTAATATAATGGCCCCTCAGTGTCTCCACATGTAATATAATGGTCCCCCAGTGCCCCACATGTAATATAATGGCCCCCCAGTGCCCTCACATGTAATATAATGGCCCCCCAGTGCCCCACATGTAATATAATGGCCCCTCAGTGTCTCCACATGTAATATAATGGTCCCCCAGTGCCCCACATGTAATATAATGGCCCCCCAGTGCCCTCACATGTAATATAATGGCCCCTCAGTGTCTCCACATGTACTACAATTGCCCTCACATTCAGTAGAATGACCCCCCAGTGCCCTGCATGTAATATATTACCCCCCCCCCCCGTGCCCCACATGTAATATAATGGCCCCTCAGTGTCTCCACATGTAATATAATGGCCCCTCAGTGCCCTCACATGTAATATAAGGGCCCCCCAGTGCCCTCACATGTAATATAATGGCCCCTCAGTGTCTCCACATGTAATATAATGGCCCCCCAGTGCCCCACATGTAATATAATGGCCCCTCAGTGTCTCCACATGTACTACAATTGCCCTCACATTCAGTAGAATGACCCCCCCCAGTGCCCTGCATGTAATATATTACCCCCCCCCCCCCCGTGCCCCACATGTAATATAATGGCCCCTCAGTGTCTCCACATGTAATATAATGGCCCCTCAGTGCCCTCACATGTAATATAATGGCCCCCCAGTGCCCTCACATGTAATATAATGGCCCCTCAGTGCCCTCACATGTAATATAATGGCCCCTCAGTGTCTCCACATGTAATATAATGGCCCCCCAGTGCCCCACATGTAATATAATGGCCCCCCAGTGCCCTCACATGTAATATAATGGCCCCTCAGTGCCCTCACATGTAATATAATGGCCCCCCAGTGCCCTCACATGTAATATAATGGCCCCTCAGTGTCTCCACATGTAATATAATGGCCCCCCAGTGCCCCACATGTAATATAATGGCCCCCCCAGTGCCCCACATGTAATATAATGGCCCCTCAGTGTCTCCACATGTAATATAATGGCCCCTCAGTGCCCTCACATGTAATATAATGGCCCCTCAGTGTCTCCACATGTAATATAATGGCCCCCCCAGTGCCCCACATGTAATATAATGGCCCCTCAGTGCCCTCACATGTAATATAATGGCCCCCCAGTGCCCTCACATGTAATATAATGGCCCCTCAGTGTCTCCACATGTAATATAATGGCCCCCCAGTGCCCCACATGTAATATAATGGCCCCCCAGTGCCCCACATGTAATATAATGGCCCCTCAGTGTCTCCACATGTAATATAATGGCCCCTCAGTGCCCTCACATGTAATATAATGGCCCCCCAGTGCCCTCACATGTAATATAATGGCCCCTCAGTGTCTCCACATGTAATATAATGGCCCCCCAGTGCTCCACATGTAATATAATGGCCCCCCAGTGCCCTCACATGTAATATAATGGCCCCTCAGTGTCTCCACATGTAATATAATGGCCCCCCAGTGCCCCACATGTAATATAATGGCCCCCCAGTGCCCTCACATGTAATATAATGGCCCCTCAGTGTCTCCACATGTAATATAATGGCCCCCCAGTGCCCCACATGTAATATAATGGCCCCTCAGTGTCTCCACATGTAATATAATGGCCCCCCAGTGCCCTCACATGTAATATAATGGCCCCCCAGTGCCCTCACATGTAATATAATGGCCCCTCAGTGTCTCCACATGTAATATAATGGCCCCCCAGTGCCCCACATGTAATATAATGGCCCCTCAGTGTCTCCACATGTAATATAATGGCCCCTCAGTGTCTCCACATGTACTACAATTGCCCTCACATTCAGTAGAATGACCCCTTTAGAGCCCCACATGTAATATAATGGCCCCCACAGTACTGATGTAAGTGTTTGTTTCACTTGTAAAGTAAGGATGGCACCCGTGAATGTTCATTCTTAGTGGGGGGCAGTGGCTCTCACCATGGCGCGTGTCCTCCCCCCCTCCCCCCCTTCAGGGATAGCGGGGCGTACTCCCATAGGCAAGCATATCGCAGGTTGAGAACCCCTGCCCTAGCCCTGTAGTTTCCATGACCTGGATGCATTTCATACTCTGCTATTAGTCCTGATGATGGGGTACACCGGTCAGCCCCGGCCTGTGGCCATTACAATGATATATATTATATACTAGGTCTAGCCGGTTAGTTACTGGTATGGATCTATATGTATAATATACAGTTTGTATAGATTCTTCCACTACTATAGCGACAATGTCATGTGGAAATCAAGTTTTTTTTTTCATGTAGTGCCCTCTAGTGTCCAAATGGAATACAGCATCCGTTGTGAATTGTAGGGTTCACAACTTTTTCTGATTCCAGGGCCACGTGGTCGTAAGGCTGCCAAGGGGCGTAATAAAACTAAAGAGGTATTGCCATTTGGGATATTAGCAGTATAGCCATTTTGGTCTGACCGGTGGGGGTTACTACTGTGTTTTCGGTGCTGTCCATGTCCCAATTTCATCACTACCTGCATCCTCAGGGTGTAGATATAGGTGAATACAATGGTGAAGGCGG
Organism: Leptodactylus fuscus; assembly: GCF_031893055.1. Lineage (NCBI taxonomy): Eukaryota > Metazoa > Chordata > Amphibia > Anura > Leptodactylidae > Leptodactylus > Leptodactylus fuscus. The sequence goes on from NC_134271.1 coordinate 142,371,352, forward strand.
GAGGAGTCTGCGCCATCATTCACCACCTGTGAGGCAGGCGGGCGTCCTGCACTGACATCACTACATTGCATCTGTTGCTCCAAGTTGCTGAGAACAGAAATAATAATAATAATAATAATAAAATTTATTTATATAGCGCCAACATATTCCGCAGCACTGTACAATTTGAGCCTGGCCGCTGCATTCAGAATAGATTGTAGAGGGGAGAGTTTAGTGAGGGGAAGACCGATTAGTAAGGAGTTACAGTAGTCAAGGCGAGAATGAATCAGAGAGACAATAAGTGTCTTTAGTGTATCTCTGGTAAGGAAAGGGCGTATTCTGGAGATGTTTTTGAGGTGGAGGTGACATGAACGTGCGAGTGATTCAATATGAGGGGTGAAAGAAAGGTCTGCGTCAAACATAACCCCGAGGCAGCGGGCATGCTGCCTAGGAGTTATAGTAAGGCCTGAGACTGCAATGGATATATCAGGGACAGATCTATTAGATGGTGGAAACAGTAGTAGTTCAGTCTTAGAGAGATTTAGTGTCAGATAGAGCGAGGACATGATATTAGAGACAGCAGAGAGACAGTCACTGGTGTTCTGTATGAGTGCAGGGGTGATGTCACGGGAAGATGTGTATAATTGGGTGTCATCAGCATAAAGATGGTACCTGAAGCCAAATCTGGTGATGGTTTGTCCAATGGGGGCTGTGTAGAGAGAAAAGAGCAGGGGGCCTCGGACCGAGCCCTGAGGAACCCCAACAGCAAGGGAAAGAGGGGAAGAAACAGAGCCCGCAAATGATACACTGAAAGTGCGGCCTGAGAGATAAGAGGAGAACCAGGAGAGCGCAGTGTCCTCGAGGCCGACTGAGCGGAGCATAGTGAGGAGAAGATGATGGTCAACAGTGTCAATATCCCTTTAAAAGACAAACCTGGGCACAATTTACATTGTGTTATACCTAGTGCAGGGCTTGAGGGGCTGATGTACGGAACATAGAACAATGGCGATAGAATAGCAGTAAATATAGGTATGCCAGCCATATACTGATCTTATAATGGTGCCCGCCATACTGTAACCCAGCACCAGAGCGCCACCAGCAGGGGGTGCTCAGATGTATCTTCCAAGAACTGCACTGAACTCTATGACCCGTGACCGTGATGTCTATCTGACCCATGAATCTACAGACAATGTGTACGCAGTGGCGTAACTACCACCATAGCAGCGGTAGCAGCTGCCACAAGGCCCGGGACATTAGGGGCCCGGTGACAGCTGCTACTGCTGCTGTCATTATTCTCGGAGGTCTTTTCGGACCCCCGAGTATAATGATCGGGGGCCCCCTGCTGGTGGAATACTTTCCACCAACAGGGGGCCCCGAAGCTGCAGCAATGGCTGAGACACAGGAGCTGCATGTAGGTCTGGCTCCTGTCAGCGCTGCAGGACGCTCCCCCCTCTCTCCCCCCTCCCTTTCTCTGCTGTCCTCTGCCCACCAATGAGAGGAGGAGGCGGGGCTTATCCCTGCCGTCCAGCACAGAAGAGAAGAGGAAGAAGCTGCTCCAGGAAAATGAAACTGAAGCTACACAGGTACGTACTGGGGTTACTTATTACTATCAGGCATTTGGGGGGATTACTTGTGTTTTAGTAACTCCATGTGCCTCATAGTAATAGCAGTTAACCCCATCATCTCCCTCACATTAACCCCTGTTTGCCTCACCATAAGAGTTACTGATATGTGAGACATATGGGGGTAATAATAATGAAGATACTTTATTATTACCTCCATGTCTCTCACATATCAGTAACTCTTATGTGAGGTACACAGGGGTTAATGTGAGGGAGATGATGGGGTTAACTGTTATTAATATGAGGCACATGGAGTTACTAAATTGTAATGCACAGGACCAGATTTTTTTTTTATCCACAATTTGTCCTGGTATAGCGGTCAGCGGTGACAGTATTTAGTCCTGTAGGGGCCACTAAGGGACATAATACTGTGTGCAGGGGCCACTATTGGGTATAATACTGTGTGCAGGGGCCACTAAGGGACATAATACTGTGTGCAGGGGCCACTATGGGACATAATACTGTGTGCAGGGGCCTCTAAGGGACATAATACTGTGTACAGGGGCCTCTAAGGGACATAATACTGTGTACAGGGGCCTCTAAGGGACATAATACTGTGTGCAGGGGCCACTATGGGACATAATACTGTGTGCAGGGGCCACTAAGGGACATAATACTGTGTGCAGGGGCCACTATGGGACATAATACTGTGTGCAGGGGCCTCTAAGGGACATAATACTGTGTACAGGGGCCTCTAAGGGACATAATACTGTGTGCAGGGGCCACTATGGGACATAATACTGTGTGCAGGGGCCACTATGGGGGATAATACTGTGTGCAGGGGCCTCTAAGGGACATAATACTGTGTGCAGGGGCCACTATGGGACATAATACTGTGTGCAGGGGCCACTATGGGACATAATACTGTGTGCAGGGGCCACTATTGGGTATAATACTGTGTGCAGGGGCCACTATGGGACATAATACTGTGTGCAGGGGCCACTATTGGGTATAATACTGTGTGCAGGGGCCACTATTGGGTATAATACTGTGTGCAGGGGCCACTATTGGGTATAATACTGTGTGCAGGGGCCACTATTGGGTATAATACTGTGTGCAGGGGCCGCTATGGGACATAATAGAGCGCGCAGGAATGCGTAGGAGGGACTCGGTCGAGATCTTCGGTGTCGGGGGGGGGGCCCCATGTCAAAAGTTCGCCACGGGGCCCCGCCATTCCTAGTTACGCCACTGTGTGTACGTCCTGGTGGTTGGGGGCCACACAAAAAAACATTGTATGCCCTCAAACCTCAGGGTGTGCCCCCCCCCCCCCCAGTCTATAGTATTGTCCCCGACTGTACCCGGGCAATGGAAAGATTGGAGTAAATTCTGATCAAAATGAGTTTTCTGATCAATTCTTGACATATAAAACACAAAATGCAAAAAGTAGACAATAAATATCAGTACGGAAAGGAGTAGAAGGAAGACCTGCAGAGAACATCCTTACCTGTAGAGGGCGCTCCTGCATTTCAATCATCAAGATTGGCATTTAAAGGGGAAATCCATCTTTAAAATTGACACCAATTGTTACTTATTAAAACCAGATAGTAAAATCTGTTACTTTTTTCTAATCTGCTCTTATTTCCTGATTCTTTTCATTCTATTTTCTGTACATGACTGCAGCGGCGGCCATCTTGCTATTCCTCTACTGGGTTAACAGCATTTAGTGATACGCTTTACAGCACTGTCATGGCCATAGGCAGCAATAGTCTGGAGGTCTATGGGAGAGTTTTCTACACATGCTCTGCTCAGGGATGGGAAGTAGAAAAGTCGGGACATCATCTATCGTCTGTAGTGGATGTAGTAATGGGTCAGTGGTGTTATCTATAGCGGTGTTATCTTCTATTGTAATACCGTTTGTGATCTAAATGAGGTGACTGCTTCAAAGAAAACCCCCTACAGAACTGGCAAGTGCCTGTCTATTATTGGGCTTAGTGGCCAGAGTGAAAATTGCATTTTTTTTTTCAAATAAAAAATAAATAAATAAATAAATATATATATATATATATATATATATATATATATATATATATATATTAAATTTATAGATAGTGAGATTGAATATAAAATCATAAAAAATTCTTAAAAATAAAGTATAGTTTTTTTTAAAAAATCCATTTTTGGTGGCTTCTTCCTTTTTGGCGATCTTCCGATGTGTCATGGCGGGGTATCATGTGGTCACAATGCCGCAGTCTGTAAACGAGAGCGTGAAGAGAGATCCCCATGATGAGTGATGTGGCGGCACATGATCTTTCACCAGTAGGGGGGGCTATTTGCACCTCCAGGTACTATAAAGCTGCATAATCTGGTTTCTCTGTAACCTTGATGTGCCGTCATAGGAGCGCCCCTTTAAGTGTCCATAGACTCATTGAGAACAGAGATATCATCGCTCTCCGATTGTTTTGTGAAAACAGGAAGAACATAGAAGGTTACACAATAAGGAAAAAAAAGGGCTAAAATGAAGCGTTGCTGCTAACGAAAGAAAAAAACCAGACCCATCGTTCTTAAAAACTGCAAACCTCAGCGCGCTGGGTGCTCTTTCCATGACGTCGGTGATGAAGGGCGTGCTTTTCACGTTCAGATCTCTTGACACCTTCTTGACATCGCCTTATGTTGTGGCTTAGACTTTGTTTCCTGCCGCTGAGACTATACAAGCAATGAGCCGGAGTCGGGGACCAGCAGAGCGCCAGGCTTGAGCCCACGTCACCTATACGTTATCTATACGGTGACCAGGATGGCCTATGACTACCAGAATGGTAAGTGCCCACTTTCTTCTGGCTTCCTCCAGGTCCTCGGATTATACCGGACACTTTTTGACTCCTTCAAGTTCTGATTTTTGGTTCCTTGTCGCAGTAGGATCTGCAGTATATGGTCCAAAATCTTAGCCGCCATCTACATCTGAGGTTTCCTGGACCCGTCCTCCAAACCCCCCAGGAAATAGACCATAGTATCCTTCAAATTTGGGACCATTATTAGAAACTTGGCCCACCGGAGGACCCTCTGGTACTCTAGTGGGCACCCAAAAACCATACAAAACCTACAAACCCCTTATAGATAGTGCCCTGGTCTCGAAACCTGAGTCCCAAAGTGGATAAAATGCTATGCATTTTGTAAACGTCAACCCATAATGGACATCAAGGAACCCAAACCCTAAAAAATCCTTAAAACCTGGAATTTGATTGGATTCTGAAAATGTTCAGTTGCTCAGACAAGCAGGGTCCTAAGTTTGCCAGACTATTAGCATTGTTTTGTTTTGAGTGTTTGGGTATATTCAGGGCTTTGCCGTGCAGTATTTTTGCATGTTCTCATTTATAACCTGCATTGAAACCACAATAGGTGCCTATAGATGAGCGGCAGACCAAGCCACACACTGTTATGACTGTTGTTCACATTACTGCAGTACGTTCCATGGCTGCTTTTTCTGCCTGGTGGACTTAGTAAGGCTGGATTCACACTAGTGCTGGGAGACTTATACGGAGACTCCGCCACTGAATCAAAATCCTGCACACGGGGGACTTATTTCTCTCTGGTTTCAGATTGTTGGAAACTGGAAGGGAAACCTGTTGGACCCCATTATAGTCTATGGGGTCTGCGAGTGTCCGCGTGTAACTGATATTTAGAAGGCAGCGATTCCGTCTTTCGGGTCCCCATGTGGTTATTGCTCCAATGTAGGGTCAATTTTTCACATAGCAGTAAGGTGTATGACTGTACTGTGACATCACTGTGTGTATTATCTCTGTACTGTGACATCACTGTGTGTATTATCCCTGTACTGTGACATCACTGTGTGTATTATCCCTGTACTGTGACATCACTGTGTGTATTATCTCTGTACTGTGACATCACTGTGTGTATTATCTCTGTACTGTGACATCACTGTGTGTATTATCCCTGTACTGTGACATCACTGTGTGTATTATCCCCGTACTGTGACATCACTGTGTGTATTATCTCTGTACTGTGACATCACTGTGTGTATTATCTCTGTACTGTGACATCACTGTGTGTATTATCCCTGTACTGTGACATCACTGTGTGTATTATCTCTATACTGTGACATCACTGTGTGTATTATCCCTGTACTGTGACATCACTGTGTGTATTATCCCTATACTGTGACATCACTGTGTGTATTATCCCTATACTGTGACATCAAAGTGTGTATTATCCCTGTACTGTGACATCACTGTGTGTATTATCTCTGTACTGTGACATCACTGTGTGTATTATCCTGTACTGTGACATCACTGTGTGTATTATCCTGTACTGTGACATCACTGTGTGTATTATCTCTGTACTGTGACATCACTGTGTGTATTATCCTGTACTGTGACATCACTGTGTGTATTATCCCTGTACTGTGACATCACTGTGTGTATTATCCCTATACTGTGACATCACTGTGTGTATTATCTCTGTACTGTGACATCACTGTGTGTATTATCCCTGTACTGTGACATCACTGTGTGTATTATCTCTGTACTGTGACATCACCGTGTGTATTATCCTGTACTGTGACATCACTGTGTGTATTATCCCTGTACTGTGACATCACTGTGTGTATTATCCCTATACTGTGACATCACTGTGTGTATTATCTCTGTACTGTGACATCACTGTGTGTATTATCCCTGTACTGTGACATCACTGTGTGTATTATCTCTGTACTGTGACATCACTGTGTGTATTATCCCTGTACTGTGACATCACTGTGTGTATTATCTCTGTACTGTGACATCACTGTGTGTATTATCCTGTACTGTGACATCACTGTGTGTATTATCCTGTACTGTGACATCACTGTGTGTATTATCCTGTACTGTGACATCACTGTGTGTATTATCTCTGTACTGTGACATCACTGTGTGTATTATCCTGTACTGTGACATCACTGTGTGTATTATCCTGTACTGTGACATCACTGTGTGTATTATCCTGTACTGTGACATCACTGTGTGTATTATCTCTGTACTGTGACATCACTGTGTGTATTATCCTGTACTGTGACATCACTGTGTGTATTATCCCTGTACTGTGACATCACTGTGTGTATTATCCTGTACTGTGACATCACTGTGTGTATTATCCTGTACTGTGACATCACTGTGTGTATTATCCCTGTACTGTGACATCACTGTGTGTATTATCCCTGTACTGTGACATCACTGTGTGTATTATCCTGTACTGTGACATCACTGTGTGTATTATCTCTGTACTGTGACATCACTGTGTGTATTATCCCTGTACTGTGACATCACTGTGTGTATTATCCCTGTACAATGACATCACTGTGTGTATTATCCCTGTACTGTGACATCACTGTGTGTATTATCCCTGTACTGTGACATCACTGTGTGTATTATCCCTGTACTGTGACATCACTGTGTGTATTATCCCTGTACTGTGACATCACTGTGTGTATTATCCCTGTACTGTGACATCACTGTGTGTATTATCCCTGTACTGTGACATCACTGAGTATATTATCCCTGTACTGTGACATCACTGTGTAGTATCTCTGTACTGTGACATCACTGTGTGTATTATCTCTGTACTGTGACATCACTGTGTAGTATCTCTGTACTGTGACATCACTGTGTGTATTATCCTGTACTGTGACATCACTGTGTGTATTATCTCTTTACTGTGACATCACTGTGTGTATTATCCTGTACTGTGACATCACTGTGTGTATTATCTCTGTACTGTGACATCACTGTGTGTATTATCCCTGTACTGTGACATCACTGTGTGTATTATCTCTGTACTGTGACATCACTGTGTGTATTATCCCTGTACTGTGACATCACTGTGTGTATTATCTCTGTACTGTGACATCACTGTGTGTATTATCCTGTACTGTGACATCACTGTGTGTATTATCCCTGTACTGTGACATCACTGTGTGTATTATCTCTGTACTGTGACATCACTGTGTGTATTATCCCTGTACTGTGACAACACTGTGTGTATTATCCCTGTACTGTGACATCACTGTGTGTATTATCTCTGTACTGTGACATCACTGTGTGTATTATCTCTGTACTGTGACATCACTGTGTGTATTATCTATATACTGTGACATCACTGTGTGTATTATCCCTGTACTGTGACATCACTGTGTGTATTATCCCTATACTGTGACATCACTGTGTGTATTATCCCTGTACTGTGACATCACTGTGTGTATTATCTCTGTACTGTGACATCAAAGTGTGTATTATCCCTGTACTGTGACATCACTGTGTGTATTATCTCTGTACTGTGACATCACTGTGTGTATTATCCTGTACTGTGACATCACTGTGTGTATTATCCTGTACTGTGACATCACTGTGTGTATTATCTCTGTACTGTGACATCACTGTGTGTATTATCCTGTACTGTGACATCACTGTGTGTATTATCCCTGTACTGTGACATCACTGTGTGTATTATCCCTATACTGTGACATCACTGTGTGTATTATCTCTGTACTGTGACATCACTGTGTGTATTATCCCTGTACTGTGACATCACTGTGTGTATTATCTCTGTACTGTGACATCACTGTGTGTATTATCCTGTACTGTGACATCACTGTGTGTATTATCCCTGTACTGTGACATCACTGTGTGTATTATCCCTATACTGTGACATCACTGTGTGTATTATCTCTGTACTGTGACATCACTGTGTGTATTATCTCTGTACTGTGACATCACTGTGTGTATTATCCTGTACTGTGACATCACTGTGTGTATTATCCTGTACTGTAACATCACTGTGTATATTATCTCTGTACTGTGACATCACTGTGTGTATTATCCTGTACTGTGACATCACTGTGTGTATTATCCTGTACTGTGACATCACTGTGTGTATTATCCCTGTACTGTGACATCACTGTGTGTATTATCCCTGTACTGTGACATCACTGTGTGTATTATCGCTGTACTGTGACATCACTGTGTGTATTATCCCTGTACTGTGACATCACTGTGTGTATTATCTCTGTACTGTGACATCACTGTGTGTATTATCCCTGTACTGCGACATCACTGTGTGTATTATCCCAGTACTGCGACATCACTGTGTGTATTATCCTGTACTGTGACATCACTGTGTGTATTATCTCTGTACTGTGACATCACTGTGTGTATTATCTCTGTACTGTGACATCACTGTGTGTATTATCCTATACTGTGACATCACTGTGTGTATTATCCTGTACTGTGACATCACTGTGTGTATTATCTCTGTACTGTGACATCACTGTGTGTATTATCCCTGTACTGTGACATCACTGTGTGTATTATCCCTGTACAATGACATCACTGTGTGTATTATCCCTGTACTGTGACATCACTGTGTGTATTATCCCTGTACTGTGACATCACTGTGTGTATTATCCCTGTACTGTGACATCACTGTGTGTATTATCCCTGTACTGTGACATCACTGTGTGTATTATCCCTGTACTGTGACATCACTGAGTATATTATCCCTGTACTGTGACATCACTGTGTAGTATCTCTGTACTGTGACATCACTGTGTGTATTATCTCTGTACTGTGACATCACTGTGTAGTATCTCTGTACTGTGACATCACTGTGTGTATTATCCTGTACTGTGACATCACTGTGTGTATTATCTCTGTACTGTGACATCACTGTGTGTATTATCCCTGTACTGTGACATCACTGTGTGTATTATCCCTGTACTGTGACATCACTGTGTGTATTATCCCTGTACTGTGACATCACTATGTGTATTATCCCTGTACTGTGACATCACTATGTGTATTATCCCTGTACTGTGACATCACTGTGTGTATTATCTCTGTACTGTGACATCACTGTGTGTATTATCCTGTACTGTGACATCACTGTGTGTATTATCTCTGTACTGTGACATCACTGTGTGTATTATCTCTGTACTGTGACATCACTGTGTGTATTATCCTATACTGTGACATCACTGTGTGTATTATCCTGTACTGTGACATCACTGTGTGTATTATCTCTGTACTGTGACATCACTGTGTGTATTATCCCTGTACTGTGACATCACTGTGTGTATTATCCCTGTACTGTGACATCACTGTGTGTATTATCCCTGTACTGTGACATCACTGTGTGTATTATCCCTGTACTGTGACATCACTATGTGTATTATCCCTGTACTGTGACATCACTGTGTGTATTATCTCTGTACTGTGACATCACTGAGTATATTATCCCTGTACTGTGACATCACTGTGTGTATTATCCTGTACTGTGACATCACTGTGTAGTATCTCTGTACTGTGACATCACTGTGTGTATTATTCCTGTACTGTGACATCACTGTGTGTATTATCTCTGTACTGTGACATCACTGTGTAGTATCTCTGTACTGTGACATCACTGTGTGTATTATCCTGTACTGTGACATCACTGTGTGTATTATCTCTTTACTGTGACATCACTGTGTGTATTATCTCTGTACTGTGACATCACTGTGTGTATTATCTCTGTACTGTGACATCACTGTGTATTATCCCTGTACTGTGACATCACTGTGTGTATTATCCCTGTACTGTGACATCACTGTGTGTATTATCCCTGTACTGTGACATCACTGTGTGTATTATCCCTGTACTGTGACATCACTGTGTAGTATCTCTGTAATGTGACATCACTGTGTGTATTATTCCTGTACTGTGACATCACTGTGTGTATTATCTCTGTACTGTGACATCACTGTGTAGTATCTCTGTACTGTGACATCACTGTGTGTATTATCCTGTACTGTGACATCACTGTGTGTATTATCTCTTTACTGTGACATCACTGTGTGTTTTATCTCTGTACTGTGACATCACTGTGTGTATTATCTCTGTACTGTGACATCACTGTGTGTATTATCCTGTACTGTGACATCACTGTGTGTATTATCCCTGTACTGTGACATCACTGTGTGTATTATCCTGTACTGTGACATCACTGTGTGTATTATCCCTGTACTGTGACATCACTGTGTGTATTATCCCTGTACTGTGACATCACTGTGTGTATTATCCCTGTACTGTGACATCACTGTGTGTATTATCACTGTACTGTGACATCACTGTGTGTATTATTCCTGTACTGTGACATCACTGTGTGTATTATCCTGTACTGTGACATCACTGTGTGTATTATCCTGTACTGTGACATCACTGTGTGTATTATCTCTGTACTGTGACATCACTGTGTGTATTATCCCTGTACTGTGACATCACTGTGTGTATTATCCCTGTACTGTGACATCACTGTGTGTATTATCCTGTACTGTGACATCACTGTGTGTATTATCCCTGTACTGTGACATCACTGTGTAGTATCTCTGTACTGTGACATCACTGTGTGTATTATCCTGTACTGTGACATCACTGTGTGTATTATCCCTGTACTGTGACATCACTGTGTGTATAATCCCTGTACTGTGACATCACTGTGTGTATTATCCCTGTACTGTGACATCACTGTGTGTATTATCCCTGTACTGTGACATCACTATGTGTATTATCCCTGTACTGTGACATCACTGTGTGTATTATCCTGTACTGTGACATCACTGTGTGTATTATCCTGTACTGTGACATCACTGTGTGTATTATCCCTGTACTGTGACATCACTGTGTGTATTATCCTGTACTGTGACATCACTGTGTGTATTATCCCTGTACTGTGACATCACTGTGTAGTATCTCTGTGCTGTGACATCACTGTGTGTATTATCCTGTACTGTGACATCACTGTGTGTATTATCCCTGTACTGTGACATCACTGTGTGTATAATCCCTGTACTGTGACATCACTGTGTGTATTATCCCTGTACTGTGACATCACTGTGTGTATTATCCCTGTACTGTGACATCACTATGTGTATTATCCCTGTACTGTGACATCACTGTGTGTATTATCTCTGTACTGTGACATCACTGAGTATATTATCCCTGTACTGTGACATCACTATGTGTATTATCTCTGTACTGTGACATCACTGTGTGTATTATCCTGTACTGTGACATCACTATGTGTATTATCCCTGTACTGTGACATCACTGTGTGTATTATCTCTGTACTGTGACATCACTGAGTATATTATCTCTGTACTGTGACATCACTGTGTGTATTATCTCTGTACTGCGACATCACTGTGTGTATTATCCTGTACTGTGACATCACTGTGTGTATTATCCCTGTACTGTGACATCACTGTGTGTATTATCCCTGTACTGTGACATCACTGTGTGTATTATCCCTGTACTGTGACATCACTGTGTGTATTATCCCTGTACTGTGACATCACTGTGTGTATTATCCCTGTACTGTGACATCACTGTGTGTATTATCCTGTACTGTGACATCACTGTGTGTATTATCTCTTTACTGTGACATCACTGTGTGTATTATCCTGTACTGTGACATCACTGTGTGTATTATCTCTGTACTGTGACATCACTGTGTGTATTATCCCTGTACTGTGACATCACTGTGTGTATTATCCCTGTACTGTGACATCACTGTGTGTATTATCCCTGTACTGTGACATCACTGTGTGTATTATCCCTGTACTGTGACATCACTGTGTGTATTATCCCTGTACTGTGACATCACTGTGTGTATTATCCTGTACTGTGACATCACTGTGTGTATTATCTCTTTACTGTGACATCACTGTGTGTATTATCCTGTACTGTGACATCACTGTGTGTATTATCTCTGTACTGTGACATCACTGTGTGTATTATCCCTGTACTGTGACATCACTGTGTGTATTATCCCTGTACTGTGACATCACTGTGTGTATTATCCCTGTACTGTGACATCACTGTGTGTATTATCCCTGTACTGTGACATCACTGTGTGTATTATCCCTGTACTGTGACATCACTGTGTGTATTATCTCTGTACTGTGACATCACTGTGTGTATTATCCTGTACTGTGACATCACTGTGTGTATTATCCCTGTACTGTGACATCACTGTGTGTATTATCCCTGTACTGTGACATCACTGTGTGTATTATCCTGTATTGTGACATCACTGTGTGTATTATCTCTGTACTGTGACATCACTGTGTGTATTATCCCTGTACTGTGACATCACTGTGTGTATTATCTCTGTACTGTGACATCACTGAGTATATTATCCCTGTACTGTGACATCACTGTGTAGTATCTCTGTACTGTGACATCACTGTGTGTATTATTCCTGTACTGTGACATCACTGTGTGTATTATCTCTGTACTGTGACATCACTGTGTGCATTATCTCTGTACTGTGACATCACTGTGTGTATTATCCCTGTACTGTGACATCACTGAGTATATTATCCCTGTACTGTGACATCACTGTGTAGTATCTCTGTACTGTGACATCACTGTGTGTATTATTCCTGTACTGTGACATCACTGTGTGTATTATCTCTGTACTGTGACATCACTGTGTAGTATCTCTGTACTGTGACATCACTGTGTGTATTATCCTGTACTGTGACATCACTGTGTGTATTATCTCTGTACTGTGACATCACTGTGTGTATTATCCCTGTACTGTGACATCACTGTGTGTATTATCCTGTACTGTGACATCACTGTGTGTATTATCCCTGTACTGTGACATCACTGTGTGTATTATCCCTGTACTGTGACATCACTGTGTGTATTATCTCTGTACTGTGACATCACTGTGTGTATTATCCCTGTACTGTGACATCACTGTGTGTATTATCCTGTACTGTGACATCACTGTGTGTATTATCTCTGTACTGTGACATCACTGTGTGTATTATCTCTGTACTGTGACATCACTGTGTGTATTATCCCTGTACTGTGACATCACTGTGTGTATTATCCCTGTACTGTGACATCACTGTGTGTATTATCTCTGTACTGTGACATCACTGTGTGTATTATCCCTGTACTGTGACATCACTGTGTGTATTATCTCTGTACTGTGACATCACTGTGTGTATTATCTCTGTACTGTGACATCACTGTGTGTATTATCTCTGTACTGTGACATCACTGTGTGTATTATCTCTGTACTGTGACATCACTGTGTGTATTATCTCTGTACTGTGACATCACTGTGTGTATTATCTCTGTACTGTGACATCACTGTGTGTATTATCCCTGTACTGTGACATCACTGTGTGTATTATCCCTGTACTGTGACATCACTGTGTGTATTATCTCTGTACTGTGACATCACTGTGTAGTATCTCTGTACTGTGACATCACTGTGTGTATTATCTCTGTACTGTGACATCACTGTGTAGTATCTCTGTACTGTGACATCACTGTGTGTAATATCTCTGTACTGTGACATCTCTGTGTAGTATCTCTGTACTGTGACATCACTGTGTGTATTATCCTGCACTGTGACATCACTGTGTGTATTATCCTGTACTGTGACATCACTGTGTGTATTATCTCTGTACTGTGACATCACTGTGTGTATTATCTCTGTACTGTGACATCACTGTGTGTATTATCCCTGTACTGTGACATCACTGTGTGTATTATCCCTGTACTGTGACATCACTGTGTGTATTATCCCTGTACTGTGACATCACTGTGTGTATTATCCCTGTACTGTGACATCACTGTGTGTATTATCCCTGTACTGTGACATCACTGTTTGTATTATCTCTGTACTGTGACATCACTGTGTGTATTATCCCTGTACTGTGACATCACTGTGTGTATTATTCTGTACTGTGACATCACTGTGTGTATTATCCCTGTACTGTGACATCACTGTGTGTATTATCTCTGTACTGTGACATCACTGTGTGTATTATCCCTGTACTGTGACATCACTGTGTGTAATATCTCTGTACTGTGACATCACTGTGTAGTATCTCTGTACTGTGACATCACTGTGTGTATTATCCTGCACTGTGACATCACTGTGTGTATTATCCTGTACTGTGACATCACTGTGTGTATTATCTCTGTACTGTGACATCACTGTGTGTATTATCTCTGTACTGTGACATCACTGTGTGTATTATCCCTGTACTGTGACATCACTGTGTGTATTATCCCTGTACTGTGACATCACTGTGTGTATTATCCCTGTACTGTGACATCACTGTGTGTATTATCCCTGTACTGTGACATCACTGTGTGTATTATCTCTGTACTGTGACATCACTGTGTGTATTATCCCTGTACTGCGACATCACTGTGTGTATTATCCCAGTACTGCGACATCACTGTGTGTATTATCCTGTACTGTGACATCACTGTGTGTATTATCTCTGTACTGTGACATCACTGTGTGTATTATCTCTGTACTGTGACATCACTGTGTGTATTATCCTATACTGTGACATCACTGTGTGTATTATCCTGTACTGTGACATCACTGTGTGTATTATCTCTGTACTGTGACATCACTGTGTGTATTATCCCTGTACTGTGACATCACTGTGTGTATTATCCCTGTACAATGACATCACTGTGTGTATTATCCCTGTACTGTGACATCACTGTGTGTATTATCCCTGTACTGTGACATCACTGTGTGTATTATCCCTGTACTGTGACATCACTGTGTGTATTATCCCTGTACTGTGACATCACTGTGTGTATTATCCCTGTACTGTGACATCACTGAGTATATTATCCCTGTACTGTGACATCACTGTGTAGTATCTCTGTACTGTGACATCACTGTGTGTATTATCTCTGTACTGTGACATCACTGTGTAGTATCTCTGTACTGTGACATCACTGTGTGTATTATCCTGTACTGTGACATCACTGTGTGTATTATCTCTTTACTGTGACATCACTGTGTGTATTATCCTGTACTGTGACATCACTGTGTGTATTATCTCTGTACTGTGACATCACTGTGTGTATTATCCCTGTACTGTGACATCACTGTGTGTATTATCCCTGTACTGTGACATCACTGTGTGTATTATCCCTGTACTGTGACATCACTATGTGTATTATCCCTGTACTGTGACATCACTATGTGTATTATCCCTGTACTGTGACATCACTGTGTGTATTATCTCTGTACTGTGACATCACTGTGTGTATTATCCTGTACTGTGACATCACTGTGTGTATTATCTCTGTACTGTGACATCACTGTGTGTATTATCTCTGTACTGTGACATCACTGTGTGTATTATCCTATACTGTGACATCACTGTGTGTATTATCCTGTACTGTGACATCACTGTGTGTATTATCTCTGTACTGTGACATCACTGTGTGTATTATCCCTGTACTGTGACATCACTGTGTGTATTATCCCTGTACTGTGACATCACTGTGTGTATTATCCCTGTACTGTGACATCACTGTGTGTATTATCCCTGTACTGTGACATCACTATGTGTATTATCCCTGTACTGTGACATCACTGTGTGTATTATCTCTGTACTGTGACATCACTGAGTATATTATCCCTGTACTGTGACATCACTGTGTGTATTATCCTGTACTGTGACATCACTGTGTAGTATCTCTGTACTGTGACATCACTGTGTGTATTATTCCTGTACTGTGACATCACTGTGTGTATTATCTCTGTACTGTGACATCACTGTGTAGTATCTCTGTACTGTGACATCACTGTGTGTATTATCCTGTACTGTGACATCACTGTGTGTATTATCTCTTTACTGTGACATCACTGTGTGTATTATCTCTGTACTGTGACATCACTGTGTGTATTATCTCTGTACTGTGACATCACTGTGTATTATCCCTGTACTGTGACATCACTGTGTGTATTATCCCTGTACTGTGACATCACTGTGTGTATTATCCCTGTACTGTGACATCACTGTGTGTATTATCCCTGTACTGTGACATCACTGTGTAGTATCTCTGTAATGTGACATCACTGTGTGTATTATTCCTGTACTGTGACATCACTGTGTGTATTATCTCTGTACTGTGACATCACTGTGTAGTATCTCTGTACTGTGACATCACTGTGTGTATTATCCTGTACTGTGACATCACTGTGTGTATTATCTCTTTACTGTGACATCACTGTGTGTTTTATCTCTGTACTGTGACATCACTGTGTGTATTATCTCTGTACTGTGACATCACTGTGTGTATTATCCTGTACTGTGACATCACTGTGTGTATTATCCCTGTACTGTGACATCACTGTGTGTATTATCCTGTACTGTGACATCACTGTGTGTATTATCCCTGTACTGTGACATCACTGTGTGTATTATCCCTGTACTGTGACATCACTGTGTGTATTATCCCTGTACTGTGACATCACTGTGTGTATTATCACTGTACTGTGACATCACTGTGTGTATTATTCCTGTACTGTGACATCACTGTGTGTATTATCCTGTACTGTGACATCACTGTGTGTATTATCCTGTACTGTGACATCACTGTGTGTATTATCCCTGTACTGTGACATCACTGTGTGTATTATCCTGTACTGTGACATCACTGTGTGTATTATCCCTGTACTGTGACATCACTGTGTAGTATCTCTGTACTGTGACATCACTGTGTGTATTATCCTGTACTGTGACATCACTGTGTGTATTATCCCTGTACTGTGACATCACTGTGTGTATAATCCCTGTACTGTGACATCACTGTGTGTATTATCCCTGTACTGTGACATCACTGTGTGTATTATCCCTGTACTGTGACATCACTATGTGTATTATCCCTGTACTGTGACATCACTGTGTGTATTATCCTGTACTGTGACATCACTGTGTGTATTATCCTGTACTGTGACATCACTGTGTGTATTATCCCTGTACTGTGACATCACTGTGTGTATTATCCTGTACTGTGACATCACTGTGTGTATTATCCCTGTACTGTGACATCACTGTGTAGTATCTCTGTGCTGTGACATCACTGTGTGTATTATCCTGTACTGTGACATCACTGTGTGTATTATCCCTGTACTGTGACATCACTGTGTGTATAATCCCTGTACTGTGACATCACTGTGTGTATTATCCCTGTACTGTGACATCACTGTGTGTATTATCCCTGTACTGTGACATCACTATGTGTATTATCCCTGTACTGTGACATCACTGTGTGTATTATCTCTGTACTGTGACATCACTGAGTATATTATCCCTGTACTGTGACATCACTATGTGTATTATCTCTGTACTGTGACATCACTGTGTGTATTATCCTGTACTGTGACATCACTATGTGTATTATCCCTGTACTGTGACATCACTGTGTGTATTATCTCTGTACTGTGACATCACTGAGTATATTATCTCTGTACTGTGACATCACTGTGTGTATTATCTCTGTACTGCGACATCACTGTGTGTATTATCCTGTACTGTGACATCACTGTGTGTATTATCTCTGTACTGTGACATCACTGTGTGTATTATCCCTGTACTGTGACATCACTGTGTGTATTATCCCTGTACTGTGACATCACTGTGTGTATTATCCCTGTACTGTGACATCACTGTGTGTATTATCCCTGTACTGTGACATCACTGTGTGTATTATCCCTGTACTGTGACATCACTGTGTGTATTATCCTGTACTGTGACATCACTGTGTGTATTATCTCTTTACTGTGACATCACTGTGTGTATTATCCTGTACTGTGACATCACTGTGTGTATTATCTCTGTACTGTGACATCACTGTGTGTATTATCCCTGTACTGTGACATCACTGTGTGTATTATCCCTGTACTGTGACATCACTGTGTGTATTATCCCTGTACTGTGACATCACTGTGTGTATTATCCCTGTACTGTGACATCACTGTGTGTATTATCCCTGTACTGTGACATCACTGTGTGTATTATCTCTGTACTGTGACATCACTGTGTGTATTATCCTGTACTGTGACATCACTGTGTGTATTATCCCTGTACTGTGACATCACTGTGTGTATTATCCCTGTACTGTGACATCACTGTGTGTATTATCCTGTATTGTGACATCACTGTGTGTATTATCTCTGTACTGTGACATCACTGTGTGTATTATCCCTGTACTGTGACATCACTGTGTGTATTATCTCTGTACTGTGACATCACTGAGTATATTATCCCTGTACTGTGACATCACTGTGTAGTATCTCTGTACTGTGACATCACTGTGTGTATTATTCCTGTACTGTGACATCACTGTGTGTATTATCTCTGTACTGTGACATCACTGTGTGCATTATCTCTGTACTGTGACATCACTGTGTGTATTATCCCTGTACTGTGACATCACTGAGTATATTATCCCTGTACTGTGACATCACTGTGTAGTATCTCTGTACTGTGACATCACTGTGTGTATTATTCCTGTACTGTGACATCACTGTGTGTATTATCTCTGTACTGTGACATCACTGTGTAGTATCTCTGTACTGTGACATCACTGTGTGTATTATCCTGTACTGTGACATCACTGTGTGTATTATCTCTGTACTGTGACATCACTGTGTGTATTATCCCTGTACTGTGACATCACTGTGTGTATTATCCTGTACTGTGACATCACTGTGTGTATTATCTCTGTACTGTGACATCACTGTGTGTATTATCCCTGTACTGTGACATCACTGTGTGTATTATCTCTGTACTGTGACATCACTGTGTGTATTATCTCTGTACTGTGACATCACTGTGTAGTATCTCTGTACTGTGACATCACTGTGTGTATTATCTCTGTACTGTGACATCACTGTGTGTATTATCTCTGTACTGTGACATCACTGTGTGTATTATCCCTGTACTGTGACATCACTGTGTGTATTATCCCTGTACTGTGACATCACTGTGTGTATTATCTCTGTACTGTGACATCACTGTGTAGTATCTCTGTACTGTGACATCACTGTGTAGTATCTCTGTACTGTGACATCACTGTGTGTAATATCTCTGTACTGTGACATCACTGTGTAGTATCTCTGTACTGTGACATCACTGTGTGTATTATCCTGCACTGTGACATCACTGTGTGTATTATCCTGTACTGTGACATCACTGTGTGTATTATCTCTGTACTGTGACATCACTGTGTGTATTATCTCTGTACTGTGACATCACTGTGTGTATTATCCCTGTACTGTGACATCACTGTGTGTATTATCCCTGTACTGTGACATCACTGTGTGTATTATCCCTGTACTGTGACATCACTGTGTGTATTATCCCTGTACTGTGACATCACTGTGTGTATTATCTCTGTACTGTGACATCACTGTTTGTATTATCTCTGTACTGTGACATCACTGTGTGTATTATCCCTGTACTGTGACATCATTGTGTGTATTATCTCTTTACTGTGACATCACTGTGTGTATTATCCTGTACTGTGACATCACTATGTGTATTATCCCTGTACTGTGACATCACTGTGTGTATTATTCCTGTACTGTGACATCACTGTGTGTATTATATCTGTACTGTGACATCACTGTGTGTATTATCCTGTACTGTGACATCACTGTGTGTATTATCTCTTTACTGTGACATCACTGTGTGTATTATCTCTGTACTGTGACATCACTGTGTGTATTATCTCTGTACTGTGACATCACTGTGTGTATTATCCCTGTACTGTGACATCACTGTGTGTATTATCCTGTACTGTGACATCACTGTGTGTATTATCCTGTACTGTGACATCACTGAGTGTATTATCCTGTACTGTGACATCACTGTGTGTATTATCCTGTACTGTGACATCACTGTGTGTATTATCCTGTACTGTGACATCACTGAGTGTATTATCCTGTACTGTGACATCACTGTGTGTATTATCTCTGTACTGTGACATCACTGTGTGTATTATCCCTGTACTGTGACATCACTGTGTGTATTATCCCTGTACTGTGACATCACTGTGTGTATTATCTCTGTACTGTGACATCACTGTGTGTATTATCCTGTACTGTGACATCACTGTGTATTATCTCTGTACTGTGACATCACTGTGTGTATTATCTCTGTACTGTGACATCACTGTGTGTATTATCTCTGTACTGTGACATCACTGTGTGTATTATCCTGTACTGTGACATCACTGTGTGTATTATCCTGTACTGTGACATCACTGAGTGTATTATCCTGTACTGTGACATCACTGTGTGTATTATCCCTGTACTGTGACATCACTGTGTATTATCCCTGTACTGTGACATCACTGTTTGTATTATCCTGTACTGTGACATCACTGTGTGTATTATCCTGTACTGTGACATCACTGTGTGTATTATCTCTGTACTGTGACATCACTGTGTGTATTATCTCTGTACTGTGACATCACTGTGTGTATTATCTCTGTACTGTGACATCACTGTGTGTATTATCCTGTACTGTGACATCACTGTGTGTATTATCCCTGTACTGTGACATCACTGTGTGTATTATCTCTGTACTTTGACATCACTGTGTGTATTATCCCTGTACTGTGACATCACTGTGTGTATTATCCTGTACTGTGACATCACTGTGTGTATTATCCTGTACTGTGACATCACTGTGTGTATTATCCTGTACTGTGACATCACTGATCATATTGGGACACATTTATTATGCTATTTTTTTTTGGCATACAAGTCATAAAAAGTTTTGGGGCAAATCGTCAGTTTGTGAAAAGAGGACGTGGTGAGATTTTTTGCCAGAAATCTGGTATAAATGATGTGGGGAATGTACACTAGTTAGCTGTGTGAACCTACCCTAAAAAACTGTGATCAAAAACCATGGGCAAAAAATACATTATGTAAAAAAGCATGTCAAAATAAAAGTCCTGAAGCCCTGTGTGAACACACCCCTATAGTGTACGGCAGTAATCAGTTATATGGGACTAGATATGGACGGCCCTTTAATCAGTATCACAGTCACAATCGTCTATGGAATCGCGGTTTCCCTACAGGTATAATGGAAGCAGAAAGTCTGTGAAGAAAAACTCTGCGGACTTTCTGTGAAAAGCGCTGCAGGAAAAACTGATGCGTTTCCGTCACAATTTTTCCCACCGCACTTTTTGGCTACGGCTCACTACGTGGGTCTTTAGCCTTATAGTCGGAGGTTTTGCGATTTGCGTAGTGAATACACCGGCTTGTTGTGGTTTTGCTTCGTGTGACATAAGAAGAAGTCTGACCACACTGACCCTACGCATACACAGATTTAGTCATGGGGGAAGCAGACGTCGGTGTTGCATTTATATCGGTCAGCTTTTATTTGGGGAGCGAAATAAGTCCTAGGGCAAGGTGGTGCGTCTAGTTAATAGGGCACATGTGAGTAATACGGCCTGTAATACGGACACTGTATATAGCCGTATATCTATATATGTATGAGTTGTTCTCCATTGAGTCCATAAGGCAGAGCTTGGATTAGATGAGTCTAGAAGTTGGAGCCTATGAGTTGTTATCCATCGAGTCTATAAGGTGTAGCATGCATGAAATGAGTCTAGAAGTTGGGGCAACACAGTGGCTCAGTAGTTAGCACTGCAGCCTTGCAGCGCTGGAGTCCTGGGTTCAAATCCCCCCAGGTACAACATCTGCGGCTATGAGTTGTTAGAGGCTATGAGTTGTTATCCATCGAGTCTATAAGGCGGAGCTTGCCATAGATGAGTCTTGAAGGCACATGCAGTTTTTGGAGCCAAAGCCAAACAGGGATCGGGATGGGTGACTATATTTTACACCCACCCTGGCCACCCCTGACTTTGCTCTCATTTCTGGCCATCGATGTAATACAGTATATAGGAGCAAACCATTTCTCTTACTAATAAGATGACTTTTAGCAGCCGCGGCAGAGAATCTCGTTCTAAAAATAAACCCTCTTGGCGCAGAAGACAATCTCCGACCCATAGTCAACATCCTGTTCTTTACGGTATAGGGTAGATATAGGAAATGTTCTTCTGACAAGTTGTCACCCGGAGATTCTCACTTATGATATGAGTGTTGGTTATAGGGCAGATCTTCTTCTCTGATAAGAATCTCATGAGCGCGATTTGAGGAACCTCGGAAAGTGGCCTAGATGGCGGCAAACAGTCTGCGGAGTTTGTTCACCATTTACCTCATACATTGACGAACAAGGATGTATCTGATTCAGTCATGATTCTTCTAAATAGTCTGTGACAGGGCTGCCCACCGACGTCTGTATTTCCTGAAAAATGTATGTCTTTAAGAGGAAATGATCTATTTAGTCAGTGACTAATTCTCATTGCTATCTGATTAACATGTCACCGTTCACCCAAATGTCCGCCTGTGTCTTTCTACTATCCCTGAGTAGAGACCAATTTTAACATCAGACAGCCACGGTATCCTATATTTAAAGGGGCACCCCATGACACGTCCACACACTTTATGTTATTTGATATTATTTTGGCAATTGATCCTTGTTAACACCTCCATATTCTTATCCATAGACTTCCCTCCCATCCTCTTCAGCACTTTCAAGCCGGTTCCTCCAAACAAGGACGTACCCGCCGGCAGCCCTACAACGTGCCATAAAGAAGACATATTGTCCGTAGAGACGGCTATAGAGGCCAAAAATAAGGTGAGAATTGAAACTGTCTTCAAGTGTCACTCTCAAGTGTTGCTTCCTTTATAATCACGTTGCACATTGTTACAGCATGTCATCTTGCAGTATATGGCCATTATATAGGCCACTGGTGATTGCGGTCAATTGTGTCATCGTGTGACCATCTCTGGGCTCTCCACTAAGGCCCATATATTTGGTCAATGTCCATGTGTCCTACCTGACAACAATGGAGAATGGCATGCCTTTTACCCGGGTGGCCCTTTTTTCTTTTGCGAGGTCACGCCTCTTTTGGAGATGTGCCCCTTTTTGGGTAGTGTATGTGTAACGTACCCGCCACAACTTTTTTTGGTGATGTGACCAGCACATGCCCATGTCACAGATAATAGGGAGAATGACGGATGCAGGAGCATTCTGCTAGACCTGGGAGATTTGCTAGCTCTACTGAGACTCTTTCTTGGGATCCTCCAAGATATTCCAGGGGAGTCAGCAAGTATGCCATGAGTACAACAGACTACACATGGAGCCATAGTAGTGCATGCCCATGGTCTGTCTAGAAAAAATTTCAGCTTGTGCTCTCTTGGTCTGTATTACAGAGGATGAAACTTGAATTTTCAAAAAATTGCCCAAGAATATCATAAAATAAAAATCTGTCCACTTCCTCCACAGCCGTAAGAATCTAGTACACGTATGAAAAAAATTCCATTTGTTGTGTATGCAATTCACATGATTTTCACTACTTAGAAAGGACCTTTCACTATCTCCACCAACTCCATCTCCTTCTATAGGCTCCGCTCCACTGATTCTGGCACAGTTGGAATTTTTTCTCTAGCCCTCACCATTCCTGAACAATCACTACATTTAGTTTCAACACCCAATATAATAATTTTGCTCCCTACTGTACTGTTTGCCCAGGACCGCCCACCTCACAGTAGGGAATTTAATTAGTATATTGGGTGCTGAAACTTTCAGCACTAATTGCTCAGGAATGGTATGGCCTAGAGAAAAAATTCCAACTGTGTTAGAATCAGCAAAATGGCACCTATTGAAGGATGCAAAAAGTTGGAGTTGGTGAAAGGTCCCCTTTAAGGCACATGGGTACAGCTGTGATCACCATCATTCTAAACCACCATATGTTTTTGTTCCTTAGAATACAGAGACATCAAGAAACCCTGGAGCCAGCCTGAAAGACCAAACGTATCAATGGTTTGAAAGGACCCAGAGGAAAAAGCTGCTTAAAAATGGCCGCTTTGCAGACTGGTTCCATGGATTTATTACACGGAGGTGAGTGTTAGTGCTGTGGGTCTTTTGTAGGATGTTTTTATACAGTACTTTTATAGTATTTAATACTTTAAGGCCTCCTTGATGTGGACGAGATGTATGTAGAGAGGTCATTCCTCTGGGTTCTTCAGATATAGCTAACTATAACATCATAGGCCCCAAAAACATCATGGACCAAAACACAATGATATTTGTAACATTCGCCAGTCTTGATCCCCATCATCAGGACTGAGATATATTAAAATTACACCTTTAAGACGGACACGATTTAGGAACACCAATGGCCTTCTGTAAGATGGAAAGTCAGCTCCTGTCGTAAATTATAGAGAATTTGCTGGGCCTCAGAAGGTCCTCTGCCCAATTTTAGGACAAGTTAAGAGGGAGGGGGGGTTCTATAGGCTATTTATGGAATTGCAGCTCAGTCCCATTATATTGAATGCAATTAAGCTGCATTGCCAGTCACAACCAGTAATCAGAAGTGGCGCTGTTTTTGAAATTAAAAAATTCCAGACGCTCCTGAATCCTATGTATACAAAAATTTTATTTTGTCACTTCAGTATTTTTTTTACAATTTTGTACAAATATTCACATATAATCGCTCATTCTTTAGGCACATGGTATATAGGCCGATTGCTAGTGTTTCCTACCACATAACAGCCTACATCTTTTTGCTGTGACTACAGCCCGGAAAGGGTTAAAGTGGAAGTATGTGTACATTCTTTACCCGCCAAGTCATTTGCATATTTTGGGGTAGGGGTGAGAGGACGCCAACGTCATGAGTCTCATGACACTAGGTTTTCTTTACTCAGAATAGGTGCGTGTGCTCTTGTAAAATGTAACAGGACGTCAGTGTGGTTTTGGGGGGTTTCTAACAATAGAGCTGGGATCAATGCCTTATACACTGGTAATCTGTGGTGAGGGTCTCAAGGGAGGAGCTAACAGACGCCCAAAAGTTGTGGTGAAATTATAGAGAACTCACATGCACGCCACTACATCACATATGTACCAAGCTGTGTATTATACGGACCTATCCTTGCATAATAGTACTGTGTCATGTGGACCTATCGGAACCTAATAGTACCATGTTATATGGAGCTCTCAGGACCTAATAGTACCGTGTTATATGGACCTATCAGGACCTAATAGTACTGTGTTATATAGACCTCTCAGGACCTAATAGTACTGTTATATGGACCTATCGTGATAAAATAGGTCTGTATTATATGGACCTACTGGGCCTAATAGTACTGTGTTATATGTCCTATCGGGGCCTAATTGTACTGTGTTATATGGTCCTATCAGGGCCTAATAGTACTGTGTTATATGGACCTATCAGGGCCTAATAGTACTGTGTTATATGGACCTATCAGGGCCTAATAGTACTGTGTTATATGGACCTATCAGGGCCTAATAGTACTGTGTTATATGGACCTATCAGGGCCTAATAGTACTGAGTTATATGGTCCTATCAGGGCCTAATAGTACTGAGTTATATGGTCCTATCAGGGCCTAATAGTACTGTGTTATATGAACCTATCAGGGCCTAATAGTACCGTGTTATATGGACCTATCAGGACCTAATAGTACTGTGTTATATGGTCCTATCAGGGCCTAATAGTACTGTGTTATATGGTCCTATCAGGGCCTAATAGTACTGTGTTATATGGACCTATCAGGGCCTAATAGTACTGTGTTATATGGACCTATCAGGGCCTAATAGTACTGAGTTATATGGTCCTATCAGGGCCTAATAGTACTGAGTTATATGGTCCTATCAGGGCCTAATAGTACTGTGTTATATGAACCTATCAGGGCCTAATAGTACCGTGTTATATGGACCTATCAGGACCTAATAGTACTGTGTTATATAGACCTCTCAGGACCTAATAGTACTGTGTTATATGGACCTATCGTGATAAAATAGGTCTGTATTATATGGACCTACTGGGCCTCATAGTACTGTGTTATATGTCCTATCGGGGCCTAATAGTACTGTGTTATATGGTCCTATCAGGGCCTAATAGTACTGTGTTATATGGACCTATCAGGGCCTAATAGTACTGTGTTATATGGTCCTATCAGGGCCTAATAGTACTGTGTTATATGGTCCTATCAGGGCCTAATAGTACTGAGTTATATGGACCTATCAGGGCCTAATAGTACTGTGTTATATGAACCTATCAGGGCCTAATAGTACTGTGTTATATGGTCCTATCAGGGCCTAATAGTACTGTGTTATATGGACCTACTGGGCCTAATAGTACCGTGTTATATGGACCTATCAGGACCTAATAGTACTGTGTTATATGGACCTATCAGGGCCTAATAGTACTGAGTTATATGGACCTATCAGGGCCTAATAGTACCGTGTTATATGGACCTATCAGGGCCTAATAGTACTGTGTTATATGGTCCTCTCAGGACCTAATAGTACCATGTTATATGGTCCTATCAGGGCCTAATAGTACTGAGTTATATGGTCCTATCAGGGCCTAATAGTACTGAGTTATATGGTCCTATCAGGGCCTAATAGTACCGTGTTATATGGACCTATCAGGGCCTAATAGTACTGTGTTAAATGGTCCTATCAGGGCCTAATAGTACTGTGTTATATGGACCTATCAGGGCCTAATAGTACTGTGTTATATGGTCCTATCAGGGCCTAATAGTACTGTGTTATATGGTCCTATCAGGGCCTAATAGTACTGTGTTATATGGACCTATCAGGGCCTAATAGTACTGTGTTATATGGACCTATCAGGGCCTAATAGTACTGAGTTATATGGACCTATCAGGGCCTAATAGTACTGTGTTATATGGACCTATCAGGGCCTAATAGTACTGAGTTATATGGACCTATCAGGGCCTAATAGTACTGAGTTATATGGACCTATCAGGGCCTAATAGTACCGTGTTATATGGACCTATCAGGGCCTAATAGTACTGTGTTATATGGTCCTATCAGGGCCTAATAGTACTGTGTTATATGGTCCTATCAGGGCCTAACAGTACTGTGTTATATGGACCTATCAGGGCCTAATAGTACTGTGTTATATGGACCTATCAGGGCCTAATAGTACTGAGTTATATGGACCTATCAGGGCCTAATAGTACTGTGTTATATGGACCTATCAGGGCCTAATAGTACTGTGTTATATGGACCTATCAGGGCCTAATAGTACTGAGTTATATGGACCTATCAGGGCCTAATAGTACCGTGTTATATGGACCTATCAGGGCCTAATAGTACTGTGTTATATGGTCCTCTCAGGACCTAATAGTACCATGTTATATGGTCCTATCAGGGCCTAATAGTACTGAGTTATATGGTCCTATCAGGGCCTAATAGTACTGAGTTATATGGACCTACTGGGCCTAATAGTACCGTGTTATATGGACCTATCAGGGCCTAATAGTACTGAGTTATATGGACCTATCAGGGCCTAATAGTACCGTGTTATATGGACCTACTGGGCCTAATAGTACCGTGTTATATGGACCTATCAGGGCCTAATAGTACTGTGTTATATGGTCCTCTCAGGGCCTAATAGTACCGTGTTATATGGACCTATCAGGGCCTAATAGTACTGTGTTATATGGTCCTCTCAGGGCCTAATAGTACTGAGTTATATGGACCTATCAGGGCCTAATAGTACCGTGTTATATGGTCCTCTCAGGGCCTAATAGTACCGTGTTATATGGACCTATCAGGGCCTAATAGTACTGAGTTATATGGACCTATCAGGACCTAATAGTACTGTGTTATATGGTCCTATCAGGGCCTAATAGTACTGAGTTATATGGTCCTATCAGGGCCTAATAGTACTGAGTTATATGGACCTACTGGGCCTAATAGTACCGTGTTATATGGACCTACTGGGCCTAATAGTACCGTGTTATATGGACCTATCAGGGCCTAATAGTACTGAGTTATATGGACCTATCAGGGCCTAATAGTACCGTGTTATATGGACCTACTGGGCCTAATAGTACCGTGTTATATGGACCTATCAGGGCCTAATAGTACTGTGTTATATGGTCCTCTCAGGGCCTAATAGTACCGTGTTATATGGACCTATCAGGGCCTAATAGTACTGTGTTATATGGTCCTCTCAGGGCCTAATAGTACTGAGTTATATGGACCTATCAGGGCCTAATAGTACCGTGTTATATGGTCCTCTCAGGGCCTAATAGTACCGTGTTATATGGACCTATCAGGGCCTAATAGTACTGAGTTATATGGACCTATCAGGACCTAATAGTACTGTGTTATATGGTCCTCTCAGGGCCTAATAGTACTGAGTTATATGGACCTATGATTCCAATACCGGAGATCACAATGGTGAAGGTCACACAATACCAGGCTAAATATTAGACAATTCGCATATGACTACGTCCACCCTCAATAAATGGTTTTCTGTTTTATTGTAAATGATCTCATCAGATTTTCCCCTGTACCCCTCCTGTCACACACAGCCGAGCAGAAGAAATGTTACAAGATAAGCCGCTGGGGTGTTTCCTTATCCGATTCTGTGAAAGCCGAGTTGGATTTGTCCTGTCGTACAGGTAAGTAGTTCTCCTCATTGTACAATTATTACATGGTAGTGGTGAACCAGAATTACAGCATCTGTGGTTATAACTCTGAGGGTGGCGGCGGACCTAGCAGCCGCTATGGGGCAAACTACTAACCAAAGCTACAGTATCTCTATATAGAGTTAGGGGGCGTTCACACTACCGTCATTGTCCGACAGGTAGTGTCCGCTCCCAGTGTCCACTCAAAATCTGTCACGGACATTAGGAGCGGACACTAGCTGTGTCCGTGACACTTGTCATTCATTTAAATGGAGATCGGGTGCGTTGTTTTACACTGCGTGCCTGTCCTTAGCTGTCCGTTCCTAAAGATGTCCGACTCTTCAAGCGGACAGAAAAACCCGACATGTAGGTTTTTTCTGTCCGCTTGAAAAGTCAGACATCTTTAGGAACGGACAGGTAAGGACAGGCAGGGAGTGTAAAACAACGCACCCGATCTCCATTTAAATGAATGACAAGTGTCACAGACACAGCTAGTGTCCGCTGCTAATGTCCGTGACAGATTTTGAGTGGACACTGGGAGCGGACACTACCTGTCGGACAATGACGGTAGTGTGAACGCCCCCTTAGTATAGAACCCCATAATTACCTAATTTTACCTAATTCTACTGTACTGTGACATCACTGTGTGTATTATCCTGTACTGTGACATCACTGTGTGTATTATCCTGTACTGTGACATCACTGTGTGTATTATCCCTGTACTGTGACATCACTGTGTGTATTATCTCTGTACTGTGACATCACTGTGTGTATTATCTCTGTACTGTGACATCACTGTGTGTATTATCTCTGTACTGTGACATCACTGTGTGTATTATCTCTGTACTGTGACATCACTGTGTGTATTATCTCTGTACTGTGACATCACTGTGTGTATTATCCTGTACTGTGACATCACTGTGTGTATTATCCTGTACTGTGACATCACTGTGTGTATTATCCTGTACTGTGACATCACTGTGTGTATTATCCCTGTACTGTGACATCACTGTGTGTATTATCCTGTACTGTGACATCACTGTGTGTATTATCTCTGTACTGTGACATCACTGTGTGTATTATCTATGTACTGTGACATCACTGTGTGTATTATCTCTGTACTGTGACATCACTGTGTGTATTATCCCTGTACTGTGACATCACTGTGTGTATTATCCCTGTACTGTGACATCACTGTGTGTATTATCTCTGTACTGTGACATCACTGTGTGTATTATCCTGTACTGTGACATCACTGTGTGTATTATCCTGTACTGTGACATCACTGTGTGTATTATCCCTGTACTGTGACATCACTGTGTGTATTATCCCTGTACTGTGACATCACTGTGTATTATCCCTGTACTGTGACATCACTGAGTATATTATCCCTGTACTGTGACATCACTGTGTGTATTATCTCTGTACTGTGACATCACTGTGTGTATTATCCCTGTACTGTGACATCACTGTGTGTATTATCCTGTACTGTGACATCACTGTGTAGTATCTCTGTACTGTGACATCACTGTGTATTATCTTTGTACTGTGACATAACTGTGTAGTATCTCTGTACTGTGACATCACTGTGTGTATTATCTTTGTACTGTGACATCACTGTGTGTATTATCCTGTACTGTGACATCACTGTGTGTATTATCTCTGTACTGTGACATCATCGTGTGTATTATCTCTGTACTGTGACATCACTGTGTGTATTATCCCTGTACTGTGACATCACTGTGTGTATTATCTTTGTACTGTGACATCACTGTGTGTATTATCCTGTACTGTGACATCACTGTGTGTATTATCTCTGTACTGTGACATCACTGTGTGTATTATCTCTGTACTGTGACATCACTGTGTGTATTATCCTGTACTGTGACATCACTGTGTGTATTATCCCTGTACTGTGACATCTGTGTGTATTATCTCTGTACTGTGACATCACTGTGTGTATTATCCCTGTACTGTGACATCACTGTGTGTATTATCCCTGTACTGTGACATCACTGTGTGTATTATCCCTGTACTGTGACATCACTGTGTGTATTATCCCTGTACTGTGACATCACTGTGTGTATTATCCTGTACTGTGACATCACTGTGTGTATTATCCCTGTACTGTGACATCACTGTGTGTATTATCTCTGTACTGTGACATCACTGTGTGTAGTATCTCTGTACTGTGACATCACTGTGTGTATTATCCTGTACTGTGACATCACTGTGTGTATTATCCTGTACTGTGACATCACTGTGTGTATTATCTCTGTACTGTGACATCACTGTGTAGTATCTCTGTACTGTGACATCACTGTGTGTATTATCCCTGTACTGTGACATCACTGTGTGTATTATCTCTGTACTGTGACATCACTGTGTGTATTATCTCTGTACTGTGACATCACTGTGTGTATTATCTCTGTACTGTGACATCACTGTGTGTATTATCTCTGTACTGTGACATCACTGTGTGTATTATCTCTGTACTGTGACATCACTGTGTGTATTATCCTGTACTGTGACATCCCTGTGTGTATTATCCCTCTACTGTGACATCACTGTGTGTATTATCCCTGTACTGTGACATCACTGTGTGTATTATCCCTGTACTGTGACATCACTGTGTGTATTATCCTGTACTGTGACATCCCTGTGTGTATTATCCCTCTACTGTGACATCACTGTGTGTATTATCCCTGTACTGTGACATCACTGTGTGTATTATCCCTGTACTGTGACATCACTGTGTGTATTATCCCTGTACTGTGACATCACTGTGTGTATTATCTCTGTACTGTGACATCACTGTGTGTATTATCTCTATACTGTGACATCACTGTGTGTATTATCTCTATACTGTGACATCACTGTGTGTATTATCCCTGTACTGTGACATCACTGTGTGTATTATCTCTGTACTGTGACATCACTGTGTGTATTATCCTGTACTGTGACATCCCTGTGTGTATTATCCCTCTACTGTGACATCACTGTGTGTATTATCCCTGTACTGTGACATCACTGTGTGTATTATCCCTGTACTGTGACATCACTGTGTGTATTATCCTGTACTGTGACATCCCTGTGTGTATTATCCCTCTACTGTGACATCACTGTGTGTATTATCCCTGTACTGTGACATCACTGTGTGTATTATCCCTGTACTGTGACATCACTGTGTGTATTATCCCTGTACTGTGACATCACTGTGTGTATTATCCCTGTACTGTGACATCACTGTGTGTATTATCTCTATACTGTGACATCACTGTGTGTATTATCTCTATACTGTGACATCACTGTGTGTATTATCCCTGTACTGTGACATCACTGTGTGTATTATCTCTGTACTGTGACATCACTGTGTGTATTATCCCTGTACTGTGACATCACTGTGTGTATTATCCCTGTACTGTGACATCACTGTGTGTATTATCTCTATACTGTGACATCACTGTGTGTATTATCTCTATACTGTGACATCACTGTGTGTATTATCCTGTACTGTGACATCACTGTGTGTATTATCCCTGTACTGTGACATCACTGTGTGTATTATCTCTATACTGTGACATCACTGTGTGTATTATCTCTATACTGTGACATCACTGTGTGTATTATCCCTGTACTGTGACATCACTGTGTGTATTATCTCTGTACTGTGACATCACTGTGTGTATTATCCTGTACTGTGACATCACTGTGTGTATTATCTCTATACTGTGACATCACTGTGTGTATTATCTCTGTACTGTGACATCACTGTGTGTATTATCCCTGTACTGTGACATCACTGTGTGTATTATCCCTGTACTGTGACATCACTGTGTGTATTATCCCTGTAGTGCGACATCAGGAGGGACTGTGATAATGATCCTAACACTTGATATTTTTGTTCCCAGGGGTACTGAGCGCTGCCGTCACTTTGTGCTCAATCACCTGGAGGACAATCAGTATGTGATAGAGGGAGAGGAGAGCGTTCATCCTAGTCTAGAAGATCTGCTCAATCACTACTCTAGGTTTCCTGTGGAGCCGTACAAAGAGACTCTGACAAAGGCCTGTCCTATGGTATATATTAGACTCTATATTATTCCTATATTTTAAGGGGAACTGTAATACTTAATTTGCCCTTTGGAGGCAGTGCGGGGATATTGAACACTTGCTGCTGGGTTTCCTGCACACTATATACTTTACTGATAAAAATTCAACGTCCATACAAGCTAAATTTTAGAATTTTATGTTACGTACATCTTACAGATGGTCACTGTGGGTAATTCTTAAAGGGATTTTGCATAATGAACAACCCCTTTAAGGTCACATTTTAGAGAAATGGCTAAAGTGAACTAAACATAGTCCCTATGGTCACCAAAGGGATTGTCCAATATATAATACAAAACTGACCACTACTCGTGATGGTGAAGAGCGCTCACCAATACTCACCATTCATGGTCCACATCCAAAGAGTTATTGGGCCTGTATACATCCGGTATATACTCATCCACGTGTTTCACCATCTACAGAACCCTTTGAGACAGAACGTCTCCAGCCCGACACAACACAACCCTCCAGATGTAGCTGCTGGGAAGGAAATGTACGCCAGGGTCAGTAAACAGCACCAGGTGCCATCGGACTCCGCGCTTCTTCTAGCCACCTCCCCCAAGGACAGGAGCAATCTACTCTGTGACTCGAAAACACCAGTAAGATCATAGAAGACCTCCAAACTGGTTTAACCCTTAATGATCTAAAGCCCAACCCAATGATTCTTCGTAATTTTTTTTTGTACAGGCGGAATACGCTTCACCGTCATTTCAAAGGAAGGTCCTACGGTATCCTAGGAGAGAACCCAGACCAAGTCCTCAAGACCTTGACCTGGCTAGGAGGTCTATAGAAGAAGAGAGCGATGAAGAACCTGAGTTTCATCCTTCTTCGTACAACCCCTTGGAAGAGATCCATACCTACTCAGAACCCAGCCTGTGGGATCGTCCAAGAGAGGGGACCATCAGCCATGACAGTGAGCCCATCGCCTTCTATGCCGTAGGCCGTGGCTCTTGTAAGGACACTATGGAGAACGTCTATAGCGAGGTGGACGTCAACTCCATCGCGTCGTGTCGCTCCAGAGCGGCTATGAATCGTAACGTCGGACTCTCTACTCTTCCTCATCCCGCACCCAAACCTGTAAAACATAAGACCACCGCTTTCCACTCATCGTTCCGCTCTCATAACTCGAAGGTGGCTTCACCCTTGGAAGACCCAAGAAGGGGACAGTTCTCAGTGCCTAAGGTGAGTAGAGGGTAGAAACCAGTCCACCTACACGAAACTGATATCAATGTATGAGGACACCGAACTTACACCACCCATCTGGGCCTGTCTCACGGATCTCGAAAACGGAGACCCCAAGTGGGCCGAGTGACATCCGAGTGTGTTCCGTGATGCCTTCACCTCCATGGTGCCTTCCAATCTGTTCCGTTCCGATGACAAGGAGCTGGATGCGACCTGCTCTGTTTTCATCAGTACGGAACGGACCATCAGTCACCCCTCGGCCATGTGCACGGAGCCTAAGGCTTTGGTTACGTAGCATTTGTAAATGTGGTCGCGGCAAAACATGGCTGCAACGTAGGAGTCACAAAAACCCAAAGCTTCTGAATTTTCAGCTGCAAGTTGCATCAACTTTGCCGGAATGGGCTTCTACATCTGCTGGATGTGACTAGAGATGGGCAATCCTTAAAGGGATTCTACCATTAAACTACTTTTTTTTTCTAATTACCACGTCAGAATAGCCTTAAGAAAGGCTATTCGTCTCCTACCTTTAGACGTGGTCTCCGCCACGCCGTTCCGTAGAAATACTGGTTTTAACTAGTATGCAAATGAGCTCTCCGCAGCAATGAGGGCGGGCCCCAGCGCTGAAAGGCCGTTGAGCGCATCCCCACTGCTGCCCGAGAGCTCTTTCCTGCGCCGCCTCCTTCTTCTGCAGCAACTCCGCCTCTTCTGGCTTCTCTTGCTCTTGTAGTTCTATACAGGAGTATAGAGAGGCCACCATCTCCTGTATTGAACTGCAAGAGCGGCTACCCAAAAATGGCCACCGGCCATTTTTGGGTAGCCGCTCTTGCAGTTCAATACAGGAGACGGCCGGCGGCCATTTTTGGGTAGCCGGTCTTGCAGTTCAATACAGGAGGCAGCTGGCGGCCATTTTGGGGTAGCCGCTTTTGCAGTTCAATACAGGAGCTGGCCGGCGGCCATTTTGGGGTGGCCTCTCTATGCTCCTGTATTGAACTACAAGAGCAAGAGAAGCCAGAAGAGGCAGAGTTGCTGCAGAAGAAGGAGGCGGCGCAGGAAAGAGCTCTGGGCAACAATGGGGATGCGCTCATCGGCCTTTCAGCGCTGGGGCCCGCCCTCATTGCTGCGGAGAGCTCATTTGCATACCGGTTACAACTGGTATTTCTACGGAACGGTGCGGCAGAGACCACGTCTAAAGGTAGGAGACGAATAGCCTTTCTTAAGGCCATTCCGACGTGTTCATTAGAAAAAAAAGTAGTTTAATGGTAGAATCCCTTTAAGAGATTTGGATCATTTTTTTTACAAAAAGATTTGACCACCTGCTTAGTTTTGGACTGTCCAAAATAGAAGGGCAATTTTTATACTTCGGACCCCACAGTATAATAATGGGAGGCCCAGGAGAGGTGTGGAAACATAATAAACATTGATACTCACCTCTCCTGGGCTCCCTCAGGGCTTCTTCTGTCCTCCTGATGAGGTCTGTGATTGGACCTCAGTGGTCACATGGGCATACTGACATCATCCTACTCCACATGAGCGTGAAGGCCAGTGGTCTGTGGGCCCATTACACCACCCAGGAGGCCAGAAGATAATCGAAAAGGACCATGGGGAGGGCAGGAGAGGTGAGTATAATGTTGTTGCATTTCTTCACCTCGCCTGGGTCTCCACATTATACTCCTGGAGTCTGAAGTTGACTTATGGGTGTTGAACCCCAAACCTTTCAGATTTCGTCAATTTTTGGAAAAATGGTATCAAATCTAGCTCGTTTCAAACCGCTTTGCTCATCTCTACTCACGTCACGTCTGCAGTACTGGAAATTCTAAGAACAAATCCCAAAATCTAGTCACCCAGATATTTTTTGGTTTTCGTGACCATGGTCGCTGTGTATCCCTGGTATAAGGAGAATCTGTGTTCTGGTATGTCCGTTCTATCATGTGACTGCAGACTCGGGCCCACACTCGCTGCGTCCTCAGTCATGGGGTCTCGGGGGACATTCACACGATTTGGACGGTTTTATGGTCATGTGACCCCATCTATGAGCCATAAAAGAGTGTGTCCTTGTAAGACATATGAATGGCCATCCTGTGGTGTGGCTTCCATCACAGGGGTGCTGATCGCTCTGGGCGCTACATTTTTTATGGATGGGTATATTTTTATATTTTTCAGACGCGGCTGAAGGCTACTATACAGCTAGATGACCCCATGTATGGAAAGGGCCAGTTACAACATTCGGCTCCACCAAACCTAGACGAGGAGAACATCTACGAGAAGATTCCGGAAAATTGTGTGGCCACGATAAGGAACAACCCAACCGGAAGAAAAGCGAGATGACGTGACACGTAGTACGACAGTATAGGGAAGATCTGCCATACTGATTACTGGGCTTTGGGTCTGCTCAGAAGCCTGTAAGGAACAATGCTGCAAAAACTGTCCATGCTTTACTGCAAACTGGCGCATTTGACTTGTTCACGCCACAAAACTAGAAGCAAACGATTAGCGCTTTTCGCCAGGAACCCTAAATGTGATTGAGGTTAAGGAGGCAGACGGACCATATTAAAGGGGCGGTGCAGGGTGTTTTACTTACTTTCTGCTGGACCTGGAGGTTACAGGCTGGTTGTGATCTCAGGTCAGGTCATGGGGACCACCACTATACCAATGCTATAGGGTCCGGCTATGTTGTAGCCACTACCTGAGACAACGGGAAAGGCAGAGAGAGAGCCAGGGATCAGGTAAAAACATGGCCGCAACCTCCACCCCAGAGGAAGTAACCTAACTCCCTGGACAACCCCTTTAATGCTGTCCTGCCTGTGCTACATACATTTACATGATTGTAAAGGCATTGCAGTATGACAGTGGTTTATAGTGTCCAAAACTAGTGATAGGTTCCCTAACTGGTAGGGACAGACACCCAGGACCCTTACCGATCAGCTGTCTGTGCAAATGACATCACATTCATCGGTCACATGGAATAGCAGCAGCTCAGTCCCATTCAAGTGAATGAGACTGAGTTGCAATACCAAGAACGGTCACTGTGATATGGATGGCGCTGTGCACGATATTCAGTGAGGAGGCTGCAGCACTCACATGAACGCTGGTCGTGGGGGTCCTGGGTGTCAGATCTCACCAATCACATACTGGTGAATTTTCCTAACAATAGGTCATCCAAATACAAGTCCAAGTAAACACTTTGAAAAAGGGGCACTGCGGGGAGTTGCGAACTGAACCGGTGGACATTGGAGGTTGGAGCCTGGTTGCGAAACAAGTCAAGCAATCAGAACCAGCCCCCTCCCCTTATCTCAGGGTAATTTGGGGCTGATCAGGTAAATTACCTGTGAGGTCAGGGGAGGGGGTGAAGAACCCAAGGGTCAGGGGCTGGCTCCGATCACACAACTCAGGGCTCAGAACCCCCCTTGCCGTATCAGACAAGGACATTTTAACCCCACAGACAACCCCTTTAACAGTATATTATTACTTTTGGTATGAAAATAAATCAAAGTGGGATCCCTTTAAGAGCCATCTGTTGCACCTTTCCTGCTTGCTGACTGTTTCCAAGTAGCGCACTCTATCTCCACACTGCACAGCCTAAAAACAAGCTGTAAAATCAGATCATGTGTGTAATTACAAGTCTCTGCCACTAGGTGGGGGCAACACGGTGGCTCAGTGGTTAGCACTGTAGCCTTGCAGCGCTGGAGTCCTGAGTTCGAATCCTGCCAGGAACAACATCTGCAAGGAGTGTGTATGTTCTCCCCGTGTTTGCGTGGATTCCTCCCATTCTACAAAGCCATACTGATAGGGAAAAATGGACATTGTGATCCCTATATGGGGCTCACAATCTACATGAAAAATTAAACCAAGTCTCTGCCACTAGGGGCATGCTACAATGGTTATGTAACCTGTAAATAGTCTGTATAAAGGATATACCGCTCATATATGTAAATACAGAACCGCTCTTTGGCTCACGTCTGGGTTTCTTTCTATATATGAGGATCCTATAGCAGGGGTAGGGAACGTACGGCTCTCCAGCTGTTGCAAAACTACAACTCCCAGCATGCCTACTGTCTCTGCTGTTCTTAGAACTCCCATGGAAGTGAATGGAGCATGCTGGGAGTTGTAGTTTCACAGCAGCTGGAGAGCCGAAGGTTCCATAACCCTGCCCTATAGGGATACACTGACATCTGGCGGTAGATCTCGGTACTGCAACCTCTCCTATAGCCACACCCACTCCATAAAACCAGAGCCCCCTTTAAATATCAGCACCTTTAAATTAACACTTTATTAGCAGAGCAATTATCCTAACTAGATGAAACCACAAACTGTTCCAGGCATTGAACCCTCCGAATTAGACAAAAAAAGCTATAAGGTGGGGGAGGGGAAAGAGTTAACTCGAAAATATATATATACAGTTTAGATTATGTACAAAAGTTCACATCACAAAATAGCTCTAAATTCATTGAGTTGGTTCGCGCCATCCCGGCGGGCTGGTCAGCGGCGTCAGTTCATCTGGGTGTGTCGCCATAATACGGCCCCCTCCGCTGATAACTTACAGCCCGCGCCATCCGTCTTCCTTGTATACAGAATGGGAGAGGCCATGGCCGACATTTGCAGGGCGAGATTGGGGCATAGCTTGTAGTACCTCTGTATGGCCCACAGAGGGCACTGTCATTGAAATTCTAAAATGAAAGCAAAGACGGGAGCCCCCTGTGTGACCCATGGGGGCCAAGAGTGCCAGACTGGGCTTCCTCAGTGGGCGCAGGGACCCCCTACTGAATCACACAGGGGGCTCAGGGACCCCCATCCTTATTTGTGCTTGTAGTTAATGGCCATTATTTAAGGGGTTTATCCGATTTCTAATATCGATGGCCTATTCTTGCGATATTAGATCTGCGGGGGTCCTGGGTGTACTCACTGGTCGATGGGGCTGCAAAATATGGCCAAAAATAGTCGTCCAGGTTCTCATTCCAGGGGGTGAAGCTTGGTTTGGAGGGTCCCTCGACCACCACCTGCCACAAAAACAGCCAGGCCGTGACCTCTCACACAAACATTATACAGACAAACCCTTTCAGTGCCAGCCAGAAAGCCAAACCCCATAGAGCAGTCCAGCGTTTCAGGAGTTAATCACATTAATAAAAAGGCAGGAGCTCGGCCACAGTCTTTACGTGACACGCGATGGTGAGGGGGGCGCCATCCATTTTGGCAATATCTGATAATAGTCTCATTTCCGGCAACCGAGCCCCCACCAGTCGGCGACGGGTCATCAAAACCCGTATTTGGCTTGTGTCTGTCGCCGGCTCATCTTGTTCTCGGACCAGGTGTTCTTCAGCTCCAGCTCCCGCTCCTTCGCCTGCAAGAAAAGCCACTTGTGAGATAGTCTGCATGGTACGGGGAGGATCCCTTTAAGATGGCCATGGACAACCGATCCTTATATGGCTGGTGGGGACCAACATTCAGACTAAAGAAGCAATAATGTCTACGAGAGCTTCAGTATCTTCCCTGTGCCTAGGATATCATCAGGAACAGCTCGAGTGAA
This sequence comes from Leptodactylus fuscus, assembly GCF_031893055.1. Taxonomy (NCBI): domain Eukaryota; kingdom Metazoa; phylum Chordata; class Amphibia; order Anura; family Leptodactylidae; genus Leptodactylus; species Leptodactylus fuscus. Next base: position 142,411,121 of record NC_134271.1, read on the forward strand.
AGGGGCTGAGCTGCAATACCAAGCACGGCCACTATACAATGTACGGCGCTGTGCTTGATAGTCAGTGAAGGGGCTGCAGTGTTCACAGTGTATACAAGGGGCTGGGACACCGCTATAGCAAGAAACCATCATAATCTTGCTCCCTGACTGCAGGGATTGCGCCCCCTATGTTCCTACCCTTCTGGTTCTGGTCATGTTGAACCATGTTCGCCATCTTGAGAACAGAAGATATGGTGGGAATGACAAATCCCCCCCCTGTATATGGCATCAATGACAATAACCACAGGTGATCCTTATAGATGTGGCGCCCTCTGCAGGCCAGGACTTACCTGGTGGATCAGGTAGGTGATCTGATGCTTCCGCCTCTGCTGTCCCGTCGGTTGTTCTCCTTTTTTCTATAGGGTTAAAAACATAAAAATTAACTTGATTTAACCTGAATTACGTGACAATATTCCGATCTTCTCACCCCTAAACCTTACACCCAATACCACCTGGGTGAGATTGACCGGAAGCGCCGCAGAGGAACAGAGGAGACGACGCCCACAGCGCCCAATTGGACTCATCTCAGACCGCTGATCCTGCAGTGCGGGGGTTAATGATAGACCTAATGCCCCCCCATGGCTTCAGTCAGGAGCGATGCCCAAATTCTCACTTGCCTGACGGGGCACCAGTACCACCTCCTGACATGTAGGGATAACCCGCCCATGCCGCCATCTTTACCTTACTGAAGGACTTCATGTTCTTCTCCTCAGTCAGCGCTTTGGTCAGCCATTGTTGGTTACCGCTCAGCTGGTCGTCGCCTTTGATCTCGACAAAATTGATCTCCTCCCTTCCCCGATTCCTCTTACCCTGGAGCCGCTTAAACTGCAAGAGCAATAAGGAAGGTGATGAGGAGGACGGTCGCGTGCGTACAAATAAAGTTATTTCTGTGCACAGTAGTTTATCTGGTATGACAAATCTCTTAACCACTCCCGGACTGCCCATAGACTATATACGTCCGGATAGTGGTTGCCTAGTTCTGACAGGACATACCGGTACGTCCAGTCAGAACACAGTAGCTGCACGGAGATCGTGCAGCTACTGAAGCTGGGAGCCGGCTGTAACTTCAGCTCCCAGAGAGAAAGCAGGGAAGATTTATTACCTCCTCTGCCTTCTCAATGAGCGCTGTATACACAGCTATGGATGCTGCCATAATTCAGCTGCCCTCTGACCCGGCGGTCACGTGATCCACTGGGAGCAGAGTCTTGCAAAAGCTGCTGGGTCCTACAGGACTCCAGATCAGCTCAGTAAGCTGTGTATACAGTGTGCAGGAGGCTGGATTCCTCCTGCAACTGGGGCTAAATGTACCAGCCCCAGTTATAGGAGAAATCAGCCTCCAGTACAAAAAAAAGTGATCAGATGTCCCCAAAGGTCTCTTATCACCTTATGGGGACACAATCTGGGAAAATAAAATAAAAATATAATAAAGTTTTTTTTTTTTTTTTTAAATGTAAATAAATAAATTAAAAAAAAAAAAAAAAGAATACGCTAATAAAACGCCGCTATTAAAGGTTATAGCCCAGCCCCCGACAACACCATACAAAATAAAAATTACTGTAACAGAGAGGAAAAACTATTTTATAAAGTTTTTCAGTGACACTTTAAAGTGAAACCCAGACACAATTTCCCTCCTATTATGTTTATATTTTCCCGGATATAAAAAAAATTAAAACACATTCGAAAATAAAAACAACATAAAAATAAAGCCCTATGTGTCCCCGAAAAAAGACGCAAAAATTAGTTGACTGAGACATACGAGAAAAATGTTACAGCCCTCAAAACCGCACATACAAAATAAACCTAAAATGTGTCTGGTCCTGGACCACAAATTGGCCCGGTACTGAAGTGGTTAATAAACATGAGATCTGTAGGGGGCGACTCTCGGCATTCCCATGACCCCCCCCCCTCTCTGGCTCCGACACCCGCACCCCATAAACTTAGTGTCTGTGCAGGGTATATTAGTAAATAGGGCAAAGTTGCAGGACCAGCCTGACTGCGAGACTACTGCTCCGTATTTAAAGGGGATGTCCAGAACCAGCCTGACTGCAGGACTACTGCTCCCGTACTTAAAGGGGATGTCCAGGACCAGCCTGACTGCGGGTCTACTGCTCCCGTACTTAAAGGGGATGTCCAGAACCAGCCTGACTGCAGGTCTACTGCTCCGTATTTAAAGGGGATGTCCAGAACCAGCCTGACTGCGGGTCTACTGCTCCGTACTTAAAGGGGATGTCCAGAACCAGCCTGACTGCAGGTCTACTGCTCCATATTTAAAGGGGATGCCCAAAACCAGCCTGACTGCGGGTCTACTGCTCCCGTACTTAAAGGGGATGACCAGAACCAGCCTGACTGCGAGACTACTGCTTCATATTTAAAGGGGACTTCCAGAACCAGCCTGACTGCGGGTCTACTGCTCCCGTACTTAAAGGGGATGTCCAGGACCAGCCTGACTGTGGGACTACAGCTCCGTACTTAAAGGGGATGTCTAGGACCAGCCTGACTGTGGGACTACAGCTCCGTACTTAAAGGGGATGTCCAGGACCAGCCTGACTGTGGGACTACAGCTCCGTACTTAAAGGGGATGTCCAGGACCAGCCTGACTGTGGGTCTATTGCTCCGTACTTAATCCCTTCCTGCCATAATATTTTTCGATATTCGTTTTTGACTCCCCACCTTCCAAATACAACTGTATTCCCAACCCCAAAGTAAAATGATGTCCCCCAACACCCCGGCCTCACAAACAGCAGTGCTTATGTTCAGGGCATTAGCTCTGGGTATCCGCTGTACAATACAGCAGAGACCCAGCGGCTATGGCACCTCCATCTGTAAAGACCCGGCGTACGGTCTACCATTATGGCGGGTTTTAGGAAGGGGTTAAAGGGCATGTCCAGGAAATGAGGCCATCACACGACTGTATGACCTGGACTGCACCGAGTAGTCCTAATAGGACCACAGCTAAACCTCCTCCTCTGAAAGTAGAAAATTACTAGAAATCTTACAGCTTCATCGTCCATGAAGGAGTCACTGGGGGCGCTGTCTCGCTGTGCGGAGGACGGCTGCTCCTGGTCTTGGTAGTACCCGCTGCCATAATACCCCTGCTGTGGAGAGTAAGAACAGCCATCAGTCACGGGCCCGGACCCAAGTAAGGACCACACCAGAAGCCACACCAGACACCTACCGGGTAGTACTCCGGATACTGGCCGTACTGCTGGTCACCGTAGTCCTCCCCAGACATGGCCGACCACTGCTGACTGGACCCTTGCCCGCCTGCCGTTTTGAACTCTAGAGGAGCGTTTGCGGCGTCGTTCTGCAGCTCGAGAGGATCTACCCCGGGCGGCCCCTCGTCGTCATTCACGGCAGGCAGCGGGTAGGTGAAGCTCTCAGACGGGGCGGCAGGGGCCTCGCTGCTCTCTGACAGGGAGAAGAAGTTGCCCTGCCGGAACTCCTCGTCGCTGTCGTCGTCCTCCTCCTGGGTGATCTGTTTGGTGACTTGCAGGGCCGCGTTCTTTGCTGCCGCCTTGATGGCGGACGGCGATGGCGTGTGGGAGACCTCGGGACTGGCCGTGAGCTTGGGCTTAGATAATGGAGTCGCTTTGGGAAGCTTGGCCTCGCTGGGAGCCTCGGAGGCCTTTTTAAGGAAGCTGTAGGGGAGGAGCTGGCGCTTGGCTTCGCCGCCGGGGGCGTTTTTTGGTTGAGGGAGTAAAGACGACAAACCGAAGCCTTCCTTGGAGCTCTGGAAACAAGAAAGGAGATGGTGAGAGCACGCAGCATCAACCGAACAGGTAAGAGCCAATTTCCAAACTGCCCCCAAAAGTGACTTTTTTGGGCTTATTAATCGAACACTTATCCTTAGGACAGGTCATCAACTGCAGATCAGTAGGAGCAAGACACCCAGGACCCCGTGGATCAGCTGTTCGAAGCAGGCCGTGTGATTCACTTGAATGGGACTGATCTCTGCTCAGTCCCATTCAATTGAATGGGCTGAGCTGCAATACCAAGCACAACCACTATATAATGTACGGCGCTGTGCTTGGTATTCTTCAAGCAACGAATTTTTGGGGGTCCCAGGTGTCAGAAACCCACCAATCTGTTCCTGTTTACCTATCAGAAGGACAGGTCATCAAAATTTTAATCTCGGACTACCCCTTTAACAATCAACGTTAAAGGGGTTTTCCAGGATTATAAACCGATGACCTATCTTGAGGATAGGTTATCAGCTGAAGATTGTCAGGGGTCCGGCGTCCAGTTATTTAAAGGGGTTCTAGTAATTGGGTGCTGTCTTCAATGGATGACCTAGGATAAGTCATTTAAATGGCCGTTGCGATTAAAGGGGTTTTCCATAATAAAAATAATGACGACCAATCCTAAGGATATCAGATCTGTGGGGTCTGGCACCCCCAACCAGTTGTTTTTGGCAACAGATACACAGAGAATAGAGCAGGAAGATGACAGCGCTGTTCTGTGCAGTGGCAGAACTGAGGTACTGCAGCTTGGGTCCCATTTAAGTGAATGGCAGCTAAACTGCAGTACCTCGATCCGACCACTACACGGAGAACAGTGCTGTCTGCTTCCTGCTTAGAACAGGTCATTGGAAGATCCCTATAAGTAGAATAGGACCCATGCGGGATATTCTGCTGTCCTGTAGCGTGTACCCTGGTGTCAGTATGTCTGACAAGTCCTTGGCTCCGTGCGGACTCACCTGAATGACCGTTCTCTTCCGACTTGGCTCATCTTCATCAGAATCCGACTGCAGAGGGAAGACAAAACATACAGGGGTTTAGTCAGATGACACGACTGTACTGAGACAACTATCCCTGGCACAGTCACGTGTCTGCCGACGCTGCGACCTCATGGACACCCTGTCCCTATTACAGTGGGTTAGTCAGCGACTGCCTTCATATTACAATGTCCTATAGAGGAGCGGTCACATCTGTTCCACCAATCACTCACCCTCTTCATTACATGACAACTCTGGAGCATCTTAGACCTTTATTCTGTGGACGTTCCTCTGTTGCTCCTCCTGGAAATGTATGAATAAACTGACTACTGGGCGTTACCATCCCCCTAAATTTTTACACTATGACATCTGAAAGGGGAAGGAGTAGCACCCTCTAGTCCATTTATTTACACACTAGCAGTACCCGCGACCCCTCACCCCCAGCGCAGCCCAGGCCCCACTGTGCACCTGTGGCCCCTCCCCCACCCCAGCGTCGAGGCCGTACCTCCGCGGTGGCGCCCCCGTACTGGCCGAGCGCACCAGCGGGACGTGATAACGGTCCCCGCCGGGTCATCAGACTGTCAAACCCTGGCGGGGAAGCCAGACTAGGGCGCGCAGGCTGACTCACCATGTACATGCTCAGGAGACGTGTGCCGCGTCAGGCACAGCAGCCGGCATGAGCTTTCCCTCCGCAGGCTATACAGTGCTCTCCGCCGCACGGGTGGCAGCGCGGCCGCGTACTACGTCGGCATCGGGCCCCGCTCACCCGGCCGGCATGGCGGCGGTCATAATAATAATAATGATTTCCAGGAGGAATAATGGAGGGACAACAATACAAAACTAGCAAGTATTTGCTCCCTGAGAGCCTTGGCACAGAGCGGTATTTGTCATGGCGGGTGACCGCGTCGCCATATAGCGGTTTATCACTTACGTCTCCCGCCTGCAGCTCGGGGACGCTGATCTTTACGGGCTCCGCTCTCTTCTTCGGCTTTGAGTTTTCTTTCTCCGGTGGCAGGTTCATCCCTTGGCCGGTGACTTTTGGTGGAGGTAACGCCATGGAGGAGCCGGAGCTCTGCTGAGGAGGGGGAATGTTCAGTCCTTGACTATTGATAGGTGGCGGTAGGCTGAGCCCCCCACTCACTTGCGGTGGCGGGAGGTTCATCGCATGGCCGCCCATAGGGGGCGGCAGGTTAAGTCCGCTACCGGATTGCGGTGGAGGAGGGAGGGTCATACCAAGACCGCCTGTAGGGGGAGGCAAATTTAAGCCAGAATTGTTCTGCGGGGGAGGTAGGTTCAAACCATGTGTGTTCTGGGGTGGGGGTAAGCGTAGTCCAGACCCTCCTTGAGGTGGGGGCAAATTCAGTCCTGGGCTGGGGTGAGTAGGGGGAGGAAGGGACAGCCCACCTGGAGGAGGTGGAACATTCATATTCGGACCACCTTGGGGAGGGGGAAGGTTCATGCCTGGCCCACCCTGAGGTGGTGGATGGTTTATCCCAGGACCCCCATGAGGTGGTGGATGGTTCATTCCAGGTCCCCCATGGGGAGGTGGATGGTTTATCCCAGGACCCCCATGAGGTGGTGGATGGTTCATTCCTGGTCCACCATGAGGCGGTGGCAGGGCCATACCATGTCCACCTTGTGGGGGTGGTAGATTCATACCAGGAGGAGGAAAGCTTAGGTTGTAGCCTGCATACCCCGGGCTGGTGGGATAGCCTGGAGAGCCATAGGTAGGGGGCGGGGGTCCATACCCTGGCGGGTAGCTGAGTCCGTACACCCCCGGCGGCCCGTAGTATCCCGGACTGTGCTGCTCCTGTTCTCCCGGTGACTGGCGGGCATACGTCGCAGGATAGCCCGAGGCTTCGGCCTGTCCAGGAGGGCCGTCCTTTCTCGGTGGGGGCAGGCTAGACAGGAGTCCCCCGGAAGACTCTGGCGCCATCTCCGACTCGGAGTCGCTCTCCTCACTGCTGGCGTAGGCCACCAGAGACATGGCTGCGGCCTGGGGGCAGGAGGACGGGGCAGGCTGCTCTCACGGCCTCCAGGCCCCGGCTCTCGTCCCGTGTTAGCTCACCAACGCCACGTTCCCGGCCGCCGGATTCACACTAGACAGGTCACAGGCCGCCGTGCATTATGGCGGCCACTGCGACTACAACTCCCGACAGCCATCGCGGCATAGCCAGCGGCCTATTGCGAGAGCGGGCGGCCGAAAGGGATCATGGGAGTTGTGGTCTCTGGCGGGAGATTTTACCTGAAGTCTGACAGCAAGAACTACGACTCCCAGCAGCCATTGCGACCTGTTACCTGACACAACTACATGATAGGAATATAAAGGATGTATTATTATAGTAATGATAGAGGGGGATGAGATTACAATCATAGTAACTCTTTAGGGACCAGGCAATTTTTGACCTTAAAGGGGTTCTCCAGTATTGATGGTCTGTCCTAAGCAAAGGCTATCAATATTAGGGACTGGATAGCCCCTTTAAGGACGTTTAATATTCTCCCAGTCCCCATTGGCTCCCCCTGTGGACCCTACACAGTATAGTGTCCCACCCTAGTGGCCTTCCCGTAGTATAAGATCCCCAGTGGCCCCCACACAATATAACATCCCCCCCAGTGGCCCCCATACAGTATAACATCCCCCCAGTGGCCCCCACACAATATAACATCCCCCAGTGGCCCCCATACAGTATAACATCCCCCCCAGTGGCCCCCACACAATATAACATCCCCCAGTGGCCCCCACACAATATAACATCCCCCAGTGGCCCCCATACAGTATAACATCCCCCCCAGTGGCCCCCACACAATATAACATCCCCCCAGTGGCCCCCACACAATATAACATCCCCCCCAGTGGCCCCCATACAGTATAACATCCCCTCAGTGGCCCCCACACAATATAACATCCCCCAGTGCCCCCACACAATATAACATCCCCCCCAGTGGCCCCCATACAGTATAACATCCCCCCCAGTGGCCCCCACACAATATAACATCCCCCCAGTGGCCCCCACACAATATAACATCCCCCCAGTGGCCCCCATACAGTATAACATCCCCCCAGTGGCCCCCATACAATATAACATCCCCCCCGTGGCCCCACAAAATATAACATCCCCCCAGTGGCTCCCATACAATATAACATCCCCCCCGTGGCCCCACAAAATATAACATCCCCCAGTGGCTCCCACACAAAATAACATCCCCCCAGTGGCCCCCATACAATATAACATCCCCCCAGTGGCCCCCACACAAAATATCATCCCCCCCAGTGGCCCCCACACAATATAACATACCCCCAGTGGCCCCCACACAATATAACATCCCCTCAGTGGCCCCCACACAATATAAAATCCCCCCAGTGGCCCCCACACAATATAACATCCCCCAGTGCCCCCACACAATATAAAATCCCCCCAGTGGCCCCCACACAATATAAAATCCCCCCAGTGGCCCCCACACAAAATAACATCCCCCCAGTGGCCCCCATACAATATAACATCCCCCCAGTGGCCCCCACACAATATAACATCCCCCCAGTGGCTCCCACACAATATAACATCCCCCCAGTGGCCCCCACACAATATAACATCCCCCCAGTGCCCCCACACAATATAACATACCCCCAGTGCCCCCACACAATATAACATCCCCCCAGTGGCTCCCACACAATATAACATCCCCCCAGTGGCCCACGCACAATATAACATCCCCCCCCAGTGGCCCCCACACAATATAACATCCCCCCAGTGGCGCCCACATAAAATAACACCCACCATTGTTCCCATACAGTATAACGTTCCAACCCACTGGCTCTCACATAGTATAACGTCCACCCATTGGCCCCTAAACAGTGTACCGTCCTTCCCATAGTACATATATAGCATCCATTGTGGCCCATACAGAGTTTAACATCCCACACCACCTGGCCCACACAAAATATAGCATAACCCCTGTGGCCCCAGCAGATTATAATGGCCCCCATAAGCGCTATAACATCCCACCCCAGCAGCCATAACATAACATCCCCCTACTGGAGATTACTGGATATACTGGTGAGTATATCCAGTAATAGTGTGTAGAGGGGTTGAAGGGAGAAAATTTAGGTTAGGGAATGTGATGACCCTACCTAAAAGAACGTGTTATTAGGGTACACCTGTGGATATTGGGAATTAACCTGGCTGTCCGGGATAGCGCAGTCTAGAGAAGTAGTGCAGCTCTAGAAAAGTCTTGGCCGGAGGAGCGGGAGGTTCGGATTATGGTAGAGGTTAGCTTTCCCCCCATTCTTATTGCCAATATGATAGTTTTTCTATTATTTGAAGAATTCTTCTAATTGAGGTCACGTAGCTGAAGACAGTCAAGTACCGAGCCTTGTTCACCTAGACTTTGACTGGATTGGCAGGGTGCATGCTTGACCACCAATGTAGTAACATTTCGCCTAGTTGAGGTCTTGTACCTTGGGAGTGGAGCGGATCGAGGTCCCCTATTCTGCTGATCTTTGAGGGTCCCAGCAATACAGTATTTATCACTTAGACCCCATGCACATGACCGATTGTGCCTCCGATGTGGCGCTGTGTTTGATCCAAATGCATTCATGTCTATGGGGACTTACAGTCCATTCCAAGCAGGTCCTATCCTGCCCCATGACTTGGAATCTCCCATAGACATGAATGCATAACCGAATGTACTCGGATATCGCTTAAACGCGTTTCGCTGCAAATTCAGCCCCACTTTGGAGGCGTACTTGGTCGTGTGCATGGACAGGTGATAAGTGTTGCAGGCTGGGCTATCTCTAACAGACGTGTACCAAGCATGCATGTGTATGGGGGATTAGGAGCTGGTGTCCAGTTGTTGAATGTATATAGCCATGAGCACTCAGTATTGGCTTCCTGTGTTTGCAGATAAAGTGCGACTTCCCTCCCTTAATCTCTCCTTTTGTCCCATCTTTAAGTCTGTTCCCTGAAGCCTACATCCATAGCTCTCCTGTGGTGCACCCGTCTCCGAATCAAGTCTGCAAATTCACCAAATTTACGCCCCTCACATATTGTGATTCAGATGCTTATAGAGGAATCAAATTCCACAAAGTGTGACATATGTGTGTTATTCCCTGTTTACATGAGTTTCCTCTCAAAAACAAACAAATAATTTGGAATTTAGATAGTGGGGCCGAGACTGATGTGAGTAATGACAATCTCTGTACAGCGCTGCCGATTGGATGGTGCTATAAAAGTGAATAGAATCATTTTAAAAAGCGCAGCAGCGGGGTTATATACAGTGTTGGCCAAAAGTATTGCCACCCTGCAATAATGTCAGATAATACTCAGTTTCTTCCAGAAAATGATTACAAGCACAAATTCTTTGGTATTAATATCTTAATTTAATTTGTCTTCAATGGAAAACCACAAAAAGAATTGTCAAAAAGCCAAATTGGATATAATTCCACAGCAAACATAAAAAGGGGTTGGACAAAAGTATTGGCACTGTTTGAAAAATCATGTGATGCTTCTCTAATTTGTGTAATTAACAGCACCTGTTACTTACCTGAGGCACCTAACAGGTGGTGGCAATAACTAAATCACACTTGCAGCCAGATGAAATGCCTCTGGCACTGGACTGCTTGACCGTGTGCATGGCATTATGAAGTCTGAAGACTCCCAACACATTGTGCAGCATAATGTAGGGCCCAGTGTGAGAAAGCTGGGTCTCCCTCAGAGGTCAGGGGTCTTCCAGCAGGACAATGACCCAAAACACACTTCAGGTCAGCACTAGAATGGTGGTGAGAGAAAGCCCTGGAGACTTGTAAAGTGGCAGCAATGAGTCCAGCCCTGAATCCCATAGAACACCTGTGGGGGAGGGGAGATCTCTTGGTGGCAGTTTGGAGAAGGCCCCCTTCACATCTCAGGGGGGACCTGGAGCGGTTTGCCAAAGAAGAATGGTCTAAGATTCCAGCAGAGCCTTGTAAGAAACTCATTGCTGGTTACTGGAAGCGGTTGTGCGCAGTTATTGTGTCTAAAGGTTGTGCTACCAAGTATTAGGCTGAGGGGGCCAATACTTCTGTCCGGACCATTTTTGGAGTTTTATGTAAAATGATCAATGATTTGACTTTTTTCCATTCTCTTTTGTGTTTTTTCATTGCAAGCAAAATAAATGAAGATATTACCAAAGAGTTTGTGCTTGTAATCATTATCTGAAAGACACCGAGTATTATCTGACAGAACTGCAGGGGGGCCAATACTTTTGGCCAACACTATATTGTAGAGATATTTGTTCCCATGTGAACATGCCCCCAGTCACCTGACAAATGAGCAAACGCTGGGGGCACATGAATGTTACTTGATACCCGGAGATGTGCGGCTGACAAGAACAAACTGTATAGGGACAATCGATTATGTTAGGTGCCTTTGTTGTTCGTTTCCCTGTTCAAACAGCGATTATATGTGGGCCCCATTAAGTACAATGGGGTACATTGTTTTTAAACTGGAACTGGGTGACTCTGCCACGTAGTCTCTAATGGGGACCCTAGCGCAGATATGAACATGGCCTTACAATAACTGCCGCATCGATATCAATATTTCAGTCAAAAGACCCTTTGCACCTCCAGTGGAGACCCTGAGAACAAAAGAATTTAGTTTTTCCAGCCTTCTCTCTGCATTAGACATGACATGGAAGCTTTTTCCAATGGGTCATTACAATTACGGCGATGCCAGATTTATATTGTTTTTATCGTGTTTTACTGCATTTGCTAATAAAATGTCGCTTTTTGAAAATGAGCGATTTTCCTGGAGTCACCGTATTCCGGCGCGTATAACGATGTTACTGTACTGCTGGCAGAGATGTGTCAGGGCTTTTTATTTGCAGGACAAGTTGTTCTTACTATTCATACCAAGGTTTGGTATGTTTGGCTTTTTGATCACTTTTTTTTACAGTGTTCACCGTACAGGTTACATAAGACTATTTTTGGATAGCACGGACTTACGCACATATCAACACTGTAGGGATTGTAGGGTTATAGGTTGGACTTGATGGGCTGGTGTCTTTATTATATTATTGTTTATTTATTGTTTATATTATGGTTTTATTTATTAAAAGGTTTTTTTGTTTTAATTTTTTATTATTTTATACTTTATGTTTTTTCCCCTTGCTCTCAAGGGATCTCTGAACCCCAGTGCAATGTACTGCAATACATACCATAGTATTTCAGCACATGGGCTCACTATGTATGAAGGGCATAGGTAGTCAGGAGGCTGTTGCCACAGCAAGCTTATTGCAGAGGATCCGAGGGGTAGGGGGGCTAACTTGCCCCTGGATGCCATGATCGCTATCCACAATAGTATGGTTCAGTATGTGATCTGTAGGGGGTGTGACAGATCAGCTATTCTTGCATCCTTGGGGGCCAAAATTGGCTAGTGGACGGGGAGTGCGTACACTGCTGCCCCTATTCAATATGAGAGGCGCAGCAGCCCTGTCCACTGCATAGCGGGAATTGCAGTGCTGCACACAGTACTTGAACAGGAGCAATGCAGAACATGCTCCCTGTCCACTAGAGGGTTCCAGCGCTCAGTGAATGCAGGTACAGCTGATCTGTGCAGGGTCTGGTTGTCGGATCCCACAGATCACATACTGATGACCTATCCTGGGTGAAATCAATTTAGATCCGTATAATCCTTTCAAAGGGTTTGTCTTGCCACTAGAAGTAAAGAACAAGTTATCGCCGATAGCTGCTGATCGTGGAGGTCCAATCATGAGGACTGGGGTGTTTTGCTCCCTAGTTTGAACACAATGGCAAATCAGTCAGCCCATGCAGTTCCGTTCATTTCAAGGGGACTGCCGGAGAGAGCCAAGAGCTATATATCGGCTATCACTGACCATCCCATTAATACAGATGGAGCTGTGCGTGCTGTGACACCTGCCCCTCTGCTCAAACTGGGGTGCAAAACACCTCATCTTGTGTTCGGCAGGTTGGACTGTTTGTGCAGCTCCATTTGTATTAATGGGATGGCCAGCGATAGCCAAAGTACAGCAATGGCGCAATGAATGGGGCTGAACGAGCAGACCAACCTGGCAATCCATTCAAACTGGGGTGCAAACACCCCAACCCTCATGATTGGACCTCCACTGATCAGCAAGTATTGAGGGGGAAGGGGGGGGGGTGTAGCAAACTCTTTAAAGGGGTTGCACTTGGCTCTCTCCGGCAGTCCCATTGAAAAGAATGGAGCTGCATGGGCAGTCTGACCTGGCAATCCATTCATACTGGGGCGCAAAACACCCCAGTCCCTGTAGTTGGGCCCACAAGTATTTCTGTATATAAGATGTCCCATACAACCAGCTCATAAACCAGTTAGACGAGCTCCAGTATACATTTTACAGCCCCCTCCCCTGGTGTCTGCCAATTCTTTAGTGAAAAATCTACAAAAATTTACATTTATTTCCATCTCTTTAAGCAAACCTCAGGAAAAACAACGGATCCTGTGCTGCACATTTATATGCGAAAAATGTAAATGCTGCCTATTGTGAGCCCCATTCAGGAGGGCCAGTATAATGCAGACACCACTTACATAATAGAGTACACACAAACCCCATACACGTGTACCCATTACACCCAAATTTACTCAATAATAAAGCACTGAAGCATTGGCAAATCTAAGACTAGGTTCACGCTTACGCCCTGTCTCCGAATACCCAAATCCACTTGAAAAATGCAGAGAAAAGTCCTGCAAAACTGTGCATTTTTTGGGTGGACCCCATAATAGTCTATGGGGTCCACGGATTTCCGCAGGATTAAGGGGATTGGGTTTCCGTTTTTTGGGTTCCCAAGCAGACCTGAAGAACGGAAACCCGACTGCATAAGGGATATCAATGGACCCCAATCTAGTTAGTGAGGTTCCTCAGGGTCCATTACTGTCGTTTGCTGGTTTCATTTGCTCCGTCCCAGATTTTACTTAAAATCGGAGGACTTTTCTCTCACCGATTTCAGTATAGAGTCAATGGAGACATGGCGGACCCCATTATAGTCACTTTTTAAGGATGGAAACCCAAACGCTAGAGTGAATCTTTGTATCAGAGTCTCTATCACAATGTCTGCTGGAAATCGGTGGACGAAACGGTATTGCGCGCACCCGGCTCTGAATGTAACTGCTATTTTGCTCCGATGGATCAGAACAACGGACAGCTGAACACTTTTTTACGGCTTTATTACGGTTTTATTCCATTTTTTGATGCCATTTTTATGTAAAATAAGATGTGAATCATGGCAGGAAACAAATCTCCATATATAACAACTTTTTTATTGACCTAAATTGACTCCTGGTTTTGGCCTCAAAACCTGCAAGTGTGAATATACCCTTATGGAAGTTACTTGAGCGTTATCAGTCTTTGTGGTGCTACAATGTAAATATTTTTAAATACAAATATATTTTTATTTTTCCATTAATTTATTATTCTATTATTTCCATTATTTTTATTTTTCTATTTATTTATTATTCTATTATTTTTATTTTTCCATTTATTTATTATTCTATTATTTTTATTTTTCCATTTATTTATTATTCTATTATTTCCATTATTTTTATTTTTCCATTTATTTATTATTCTATTATTTCCATTATTTTTCCATGTATTTATTATTCTATTATTTCCATTATTTTTCCATTTCTTTATTATTCTATTATTTCCATTATTTTCCATTTCTTTATTATTCTATTATTTCCATTATTTTTCCATTTCTTTATTATTCTATTATTTCCATTATTTTTCCATTTCTTTATTATTCTATTATTTCCATTATTTTTCCATGTATTTATTATTCTATTATTTCCATTATTTTTCCATGTATTTATTATTCTATTATTTCCATTATTTTTCCATGTCTTTATTATTCTATTATTTCCATTATTATTCCATTTCTTTATTATTCTATTATTTCCATTATTTTTCCATGTATTTATTATTCTATTATTTCCATTATTTTTCCATTTCTTTATTATTCTATTATTTCCATTATTTTTCATTTCTTTATTATTCTATTATTTCCATTATTTTTCCATGTATTTATTATTCTATTATTTCCATTATTTTTCCATTTCTTTATTATTCTATTATTTCCATTATTTTTCCATGTATTTATTATTCTATTATTTCCATTATTTTTCCATTTCTTTATTATTCTATTATTTCCATTATTTTTCCATGTATTTATTATTCTATTATTTCCATTATTTTTCCATTTCTTTATTATTCTATTATTTCCATTATTTTTCCATGTATTTATTATTCTATTATTTCCATTATTTTTTCATGTATTTATTATTCTATTATTTCCATTATTTTTCCATGTATTTATTATTCTATTATTTCCATTATTTTTCCATGTATTTATTATTCTATTATTTCCATTATTTTTCCATGTATTTATTATTCTATTATTTCCATTATTTTTCCATGTATTTATTATTCTATTATTTCCATTATTTTTCCATGTATTTATTATTCTATTATTTCCATTATTTTTCCATTTCTTTATTATTCTATTATTTCCATTATTTTTCCATTTCTTTATTATTCTATTATTTCCATTATTTTTCCATGTATTTATTATTCTATTATTTCCATTATTTTTCCATGTATTTATTATTCTATTATTTCCATTATTTTTTCATGTATTTATTATTCTATTATTTCCATTATTTTTCCATGTATTTATTATTCTATTATTTCCATTATTTTTCCATGTATTTATTATTCTATTATTTCCATTATTTTTCATTTCTTTATTATTCTATTATTTCCATTATTTTTCCATGTATTTATTATTCTATTATTTCCATTATTTTTCCATTTCTTTATTATTCTATTATTTCCATTATTTTTCCATGTATTTATTATTCTATTATTTCCATTATTTTTCCATTTCTTTATTATTCTATTATTTCCATTATTTTTCCATGTATTTATTATTCTATTATTTCCATTATTTTTTCATGTATTTATTATTCTATTATTTCCATTATTTTTCCATGTATTTATTATTCTATTATTTCCATTATTTTTCCATGTATTTATTATTCTATTATTTCCATTATTTTTCCATGTATTTATTATTCTATTATTTCCATTATTTTTCCATGTATTTATTATTCTATTATTTCCATTATTTTTCCATGTATTTATTATTCTATTATTTCCATTATTTTTCCATGTATTTATTATTCTATTATTTCCATTATTTTTCCATGTATTTATTATTCTATTATTTCCATTATTTTTCCATGTATTTATTATTCTATTATTTCCATTATTTTTCCATTTCTTTATTATTCTATTATTTCCATTATTTTTCCATGTATTTATTATTCTATTATTTCCATTATTTTTCCATTTCTTTATTATTCTATTATTTCCATTATTTTTCCATGTATTTATTATTCTATTATTTCCATTATTTTTTCATGTATTTATTATTCTATTATTTCCATTATTTTTCCATGTATTTATTATTCTATTATTTCCATTATTTTTCCATGTATTTATTATTCTATTATTTCCATTATTTTTCCATGTATTTATTATTCTATTATTTCCATTATTTTTCCATGTATTTATTATTCTATTATTTCCATTATTTTTCCATGTATTTATTATTCTATTATTTCCATTATTTTTCCATGTATTTATTATTCTATTATTTCCATTATTTTTCCATTTCTTTATTATTCTATTATTTCCATTATTTTTCCATTTCTTTATTATTCTATTATTTCCATTATTTTTCCATTTCTTTATTATTCTATTATTTCCATTATTTTTCCATGTATTTATTATTCTATTATTTCCATTATTTTTCCATGTATTTATTATTCTATTATTTCCATTATTTTTCCATGTATTTATTATTCTATTATTTCCATTATTTTTCCATGTATTTATTATTCTATTATTTCCATTATTTTTCCATGTATTTATTATTCTATTATTTCCATTATTTTTGTATTTTTCCCTCTCAGTGACGCCATTATCCATGGCGCATGCGCGCTCATCGCGCACACGACTATAACGCTGTATTATTTCGCGCCTTTTCGTCTCCACGGCAACAATCCATCCTCCTCGGCGCTCTCCCTGACTCCCTGCGTCGGACGTCATCGGTGGGCGGGGATTAGGCTTCCAGTCCCGGATTTTTCAAAAGGGGCCAGGCGTGAGTAGCAGATTACCGCACAGCAGGAGGAGGAGGAGGAGGAGAGAGAGGGGGGAGGAGAGCGGAGGAGGGAGCAAATCAACGCCAGAGAGGAGAGATTCAAACACAAACAACTGGATGGGCACCGACCCATCAGCGCCGGACACCGACTCGTCGCCCGCCCAGCACTAGAGCCAGGCCGCAGCCCCGCGCCCTCCACTCAGCCCCCGCCAGCCGCCCTCAGCGCGTCCTCCTCGGGCCTGCCCTGTGCTCCGGCCCGCCTCACCTCTGGGTGGCTCCTGCTACGTTTCCCGCTCTTTCCCCCCTCTGAGTCTTCGCTGAGGCCTGAAGCTTCGTCATGTCCCGCTCCAACAGACAGAAGGAGTACAAGTGCGGGGACCTGGTGTTCGCCAAGATGAAGGGCTACCCGCACTGGCCTGCCCGGGTGAGTCCCCCTCCTCCTCCTCCGCCTGCCTCTTATGTAATGTGTGGAGCTGGCACTGGGCACGCTGGCCCTTGTAGTCCCACAGCACAGGCACATGGAGCCCAGACACATGGAGCCCAGACACATCCTGGTGACGTATTACTGCTTGGTCACACTGTGCATGCCATGTTACCCAGACCTGTTGCCTTCTCATGGTGGCCTCTAGATATTGGATGTGGCTGCTGGGACTTGTAGTTCCACGTTGGACTGCTCTGATCTATGGGGGTGTGTGGGTATCCTGTATAGGCCTTGCTGCTTGTTCACACGGTGCGTTCAGATGTATTGTCCCTAATAGTGGTTTGTATTTTGCTGGGACTTGTAGTTCTATATTGGCCTCAGCAATCCATGGAGTGTATTGAGCTCCTCTATATATTCCTGTGTATACTGTATATGTATACTGTATATGACTTGCTGCCTGTTCACACCTATGTCTCAGGTGCGTTCCTTACTGTATAGAGGTTTATAGTCTGCTGGGACTTGTAGTTCTGTATTGGCCTCAGCGATCTATGGAGTGTATTGATCTCCTCTCTCTCTCTATATATATTCCTGTATATACTGTATATGACTTGCTGCCTGTTCACACTTATGTCTCAGGTGTGTTCCTTACTGTATAGAGGTTTATATTCTGCTGGGACTTGTAGTTCTCGTCAGATCTGGGTGATAATAGATGAATGGGACCGGGTCGCCATGTGTAAACAGCGCCTTATAGTGTGACCTTGTGGCCATGCTGGGTGTTGTAGTTTCTGCCTGTTCATATGGAGTCCCGGACGTGAGTCCCTACTAGATGTTTGGCCTGTTCTGCTGGGACTTGTAGTTCTGTATTGGCCTCAGCGATCCATGGAGTGTATTGATCTCCTATATATATTCCTGTGTATATGTATACTGTATATATGCTGCCTGCTCACACCTATGTCTCAGGTGCGTTCCTTACTGTATAGAGGTTTATATTCTGCTGGGACTTGTAGTTCTGTATTGGTCACGGCGATCCATAGAGTGTATTGATCTCCTATATATATTCCTGTGTATATGTATACTGTATATATGCTGCCTGCTCACACCTATGTCTCAGGTGCGTTCCTTACTGTATAGAGGTTTATAGTCTGCTGGGACTTGTAGTTCTGTATTGGCCTCAGCGATCCATGGAGTGTATTGATCTCCTATATATATTCCTGTGTATATGTATACTGTATATATGCTGCCTGCTCACACCTATGTCTCAGGTGCGTTCCTTACTGTATAGAGGTTTATATTCTGCTGGGACTTGTAGTTCTGTATTGGTCACGGCGATCCATAGAGTGTATTGATCTCCTATATATATTCCTGTATATACTGTATATGACTTGCTGCCGCCTGTTCACTCCTATGTCTCAGGTGTGTTCCTTACTGTTCTGCTGGGACTTGTAGTTCTCCTCAGATCTGTGTGATAATAGATGAACGGGACCGTCTCGCCTTATAGTGCGGCCATGCTGGGTGTTGTAGTTCACACGTGACGTGAGTCCCTACTAGATGTTTGGCCTGTTGTGCTGGGACTTGTAGTTCTGTGTCTCTTACTTCTACATGGATGGAACGGGTGCAGGTACCTCAGGCTGATGGCGGGGGTCGGCTCCTGCCTCCAGGTTGTGCCCTTTGTGGGGCCATGTGTGCTCACATCTGGTGTCAGCGTGCTGCAGATAAGGAGCCATTACTGTAGGGTATCACATTACAGACCTGAGACAATGGGGGTGGGGTGTAAGCCACTGTTCACACGTGCAGGTTTGTTGATAAAGTTTTGGAGCCAAATCCAGGAGTGGAACAAAAATCCTCATCAATACCTCGTCCGTGTGAACGCTACGGTCAGGTCACTGTTTTTATTTTCAAAGGTGCACTTATATGTTTATTCCCGTGTTATTATCGATTTCCTGACGTGATAAAGTTTATTGAAAAAAAAAAAAATGCTCCAACTTAAAGGGATCACCCAGTTTTGTAGTATTGATGGTCTGTCCTTAGGGGTAGGTCATCGCTGTTAGATCTGTGAGGGTCCGATAGCCAGATCTGCTGTTGGGGGGGGGGGGGGGGGGGCGGTAATGTTTACCTGCTCACTGGCAATCCGAAGTGTAGTGGCGGCTTTCGGTACTGCAGCCGTCTCATTGAAGCTTGGCATGGAAACATTACTGGGGAGGGGTCTCGGCTCGCAGATTGAATATTAGTGACCTACTCTAAGGATGGGGCATCCGTACTGGAAACCGGGTAACCGTTTTAACCCCTGATGTACTGGTAGAAAGTGGAGACCAGAAACGGGGAAGAGTCCTTGCCGCTACCCAGTCTGTTAACGTGTGCCTCTTTGGGGTAGGCGGGCACGGTATTTGGCTTTTATTAGCAGGGGGGGGGGGGGGGGGTTTGTAATCTTTGGGTTCCCGATCTGACCTGTGGTTGGGGGGGGGGGGGGGATAAGTCTATGAAGCCGAGGGCTCGGTACATCGTGCAGCGGGCGAGATGGGTTTGTGCAGGGCCAAGATACAATATACTAAGCCGCAGGAGCTGACACTCTATGATGGCTGGAAGCGGTGGACTCTGTACCTGGTTACTCAGTGAGGGGTAGGGGGTGGGTGTCGGACCCTGATATTGATATCCTGTCGATCTGAACTGCAGTAACCTGGCTCGGCCACTAATGTATAGGGCGCCCTCTGCTTCCAGCACCAGCCATCCTATAGTACTCGGTCCAGCTATTGATGGCCATCATGAAAATAAATGCCTTTAATTTGTGGAACATTCCCTTTAACCCTTCTTATAAGCTAGATCTGGCCTCTCTATGTGGGGGAGGAGGGGTGCGAGGCTTCAGGGCTGAGCACTATTATAACCTGGCATCCAGGAATGGCACAGCTTGGGTGCCGTGACCCGGTCTCTTGGTGTTCCTATAGGGGGCACTGTTTTGCATGCACTCAATATAATGGATACCAGGTTTGGACTTGAGTGACCACTTTATGTTAGAGGCGGCTGCAGGCTATTTGTCCTGTGGTGCAGCAGTGCATGCTGGGTAATCCACTCTACAACTGCTCCTGTATAGCGATAACCAACTGTGTTTACCAAGGTCTCGGCCCTGGAGCGGGAATCTGGAAGCTATCCCAGCATGCCCTGGGGTGACCACATGTCCTGGGGAAACATGTGTCCCATAGGTACCACGCATAGCCTGTGCACAGGTGGAGATGAGGGGGAAGCGGCCATGTTTTTCTAATCCTTCCTTTATTTGAGACCTTGCCAAAACTCTTCCACCCTCGGCGAGGTCCAAGGTCCGTCCTGGGTGACTTTTAGCTCTATTTGGAAAGGTTCAGCCACGAAGCTGCAAGCTGTAGTAAAACAGGGCGGTGCGGCCGTCACTTGTAGGTTGTGAAGCCTCTGGGTCAGGCCCCTTCCTGGCCGCTCAGCGCCCTGCCATGTAATCTTACGTACGGCACTACAGTCAGGCCTGTTCTGCTGCGTGCACAAGGCTGCAGGTTTCATCTTTTGCAATGCAAGACATGTAAACTTGTCAGGGCTGTGAAATGACGCTGGGGTCATTGGAGTCGTTTTCACCCCCTTCTCCTATGTTACCTGGCTTTACTGCCCCACTCCTACCTGCAAACAATGGAGGTCAAGTGCAGGGTCTGATCATGTGATCTAAGCTCAGGATTGGTTCGGATCCCCCATGTTTGGCCCATAAAGAACCTAGGGGAAAGGTTTCCATTCTTCCATTGCGTCAGCCACTGGGTTCTTTATGGTCCTAACATGAGGGTTCGGGGCTGATCCTGACCCTGAGTCACATGATCTGAGCCCCCACCGGACCCCCAGCGTCATTTCACAGCCCTGACAAGTTTACATGTCTTGCATTGCAAAAGATGAAACCTGCACCCTTGTGCACGCAGCAGACCAGGGTTCCCATCCCGTTGTGGGTTTGCAGGTATGATGGATCATTATAGTGAATGCAGGGGGGGGGGGTCATGTCATGTGACCGACCCATCCTGAAAGCCTTAAAAAAAAAAAACCCTGAAGGAAGCGTTGACACTCCTTAGAGATCCCCTAATCCCCCCCATAGGTGTGCATGTGTATGGGGGGCTAGGAGGAATAGCCGGTGTCAGTTATTCTTTAGGGCTGGGCACTCGGCGACGTCGTCCGTCCCTCTGATGTTGTAAACTTGTCTGACAAGGCTCCGCTCCTTCTGCATTGTGATTATAGGTTTTATGGATCGTCCTATTTACAGACCCGGCCTGTTCTCTCCACGCTAGGCTTCCTATATATCCTGACCTCTGCACTACAAGTCCCAGCATGCTCCAGTCAGTCTGGTATATGTAGTGTTACAACAGCCGCAGTGCTGACGGTTGTTGTAACCTGACTCTGTATCCTTACCACATATACTATGGGGTGGTCTTGTTTTGCCTCGTCTGTGGCCCTCGTAGTGATGCAAGGTTGGCCAAGGAGCGACATCTGACTGCGATGAAATACTTGCTGACAGTTTCCACCTATAGGCCTAGGGCTTAGCCCATGGCTTCAGTGATCGTTGCCTCCCTCTGACTGTCTCCCCTTGTCTCAGTGATGATCAAGTATCGCGCTTAGAGGGGTCATGACTTCCGGTCACAGGTTTGAGCCTCTCTTCTTCACTGACTGTTTCCTTCACTCCTCTTCTTCTCTCCATCTTGCATTTTTCTCACCTGTTTCTTCAGCTCAGTCCTTGTCCGGTTTGGTCTTCCCCAGTGATCGCAAGATTATGAGATCTGAGGGCCATCGTGATATAAGATGGAGGTGTGGGTGGTGTCATCAGGACACTCGGGCTGTAATCCTGTTACCGCTGGAGGATCAGCCAGCCTGTGATATTCGGGGTCATGTTCTGGGCCGGCGGCGGGGTTATGCTTTGTGTATGTAAAGAGCTTAGAGGATTCCCAGGAATGCACAATGTGGCTGGTGGAGGGGGGCGCTGCGAGCCCCGATACATGTGCAGCCAAGCTGACAGCTCACTATGGTGTGTGTGCACTGTGTCAGAATAACATGGATTGAGCACAGTCATCCAGGATTATCTGCCGCTGGCCTCCCGCCACTCTTATCTGTCATAGATTGGCAGCCGCCCCAGCTCTGGGAGAGCAGACATGTCTTATCCTCTATGGAGGAGGCCTCACAATAACGTGTACACACTGATCATATAATGGCTATGTCAGGATACATGTACAGGACGAGGCGCTCGGTGTCCCTATAGTAATGGTACGAGTTACCACATTGCAGCCGTTTATGACTGCTCTTTCCACGTTCCTCTTCCTGCTTGTGGTTTTTGTCTTCTGATAGTGGTATATAGTATAATGCAATATATATAGATCATATTATATATATTTAATATAATATACACCAGTACAGACCTGTTCACGCTGCTAGGCTTGTTACCAGCTCGGGTTCACGACAAGTCATTGGGCCTTGTTTAGTCTCTTGTCGTCCCCCCCCATATACACTCTGCACATACTTGGGATGACTTGTAAGAGCTATACGTCTTGGCTTGTAGCTCTGCCATGTTGGGCTGTCTCCTTAGCTTGTAGCTCTGCCATGTTGGGCTGTCGCCTTAGCTTGTAGCTCTGCCATGTTGGGCTGTTGCCTTGGCTTGTAGCTTTGCCCCGTTGGGCTGTCGCCTTAGCTTGTAGCTCTGCCATGTTGGGCTGTCGCCTTGGCTTGTAGCTCTGCCATGTTGGGCTGTCGCCTTAGCTTGTAGCTCTGCCATGTTGGGCTGTCGCCTTGGCTTGTAGCTCTGCCATGTTGGGCTGTCGCCTTGGCTTGTAGCTTTGCCCCGTTGGGCTGTCGCCTTAGCTTGTAGCTCTGCCACGTTGGGCTGTCTCCTTAGCTTGTAGCTCTGCCACGTTGGGCTGTCTCCTTAGCTTGTAGCTCTGCCATGTTGGGCTGTCTCCTTAGCTTGTAGCTCTGCCATGTTGGGCTGTCTCCTTAGCTTGTAGCTCTGCCATGTTGGGCTGTCGCCTTAGCTTGTAGCTCTGCCATGTTGGGCTGTCGCCTTAGCTTGTAGCTCTGCCATGTTGGGCTGTCGCCTTGGCTTGTAGCTTTGCCCCGTTGGGCTATTGCGTTGGTGTGTAGCTCTGCCATGTTGGGCTGGCGCCTTGGCGTGTATCTCTGCCACATTGTAGTTCTGTGTTTTAAGAAGTTGATGCCCCTGTGCAGTGAACAGACCAGGCCTAGACCACTCGATGGATCTCGCCCTCCTTGCTTTCCTCTCTGCCGTCCATGTCGCGCCCCGTACCTCCTCCTCTATACAATCACGTTCCTCTGTTGTATTTCAGACGCCTGTAGCTCTTTTTGTTTGACAGCGGCTCCCGAGGAAACCCTGTGGAGGCTTCTCAGATTTTCTGGCATCTTTGCCCTAGTTTAGACATTTGCAGAAAAAAAAAGGTATCTGCATTTTGGGGAGGGAATATGGGGGGGGGGGGGTCTGTGAGTCCCTGCAGCCGCTCCTGTCACGGAGGGTGGGGAATGTCTACCTGTAGAGGAATCCTCGGGCCCATCTCATACCCTGGAGAGACAGGAGACCACCAGCTACAGTTAGGGGGCTTTTGCTTGGTTTATGTTAGTGATTGGCGTTGAGTCCAGGGCCTTCTCTCTGGCAGTTTTGCAGCATTGCAGCACACCTCACTTTACTGCAGGGTGCAATTGTCAGCCCGTGAAAGGGGACGTCTACACCAGAAGTGATCCATGCTAATCTTTGAGCTTTGGTGTATCCTCTTTGTTATGTATGGCCTTTGCTGCCCCTATAGTTTGGCCCTTATAGAGGCGGCCGTGTGGTCACATGACACACCGAGCTATTAAAGGAGGCTGAGTATAGACAGTCGGGGTGTAGCACCGTGTCTGCCCTGCCAATTATCACAGTTTGGTTTACACCCAGGTTTACCTTAGTAATTATAAGAGGTATTATTATAGGCAATGTACTATGATGGACGCCCGGGCCCTCACCGGCTCCTCACCATTAACATAGTTGTAGATTAATGTGCAAGCAGGTCCGTCTGGGGCTCCCCTGGGGCTGGGGCTTGATGCCGCTTGCAATCTGGTTGCATAAGCAAGTGTGCACCTTCCTGAGGTATAGGAAGGGGTTAACCAATGCCGAGTCGCGTATATTTGCTGGGTCGGGGCAGGTTATGGCAGCACAGGCAGACTCTGGCACGGCTTTGCTCTTGTATTTGTGTCCCAGGTGGATCTATAAATGTGCGCACACCCCTCAGGATTACATGTCAGCACTGGAGCCCGGGCCAGCATGACTCTGCACTCCGGCCTGCTGTCTACATGTCATCTGCAGGGCCTGGAAGGAAAGCCACAGAGGCCTATTATGTAATGCAAGCCGTCTGCAGAGCACGTTCCTGCTCCGGTCAGCCATCTCTGTTCACATGTCCACAATCCCTCACTATCTAGATGCCAGCAGATATTTGCTTCCCTGCCTACTACTATGTCGCCCTGTGGGCGTTCAGCGGCACATGTGGTCTTCGTGACCCGCACCCACGTGCTGCCGCCATCCTCACACAATAAAGTTTGTGTTCTGCGCTTTCTGGAGGCCTTTGTGGCGTATTATCGGTCAGGTCAGGGCAGCGTCTTCCCCCCACAGACGGGGAATATAGGGATGACCTACCGTACATCACAATGGCCTGATATGTAAAAGGTTAAGCGTGGCAGCCATCTTTACTATGCCCCTTGCGTGCGGGTTCAGGGACCAGGCTCGACGACGGCAGTCAGACCAGCTGATCAGTTTGGGGCCCAGGTGTCGGCCCGCTCACATCGACTATCTTTATAGGTCATCTGGGGCCTAAAAAACCCTACACGTCGAGATAACCGTTTCCCATTTGGATGCTTTGCAGTTCAGGGTTAAGGGTTGGGTACGCTTAACCCATTGTATTCTGTGGTGTAAAGTGATTGCTGGGAACGTCACCTCCGTTATTGGATATTTAGGACGCGTCTGGTGTTATAGGGATAACCCAGTAGCTTTCAGATATGACTACTAGGACCCTGAGGATGGGGGGTCCTGTTCCTGTGTGCGAATGGAGCAGCCGGGGATGGGGTGGGGGCTGACAAGCAGATAGGGGAGGGGGGAGGTGAGCGCTCTGAGATTACTGTGCTGTCTATCTTCAGCTTTTCTCACTTATCAGCCGGTTTAATTGAATTTGGCTGATAAGGGCTGAGATAAGGAGGCCGTTACCTCTGTATGTAATGCAAGCTGACTCAAATCCAGACATGCTATATCAATTTCTACATCAGCTTTATACTGTGGTAATGCATTTACAACCAATCCCTCATTACTGACTACAAACATAGCAGATAGCAAGTGAAACCCTGCCCACCAATGTGCCGAGAAATCCAGGAAGTGCAGAGAGCACAGAACCTGCAGGCGGCAGAACAAGAGTTATGGGTATACCCCTTTAACCAATTGCTTCTCTGTCCTAATACTTGGTGTCTCCTTTTCCCCTCCAGATCGATGAAGTCCCAGAACCCGCAGCAAAGTCCTCTGCTAATAAGTACCAAGTCTTCTTCTTCGGGACACACGAGACGTGAGTATTGTGGGGTGATGACGACATAAAGCGAGGCGGGCCGTGACCCCATCCTAATAATCATTGTCCTACAGGGCATACCTGGGTCCTAAAGACATCTTCCCCTATGAGGAGACCAAGGAGAAGTTTGGCAAAGCGAACAAGAGGAAAGGTTTCAGCGAGGGACTCTGGGAAATTGAGAATAATCCCACAGTAAAAGCTTCAGGATATCAGGTATTGTGCGGGAACCCTTGTACGTCTTCTGTGGTGTTTATCTAATGTCAGTAATAACCTACATACACGTCTTATCCTCCTCAGCCTTCTCGGAAGAGAGGTTCAAAAGGTGCAGGACGCGGAGGCAGTAAAGATGGAGACAAGGTACAGACATGTGCTAGATATACAAGAAATAATTCTCCACTAGGGGGCAGCACTCGTTCTTACAGTCTCCTGCCTTCTCGTTATTAGGCGACACCAAAGAAAAGCTCAGAAGGGGATGCCGCTGCCGAAGAGGAGGAGGAGGAAGATGATGAGGAAGAGGAAGAAAAGCCTGAAGGAGACGGCGAGAAGAAAGGGAACGATGGCAGCAGCGATGAGGAGGGGAAGCTGGTGATCGATGAGCAGTCTAAGGAGAAGGGAGACAAGGCAGCGTCCAAGCGGAAAGCAGAGGATGCCGCAGAGGTGCGTTCTATATAGCTAGCCGTATAGGATCTGTGCTGTGTACAACATATTCAGGACTTTAAAGGGATCCTATCATTAATATCACATTTTTTTTTCTCGATCACACGTAGGAATAGCCTTAAGAAAGGCTATTCTTCTCCTACCTTTAGATGTCTTCTCCGCGTCGCCATTCGGTAGAAATCCCGGTTTTTGTTGGTATGCAAATGAGTACTCTCACAGCACTGGGGGCGTCCCCAATGCTACGAGAGAACTCTCCAACGACACCTCCCTTATCTTCTGGAACGCCCCTCTCCCTGTGTTGTCTTCTGTCCTGGGTTTCAATCTTCTAGGCCTCGGGCAGAGCAGACTGTGCATGCCTGGCCACAAGAAAATGGCTGCTTACACGGTAAGCTGGTGTAAGCGGCCATTTTCTTGTGGCCTGTGGGCATCCGCTGTCAGCTCTGCCTGAGGCTTGTAAGTTTGACCGCCTGCACAGGGAGAGGCCGTTCCTGAAGAAGATGGAGGCGGCGCTGGAGAGTTCTCTCGCAGCATTGTGGACGCCCCCAGTGCTGCGAGAGAACTCATTTGCATACCGGCGAAAACTGGGATTTCTACAGAACGGCAGCGCGGAGAAGACATCTAAAGGTAGGAGAAGAATAGCCTTTCTTAAGATTATTCCTACCTGTGATCGAGAAAAAAATGTGATTTAATGGTAGGATCCCTTTAAAAGGTTGTCTAAGACTAGACCTATCCAGTATGCTTGTCTAGGTTGGCATCCATAGTGTGAGGTGAATGGGACTGAAATGCAAAACCAGTCTCAGCCTATGTACAGCTGTGGATGTTTTCACACATACTCCTATTTATAACCTTGAACATCCCCCTTTTAAAAGGAGTTTTTCAGAACTTCTATATTGACATCCCATCCTAAGGGTAAGTCGTCAGTGTCTGGTCATTGCAATACCAAGTACAGCCACTGTAATATGTGTGGCGACGCGCGTGGTATTCAGTGAAGAAGCCACCGCACACAAAGGCTGCAAACTCTTCAGCTGATCTTACTGCGAATATATTGATAACTCCTGAAAAACCCCTTTAAACATTCGTGGCCTATGTTGGGGTTTGTATAGGACAGGGCTATAGCCATCCATAAAGAGGGGCTCAGCGCTCTCTATAGACTGCACCACTGTAGATCCATGATGGAAGTTCCCTTCTCTCCGCAGAGCTCTCCTAAAAGAGTCAAGGCAGACGAAGAGCAGGAAGATGACAAATCTGAGAACAAGGAGCCTGCGAAAGAGGAGGCCAAGCAGACGCCGGAGGCGAAAAAAGACGACAACAGCGAGCCTGCCGCAACGGAGGATCTAAAAGCAGAGGAGAAAGCGGAGGAGAAATCAGTCATAGAAGAAACCAGTAACAAAGAGACAAGGTAGGAAATAAGTCACGGGATACGGATATAAAGGGAAGATCAGCTCAGAGGTGTAATATCAGGGGTGGCCACTGCTAGAAGGGTGGAGCTGTCTATCTGAAATGGGTCACTATACTCCATTTATATATACTATATACCCTAGGTATACGACTGCTCCTATTCAAGTGACTGTAGTTCCATGTGTCGCTGCTACAATGTACAGGGCTCTATATACAGTGTAGTAGTGACACCTAGAACTGCAGCCCCCTCCCATACAGGGCTGTTTCTGGCCGTATACCAAGTATATGGCTTTTGGTATTGTACCCTGGCCAACCCCTTAAAGGGATTCTACCACTAAAACACTTTTTTTTTTTCTAGTTACCACGTCGGAATAGCCTTTAAAAAGGCTATTCGTCTCTTACCTGTGGAAGTGCTCTCCGCCGCGCCGTTCGTTCAAAATACCGGTTTGTACCGGTATGCTAATTAGTTCTCTCGCAGCGATGGGGGCGTCCCCATTGCAGCTCGAAAACCGACTGCAGCGCCGCCTCTCTGGTCTTCGGTGTCCTCCCCTTGCCTCTTCGGCGTCTGTCGGACGCCTGCGCAGTATGCTCTCTGTTCGGCGAAGATTGCCGAACGTACTGCGCATGCGCAAAATTGCGGTCCCAGCCATAGTGCGGGCACCGCACTTTCGCGCATGCGCAGTACGTTCGGCAATCTTCGCCGAACAGAGAGCATACTGCGCAGGCGTCCGACAGACGCCGAAGAGGCAAGGGGAGGACACCGAAGACCAGAGAGGCGGCGCTGCGGTCTGTTTTCGAGCTGCAATGGGGACGCCCCCATCGCTGCGAGAGAACTAATTAGCATACCGGTACAAACCGGTATTTTGAACGAACGGCGCGGCGGAGAGCACTTCCACAGGTAAGAGACGAATAGCCTTTTTAAAGGCTATTCCGACGTGGTAACTAGAAAAAAAAGTGTTTTAGTGGTAGAATCCCTTTAAGATACTGATGCCCTTAGGACAGGTCATCCATATCTGATCGGTGGCGGTTCCACATCCTGGACCCCCCACTTATCAGTAAAGAATCCGCCACGGCCCCCTCCCATCTGATACGTCTGACCTCTCCTATAGTGCAATCCCGGATCTATACGTTCTATGTAGCTCTTATCCTATATCTTTCTCTTTTGCAGCTAAAATGAGTTTCCCCCTCCCCTCCTGACTGGGCAGAATCCCGACGACCTTTTTCCTATACGGGGTGACGTGGGTGCTTCAAAGAAAAAGAAAAAAAATACTTTGAAAAGAGAGAAAAAAAAAATAAAATATGGGGAACGAACCTTTCACCTTCATCTTCATCATCCGTTTGGTTCCATCTGCAACCCAAGCAAGAAAATGTCATGTGTCCGAGAAGAGATCGGGGGGCTTTGTACGCGGAGGAAAGGGAGATAAACTCTATGGCCGTCTGCTAGCGCTGGATGTGTCCCTGCCCCGAGCCGCCATGACACCCGCCGAGCCCTCCTGGTCTAAGGTTTTATTCTCATTAGGGTTTTTAATGGTATTATTGTGCTGATTTTAACCCTTGCAACCTTCTGGAAGATTCCTCCATAGATAGATAGATGTATATTTTTCCCATTACTCTTCACAAGATCAGATCTAGTGTAATCGTCTTAAAGGGATTTTCTAGGATTTGGTTATTGGTGATCCACCAATGTGTGAGCGTCTGACACCCGGGATACCCATCTGGTGGCTCGGGTCAGCACTGAATATGGTATTGCAGCTCAGTCCCATTGGCTCGAATGGGACTGAGCTGTTGCTATACTATAGAACGACATAGTACTCAAGAGCGCTGCAGTCTATTTAGCCGACGGACCCCCCCCCCCCCCCCCCCCCCCCCCCCCACCTCCTATTGGCCTGTCCTGTCAGTATGTAAGTCCCAAAAATATTCTTTACCTGCCTAGGACCACCATTGGTGGTGTCTTCCACCAGAACAGTCACAGCTCCTTACACCGTGTAGCGGTCACGTGCGGTACTGCAGTAAAGTGAATGATAATGTTGCAGTACCGGTCATTGCCACTATACGATATATGGAGCTGTGGCGGCCCATAGCAGGTATCATTGGATAGGGATAGGTCATGGGTATGACGGCCAATGATCACAGGCGGCCGCTGCTATGTGACTCTTAAAGTCCTGGGAAATCCCTTTAAGTGTTACCCTGCTCCGTTTTCTGTCCCCACATGTCAGCCATCTTTTTGTTTTTGCCCTCCCTCCACTGGCTGCACCAAAGATGTCCCCCCTCCCCCTTCAGTGGTAGCTTGCTTCTGACAATTCATCTAGAGTTATAAATATTATATATACAGGGTGGACCATACCACTATTTTACCCCCCCCTTCCCCCTATTAGAGCCTTTAGATGAGCGGCCCCCAACCTGAAGCTTGGCAGCTGTTGTCTAACTACATATCACAGTATGTCCTCTGTCGGGGCATGCTGGGAGTTGTAGTCCTGCAACAACTATGCCCCCTCCCCCCCCCTACTTTAGCCATCCCGCAGTGTATAAAGGAGACGCTTTTAACCTGTTATGTATTATTTTTTTTTATTTTTTTATCATGTGACCTTTAAAACTGGATATGTGTCTGTTGTGTATCAGTTTTTTTTAATGTCTTCATTTCGGCGCCTCCTCCATCTTCTCGCTTTGCTTCCTGCTGCAAAGTGTCGCAGCTTCGGGAAAGCCTAGGAGACCACATAAAAAACGAAAGTAAAACCTGGACTTGTTTAGTACCCTTTGTATACTCTGTGTGTATATATTTACTTCTCTGTGGGATATATAAAGGAATAGTCTGCTGTAACAGAATGAACACTACGTGTACCGCGCCCCGTACGTTGGAGTAGCTGGTGGCCCCGTGTTCCTATATCGGTCCCTCCAGGACCTCCGATAACTTCTAGGCCTAGTCCGCTTAGGTTCTGGGTCAGCCATGAAGATATTTATGGTGTACCTAGGTCAAAAAAAAGGGGGTCCCCGACCCTTATCCTACCTGAATAGAGAGGGGGGGGGATACGCTGTGCACGGCGCCCTCTATGGTAGGTAACGGAGAGAGTGCCGAACATGCACAGCTACCACATAGGTACGGAGCGTCAGCCATGTTTCACTATTACGGCTGCAACCCCTGTATAGAAGTGCGTTGCGTTGCATCCTCACGTTCCTCACTTCATTTAGACAGCGAGTTAAAAAGCTCCGTTGCAGCGAGTGGCGTCACGTTCCCAATCACTAGCGTTGCCTCTTTGGAGTTCTGGACCATCAGAGGTGACCTACAGAGGCTGAGTTGCAGTTTTCAGGCGGACGTTGCGATGGAGACTCTGGTGCAGGTGGGAACGTGGCTGGAGCGGGACTGAGCCGCAATACCAAGCGAAGCCACTATACAGTGTACGGCGCTGTGCTCGGTAGGACGTGAAGAGGCCACAGTGCTCTTCTGAATGCTGTGATCTCAATGGGTATCTGACCCCGGCCGATCGGATATAGGTGACTCGCGAAGGATCGGTCATCCTGGGAAGAAACCGATAACGTTGCCATTACTGTCTCTGGATAGAACCGGCGTATGGAGATCACTGCTTAGTCTGAGGGTGGGGCTCAACATGTTATATTGTAGCCGAGGCAAAGGGGGAGAAGCTCCTGCTGCAGCCAGGTGACAAGTAAGAGAAGGGAAGACATGGCTCCTCTCCTGAGACCGCCAAGTAGGAGGGAGTGAGGCTTCTATCTTATTAGTGTTCCTTTAACCTTTGTAAGTCAAGACCTGAAACAGCGCCACTTGTGGCCAGATCCAGTATCGCAGCTCAGCCCTAGTCAAGTCCATGTGGCAATGGTGACCCTATTTGTGCAAGAAAGCCGCCACCTCCAATGGAGTAGGAGATATCCAAATTATATGCAGCCCGCTGTTATATTTTACCGGTTCCCCTCTCCCGCTGTCGCAGTGGAAGCGTCTTAACAAAACCACCCAGCCTAAAAACCTATCTGCAGCTCATTCTGCAATGCATTATGGGTCTTGGGTCCTAAAGGGGCTGACGTCAGGTTTTTCAATATTTAGTCACAAGACTGCCTCCCCCCCTCCCCCCACATTCACAGCATCTGTCATCCCATCCTCACTTATAAAGGGTTGCAGCCCAAAACCGGACAGGACCCCTCACATCACGCGGCTACTCGCATTATGGAATGGAAAAGAGAGTAATTTTGTAGCTAATGTTTTTAATAAAAATTTAAAAAAAAATCTCCAAAAAAATACAATTTACCCAGAAGATTCCTTTCTAGTTCATTTTCTAGCTAGTTTTATATTTTGTCCCCTCCCCCTCGCCCACGTCAGTCTCCTCCTCCCCCCTACCCAATCTTGCTATGTGATGTAATCATTAAATTTGTAACATATGCAGAGAATTACTTTCCCTCCATTTTTTTTTTTCTTCCTCCTCCTCCTGGTTTTGCGGTTGTGATGAAAGCGATTGTTAAAATTTTAGCTTTTGGTATAGTTCTGAAAACTGTAGACTGCAGATCTTTTGGACAAACAGATTATTATTAAAAAATAATAAAAAGAAATCTGTCTCGTGGACGTTTTTACTGCGTGACTTTCTTGTGTGGGGGGGTCAACCTCAATTAGAGATGAGGCCGTTTCAAATAGCACGCACCCATAGGAATGAATGGACGTGGCCGGCATGCAGGGGGTTAAGCGGCCAGCCGCCGGCAAAGTCTGCCTGCCGGCCGCTTCCATTCATTCCTATGGGTGCGTGCTATTTGAAACAGCCGTTTTGAATAGTACTCGATCATCTCTAGTCTCAATGGATTATCAATAGCCACATCCACCTTTGTGCAACTTTGTGACCAAACTTTTTTTTTTTTTTTTTTCTTGAAAACATTTGCACCTAAAACTCCTATTCAATCTTACATTCGCACACACAACACCTATAATAAAATAGATTAAAGTGTACACAATTTATATACACCGCAAACCTCAACTACAAGAGCTTGGACTCTCAAAAACACTGATACAGAAGACAAGCAGGATTTTTCTGTTATTCACTAATCTGTTAATCTATATCGCATCTAGCAAACTGTGACACCAAAGTCTAACTTTTTTTGGGATTGAACAGCATACCATATATAAAAACACAACTTAATATTTCATACATACAACCATCTTCATGCAACTTTGCTGCAGAGATTACAAGCATAAATTGTAATTTTCCACTACTTTGAGACCAAGCAATCGCTTTCTGTAAACAAAATGTGCTCTCTAAAAGAAAAAAAAAACAAAACTGCTAGATGTGAGGAATTCATACGCACGCATGTGTATATATATATATATATATATATATATATATATATATATATCCGATAAAGTTGGGGCCGAAATGACTTGGAGGATCGCTTAGTCCAAACCTGAGACGAAACAAATCTTCAGAGGTTCCTCTATCTCCAGTGATTATTTATGTTCTCAATAACCTGAGACCATAAGGCCACGTGCACAGAGGCAGATCTATGATGGAGGAGTCCCCGTCTCCTTGTGGCATCAGACCACAATGGTACAAGCGCCAGGAAATATGGCTGAAATCCAACCTGTATTCACCCATGTGCAGGAGGTCATTATAACTGTGTGACAGGAGCCTGTCTAGCCATCAGCAGTAATTGTGATAGGAGCTTGTGCCCAAGTTCTGATAACTGAGGCTGTGTCTTCTGGAGAGAACAGAGACTTGTCATTCCCAGCCCATCGCAACGAGGTGACCCGACCCCAGTGGAAGAGAAGGCTACATGGTCTCGGCAGTCACCCAGATGGCCAGAAGAGGACACCAGTGGAGCCCAGTAGAGGTCAGGGAAGGTCAGTATAAGTGTTTGGTTCCACGTCTACACTTCTTATACTCTTGGGTCTTGAGAGAGCTGATTTCAGGAGGCCATCTTGGATCAGCTATATAGGAGCACCCTTTGCACTTGCGAGGCCAGAAAAGGATAAAATAGCTGCTTATTCCGTAGTGTTTGGGCATTTTTGATATATGGCCACCCCCTTTAAGTAACCCCATCCCTCACGATGCCCCTTTCTATATGGATCAGGAGCCGCCATGTTTGTCTTGTATCATAGGTCATGGTTTATTACGATACTTGTGGCAGACTTGGTTGTACATGTGGTGGCTCCTACGTAGATGGTATTTCTTCTGGCATCTCTGCGGCTGGTGAAGCGAGGGCACAGCGTGACCCAAGGAGGACGAAGGGGCTTCCTATTGATGTCTGTGGCAGTGGTAATAACAGAGGCGGCCACCTGAAACGGAAAAGATTGATATGTCATCATGGATGTGACCACCAGATTGGCTTGGGCCTTCATGGGTTTCCATAAAGGAAGGTCTTTTAACTATGAGGACCACCACTTGCATTTTTTTGCCACAACATTTTTGGTACTGCCCAAAGTTGACTTATTGGAAATATCAGGTAGAATGTTCTATGGAATGGTTATAGTTGTGCAGATGGGGGGGGGGGGGGGGGGGCTTTATAGGTTGGGCACAAAGTGGAGGTGAGGCCTACTAACATTACAGGGGTGCACTCTTTGGAGAGTCTATGCTCGAAGCCTGTGCAGATCAGATGCAAATCCTTGGAAACCTGGTTGGAGATGTTCCATTTCTCTGCAGCGCCACCACAGGTAAAATGAAGCATTACACCACGTCCTTTAATATCAATGGGTTGTCTATTTAATGGAGGACAGGACTGGACCTCCAGAGAGAAACTTCATTTTGACCAGGAGATGTAGATCCTGAGCAGAATTCTCACCAGCCCCTCCTTAGAATATCCTAATAGGGTGTATAAAAATAATTTTGGAGACTGGACAACCATTAAGCTGGCCTAGAGTGACAGGTTGGGTTTGGTTGACCATCAGGTGGTGGTGACCGGTTCACTATGACATTGTTCTTAAATAGGTGGAGGGGCAGGTCTTATCTTATGAAGCCCATGATGGGACAGTCCTACCTTTCTGCCCGACTTGATGTCCCCGGTGAGCGTGCACCCTCCGCCTGTGATGAAGTTGCCCCCTGGGAGTTTCAGAGCTTTTTGGGGCCACTTGCTTGATGTCCTTGCTATCTTCTGTTTGGGTTGGTGACCTCTCCATGTTGTGGTCACTTTCTCTCTCGTAGGTGCCATGTAGTTCTTCTGTTTTTATCTCCATCTCTCTGAGCATTGTCCTCTGTCTGGCGTTTGTGATGTCTTGGACTTCCTTGTGTAGCGCTAAGTACCATTGTGACATCACAGGATATCATGTGACATCATCACTGAAGACGCAGAATGCACACTTGGACACATTGGCCTGCAGCGGTCATGTTCACGGTCAGAGGAGCGGTCACACTGTAGTTGACATTTTTGGAGGACCCTCTTATGGTTTCATCTTTAATTCTATGACGGGAATCGGTTACTTTTTCTGATCGCAAGGGGCCCTAGGATATCCTACGCAGCATGTTGTCTCTCATGGCAGGGCGGATATGATATTTTTCAGCAGGATAATGCTCGCCCCCACACACAAGGAATCTCTCCGCCATATTACAACACTTTGAAACCTTGTCCTGCCCGGTCACCAGATCAGCTGGGACGCAACTTCGCCAACCTACAAGTGTGCAGGATCTATACAGGCCCGGCTGTAACATCTGTGGTAAATGTACTGCTATATACCATACACAGCCTGTATATACCTCCATGTCCTGCCGTATCTTAATTTTTATCCAGGCTAGAGGTGCCAACAGGGTCTTAGAGCCTGCGCCCAATTGTCCAGGTTTCTCTTTTGGCTGTTATATTATATTCCATCCTCTTTCATAGCAATATACCAACATGGTCTGGCCAGAGGAAGCCCAAAGGACACTTACCCACCTGAATAATGTAACCCTATGGATTTCTGGGCATGTGCAATAGAACCTAAAATACGGCTAGCCCAGGATGTGTCCACAGCGGTGTCAGTAGCCACTGCCACTGAGTTCTATTCTGTATCTTATACAGGAATGGACATTTGTGGGTGGGTGGTGTTTCTGATCACACGATGCAGGGTCAAAACAAGGAACCCTAAAGTACAACAACTAAGACCCTGGAAGAAGCAGGTGTACACTGACTCCCTGGAGGACCCCTTTAAAGGGAGTCTACCATTGAAATGAATTTTATTGGGGATAAGACGTCGGAATAGTCTTTAGAAAGGCTATTCGTCTCTTACCTTTAGATGTGATCTCCGCTGCGCCGTTCCTTAGAAATACCGGTTTTTACCGGTATGCAAATTAGTTCTCTTGCAGCAATGGGGGCGGGCCCCAGTGCTGAAAATGCTATAAGGGCATCCCCACCGCTGCCTGAGAACAGGATCCTGCGCCGCCTCTATCTTCAGCTGGATCCTCTCCTTCTTTCGTCATCTTCCTTCTACGTCACCTCGGACACCTGCGCAGTTGGCTCTGCCAGTGAGACACTAGTAGAGCCGACTGTGCATGCTGACCGGCGGCCATTTTTGGGAGGCCGCTCTTGCTCTTTTAGTTCAATACAGGAGCAGCCTCCCAAAAATGGCCGCCAGCTGGCATGCGCACTCCACTCTGCTGATGTCTCACTGGCAGAGCCAACTGCGCAGGCGTCGGAGGTGACGCAGAAGGAAGACGACGAAAGAAGGGGAGGATCCAACTGAAGATAGAGGCGTTGCAGGATCGTGTTCTCGAGCAGCAGTGGGAACGCCCCCATTGCATTTTCAGCGCTGGGGCCCGCCCCCATTGCTGCCAGAGAACTAATTTGCAAACCAGTATTTCTAAGGAACGGCGCGGCGGAGATCACATCTAAAGGTAAGAGACGAATAGCTTTTCTAAAGGCTATTCCGTCGTGTGATCGCCAAAAAAAATTCATTTCAATGGTAGAATCCCTTTAAGCTGGCCATACATACAAGATAGCCGTTGGCCGAATTCTTGTGTATCCAATAACTATACATTATAGTGACCACCAGATGGCGTCCTGACACAGAACCCTGGCTCCCTTCTAGTAGTATAGAGTCCTTACCTAATGTTTTTTTGCCCTCTAGTTGCCACGTGTTGATTTTGATCCTTTAACCACTTCCTGCGCTCACCATTGTTTGCTTTTGTATTTCATTTTTTTACCCCTTATCTTCCAAAAGCGATATATTTTTATTTTTCCTTTCCCAAACCATATGAGGGCCGACACTGCCAGGCCTGGGCACCATCAGAAGACTCCCCGCTACCATAGAAATTGAATTACTCCTGCCGTCTTGATGTTAAGGATGCTGCCCTCTATAGGGTGGCGTACAGAGTGCACTCTGTTCTCCTAATTCCATCCAAGAGAATGGATTTGCATATTTTTTTACCCAGAATCCCTAGCGGAGCAGGAATGACTTGTAAGTCTCTGTACTGCCTATGTAGGCACACACTCTCCCTGATATGTACGATTATCCCCTGTCCCTGGTCTATAGTCTCTCACTCTGCCAAATCAGTATCCCTACGCTATGCTGAAGAGGCCCAATAGACCG
The DNA here is from genome assembly GCF_031893055.1 of Leptodactylus fuscus. Classification (NCBI taxonomy): domain Eukaryota; kingdom Metazoa; phylum Chordata; class Amphibia; order Anura; family Leptodactylidae; genus Leptodactylus; species Leptodactylus fuscus. The sequence continues at coordinate 142,448,585 of NC_134271.1, forward strand.
AGACAGTGCTGTCCATAGCTGGGAATCTGTTCCTTTTGGGACAGAAATACTGATTTAGCAATTAAATCCACATTATGATTAAAAGACTTTATAACTGAGTCGTTCATGATGTTAAGGATGCTGCCCTCTATAGGGTGGTGTACAGAGTGCACTCGGTTCTCCTAATTCCATCCAGGAGAATAGATTTGCATATTTTTTTACCTGCCGTCTTATCGCTCAAAATCACCGCTCTGATGCCGTGGTCACATTTGGCAATGGCATCTAAGAGGTTAAATGTCCGTGAGTGTCGTTGTCTCTGATCATAGCGGACCCCCACATGTTACGGCAATGGATCAGCTCCTGGGCTGGTGCCATGTTTAACCCTACAGGGCCAGAGTGCCCCCTATAGGTAGTATGGCCAGCATTCCTTATGTGTCTGTATACATAATGCCAGATAAGTGCCCCCTGTAGATAGTGCCCCCCGGGGGCAATGCCAGCTTAGCATCCCATGTACATTATAGTGCAAGCAGGGGGTGCCTGAGGGGTGCAACGTGAAGCTCCTGGGCCCCTACCTACCTAATGGTATAGTTTTGTAACAGAAGGATCTTCGGACCCTCTGACTATAGCTACAGCCCTGTTATCCCCATAAAGAATGCTGTCATCCTATCCAGGACACCGGGTAGAGCGACCACTACAACGACAGTCACATTCGCAGCCCTACAGACCCCATTAACCATAATGGGATCCATCGAGTGTCTGATCTGTTATACTGACCCCATCCGATGAGAAAGTTGGATTTGCAGGACTTGGTGATTTGGAGCGCATACTACGATGGAGACTCCAGTGCCAATATGTAGCCTTAGTGTCCCCTGTATGCATACCTCCCAACCGTCCCGATTTCCACGGGACATTCATGATTCCGGTGACGTGTCCCGCGGTCCCGGATGGAGGGAGGTATGTCCCGATTTCAACTCAGATCTGCGTCCAGAGGACGCAGATCTGAGTTGAACACATACGCGGCTGAAGCAAGGAGCTGACACAGGTCAGCTCCTTCCTTCGCCGCTGCCGGCTACTGGCTTGTAGACGTGATGTGATGACGTCACATCGCATCTACAACTGTGTCAGCGAGAGAGAGAGAGGCGCGCAGAGAGCGGTGAGGGAGCGAAGGAGAAGGTAAGTGTAATGTGGAGGTGGAACGTGAAACTGGGGGCAGATGAAGGAGAGGACGGCATGACACTGGGGGCAGAGATGTGGAAACATGAATCTGGGGGCAGAGATGTGGAAACATGAATCTGGGGGCAGAGATGTGGAAACATGAATCTGGGGGCAGAGATGTGGGGACATGAATCTGGGGGCAGAGATGTGGAAACATGAATCTGGGGGCAGAGATGTGGAAACATGAATCTGGGGGCAGAGATGTGGAAACATGAATCTGGGGGCAGAGATGTGGGGACATGAATCTGGGGGCAGAGATGGGGACATGAATCTGGGGGCAGAGATGGGGGGACATGAATCTGGGGACAGAGATGGGGACATGAATCTGGGGGCAGAGATGGAGGGGACATGAATCTGGGGGCAGAGATGGAGGGGACATGAATCTGGGGGCAGAGACGGAGAGGACATGAATCTGGGGGCAGAGATGTGGGGACATGAATCTGGGGGCAGAGATGGGGACATGAATCTGGGGCAGAGATGGGGGACATGAATCTGGGGGCAGAGATGGGGGACATGAATCTGGGGACAGAGATGGAGGGGACATGAATCTGGGGGCAGAGACGGAGAGGTCATGAATCTGGGGGCAGAGATGTGGGGACATGAATCTGGGGGCAGAGATGGGGGGACATGAATCTGGGGGCAGAGATGGGGGGACATGAATCTGGGGGCAGAGATGGAGGGACATGAAACTGGGGGAAGAGATGGAGGGGACATGAATCTGGGGGCAGAGATGGAGGGGACATGAATCTGGGGGCAGAGATGGAGAGGACATGGATCTGGGGGCAGAGATGGAGGGGACATGAATCTGGGGGGTAGAGATGGAGGGACATGAAACTGGGGATAGATATAGAGGGAAGGACATGAAACTGGGGGCAGAGATGGAGGGGACATGAATCTGGGGGCAGAGATGGAGGGGACATGAATCTGGGGGCAGAGATGGGGGACATGAATCTGGGGACAGAGATGGAGGGGACATGAATCTGGGGGCAGAGACGGAGAGGTCATGAATCTGGGGGCAGAGATGTGGGGACATGAATCTGGGGGCAGAGATGGGGGGACATGAATCTGGGGGCAGAGATGGGGGGACATGAATCTGGGGGCAGAGATGGAGGGACATGAAACTGGGGGCAGAGATGGAGGGGACATGAATCTGGGGGCAGAGATGGAGGGGACATGAATCTGGGGGCAGAGATGGAGAGGACATGGATCTGGGGGCAGAGATGGAGGGGACATGAATCTGGGGGGTAGAGATGGAGGGACATGAAACTGGGGACAGATATAGAGGGAAGGACATGAAACTGGGGGCAGAGATGGAGGGGACATGAATCTGGGGGCAGAGATGGAGGGGACATGAATCTGGGGGCAGAGATGGAGGGGACATGAATCTGGGGGGTAGAGATGGAGGGACATGAAACTGGGGACAGATATAGAGGGAAGGACATGAAACTGGGGGCAGAGATGGAGGGACATGAAACTGGGGACAGATGAAGGGTGTATATGAAACTGGGGGGAGAGATGGAGGGGGGACATATAATTTACGGGTGACTGTGTGGGGGCACATGAAAAATAAATGAGAATGGGCGGAGTCAACATAAAAGTGGGAGGAGCTAAACTTGCTACCGCGCTGCACGTGCCGCACATTATGTCCCTCTTTCTGCTCTTCAAAAGTTGGGAGGTATGCCTTAAGTACTATCATGGTGTCTATCATAATGATATGTGTATGATAGCGGTGTATGATAGACACCATGATAGGACTTAAGGGTTAAGGACCCGGCATCTGTGCTACATGCATAGCAGATGTAAGGAAAGGGTTAAAGCTAAATGCTTCTTTATTTATCAGGCTTGTTCCCCCCTTATCTGCTCTTGCCCCCCTGTAATGGTGCAGGGTATCATTTTGTAGCTCCTGAATTGAATTTGGTTTCTTAGTTTGCCCTCTAGTGGCGACATGAGTTATTGCACTTATTACAACACTCTCTTTTCTCTTTTTTTAAAAAATTTTCACTGAATTTCTTGATTTCTTGATTTCACTCCTTGGTGGGGGATTCCACGTCGGGTTACAAGATGGCCTCACATGTCCACTTCCGCGTCGGCTTGGAGGTCGGGCGAAGCATTGGACTGTGAAGATGGGCAAGGATGGCATTTGCTGGATTCCGTTGTGTGATCAATAAATGGTTGAAAATATTAAAGCTGTGGCCGATCCCCACATCAACCACACAATTTTGAAGCGTGTTACATTTTAGGTTTAAGAAGTTCGAGAGGTTCCCACGATTTTGGTAAGTGGAATGGTAATATCCATGTAGTAAGTATCCGCTTTAGTGGCCACCCTACAGTAACTGTCCCCTTTACAGACCTCCATATAGTAAGTGCCCACTAGAGTGACATTAGACCACTACGTGCAGGATTACTCTAAGCAGGTAAGGCAACTATTACCATTCCCCCCCTACCTGGCCATGGTCGCCTCCGTTTCTCCTTCAACTTCTAGAGGCCCCCAAGGGCCGGTGCACAGGATCTATGTCCCATACTGGCCCCTGCACACAGTATTATGCCCCATAGTGGCCCCTGCACACAGTATTATGTCCCATACTGGCCCCTGTACACAGTATTATCCCCCATAGCGGCCCCTGCACACAGTATTATGTCCCATAGTGGCTCCTGCACACAGTATTATCCCCCATAGTGGCCTCTGTACTCAGTATTATCCCCCATAGTGGCCCCTGCACACAGTATTATCCCCCATAGTGGCCCCTGTACACAGTATTATCCCCGATAGTGGCCCCTGTACACAGTATTATCCCCCATAGCGGCCCCTGCACACAGTATTATGTCCCCATAGTGGCCCCTGCACACAGTATTATCCCCCATAGTGTCCCCTGCACACAGTATTATGCCCCATAGTGGCCCCTGCACACAGTATTATCCTCCATAGTGGCCCCTGCACACAGTATTATACCCCATAGTGGCCCCTGCACACAGTATTATCCCCCATAGTGGCCTCTGTACTCAGTATTATACCCCATAGTGGCCCCTGCACACAGTATTATGTCCCATAGTGGCCTCTGTACTCAGTATTATCCCCCATAGTGGCCCCTGCACACAGTATTATCCCCCATAGTGGCCCCTGCACACAGTATTATGTCCCATAGTGGCCCCTGCACACAGTATTATGTCCCATAGTGGCCTCTGTACTCAGTATTATGCCCCATAGTGGCCCCTGCACACAGTATAATGCCCCATAGTGGTCCCTGCACACAGTATTATCCCCCATAGTGGTCCCTGCACACAGTATTATGCCCCATAGTGGCCCCTGCACACAGTATTATCCCCCATAGTGGCCCCTGCACACAGTATTATCCCCCATAGTGGCCCCTGCACACAGTATTATCCCCCATAGTGGCCCCTGCACACAGTATTATACCCCATAGTGGCCCCTGCACACAGTATTATACCCCATAGTGGTCCCTGCACACAGTATTATGCCCCATAGTGGCCCCTGTACACAGTATTATCCCCCATAGTGGCCCCTGCACACAGTATTATGCCCCATAGTGGCCCCTGCACACAGTATTATACCCCATAGTGGTCCCTGCACACAGTATTATGTCCCATAGTGGCCCCTGTACACAGTATTATGCCCCATAGTGGCCCCTGCACACAGTATTATGTCCCATAGTGGCCCCTGTACACAGTATTATGTCCCATAGTGGCCCCTGCACACAGTATTATAGCCCATAGTGGCCCCTGCACACAGTATTATGTCCCATAGTGGCCCCTGCACACAGTATTATGCCCCATAGTGGCCCCTGCACACAGTATTATGCCCCATAGTGGCCCCTGCACACAGTATTATGCCCTATAGTTTCCCTTGCACACAGTATTATGCCCCATAGTGGCCCCTGTACACAGTATAATGTCCCATAGTGGACCCTGCACCCAGTATTATCCCCCATAGTGGCCCCTGCACACAGTATTATGCCCCATAGTGGCCCCTGCACACAGTATTATGCCCCATAGTGGCCCCTGCACACAGTATTATGCCCTATAGTTTCCCTTGCACACAGTATTATGCCCCATAGTGGCCCCTGCACACAGTATTATGCCCCATAGTGGCCCCTGCACACAGTATTATATCCCATAGTGGCCCCTGCACACAGTATTATGTCCCATAGTGGCCCCTGCACACAGTATTATGCCCCATAGTGGCCCCTGCACACAGTATTATACCCCATAGTGGTCCCTGCACACAGTATTATGTCCCATAGTGGCCCCTGTACACAGTATTATGCCCCATAGTGGCCCCTGCACACAGTATTATAGCCCATAGTGGCCCCTGCACACAGTATTATGTCCCATAGTGGCCCCTGCACACAGTATTATGCCCCATAGTGGCCCCTGCACACAGTATTATGCCCCATAGTGGCCCCTGCACACAGTATTATCCCCCATAGTGGCCCCTGCACACAGTATTATGCCCCATAGTGGCCCCTGCACACAGTATTATACCCCATAGTGGTCCCTGCACACAGTATTATGTCCCATAGTGGCCCCTGTACACAGTATTATGCCCCATAGTGGCCCCTGCACACAGTATTATAGCCCATAGTGGCCCCTGCACACAGTATTATGTCCCATAGTGGCCCCTGCACACAGTATTATGCCCCATAGTGGCCCCTGCACACAGTATTATGCCCCATAGTGGCCCCTGCACACAGTATTATCCCCCATAGTGGCCCCTGCACACAGTATTATGCCCCATAGTGGCCCCTGCACACAGTATTATGTCCCATAGTGGCCCCTGCACACAGTATTATGCCCCATAGTGGCCCCTGCACACAGTATTATGTCCCATAGTGGCCCCTGCACACAGTATTATGCCCTATAGTTTCCCTTGCACACAGTATTATCCCCCATAGTGGCCCCTGCACACACTATTATGCCCCATAGTGGCCCCTGCACACAGTATTATATCCCACAGTGGCCCCTGCACACAGTATTATGCTCCATTGTGGACACCCATGAAAAATTATTATACTCTGGGGTCTTTTCAGATCCCTGAGTATAATAATCAGAGACCCAAGGGGGGAGATAAAAACATAAAAAACAGTTACTTACCTATCCTTGCACTCTCCACCGCTGTTGGCCATCTACAATGACATCCGGGACGTCATGTTACCAGGGGGCCTGCGTTGCGACGCATATGGACGCAGAGGTCCCGGTCATGTGACATGAGGGATGTCACACAAGTAGTTTTTTTTTATATTCGCTTACCTCTCCTGGGCCTCCAATCATTATACTCGATGGTCTGAAAAGACCCCCGAGTATAATACTGCCAGGATTGTTAAGAAATTAGGGCCCGTTACCTTGTGGAGTAACTCCAGACGGTAACGGCCCATTAGATAATAAAAAAAAAAAACGCAGCGGTAGCGGGTGTTGCTGGGCCCCTAATGTCCCGGTTCCTGTGGCGGCTCCTACCCCGGTAGTTACGCCCCTGGTTTGGGAGAAGGGGAGTGTAAAACGAAAATTGAAAAATTCCTCCGTTGGGGTAATACACAATTCGGGGTGCCCCGTGAGTTGGGCTAGGTGCTGCTGAGCGACTCTCCAGCCACAACGCCCTTGGTACACAATTTGGGATACCCCCATATAGTTGGGGTAGGGCCCGGTCCCAGAGATAGGCCCCACGTCTATTGCATAGCCTGTACATTTTACCATTCTTCCTCTACTAAGCCCCAATAACCGGCCCAGATATAGAAATAGACTGATAAATATAATAAATAACACTGTGAACTTTATTATAAAACATGACTCTTGTTGTTCAGGTGTAATGGGCAGTTATTTGGGTCTTTGTCACCACCTTGTACAGTATAATACGTCTATTACAACCCAATGTCCGTTTAGCGCTTTTGTAAATAAAGTTTGTTCAGAACAGAAGCGCCGGCGCCTCGTAAAACTACAACTCCCATGACGCTTTGCGGCATTGACGACCTTGAAGAAACAGTTGCCGGTATCAAACCCGTAGTATTTGTTGTGTTTCGGTATTGGTTTGGAAGGGGGTGACAGACCAGTGGGGGAGATATACGTTTTTATGGTGGGTACGGGAGTCGGTGTCGGGGGTCAGAGGTCGCAGGGACACGTGCTTCGGTACCGGGGACGCTTCCTGCAGCCGGGGCTGGAGCTGTGCACTGGGGTCTATGAGGAGGAGGAGGTGAGAGCTGGGTGTGGGTCATGTCTGGGGATGGGAACCCCCCTGTGGTCAAGGTCATAGTGCAATGGCGCCCCCTGTATAGGATGTGTATACATACAGAGCACCTATATGATGTATAGTGGTAGTATACAGAATGGCGCCCCCTGTATAGGATGTGTATACATACAGAGCACGTATATAATGTATAGGGGTCGTATACAGAATGGCGCCCCCTGTATAGGATGTGTATACATACAGAGCACGTATATAATGTATAGGGGTCGTATACAGAATGGCGCCCCCTGTATAGGATGTGTATACATACAGAGCACCTATATGATGTATAGGGGTAGTATACAGAATGGCGCCCCCTGTATAGGATGTGTATACATACAGAGCACGTATATAATGTATAGGGGTCGTATACAGAATGGCGCCCCCTGTATAGGATGTGTATACATACAGAGCACGTATATAATGTATAGGGGTCGTATACAGAATGGCGCCCCCTGTATAGGATGTGTATACATACAGAGCACGTATATAATGTATAGGGGTCGTATACAGAATTGCTCCTCCTGTCATACAGTATCATGGGCTGTTCTATGTCTTATAACTCAGAAATTTCTAAATTGGGGTTGGGGTTCGGTTTCTGTCCAAGGTCATATGTTGTGTTCCCTGCACAGTGGCGCCTCCACCTGTCTACTGTGCAGGAAATTGCATTGCAGCTTCAGTCGTTTGGATGCTGGGTGTTGTAGTTCCCCGCACAGAGACGCAAGGGCTCAGTCAGGGGGCGCTACTGTCCTATCTCCACCAATCTGCGTGTCCTAGAGAAATCCTACCTATTATAATAGTCGGAGTACCCCTTTAGTGAGAATTTGTAATATTTCTGCTTGCTGTCAGTGAATATTTACATGCAATGGCCTTAAAATCTGCCCTGGATGTGACTGAATGACATAGCGGAGTGGTTCGTTACAATGTGTCAGTCAGTACAAGTAGCAGCCCCTGAATTCTTGGGGTCCCCTGACCTCTCCACGAAATATTGTCCATAGATTAGCCATATTTTCGGGGTACTCGCAGTCACTGGCTTACCGTAGGACGATTATCCCATTGTGCTGACAGGACAGGACAGTAGTAGTCCCACATACTATGATACGATATGAGTCTGGGTCTCTGGACACAGTGCAGTCCGATCTATGGACTATATTTTCTGGGCGGCGTGAAGGGACCCCAAGTATTAGGGGCTGACCCCTTATCATTTTGGTTTCTTCCAGAAATGCGTCTCACAGCGCTCCTCGCCTTGCCCTCCAAGGTGATCAAGTTACCCAAGGATTACCGCTTTGGTACCAGCCGGCCGTCTACTGTGGCCGCTCAGAGGAAGAACCCTCCCGGAAAGAGGAGATCCAAAATATTTGTGGAGCCCGTTAATAAAGGTGAATGGGCGTACTTCCGAGGAGACACCGTAAGTAACGAGATGTTTGGTTTCCTGTGGTACAGAGATTTGTAAAAATGGGGTGCTGCTGAGATTTTTTATAGCAACGGAGGCGAGGTCTGGCCCCAAATCAAATTTTGACGATAGATAGGTCATCAGTATGCGATCTGTGGGGGGTCTGACACCCGGACCCTTCACGTGTTCCATGGTGACACAAGTACCCAATACAAATCAATGGGTCCATTTTTAATTTCCCACCGCTGGCATTTTTTGATTTTCGTTTTTCGTTTTTGACTCCCCTCCTTCTAAACCCCATAATTTTTTTATTTCTCCGCTCCCAGAGCCATATGAGGTCTTAATCTTTGCGGGACAAATTTTTTTTTCATGATGCCAACATTAATTATTCTGTATAATGTACTGAGAAGCTGGAAAAAAATTCAGAATGGGGTGAATTTGAAGAAAAAAATGCATTTCTGCGACTTTCTTACGGGCTTCGGTTTTACGGCGTTCACTGTGCAACCAAAATGACCTGTCCCCTGTATTCTGTGTTTCGGTACGATTCCGGGGATACCAAATTTATATGGTTTTATTTACATTTTAACCCCTTAAAAAAAATCCAAAACTGTGTTAATTTTTTTTTTTTTCTAAAACTCGCCATATTCCGACAGCCGTAACTTTTTTTATACGTGCGTGTACGGGGATGTACAGGGCGTCTTTTTTTGCAGGGCCTGGTGTACTTTTTAGTTCTATCATTTTTGGGAAATGTTATTGCTTTCATCATTTTTTATTCAAATTTTTATCAGAATCAAAACACTGAAAAAACGGCGGTTTGGCACTTTTTACTATTTTTCCCGCTACGGCGTTTACCGTACAGGAAAAATATTTTTATAGATTTGTAGAGCGGGTGATTTCGGACACGGGGATACCTAACATGTATGTGTTTCACAGTATTTAACTACTTTTATATGTGTTCTAGGGAAAGGGGGTGATTAGAATTTTTAGTACTTTTTAAAAAATTTAATATATTTTTTTTACTTTTAAATTTTTTTTTTTTTTTTTGCATTTATTAGACCCCCTAGGAGTCTTGAATCCCAGGGGGTCTGATCACTAATGCAATGCATTATAATACTAATGCATTGCAAAAAATCATCATTTCTTTTGCAGGCTGCATAGACCAGCCTGCAAAAGCAAATCACTGCAGACAAGCTGGGGAGCCTTTACAAGGCTCCCAGCTGTCATACCAACGTGACGTCGGCCCTGGAGCTTGCTCAAGGTGCCAGCGATCACCGGCAAAATGGCGGCGCCACGATCAAAGGCGCCTTTGGAGTTAATGTCTCCAATTGGTCTGGGGACCGATTGGAGACATAAGCGCCGGTTGTCTACTGCGTAAAGCAGTAGACACCCGGCGGCTGCCCGGCTCCGCCAGTTACACACCCGGCATGCACTGTAATAGTACGGTGGATGTCGGGAAGGGGTTAATGGGACATCAACACAAATTGACGTCTACGTTAATTTTATTAAAGGGGATCTCTTACACTCTTGGACTGGCGGTATTTATAGAAAGCTGACAATGCAATAAATTCAGACCACTGTCGGCCCGGGTGCCGGCGATATCTATGTTGTTAGTTTTGTCACCGATATCCTTTCACTGTCAGAACAGTGGGCCTTACTGCTCGGCGTCATCACTGACTGTGAGGAACGTTCCCCTGACGGTACAAGGCTATGGAAGGATACTGAGCGGTAATGCCCGCCCTTCCCCCAGTGGAGAAATATGGGTGCCGAAATTAACGCCACCGATATCTCTGGAACATACGGACAGTCCTCTTAATTCAAGGTTTTCTATTGGTATATAGAATGACAGGTGCCATCATCATATAATATCACCATTGGATTAGATATCCCTGGTTATGTATCTATTACTACTAGTCCCATTCATTACCATAGAGCGCAGACATAACCCATAGAAAGCCGCCATGTTTTTCGAACCCTGGACAACCCCTTTAAGTGTCGGCGGTGTTTGTTACACTGTGTCTGTGTCGGACTTTATATTGTATCCGCTTTGTTTTCCAGGTTGAAGTCCTGTACGGTAAAGACACCGGCAAACAGGGGAAGGTGTCGCAGGTGATCAGAGCCCGCAACTGGGTGCTGGTGGAGAACCTGAACACGGTGAGACGCCGGACCGAGGGCTCATCAATGAACAAGGCCCAAAAAATCCCTTTAAACAATTATCTACCAAATCAATCTCTTCCTGTTGCAACTTTTTTTTTTTTACCTTTTTAAGTTTTTGTTTCTATTTCTCGCTCCATAATTTTAAGTTTTCTGTTTTTTTTTCTTTTGTTAAGCCCCGCCTATTAGGGGGCCGTTCACGTGTAGGAATTTGACGCTGATTTCGGGGTGGATTCTGTGGGATTCGACATCCCGTTGTGGAATTTTTCTTCATTTCCCACCATGTAAACAGCCACCCCACTTATGTCTAAGTGTTTTCTGCGTCAAAATCAGCATGTGAACATACCCTAAAGCACCCGTAGGCCCCGACGAGACACATGATGGAGTCTTGTCCTGGACGACTTGTTCACAGAAAATCCTATAAATGGGTAAACTCTACATTTGACCTATTTTTGTTCCTCCATGTTTAGCATTACCGCTATATTGGGAAGTCTGGAGATTACCGGGGGACGTACGTGTCCAGTGAAGCTCCTCTCCTGATTAACCAGGTGGCCCTGGTGGACCCCACAGACAGGTGAGCCCCTCTTATTACGGCCCAGCAGTGTTCAGGACATCTAACCTGACAACCTGCGTGATACTGGTCTCATGTGCAGGACTCGCCAAGGCGCTCTGTGTCTGAAATGGTAGCCTCATCACAAACGGACTGGCCCACCAGACTACCAGGGGGTCCTCCGGGTGGCCCAGGCCTTAACACAGTAATGGTCCAGCAGAAGACACCCAAATTTGAAGGCTATTATTTAGGGCCATTTTACAACTTAAATCAAAATTGTGATTAATTAGTCATTTCACCTTGATTACAATTAACGCCAATTATTTAGGTCAAGCCCCTTTCACAGTGTTGGTCGAACTTCGAGTGATTAGTCTCACAAGGTTCGCCCGGCTGGTACAAACCAAAACTTCTATTATTATACTGGAGTATAATGAGCGGAGGCCCGGGGGAGGTGAGCAAAAAAAATGTTACTCACCTCTCCCGGTCTCCGGCATGACTCCCTGCTGTCTGTGGCACTTCTGGCTGACGTCAGGGACCGTTGAGACCTGTGATTGGGTCTCATCGTGATGCATAGACGTAAGCATCGTTACACCATGTGATTGCTGAGGTCTGTGATTAGGCCTCAGCGATCCCTGACTGCAGCCAGAAGTAGGGAGCAGGGAGTCACGCCGGAGCCCAGGTGCCAGCCGTGGATTGAGTAGAATGGAGAACTATAAGAGATTCCTTTGTACTTCCTGAGCAAAATTCACCCCCACTGATAACTGTTTGAAGACACCGTGTGCATAGTGCCATACACCGCGTAGTGACCGCGCTTGGTGGTGCAGATTAGCCCCATTCACTTAAATAGGACAGAGCTTCACTTAGACCATTCGATGATGATCGTGACATCACGAGCAGCTGAACTATTGGGGTCCTGAGTGTTAAGCCCCCCCCACTCTTCAAATATTGATGACTTAGAAGGACTCTGTCACTTGCTACGTATTATATTTCACCCCTTGATAGGCGCCATTGTTCTGGCCTGGCTCCTCGTGTCCTCTCTCCACATTGTGCCTGGGTAGCGGTATGAGAGTTGTCGTACCGTATCCTTCATCCCAGTCTACGTCCTCCTCTGTATTTTACATTGTTTGCTCTCCAGGAAACCGACAGAGGTGGAATGGCGATACACAGAAGAGGGCGAGCGCGTGCGAGTGTCTCTACGAACCGGACGCATCATTCCTAAACCTCTCTTCCAGAGACGAGATGGAATCGTCCCCGAGCAGTGGAAAGGTGAGGACCCCTTACGTCCAGTGGATGTGGTGGGGAGAGTCGGAGCCTTTAGCTGTGTCCGTTGGGTCAGCTCGGTCTTGTGTCCTATTTCTGACATGTCTTCCATGCATTAGATGGTCCTAAGGACACCTCCGCAGAAGATGCTGTGGAGAGGACCTACGTCCCGTCACTGAAAACCTTTCAGGAGGAAATCATGGAGGCGATGGGCATCGTAGAAGACAGACGACACCGGAAATCCTTCTGGTATTAGTGGGCGACAACCCTGGTTCTTCAGGGGTTAGTATGGACTCCTGGACGTTACATTATACAGATTCTGACTTTTTTTGGTATATAATTAGGTTGCTGTATTATATTTCTACATCGCAATAAAATCCATTTATTGTCATTTGTTTCTTGTTTATGATCTGCTTCGAAACTTCTTGGGATGGTGAAACAGATTCCTTGGATCTACCATGTTCTCAGCCTTTCATGCCCTCTGACATGGCACTGAATTTGGTGCAATGACAGCTTTGCCAGTATGTGCCCCTTTGCCAGAGATGTCGGTGCGGTTAGTTTCAGCACCGATATCCCTCCACTGTCAGAAGGGCGGGCCTTACATCTCAGTGCCATCACTTGGCTCTGTGTAAACTTCTTCCCCGCCGACAGTACAAGACTATGGAAGAGTACAGTCATGGGAAGGGGGCGGGGGGAGTCATTCCTCACAGACCAGCGATGACGCTAGACTGTAAGCCCCGCCCTTCTGACAGTGGAGGGATATTGGTGCTGAAACTATCAGGCAAATCAAACCGCTGAATTCGGGTATTTAATACCATCAACTGGTTGAGGGCCCACGTTGCGTAAACGCAGCTTTTATGTTGCAAATTTTGCAGTGTTTTTTTGAGCCAAAGCCAGGTGTGGATTGAGCAAAAGGTAGTTTGCAACAAAAAAAAAGCTGCATTTCTGCAACGTGGTAGTCAATTGGGCATCGGTGGGTCTTGCATGCTGGAGCTTCATTGAGATGGATTAGCCATGGTGAACTTTCTGGCCCCTGTTCTGATGGTTGGGGTCCAGCAGTGATCCGACACTTGTCCCTATCCATAAAACCATAAAACACAAAGACAGAATTTTATATTTTTCTCACTTCACATCACAAATAATTTAGTTTTGGAAAAAAGGCTCCTAATTTAAGGGTGAGGCAACAAGAACAATAAATGTCTGGTTACTTCTATAGGGGTGAACGTCTTTGGCCCATGGTCACTTGTCCTCCATAGGACCTGCGGTGGAGCTCTGCAGTTTGGCAATTTGTCTTCTTGCCTTCATCTCACATGAGAGGATCCTGGACACACCTGATGGGATTCACACACTGGATCCTTGATTTAATGTTCCTGGACCATATAGATGGGAAGACTCGAAAGGTGGAAGTCAAGGAGGCTCTGCCGAGATTCCTCCACCCAAGCACTAACCTAATACATTTTCCGAGAGAATACATCGCCTAAAGAAGTATACAGCCACATCATACATTTGGAAACCCTTGGGTTGGCAAGTTGTGGCTACCCATACAAAAGATGGGTTTCTTATCGGAAACTTGTACCAAAGAATCCTTACTATCATGGACTTAACCCCTCACGACCAGGACTAAAATCCAGGGGTGGAAGGCCATCACTTACTATGTTCTATCCATAATACTGGCATCTTCTTATCTTATAGAAAGGACTTTGGGCCCCCATGAAGTTCCAGGGCCTTGGCTACCTTGGCACCACCAATAGCTACGTCTCTGCATGAATGTGTTCTGACCAAATTAACCTGATGTGAACAAAGTCTACGTGTAGAAGACTCCACACTGGCATGGAGCCTCCTCTGACTCTGACAGACTCTATGACCAAATTGTACATGGGTCTAACTAGCCAGACCCCTACCAAGTCTGTACTTGGCTTCATGAGACCTGTCCCTCAGCCCATAGTACCTTCTTGTTCCAGTGTTAAATATTATATATTTACAATATTCTCTAGCAGACATGGGGTTAACACTCTACTGACATCATAGTCTTATATTTTGGGTGCATGGGTGCGGTTAGAGTAGACCATTTTAGAAATCTCCTTACATAGCTACAAGATGGAAGGTAACACCCACTCTCATGAATATAAATGAGTAAGAAATACACATGTCTGGGTCTGTCTTTGGGAAGACCAGGGGAAGACCAGGAGGTCTGTCTTTGGGAACACCAGGGTGGGTGGTCCAGGCAGATGGACATCCATGGACGTCGTAACCAGCCCAAGTCCACCAACCAGATGACAAGCATGAACCAAGCTGTAACTACAAGATATCCAGATGATTTAACTTCTCTGAAGATGTAAGCTATTGACAATTGACTGATATTTGTGTTATTTTGGACATTTTCCCTGTTCCTGTGTTTTCCTTCAAGATATTAATAAACCTATATTGATATTGCTGTTAGTCTGAAGTTACATTATATTAATTGTTTGACAGATACGATGCTCTTTAAAGGGATTCTACCATTAAAACACATTTTTTTTTTTTCGTTGACACATAGGAATAGCCTTAACAAAGTCTATTCTTCTACCTTTAGATGTCTTCTCCGCGCCGCCATTCTGTAGAAATCCCGGTTTTTGTCAGTATGCAAATGAGTTCTCTCACAGCACTGGGGGCGGGCCCAGCGCCCAAACAGCACTGGGGGCGTCCTCAATGCTGCCAGAGAACTCTCCAGCACCACCTCCATCTTCTTAAAGAACGGGGTCTTCACCGCGTCTTCTTCTCGTGCAGGTGGTCAAACTTATAAGCCTTGGGCAGAGCCAACTGCACATGCCCACAGCCACAAGAAAAATGGCTGCTTACCCAGTAAGTAAGCGACCATTTTCATGTGGCCTGTGGGCATGCATAGTCGACTCTGCCCGAGGCCTACAAGTTTGAAGCCAGCGCCGAAAGAAGACACAGGAAGAGGACGTTCCAGAAGAAGATGGAAGCGGCGCTGGAGAGTTCTCTGGCAGCATTGGTTACGCCCCCAGTGCTGTTTGAGCATATTGTGTTGCTGTTAGAACTAAGGGAAAACAGTACATGCTGGGGTTACTATTCCTAATAATGTCAGGTATTTGGGGTTATTAATATAGTTTGAGTAACCCGTGTGCCTCACGTTAAGAGCAATTAACCCCTTCATATCCCTCACATTAACCCGTCAATTCATTTTTAATGCATAGGTGAGTGAAAACCACATCGGTGCCATTTGTGTTGCTGCTCCTTTAAGGTTGCGGAACACAGCGTTTTTGTTGCAGATTTTTGCTGCGTTTTTTTGAGCCAAAGCCAAAAATGACTACTTTATGTCTCCCTTCTGCTCAATCCATTCTTGGCTTTGGCTCAGAAAAACGCAGCAAAATCTGCAACAACAAAAGTTGCGTTTCTGCAACTTGGGGTCTCAGCATGAGGGTGTTTCTGAGGATTGGCTGATCATGCCAAACACTGACATGGCTGATCTTCATCTAGCTGTAGCGGTATTAAGAGATTACATTAGATTTTGTCTCATTCCTAGCTTTAAGATGACCTTCCACCATTGCTAGTTCTTGACATCTGTTATTATCTCACTGATTCCAGCACAGTTGGATTTTTCTCTCTAGCCCCCACCATTCCCAAGTAACAAGTGCAGGTAGTTTTGGTGCCTGATGTCTTATTTAAGCTCTGTAATGTCAGGTGGGTGGTGTCAGACAGGGGGGCCGGGATTGAGAGCTCCAATCAGATGCCGCCATTGTCAGACCTCAGAATCACACCAGCCTGACACTGCCTACCTAACAGTACACAGACTAAATTGCATATCAGGGACAAAAACTAACAATATTGATTACTCAGGAATGGCGAGGAATAGAGAAAAGAATCCAAAAAAGTAATGATGTAAAGAGCTGGACCTGTTGGAGATGGTGAAAGGTTCTCTCTAAATGAATGGTGCGGAAACTTAGGGTGGCCCCATTTATCCCTATGACACAGTTCCTACATGGAGGAACCTTTCTCTTAACTGTCTTCAGCAAATGTTTCCTAGCTCATCTTGCCTTTGTTGGAGGAGGTGTGGGTTTAGGGTCAGTTCTTAGGTTAGATTGCTGTAGTCAATGCTTAAATTAGGGCGGAACATGCCGGAACTCAATTCAGGTAAAATTAATAAATGTCTTTCAGTGTTTCGGTATAAACTAAGAAATGTGTCTTATGCAGAACATAAAAAATGCTGTTACTTACCTCTCCTGGCTCCGGAAAGCTTCAGGCCTACTTGGTGATGTCCCAGACATCACATGGGCTGGGGCTTGTGTCCTTATGCGTTGCAATGCAAGCCCCTGCTGATGTGACATCCCATACATCATTGGAGATGTCCGACATCTGAAGAGAGTGCGCCGGAGCCAAAGGGATGTAAGTCACAGTGCTTTTATGTTTGTATTCTCCGCTGGGACTCCAATTATTATAGTCTGGGGTCTGAAAAGGGGCCACTATGGAGCATAATACTGTGTGCAGGGGCCACTATGAGGGACAATTCAGTGTGCAGGGGCCACTATGGGGGATAATACTGTGTACAGGGGCCACTATAGGGCATAATACTGTGTGCAGGGGCCACTATGGGGCATAATACTGTGTACAGGGGCCACTATGGGACATAATACTGTGTGCAGGGGCCACTAAGGGACATAATACTGTGTGCAGGGGCCACTAAGGGACATAATACTATGTGCAGGGGCCACTAAGGGACATAATACTATGTGCAGGGGCCACTATGGGGCATAATACTGTGTGCAGGGGCCACTAAGGGACATAATACTATGTGCAGGGGCCACTAAGGGACATAATACTATGTGCAGGGGCCACTATGGGGTATAATACTGTGTGCAGGGGCCACTATGGGGGATAATACTGTGTGCGGGGGCCACTATGGGACATAATACTGTGTACAGGGGCCACTATAGGGCATAATACTGTGTGCAGGGGACACTATGGGACATAATACTGTGTGCAGGGGCCACTATGAAGCATAATACTGTGTGCAGGGGCCACTATGGGACATTATACTAAGTGCAGGGGCCACTATGGGACATAATACTGTGTGCAGGGGCCACTATGAGGGACAATTCAGTGCGAAGGGCCACTATGGGGGATAATACTGTGTTCAGGGGCCACTAAGGGACATAATACTATGTGCAGGGGCCGCTATGGGGGATAATACTGTGTGTAGGGGACACCATGGGGGATAATACTGTGTGCAGGGGCCACTATGGGGGATAATACTGTGTGCAGGGGACACTATGGGGGATATTACTGTGTACTGGGGCCCCTATGGGACATAATACTGTGTATTGGGGACACCATTGGGGATAATACTGTGTGCAGGGGCCACTATGGGGGATAATACTGTGTGCAAGGGCCACTATGGGGGATAATACTGTGTGCAGGGGACACTATGGGGGATAATACTGTGTACTGGGGCCCCTATGGGACATAATACTGTGTGGAGGGGCCACTATGGGGGATAATACTGTGTGCAGGGGCCACTATGGGGGATAATACTGTGTGCAGGGGCCACTATGGGGGATAATACTGTGTGCAAGGGCCACTATGGGGGATAATACTGTGTGCAGGGGACACTATGGGGGATAATACTGTGTATTGGGGCCACTATGGGGGATAATACTGTGTGCAGGGGCCACTATGGGGTATAATACTGTGTGCAGGGGCCACTATGGAGCATAATACTGTGTGCAGGGGCCACTATGGGACATAATACTGTGTGCAGGGGCCACTATGGGGTATAATACTGTGTGCAGGGGCCACTATGGGACATAATACTGTGTGCAGGGGCCACTATGGGGTATAATACTGTGTGCAGGGGCCACTATGGGGGTTAATACTGTGTGTAGAGGACACCATGGGGGATAATACTGTGTGCAGGGGCCACTATGGGGGATAATACTGTGTGCAGGGGCCACTATGGGGGATAATACTGTGTGCAGGGGCCACTATGGGGGATAATACTGTGTGTATCAAAAGATGAATTCCAAGAGTTTGGGCTTTTGGAGAATTGGGCTCAGTTTGTTCTGCAGCAGTTTGTTCCTCTCTACTCCTCAGACTCTATTACTCCTCCTCCTCAGCTGATCAGTGACAAAAAAAAAAAAAAAAAAAGGAATAATTTTGATGGGGCGAGGTCTAACTTCACAACAAGGTCCAAGGTTCTACTTCACCACATCTGCCTTCCAAGTAGAAACAGAAGCTCTGGAAGATTACAAAGAATGGAGACCTCATTCCCTGTTTTTAAGAAGCCAAAGGTAGGAAGCAACGAATATTCCTTGGCAGTATCTCCTGTGGGTGGGGTGAATCTGGCAGAAAGGCCGGTAGCATACAGGAGACTTGCAGAGTAACCTGTTCTACTTTATATCGGAATTATAGATCTATTGTGGCTGCCTGAAAAACGAATTCGTAATATTTAGGTGGAATGTCTATATCTATAAAACAGCGTATTACACTGTCAGGACTATATGCAAGTATCTATACAACATAGTGTATGTCACTGTCAGGGCTCCTATATCTATAATACATAGTGTATGACACTATCAGGGCTCCTATATCTATAATACATAGTGTATGACACTGTCAGGGCTCCTATATCTATAATACATAGTGTATGACGCTGTCGGGGCTCCTATATCTATAATACATAGTGAATGACACTGTCAGGGCTCCTATATCTATAACACATAGTGTATGACACTGTCAGGGCTCCTATATCTATAATACATAGTGTATGTCACTGTCAGGGCTCCTATATCTGTAATACATAGTGTATGTCACTGTCAGGGCTCCTATATCTATACTACATAGTGTATGACACTGTCAGGGCTCCTATATCTATAATACATAGTGTATGTCACTGTCAGGGCTCCTATATCTGTAATACATAGTGTATGTCACTGTCAGGGCTCCTATATCTATAACACATAGTGTATGACACTGTCAGGGCTCCTATATCTATAACACATAGTGTATGTCACTGTCAGGGCTCCTATATCTGTAATACATAGTGTATGTCACTGTCAGGGCTCCTATATCTATAATACATAGTGTATGACACTGTCAGGGCTCCTATATCTATAATACATAGTGTATGACACTATCAGGGCTCCTATATCTATAATACATAGTGTATGACACTATCAGGGCTCCTATATCTATAATACATAGTGTATGACACTATCAGGGCTCCTATATCTATAATACATAGTGTATGACACTGTCAGGGCTCCTATATCTATAATACATAGTGTATGACACTATCAGGGCTCCTATATCTATAATACATAGTGTATGACACTGTCAGGGCTCCTATATCTATAATACATAGTGTATGACACTATCAGGGCTCCTATATCTATAATACATAGTGTATGACACTATCAGGGCTCCTATATCTATAATACATAGTGTATGACACTGTTGGGGCTCCTATATCTATAATACATAGTGTATGTCACTGTCAGGGCTCCTATATCTGTAATACATAGTGTATGTCACTGTCAGGGCTCCTATATCTATAATACATAGTGTATGACACTATCAGGGCTCCTATATCTATAATACATAGTGTATGACACTGTTGGGGCTCCTATATCTATAATACATAGTGTATGTCACTGTCAGGGCTCCTATATCTGTAATACATAGTGTATGTCACTGTCAGGGCTCCTATATCTATAATACATAGTGTATGACACTGTCAGGGCTCCTATATCTATAATACATAGTGTATGACACTGTCGGGGCTCCTAGGAACCTTTCCATCCAATTTCTAGCTTTCTAGGCAAGCATAGTTGGTGTCATAGTGACAGTGACATGTATGTCTATTGGAAAACAGATGGTAAGAAGAGTATACAAAGTAAGAGTTTAACCACAAACTGCACTGACACTATATCTATAATACATAGTGAATGACACTGTCAGGGCTCCTATATCTATAATACATAGTGTATGACACTGTCAGGGCTCCTATATCTATAATACATAGTGTATGACACTGTCAGGGCTCCTATATCTATAATACATAGTGTATGACACTGTCAGGGCTCCTATATCTATAATACATAGTGTATGACACTGTCAGGGCTCCTATATCTATAATACATAGTGTATGACACTGTCGGGGCTCCTATATCTATAATACATAGTGTATGACACTGTCAGGGCTCCTATATCTATAATACATAGTGTATGACACTGTCAGGGCTCCTATATCTATAATACATAGTGTATGACACTGTCAGGGCTCCTATATCTATAATACATAGTGTATGACACTGTCGGGGCTCCTAGGAACCTTTCCATCCAATTTCTAGCTTTCTAGGCAAGCATAGTTGAAGTGGTCTCATAGTGACAGGACAGATGGTAAGCAGAGTATACAAAGTAAGAGTTTGACCACAAACTGCACTGACACTCGTTTTTACATATTAGCATTTAAAACCCTATAAAAATTAACAGATTTTTTGGGATAATGTGCTTGCCCGTTTTTTTTTTTTTTAATTTTTTTATTTTTAACACACATGGCGGTTATATTGCAAAAAAAGAATGCTATTGTCACATATAACAGGGGGTCCTCCACTATGACATCCATAGAGCTTACAGTCATTCATTTCTGCAGGTGGAGCTTCACATCCATCTGGACGCCACGATACGACCCGAAACGGTTTTGCATTTTGCCAAGTAAGTTTTGTGCTTTCCTTCCTTCATTGAATCTTTGGGGTTTCTGTCTCAGCCGATGGCTGTCTTGTCTTTGGGGTTCTGGGCTCTCATTTAGCCATAGAGATACCTGTCACGGCCTTCCTGCCATATTGCACAGATACCTGCTCTGTACGTGCGCCTGGTGCGTGTCAGATGGGGTGGGAAGGGAGCAGGTGATGACCATGTAGGTGGTGCTATGTAAAGCGAAGGACACAGGCCAGCCATTATTGGGGAGATGATTTCATGGTCTGTGGTTTTATTTTTAATCAAGAAAGAAAAACTTGCAGTCGTCGTGGTTTGAAGATCGAGAAGCTTTTCTGAAGTCTGTGGTTTGCAGCAAGCCGGGAAGTCTCACCGAGTTCCTCTCCAAGTTCCATTACTACATGCCGGCGGTGGTGTAAGTTCTGAGATGTGCCCGGGAGAAGTCTTGTATACGAGCGTGGGAGGTTCTGATAATAGAGGATGTAAGTGTTAGGTCATTGAGTGAGCGGAGAACACGGGTTGGGCGGTAGACAGAGATGAGGGAGGAAATGTGTGGAGGTGCGGCATTATGGAGAGCCTTGTGGAGGAGGGGGATAACTTTATATTGTATTCTATAATGAATAGGCAGCCAATGTAGTGACTGGCACAGACCGGAGGCATCGCTGTAGCGTCTAGCCTGATAGATGAGCCTGGCCGCTGCATTCAGACCAAAATATGCCTGCCACGACTGTCGCGGCTTCTGACAGTCGCGGCTTCCCCCTACGGAGTGGGCTCAAATGAATGGGCCTAATCCAGAGGGTGCTGTCGCGAGGCGGAGGCCGAGCTGAATCAGCCGCGGAGGCCGGGCTGAAGAAAGGGCAGCTCACTTCTTTTTCTGTGAGCCGAAACATACCGCTTATGGAAAAAAGGAATCTAGCGGTCTACATAGACCTCCATTGTGAAGGGGCGGGTTATGAGGTGGATTCGGCATCAGAATCCGCCCCTTCTTGCCCCATGTGAAGGAGCCCTAAAATATACACAAAGTGAAATTTGAGGTAACAACCCATGTTCCGTATAGATCTCTAGCCAGTGATTTTAGTCCCTGGTGCAATGATATATTATATGTCTATGTCCAGGCGGTGGCATCTTCTAGCCGTCACTTGGTGGTAATAGTCTGTCCTCCGCTTGTCCTTCCCTCCCCAGCGGTGATCGTGATGCGGTGAAAAGAATTGCTTATGAATTTGTAGAGACGAAAGCTGCGGAAGGAGTGATCTACGTGGAAGTCAGATACAATCCTCATCTCTTCGCCAACTGCAAGGTGGATCCCCTCCAGTTTGGACAGAATGAGTAAGTCATATCTCTGCGTCCCGCCATGTCATCAAAGGGGGGAGAAAATCTTACACCAGGCAAGTACATTAATACATTAATGCCCCTAATGATTGAGCTTGATCAGTGCGGAGTCTCAAGCCGCAGCAGAATCTGCAGCAACAACCAGCACACTTGTTTTCTCCAGGGTTCTGCTCCAATTGTTTTTAATGGGAGGGAGAATGAAGGAGGAATGTGATGCAGATCTGGGGGTGAAATCCGTGCCAAATCCACTATGTGTACAGAGCCTGATACAGTACAATGAATGCTTTCATGTGTGTTAATATAGGTGTTCAATGCAGAAACTGAGTACGCATAGATATGTCCCATAGTATCTAGGGTTGAGCTGACCTTGAGATTTCAGGATCGATTTCAAAATCCGATTTCCAATCTTTTTCCAGCCGCTCCTGATTCCGATAGTGACATTTGCTTGATCGCCGATTGGGATCCGATCTTTACCAATCCCGATTGCTCAACCCTAATAGTAGCCCATCCACACAGTATAATGTCCCCCATAGTGGCCCCTGAACACAGTATAATGTCCTACAATGGCCCCTGCACACAGTATAATGTCCTACAATGGCCCCTGCACACAGTATAATGTCCCATAGGGGCCCCTGCACACAGTATTATGTCCCATAGTGGCCCCTGCACACAGTATTATGTCCCATAGTGGCCCCTGCACACAGTATTATGTCCCATAGTGGCCCCTGCACACAGTATTATACCCCATAGTGGTCCCTGCACACAGTATTATCCCCCATAGTGGCCCCTGCACACAGTATTATCCCCATAGTGGCCCCTGCACACAGTATAATGTCCCATAGTGGCCCCTGCACACAGTATAATGCCCCATAGTGGCCCCTGCACACAGTATAATGTCCCATAGTGGCCCCTGCACACAGTATTGTACCCCATAGTGGCCCCTGCACACAGTATTATGTCCCATACTGGCCCCTGTACACAGTATTATGTCCCATAGTGGCCCCTGCACACAGTATAATGTACCATAGTGGTCCCTGCACACAGTATTATGCCCCATAGTGGCCCCTGCACACAGTATTATGTCCTATAGTGGCCCCTGCACACAGTATAATGTCCCATAGTCGCCCCTGCACACAGTATTGTACCCCATAGTGGCCCCTGCACACAGTATTATGTCCCATACTGGCCCCTGCACACAGTATTATGTCCCTTAGTGGCCCCTGCACACAGTATTATGTCCCATAGTGGCCCCTGCACACAGTATTATGCCCCATAGTGGCCCCTGCACACAGTATAATGTACCATAGTGGTCCCTGCACACAGTATTATCTCCCATAGTGGCCCCTGCACACAGTATTATGTCCCATAGTGGCCCCTCCCCACAGTATTATGTCCCATAGTGGCCCCTCCCCACAGTATAATGTCCCATAGTGGCCCCTGTACACAGTATTATGTCCCATAGTGGCCCCTCCCCACAGTATAATGTCCCATAGTGGCCCCTGTACACAGTATTATGTCCCATAGTGGCCCCTGCACACAGTATTATCCCCCATAGTGGCCCCTGCACACAGTATTATGCCCCATAGTGGCCCCTGCACACAGTATTATGTCCCATAGTGGCCCCTGCACACAGTATTATCCCCCATAGTGTCCCCTGTACACAGTATTATGTCCCATAGTGGCCCCTGCACACAGTATTATCCCCCATAGTGGCCCCTCCCCACAGTATAATGTCCCATAGTGGCCCCTGTACACAGTATTATGTCCCATAGTGGCCCCTGCACACAGTATTATGTCCCATAGTGGCCCCTGCACACAGTATTATCCCCCATAGTGGCCC
The DNA here is from genome assembly GCF_031893055.1 of Leptodactylus fuscus. NCBI lineage: Eukaryota > Metazoa > Chordata > Amphibia > Anura > Leptodactylidae > Leptodactylus > Leptodactylus fuscus. The sequence continues at coordinate 142,473,246 of NC_134271.1, forward strand.
CTGCACACAGTATTATCCCCCATAGTGGCCCCTGCACACAGTATTATGTCCCATAGTGGCCCCTGCACACAGTATTATCCCCCATAGTGGCCCCCCACACAGTATTATGTCCCATAGAGACCCCTGCACACAGTATAATGTACCATAGCAGTCCCTCCATGATATAATGTCTCATAGTTGCTCTTTGCACACAGTATAATGTCCCATAATGGCCCCTCCATACAGTACAATGACCCATCCTGGCCGTTCACACAGTATTATGTTCCATTATGGCCCCTTTCGTGTTTCTTTCAAATATTGCAAAAATTGAGGTTTGGCAGAACCTGAAATTTTTGGGTTTCACAACCCCTGAGTTAAATGATTGAATATGCAACAGAGTTGAAAAACACAAAAAAAAGTATTACTCACCTCTCCTGGGCTCCGGTGTGACTCCCTGCTCAATCTTTGGCCCTCTTCAATGATGTCACAGATGTGGGTTACGCTGGCATCATTATGCGTTGTGATGCTGGCCTGAGCTGTGTTACATCTGTGACGTCACTGAAGAGGTCCAAAGACAGCAGGGAGTCCTGCCAGAGTCCAAGAGGGGTGAGTAATACTGGTTTTTATGTTTACTTACCTCCATGGGGCCTTTGATCATTATACTTGGGGTTCTGAAGAGACCCCAGAGTATAATAATAGCAGTATCGGTTCAGATGTATTTGGACATATGGTTTGGATGTATTCAGTCCCTGTATTTAATCCCTGCATCGGAACTAACCAGAGTTTCTCTATCTCAACCCATTTTGTATAGGCCTGTGGGGCTGTCCAAAATGGTAGGCAGCGCAAGTGAGCCGCCCAATAATAATGCAATATGTGTGATACCTCCAATCCCCCCTCCTCCCTACCAGACAGCATCACCGAACGGGGTATGCGGTGACGCCTGCCGTTCCAAACAAACTTGAAGACGGATTTTTGAAGGGAGCGCAATTCCAAGTGAGGGACTGCGACCGGAAGAGTTTCAAAAAAGTAGAGGAGCTTCGGGAGGAGGGACATTTTGACCGCATTAATACGGCCTATAAGCGAAATATGGAGAGGACGCCATTTATCCAAGAGGGCTCTCAGTTCATTAAACAGGCTAGGGTAATTAACTGAATAGAAGGTGGAGTAGGAAGGGGAAAGCTGGATCCCAAGATATCGGAGAGAGCGTTCCCGCCACTGAAAATCAAAGTTAGTACAAAACAGTTGTAAGTCAGCAGTAGGGATATTAAGAGGAGGGATTCAGTCTAGGTAGGATTAACTTTATAACCGGACCTTTCATACAAATTTGAATGGAAAGCAACCAAAACATTAGACTTTCCCCAAAATGGTAGACCCCATCCTCATATACGGATTCCCTTTAATCCTCCAAGGCTTCCCCATGAGAGTATTTCTTCGTTCCACTGGGTTTCCGTTTTCAGCTCTGGCGAAAATGGACAGGGGACGGAAACATGACGGTCAGCTTTAAAGGGATTCAGCAATTAAAATTCATTTTTTTCTCCCTAACACGTAGGAATAGCCTTAAGAAAGGCTATGTTTCCCCTAACTATAGATGCCTTCTCCGCGCCGCCGTTCGGTTGAAATCCCGGTTTTCGTCTGTATGCAAATGAGTTCTCTCACAGCACGGTCCCTGATTATGTGTACTGTGTACTTGCCCCTGACTTGGGCTCCTGTACATGTAGTATCGTTGCCCTGGGGCACAACTTTTCCAGTAGATTTCAATCATAGCAATCCAGTAAGGTCACTTAGAAGGTTCTCACCTCCTTAGTACAACACTCAAGAGCACATGAACTATTTGGACCCCACTAACTCAGTAGATACGTACATATGCCGATAATCAACTTCTTATGGCAGGATCGGGACTTGTATGCTGGATTTGGTCTTACAAGTTATACCCGGCTTCATATAGAAACTTTAACAGAAAGTTTTTGTTTTTTTTTCTGAATGAAATGAATAGTGTATTTGATGTTTCTTCTGCAGAGGAGATCTCACACCCGAGGAAGTGGTACAACTTGTTAACCAGGGGCTGAAAGAAGGGGAGAAGGATTTCAATATTAAGGCCAGGTCCATTCTCTGCTGCCTGCGGCACATGCCAGGTAATAGACATTGCCTTCTTTTGTTTTTATCATATATATATATATATATATATATATATATATATTTCTCCTGAATAGAATATAATAGATGTTCAGCCGTACACAAATCACAACAACAGACTCTAGATCTAACCTTAATTCAAATGACCACCTAACCCAAATCCCAAGAACAGGCTCTAGATCTAACCCTAACCTAAATCACAAGAACAGACTCTAGATCTAACCCTATCCTAAATCACAAGAACAGGCTCTAGATCTAACCCTATTCTAAATCATAAGAACAGACTCTAGATCTAACCCTATCCTAAATCACAAGAACAGGCTCTAGATCTAACCCTATCCTAAATCACAAGAACAGACTCTAGATCTAACCCTATCCTAAATCACAAGAACAGGCTCTAGATCTAACCCTATTCTAAATCACAAGAACAGACTCTAGATCTAACCCTAACCTAAATCCCAAGAACAGGCTCTAGATCTAACCCTAACCTAAATCCCAAGAACAGACTCTAGATCTAACCTTAAACTAAATCCCAAGAAAAGACTCTAGATCTAACCCTAACCTAAATCGCAAGAATAGACTCTAGATCTAACTCTAACCTAAATCAAAACAGACTCTAGATCTAACCCTAACCTAAATCCCAAGAAAAGACTCTATATCTAACCCTATCCTAAATCACAACAGACTCTAGATCTAACCCTAACCTAAATCCCAAGAAAAGACTCTAGATCTAACCCTATCCTAAATCAAAACAGACTCTAGCTCTAACCCTAACCTAAATCCCAAGAAAAGACTCTATATCTAACCCTATCCTAAATCACAACAGACTCTAGATCTAACCCTAACCTAAATCCCAAGAAAAGACTCTAGATCTAACCCTATCCTAAATCACAACAGGCTCTAGATCTAACCCTAACCTAAATCACAACAGACTCTATATCTAACCTTAACCCAAATTAACTTCATAGACTCTAGATTTAATCCTAACCTAATACACAGCATGTGTTTGAGTTCATACTTTTTCTTACTAGTCTTAGCCTTCTTTTTAAGTACATTTTCCTGCTACCTATCATGGCCTCTTGGTCTTCTACTATAGACTCCTATGTTTTAGTACACACCCTGCTGCATGTCCTGGCCGCCCACCTTGTGTATAGTGTATACCTCTGTATTCATACTATTCATTTCCTCAGCACGTGCTGATAAGGTTGAGTGACTATATACAGGTATAGTGCTGTGCTATAACTAGTAACATGAATCTCTCCATCCAGGGGCGTAACTACCGCCATAGCAGCGGAGGCAGCTGCAACAGGGCCCGGGACATTAGGGGGCCCGGTGACAGCCGCTACCGCTGTGTTTTTTAATTTTTTTTTTAAAAGGCCGTTACCGTAATTGGCCCTATTTACTTACCGATCCTGGCTGGGCCGGGATCGGAAAGTGACACCGCAGGCCCCACAAACACTATCATTATACTCGGGGGTCTTTTCAGACCCCCAAGTATAATGATCGGAGGCCCAGGAGAGGTAAGAAACATAAAAAACACTGTTACTTACCTCTCCACGATCCGGGCAGGCCTCAGGCCTAGTTGTCTGACGTCTCTGACGTCACATGAACCCGGCCTGCGTCCTGGGTCATGTGATGTTCGACGTCATTGAAGAAGGCCGATAGCGGAGGCCGACAGCGTAGGAGTCAGGGGACAGGTAAGCAACAGTGTTTTTTTTTATGTTTTTATTCCCCCGGGTCTCCGATTATTATACACTATGGGGCATAATACTGTGTGCAGGGGCCACTATGGAGGATAATACTATGTACAGGGGCCACTATGGGGGATAATACCGTGTGCCGGGGCCACTATGGAGGATAATACTATGTACAGGGGCCACTATGGGGGATAATACTGTGTACAGGGGCTACTATGGGGCATAATACTGTGTGCAGGGGCCACTATGGGACATTATACTGTATGCAGGGGCCACTATGGGGCATAATACTGTGTGCAGGGGCCACTATGGGACATAATACTGTGTGCAGGGGCCACTATGGGGCATAATACTGTGTGCAGGGGCCACTATGGGACATAATACTGTGTGCAGGGGCCACTATGGGGGATAATACTGTGTGCAGGGGCCACTATGGGGCATAATACTGTATGCAGGGCCACTATGGGGGATAATACTGTGTGCAGGGGCCACTATGGGGCATAATACTGTGTGCAGGGCCACTATGGGGCATAATACTGTGTGCAGGGGCCACTATGGGGGATAATACTGTGTGCAGGGGCCACTATGGGGCATAATACTGTGTGCAGGGCCACTATGGGACATAATACTGTGTGCAGGGGCCACTGAGGGACATAATACTGTGTGCAGGGGGCACTATGGGATATAATACTGTGTGCAGGGGCCACTATGGGGGATAATACTGTGTGCAGGGGCCACTATGGGGAATAATACTGTGTGCAGGGGCCACTATGGGACATAATACTGTGTGCAGGGGCCACTATGGGGGATAATACTGTGTGCAGGGGCCACTATGGGACATAATACTGTGTACAGGGGCCACTATGGGACATAATACTGTGTGCAGGGGCCACTGAGGGACATAATACTGTGTGCAGGGGCCACTATGGGATATAGTACTGTGTGCAGGGGCCACTATGGGGGATAATAGAGCGCGCAGGATTGCGGAGGAGGGGGTCGGTTGAGGTCTTTGGCGTAAGTATCGGTTGGGGGCCCATGTCAAAAGTTCGCCACGGGGCCCCGACATTCCTATTTTCGCCACTGTCACCATCTATAGCCCTAGAAGACCCTCTAACTCTATAGGTACAATTCTGTGCTATAACTGGTATCATGAGTCTCACCATCTGTAGTCCTGGAAGTCTCTCTCTCTAACACTAGTTGGTTGCTGGGTGACATTTCTAATAATATTGGATGAGTAGCAGTGAACCCACATTTGGAGAGAATTTTCCTGTGATCAGTCAGGATAGGGTTAAACCTGTAAACACTAGTTGATTGAATGTGAATAATTACATGATAAAATTATATTAAGGGCTAGTTCACACGTGAACTGCCCGCGCGGGTTTTGACACAGAGAGAGACGCGGCAAGCCGCGTCTCTCTCTTGTCAAAACCCGCCCGCCGCGACCATCGCTGTCGCGGCTTAACCCTCTGCTGTCGGCTCAAATGAATGAGCCGACATAGGAGGGTGCTGCCGGGGGCGGAAGCCGCGCGGCTGAGCCTGTGCGGCTTCCGCATGAAGAAAGGACATGTCCTTTCTTTTCTCCGCTAGCAGCAGCCCGCCGCTAGCGGAGAAAAGAAGCCCGGCGGTCTCCATAGACCACCATTATAAGGGGAGGTTTTGGACGCGAAATCCGCTGTCAAAAACCTCCCCTTATACTCACGTGTGAACTAGCCCTTAGTTGTTCCCACATTTACTTCTCTCATGTATTTCTATCCATAAGAATGGTCTCCAGAAATTGTTGAGCTCTGTAAGAAGTATCAGAATGACACTGTTGTGGCCATTGACCTGTCTGGAGATGAAGGGTTAAACGGTGGAATCTCTCCTGGACATCTACAGGCTTATGAGGTTTGTACAATGGATAGACATGTTTGCAGAGATAGATAGATAGGAGATAGATAGATAGATAGATAGATAGATAGATAGATAGATAGATACATAGATAGATAGATAGATAGATAGATAGATAGATAGGAAACAGATAGATAGATAGATAGATAGATAGATAGATAGATAGATAGATAGGAGATAGATAGATAGATAGATAGATAGATAGATAGGAGATAGATAGATAGATAGGAGATAGATAGATAGATAGATAGATAGATAGGAGATAGATAGATAGATAGATAGATAGGAGATAGATAGATAGATAGATAGATAGATAGGAGATAGATAGATGATAGATAGGAGATAGATAGATAGATAGATAGATAGATAGATAGATAGATAGATAGATAGATAGATAGGAGATAGATAGATAGATAGGAGATAGAGAGATAGATAGATAGATAGATAGATAGGAAACAGATAGATAGATAGATAGATAGATAGATAGATAGATAGATAGATAGGAAACAGATAGATAGATAGATAGATAGATAGATAGATAGATAGGAGATAGATAGATAGATAGATAGATAGATAGATAGATAGATAGGAGATAGATAGATAGATAGATAGATAGGAGATAGATAGATAGATAGATAGATAGATAGATAGATAGGAGATAGATGGATGGATAGGAGATAGATAGATAGATAGATAGATAGATAGATAGATAGGAGATAGATAGATAGATAGATAGATAGATAGATAGATAGGAGATAGATAGATAGATAGATAGATAGATAGATAGATAGATAGATAGATAGATAGGAGATAGATAGATGATAGATAGGAGATAGATAGATAGATAGATAGATAGATAGATAGATAGATAGGAGATAGATAGATAGATAGGAGATAGATAGATAGATAGGAGATAGATAGATAGATAGATAGATAGATAGATAGATAGATAGATAGATAGATAGATAGGAAACAGATAGATAGATAGATAGATAGGAAACAGATAGATAGATAGATAGATAGATAGGAGATAGATAGATAGATAGATAGATAGATAGATAGGAGATAGATAGATAGATAGATAGATAGGAGATAGATAGATAGATAGATAGATAGATAGATAGATAGGAGATAGATAGATAGATAGATAGATAGATAGGAGATAGATAGATAGATAGATAGATAGGAGATAGATGGATGGATGGATAGATAGATAGATAGATAGATAGATAGATAGATAGGAGATAGATAGATAGATAGATAGATAGATAGGAGATAGATAGATAGATAGATAGATACACTCACCGGCCACTTTATTAGGTACACCTGTCCAACTGCTCGTTAACACTTAATTTCTAATCAGCCAATCACATGGCGGCAACTCAGTGCATTTAGGCATGTAGACATGGTCAAGACAATCTCCTGCAGTTCAAACCGAGCATCAGTATGGGGAAGAAAGGTGATTTGAGTGCCTTTGAACGTGGCATGGTTGTTGGTGCCAGAAGGGCTGGTCTGAGTATTTCAGAAACTGCTGATCTACTGGGATTTTCACGCACAACCATCTCTAGGGTTTACAGAGAATGGTCCGAAAAAGAAAAAACATCCAGTGAGCGGCAGTTCTGTGGGCGGAAATGCGTTGTTGATGCCAGAGGTCAGAGGAGAATGGCCAGACTGGTTCGAGCTGATAGAAAGGCAACAGTGACTCAAATAGCCACCCATTACAACCAAGGTAGCCAGAAGAGCATCTCTGAACGCCGCACAGTACGTCGAACTTTGAGGCAGATGGGCTACAGCAGCAGAAGACCACACCGGGTGCCACTCCTTTCAGCTAAGAACAGGAAACTGAGGCTACAATTTGCACAAGCTCATCGAAATTGGACAATTGAAGATTGGAAAAACGTTGCCTGGTCTGATGAGTCTCGATTTCTGCTGCGACATTCGGATGGTAGGGTCAGAATTTGGCGTCAACAACATGAAAGCATGGATCCATCCTGCCTTGTATCGGTAACGGTTCAGGCTGGTGGTGGTGGTGTCATGGTGTGGGGAATATTTTCTTGGCACTCTTTGGGCCCGTTGGTACCAATTGAGCATCGTTGCAACGCCAAAGCCTACCTGAGTATTGTTGCTGACCATGTCCATCCCTTTATGACCACAATGTACCCAACATCTGATGGCTACTTTCAGCAGGATAATGCAATGCCATGTCATAAAGCTGGAATCATCTCAGACTGGTTTCTTGAACATGACAATGAGTTCACTGTACTCCAATGGCCTCCACAGTCACCAGATCTCAATCCAATAGAGGAGCATCTTTGGGATGTGGTGGAACGGGAGATTCGCATCATGGATGTGCAGCCGACAAATCTGCGACTGCTGTGTGATGCCATCATGTCAATATGGACCAAAATCTCTGAGGAATGCTTCCAGCACCTTGTTGTATCTATGCCACGAAGAATTGAGGCAGTTCTGAAGGCAAAAGGGGGTCCAACCCGTTACTAGCATGGTGTACCTAATAAAGTGGCCGGTGAGTGTAGATAGATAGATAGGAGATAGATAGATAGATAGATAGATAGATAGAAAGAAAGATAGATAGATAGATAGATAGATAGATAGATAGGAGATAGATAGATAGATAGATAGATAGATAGATAGATAGGAGATAGATAGATAGATAGATGGATAGATAGATAGGAGATAGATAGATAGATAGATAGATAGATAGATAGATAGGAGATAGATAGATAGATAGATGGATAGATAGATAGGAGATAGATAGATAGATAGATAGATAGATAGGAGATAGATAGATAGATAGATAGATAGATAGATGATAGATAGATAGATAGATAGATAGATAGGAGATAGATAGATAGATAGATAGGAGATAGATAGATAGATAGATAGATAGATAGATAGATAGAAGATAGATAGATAGATAGATAGATAGATAGATAGGAGATAGATAGATAGATAGATAGATAGGAGATAGATAGATAGATAGATAGATAGATAGATAGATAGATAGATAGACAACATACGACAGATATATAGAATTATCTGATGCTGAATCTTTCTTTGCGCTCACTTCCCTTATAGGAGGCTGTGAGGAGCTGTATACACAGAACGGTACATGCCGGGGAGGCGGGGCCAGCAGCTGTGGTAAAAGAGGTAAGACCAGACCTTAAAGGGGATTTTCAGGAACAAATACATTTTTTCTAAATCTTTTTAAAAGTCTCCTACATTCACTGGCACACGCAGGGTTGGTTTACACGGGGCACCTCTGGACAGGGTAGACTTTGGAACCCAGGAGCTACGTATCCTCTCAGTCTTTGTACCTACCTGCTTACCCTCACAAGAGATGTGTTATGTCCTGGACAACCCCTGGGCTGTGGAAGGAACATGGGGCTATTTATTTATTTTTACTGTAATTATTATTAAAGTGTTCAATATAAAACACAAAGTAAGTCAGTGCAATGGAGCAATCAGACAAAAAGGAGCTTTGGCCCCTGCACACAGTATTATCCCCCATAGTGGCCCCTCTACACAGTATTATCCCCCATAGTGACCCTGCACACAGTATTATGTCCCATAGTGACTCCTGCACACAGTATTATCCCCCATAGTGGCCCCTGCACACAGTATTATCCCCCATAGTGACTCCTGCACACAGTATTATCCCCCATAGTGACTCCTGCACACAGTATTATGTCCCATAGTGGCCCCTGCACACAGTATTATCCCCCATAGTGACCCTGCACACAGTATTATGTCCCATAGTGACTCCTGCACACAGTATTATCCCCCATAGTGGCCCCTGCACACAGTATTATGCCCCATAGTGGCCCCTGCACACAGTATTATGACCCATAGTGGCCCCTGCACACAATATTATGCCCCATAGTGGCCCCTGCACACAGTATTATGTCCCATAGTGGCCCCTGCACACAGTATTATGTCCCATAGTGGCCCCTGCACACAGTATTATGTCCCATAGTGGCCCCTGCACACAGTATTATGCCCCATAGTGGCCCCTGCACACAGTAGTATGCCACATAGTGGCCCCTGCACACAGTATTATCCCCATAGTGGCCCCTGCACACAGTATTATGCCCCATAGTGGCCCCTGCACACAGTATTATGCCCCATAGTGGCCCCTGCACACAGTATTATGCTCCATAGTGGCCCCTGCACAAAGTATTATCCCCCATAGTGGCCCCTGTACACAGTATTATGTCCCATAGTGGCCCCTGTACACAGTATTATGTCCCATAGTGCCCCTGCACACAGTATTATATCCCATAGTGCCCCCTGCACACAGTATTATGTCCCTCAGTGGCCCCTGCACACAGTATTATGTCCCTCAGTGGCCCCTGCACACAGTATTATGCCCCATAGTGGCCCCTACACACAGTATTATGTCCCATAGTGACTCCTGCACACAGTATTATCCCCCATAGTGACCCTGCACACAGTATTATGTCCCATAGTGACTCCTGCACACAGTATTATCCCCCATAGTGGCCCCTGCACACAGTATTATGCCCCATAGTGGCCCCTGCACACAGTATTATGACCCATAGTGGCCCCTGCACACAATATTATGCCCCATAGTGGCCCCTGCACACAGTATTATGTCCCATAGTGGCCCCTGCACACAGTATTATGTCCCATAGTGGCCCCTGCACACAGTATTATGTCCCATAGTGGCCCCTGCACACAGTATTATGCCCCATAGTGGCCCCTGCACACAGTAGTATGCCACATAGTGGCCCCTGCACACAGTATTATGTCCCATAGTGGCCCCTGCACACAGTATTATCCCCATAGTGGCCCCTGCACACAGTATTATGCCCCATAGTGGCCCCTGCACACAGTATTATGCTCCATAGTGGCCCCTGCACAAAGTATTATCCCCCATAGTGGCCCCTGTACACAGTATTATGTCCCATAGTGGCCCCTGTACACAGTATTATGTCCCATAGTGCCCCTGCACACAGTATTATATCCCATAGTGCCCCCTGCACACAGTATTATGTCCCTCAGTGGCCCCTGCACACAGTATTATGTCCCTCAGTGGCCCCTGCACACAGTATTATGCCCCATAGTGGCCCCTACACACAGTATTATGCCCCATAGTGGCCCCTGCACACAGTATCATGTCCCATAGTGGCCCCTGCACACAGTATTATGTCCCATAGTGGCCCCTGCACATAGTATTATGCCGGGGTGGGTGCTGATACCAGTGCGATAAAGGGAGTCTATCATTGGGAAAATAAACTTTAAATTAAGCATAGCTTCAGACAGCCTATATTGGGCATTATCTAAATTTTTCACGTACGGTGTACTTGGGTTAAGGCACATGCTCCGTGCGCCATCTTTATTCTCTCCATGCTCAGTAGTTTAGTAGTCCATACAACTACACATTCACGCTGAGAATAAAGATGGCGCACGGAGCATTTGGATCCTGTACACATCAGAAGCTGATACTGTCACAGCTTAGAAGAGGAGGAGGCCTGATATTACAAGAAGGGGGCATTGATTTATCCAGGCAGAAGTGGCGAAATTTAGATGGCGGCTCACTTACATATCAATAAAACTTGATTAATGAAACGAAATTAGCGCAGGGACGCTAATGGTACTAGGGACAGGACAACAAAGGGCTTGGATTACAGAGCAGAAATAACACATTCCTGATGCTAAAATGGTTTTGTTAACAGCCATAAACGCCACACTGTGTATGAATTGTCTGAACAGATGATAACTCACCAAGGCAAAATATAATGCTGCGGGTCTTTTATGATCATAGATGGTGATACATGAGGGGTGGAAAAGTTTTGAGAAGACTTGTTGTAGTTGCTTCTCTTTTCAGGCTGTAGAACTCCTGAAAGCTGAAAGAATCGGACATGGCTATCATACTGTGGAAGATCCTGCATTGTACAAGAGACTTCTCCAAATGGACATGCACTTTGAGGCAAGTCATCAAAATTGTGATCGCTAGATGGATAGGCACTTTGTCATATCCCTAATAGAGATGAGCGAATAGTATTCCATCAAATACTACTATTCAATCAAATAGTAGTATTCGATCAAAAACCTCCATTTCCATAGTTATTGGTGTACTCAGTCGAATACCACGCGGAAAGGCGGGAATTATTTGTTTCCCCTCCAACCTCCCCTGGCGCCTTTTTTTTTAACACCAATGTCTATGGAGGGGAGGTATTCGATCGCATATACTCGCTCATCTCTAATCCCTAACCCTATCTCTACAACACATTAGCCCTATCCCTAACACTGTCTCTACAACACATTAGCCCTATCCCCATCTGTACAACACAATAGCTCTATCCCTAACCCTATCTCCACAACACATTAGCTCTAACCCTATCTCTACAACACATTAGCCCTATCCCTAACACTGTCTCTCCAACACATTAGCCCTATCCCTATCACTGTCTCTACAACACATTAGCTCTAACCCCATCTCTACAACACATTAGCCCTATCCCCATCTGTACAACACAATAGCTCTATCCCTAACCCTATCTCCACAACACATTAGCTCTAACCCTATCTCTACAACACATTAGCCCTATCCCCATCTGTACAACACATTAGCTCTATCCCTAACTCTATCTCTACAACACATTAGCCCTATCACCATCTGTACAACACATTAGCCCTATCCTTATCACTGTCTCTACAACACATTAGCCCTATCACCATCTGTACAACACATTAGCTCTATCCCTAACCCTATCTCTACAACACATTAGCCCTATCCCTATCTGTACAACACAATAGCTCTATCCCTAACCCTATCTCCACAATACATTAGCTCTAACCCTATCTCTACAACACATTAGCTCTAACCCTATCTGTACAACACAATAGCTCTATCCCTAACCCTATCTCTACAACACATTAGCTCTATCCATAACCCTATCTCTACAACACATTAGCTCTAACCCTATCTGTACAACACAATAGCTCTATCCCTAACCCTATCTCTACAACACATTAGCTCTATCCCTAACCCTATCTCCACAACACATGTAACACGTGTCAGAGTGAGGGCTTCAAAACACAATCCCATTGACTTCAATGGGTTCCATTTAACGCGCGTAACACATTGAAATCAATGGGTTAAAAAGCCATTGATTTCAATGTGTAGTGCGTGTAAGACGGAACCCATTGAAGTCAATGGGATTCTGTTTTGATGCGCTGACTCTGACACGTGTTTATGTGTCAGAATGAACGCCGCGTTACATCGTGGGAACGGGCCCTATCTCTACATCACATTTGTCCTTACCGTGTCTCTACAACACATTAGTCCTAACAATATCTCCACAACTCATTAGCTCTGACCCTGTCTCTACAATACATTATCTCTATTCCTATCCCTATAACACATTAGGCCTAACCCTATTGCTCTCCCAGCACTTCATTCATCAGATCCGGCAATCTACACTGCCCAGAGGAGAAGATCCTTACATGCAATTCAGGTGGGCAAACCTACCCTATACCCCATAATGGCACCACAGCATAGCATGCATCCCTTCACCCGCCTATGTAGGTGAATACAGCACGCAGGGTTCTCTCCTTCCAATTATCATCGGACCCTCTGGCGTGGTGGGTTTCTGTATGTTCCGGAATTAGAGCTGAGCTATTATTTTGTCTTATTTTGTAGATGTGCCCGTGGTCGAGTTACATCACTGGCGCGTGCGATCCCGACTTCACCAAGCATCCTCTCATCCAGTAAGTGGCCTCTGGTGGAAATGACTGATCCCAACCAGGTTTGACAATCTGCTCAGCGTAGAAGACAGGGGCCAAATGAGGATGGATGATATCATAGTACACACAGGGGCAGTCTTTACCAGGATCATTGGCCCTATAAGTGGAATATCTTGGGGCCCCACACAACGATGTTGCAGTAACAAGGGCAACAGTAACAGGTAACGTCAGCCGGCCGGCAGTTGAGAGCCATAGCATACAGTCCAATGGAAGTCAACCTGTGGGGGGCAGTATTCACTCTTCTCTCCTGGGTCTCCAGGTGGGAGGTCCCTTTTATAGGCAAGGATCATCTGTATTTACAGAACTTGGTCTGTCATCAGGTAGTCTCTTACACAGTGGCATAACTAAAGTCTTGTGGGCCCCCAATGCAAATTTTGTCTCCCTCTCCTCACCCCTTGAGACCGCAATACGAATTATGAGCATGCACAGTACGCTACTGTAGTTCAATGGGCATGCTCACGTAAGCAGCCACAAAAGCATGGCCACCGGCATGTACATTCGGCTCTGCCTGTAGCCCGATGGCAGAGTCAACTGCGCAGGTGTACGTGTGACTCCAGCACCGGAAGAAGACGTATGAAGAGGACATTCCAGAAGAAGATGGAGGCAGCACTGGAGAGTTCTCTCACAGCATTGGAGATGCCCCCAGTGCTGTTTGAGCGCTGAGGCCTGCCCCCAGTGCTGCGAGACAACTCATTTGCATACCGATGAAAAATTGAATTGTAACCGAACGGCGGCACGGAGAAGACATCTAAAAGTAGGAGAAGAATAGCCTTTCTTAAGGCTATTCCGACGTGTCAACTAGGAAAAAAAAGTTTTTAATGGTAGAATCCCTTTAAGGAACTGTAAATCCTTCTTCACCCTGCTGCTCACATGGATGTTGTTTTTTATTTCTAGGCTTAAGAAAGATGGCGCCAATTACTCTCTGAATAACGATGGCCCCCTTCCCATGGGCGTGTCTCTAGAAACTGATTATAATATTGCAAAGACTTACATGGGATTTACCGAGGAGGATTTCATGCGAGCGGTAAGAACAGATCCACAATATTATCGGCCACCTTCAAAGGAAGGAGTCACAGAATAGTAAGACTATATAGAGACTGGAGTGTGCGGTCGTAGTCAGGACTGTGCTGTAATAAGATGTAACGTTCTTCTCCCCGCCCCAGAGACGGCCATGTTCCTTCTGCTATGTATGACCTGGCTCCTTTCTTATTCTCCCAGAATCTCAATGCTGCCCGCTCCTGCTTTCTACCCGAAGAAGAGAAGAAGCAGCTCCTTGGTGTATTGTACGAGGCGTACGGCAGGAACGACCTCTAATCCTCTACCCACAACCCTCATCCGTTCCATCCCACTGTAGATCTAGGGCTGGGGTCTGTGGGTTTTCACTGGTAACCCCAATGCAGGTGTGAACGTAGTGCCATCCTAACAAATTGGAAACCCTTCTTAAAGGGGACCTTTCACCGTAGACAAGTCCCGCTCCTTACCTTAGGTAATAGCTCCTGCTCTTCTTGTTCTGGCGCAGTTGGATTTCTTTCTCTAGCCCCTTGTAAGTTTTGGATCCTGATGTGCTATTTAGTTTCTGTACTGTCAGGAGGGCGGGGTCAGACGTGTGATTCTGAGCTCTGACACTGGCTACCTCTGATTGGAGCTCTGAGTCCCGCCTCCCTGTCTGACCCCACTGACCTGACACTACAGAACCTAATTAGCAGACTAGGTACCAAAACTACCTGCACCTTGTTACTCAGGAGTGCTGGGAGCAACAGAGAAAAATCCAACTGTGCTGAAATAGTGGAGCCGGGGCTATTAACAGATGATAAGAAGTTGAAGTGATGGATATTGAGGCAAAATTTGGACATATTTTCATCAGTGGATGTAGTAATAAAGATATTGTCTTCTGACTGGAAAGTCTTATGGTTTGTAATCCTCTAAAGTAGTACACCGGCTTAGTGGTTACAGTCACCAAAAGCTGTATACAGGCTTAGTGGTTACAGTAACAGGAATATGTACACAAGCTTGGTGGTTACAGTCACATGACGGTGTACATAGATTTAGTGGTTTCAATCACAGGAATACATATACTGGTGTAAGTGGTTACAGTCACATGAATTTGTACACAGGGTTAGTCATTACAGTCACTTAAAGTAATACACTGGCAAAGCGGTTATAGTCTCCTGATATTGTACACAGGCTTAGTGGTTACAGTCACATGAAGTTGTACACTGGTTTAGGGATTACAGTCACAGGACTATATACACAGGTTTAGTGGTTACAGTCACCTAAAAGAGTACGGTGGCGTAGTGGTCAGATGACATTGTACACAGGCTTAGTGGTTACAGTCACATGAAGTTGTACACTGGTTTAGGGATTACAGTCACAGGACTATATACACAGGTTTAGTGGTTACAGTCACCTAAAAGAGTACGGTGGCGTAGTGGTCAGATGACATTGTACACAGGCTTAGTGGTTACAGTCACATGAAGTTGTACATAGATTTAGTGGTTTCAATCACAGGAATACATATACTAGTCTAAGTGGTTACAGTCACATGAATTTGTACACAGGGTTAGTCATTACAGTCACCTAAACTAATACACTGGCAAAGCGGTTATAGTCTCCTGATATTGTACACAGGCTTAGTGGTTACAGTCACGTGAAATTGTACACAGGATGAGCGGTTAAAGCAATTTAAAGTTGTACAGGCATAAAGCAATAGAGCAGCTTAGTGGTTGCAGATGCTTGAAGTGGTGCAGACTTAGCATTTACAGTCAGTGGGACCATACCTTATAAAGAGAGCTAAGCATTCTGGAGAGCTCCATGGTACCATTACTGATGAAGAGACCTAAATAGGGTGGAGAGCTCCATGGTACCATTACTGATGAAGAGACCTAAATAGGGTGGAGAGCTCCATGTTACCACGTCTGATGAAGAGACCTAAATAGGGTGGAGAGCTCCATGGTACCATGACTCATGAAGAGACCTAAATAGGGTGGAGAGCTCCATGGTACCATGACTCATGAAGAGACCTATTTAGTCTGGAGGGCTCCACTGTAGCATGCCTGATGAAAAGACATAAGTAGTCTAGAGGGCTTCATGGTACCACGCCTGATGAAGAGGCCTAAGTAGTCTGGAAAGCTCCATGGTATGCCATCTGATGAATACACCTAAGTAGTCTGGAAAGCTCCATGGTATCATGACACATGAAGAGACCAAAGTATTCTGGAGAGCTGCATGGTACCATTACTGATAAGGAGACATAAGTAGGGTGGAGAGCTCCATGGTACCATGACTCATGAAGATACCTACCCTGTTTCCCCGAAAATAAGGCATGTTCTTATAATTAATTATCTAACGAAATATATGACCTTTCTTATTTTTGGGGGATGTTTTATGCAGCGGCTGGAGCGGGGAACAATCGGCAAACAAAGCGGGGAACAATTAGCGGAGTTCCGGCATGACTGCCGGTTGTATGTGATCCAGAAGGTGAAGGGGGGGTGTCTTATTTTCGGGGAAACAGGGTATTTAGTCTGGAGAGCTCCACTGTAGCATGCCTGATGAAGAGACCTAAGTAATCTAGAGGGCTTCATGGTACCACGCCTGATGAAGAGGCATAAGTAGTCTGGAAAGCTCCATGGTATGCCATCTGATGAAGACACCTAAGTAGTCTGGAAAGCTCCATGGTACCATGACACATGAAGAGACTGAAGTATTCTGGAGAGCTGCATGGTACCATGCCTGATGGAGAGACCTGTCTCTCTTATAGAGCGCAATAAGACATTCACATAGTTGTATGTCTGGCATTATGCCTTTTAGACAAATCAGGATTATGAGCTTTGTAGGTTGCACATAAAGCTCACTTTCCTGTCTGTATCTTTAAAGAGGACCTTTCTCCACCTCCAAGTCCAACTATTTAAATCACTTAAAGAGGACCTGTCACCATTTTTCCCAAAGGCAGTGTTATATACTGCCAGAAAGCTGAGTTCAGAGCACTGTCGGCTTTCCCGATCTGTGCCCGGTGTGAAGAGCTTACGATCCGGTACCGTAGCTCTTCTATGGTCAGAAGGGCGTTTCTGACTGTTAGCCAGGAACGTCCTTCTGCCTCGCGGCGCCTATCGCGCTGTGCTGTGGAGCGGGAGGAACGCCCCCTCCCTCTCCTGATAACACTAGTCTATGGACGAGCGCTGTGAGCAGAGGGAGGGGGCGTTCCTCCCGGCTCCACAGCACAGCGCGATTGGCGCCGCGAGGCAGAAGGACGTTCCTGGCTAATGGTCAGAAACGCCCTTCTGACCATAGAAGAGCTACGGTACCGGCACCGTAAGCTCTTCACACCGGGCACAGATTGGGAAAGCCGACAGTGCTCTGAACTCAGCGCACTGTCAGCTTTCTGGCAGTATATAACACTGCCTTTGGGAAAAATGGTGAAAGGTCCTCTTTAATCGCTCCTCTCCACTGATTTTGGCACATTTGGTATTTTCTCTCTCGCCCCCTTTAAAGAGGACCTTTCACCTCCTCCACCAAATCTAGGTCTTAGCATCTGTTAATAGCCCCTGCTCCACTGATTCCAGCAAGTTGGATTTTTCTTTCTAGTCCCCACCATTCCCAAGTAACAAGTGCAGGTAATTTTGGTGCATGATGTGTTATTTAAAGCTCTGTAATGTCAGGTGGGTGGTGTCAAGCAGGGTGTGTTACTCAGAGCCCCAATCAGAGGCAGCCAGTGTCAGAGCTCAGAATCACACCCCCTTGTCTGCTCCTGCCTGACACCGCCCACCTGACAGTACAGCAACTAAATAGCATATCAGGGACCAAAACTAACAGCATTGATTACTTGGGTTTAAATGGGTTATCCAACTTACAAAAATTATCTGCAAATCCATCCCCACTGCTCCCTCGTGCAGCCTTTTCTTGCCTTTATTTTACTTGCTGCTCCTTGTATCCCTGTTATTCACATGTAGTGAGTGTGTGGACAGACTACATTTCCTATGGTTTACAACAGGGGCAAGGCACTCCCCATTCTCAGGATCGATGGGGGTCTTATTGGTTGAATCCCCATTATCCCTATACTCATAACCCCCATCAAAAAATATATAAAAATTCTAATTGCTCCCTTTTCATAAAATGCAAAGAAAAAAAAACATATTAGGCATCCCACATCCAAAAATAGCTATAATTTTTTTTTTTTTAATAAAATCGTGATCAAAGCAACAAACATTCCTCAAAATGGTATAAATTAAAACTACATTTTGTACACAGCGTTGTAAAGTGTCAGCAACAAAATAGTCTTGGTATTTTCTTATTGCATTTAACAAAAGTAAGAAAATGAAGACTCCAATCTAAATTTGTCCATAGGGTTGAAAAAAAAAAAATCAAGATTTTATTTTTTAGTCGACGGACATTACAGGGTGACACTGTTGTACCCTCGGACTGCAGGGCAGCTTGAACTTGTTTGGATGTTAGTCGAGGTTCTTTTTCCACCATCCGCACAATCTTGCGTTGCAATCTCTCGTCAATTTTTCTTTTCCGTCCACATCTAGGGAGGTTAGCCACAGTGCCATGGGCTTTACACTTCTTGGTGACACTGCGCACGGTAGACACAGGAACATTCAGGTCTTTGGAGATGGACTTGTAGCCGTGAGATTGCTCATGCTTCCTCACAATTTTGCTTCTCAAGTCCTCAGACAGTTCTTGGGTCTTCTTTCTTTTCTCCATGCTCAATGTGGTGCACACAAGGACACAGGACAGAGGTTGAGTCAACTTTAATCCATTTCAACTGGCTGCAAGTGTGATTTAGTTATTGCCGCCACCTGTTAGGTGCCTCAGGTAAGTAACAGGTGCTGTTAATTACACAAATTACAGACGCATCACATGATTTTTCAAACAGTGCCAATACTTTTGTCCACCCCCTTTTTTGTGTTTGGTGTGGAATTATATCCAATTTGGCTTTTTGACAATTCTTTTTGTGGTTTTCCATTGAAGACAAATTAAATAAAGATAATACCAAAGAATTTGTGATTGCAATCATTTTCTGGAAGAACATGAGTATTATCTGAAAGAATTGCAGGGGTGCCAATACTTTTGGCCAACACTGTATCTATCTATCTATCTATCTATCTATCTATCTATCTATCATCTTCCTTCAGAAATATATCAAAAATATATAAAAAATATCCTCCTGAAAGTAGTTGACCATAATGGTTTTCCTTGATGTGTGTTCAGTTCCGACTTCCAGGGATGGACTCAAGGTTATCGCAGTTGCGGCCTAGTTATGGAGTCAGGGCGCGGGGTACAGGCAGTTTCTTCTTCTTTACAAAGGGAAACACAGTATATAGTAGACACTAGTCTTCCGGTCAATCTCTTGGTCCAAAATGTACCATAGGTCTAAGCAAACATGGTCAGATTCTATATCCAGTAGATATAATTGTCCAATGTCCAGGTCTGTCGATCATCAAGAGTCGCCAATCTTGACGCATGAATAGATAACCTGTAGAGTATGGAGGATACAGATTGGATACAATGTCATGTTTGAGGCCTTCTACAATGGTCATACTTATAGACCCTACTGACCAAAGGATTGTGGAAACTGGTTCCCAATTATGTGGCTTCTGTCTCACATTTGTTCCTTGACTCAAGGCGTCTATACCAAGAGGATCAACATTAGCCAAGAATGATGTAAGACCAGCCAACCATCTAATGTCTATGTGTTCTGGCCAAATATAGGATCCAAACCTGACGTGAGTGCACATGGGTGTAACTAACCAGACCCCTACCAGGTTTATATTTAACTTCTGAGACATGTCCTCCTTTGAAGTATAGTGTGTGGTATATTGTTACTAAATAACCTACAGTTTTATAGTGAAGTTATATGCTCCCCTCCAGAGCACTGACCTCCTCTCGGTCTCTGTTGCACACAGTGTTTACTGAATTTATCAAGAGGTTTATTGTTCGACCTCCTATTCATACACAGAACTCTGGGCATATTTACTAATAATATCCAACTTTTAGACAGTGCAAACTTAGACAGGACAGTCTGAAAATGTGACAGATTTATCACAGTGTCTAATGCTGGCTGAAAAATCTGGCATATGCTTAGACTGTCTGGACTAACCTTACACCGTGTATTACTTGAATTAGATTATCACAAAATCATAGCACATTTATGGAGCACAGTATTGCAACTTAGGCCACACACTTTGCCCTCAAAGATGCAACCACGTGTTATACAAGTCGTAAATGTGTCTAAAACACTTGATAAATGTGGCACCACTCACGTTAGATAATATTTTGGTGCAGATGCAACCAGAATTCTGGTGCATTTCGTTTAACAAATTTACCCCCATTAAGTGGAGCAGAAAAGCAGAGGAGAGGTCAGTGCTCCAGAGGAGAGCATATAACTTTACAATAACTCTGTCGGTAACTTATTCATTTAGATTATCCTTCACACAGATGGAACGCTACTTTAAGCTAAGATAGTATACTTTCCATTTCTAAAGGTGTGATGTGCCACTGCAAGACCCTCTCGTATGTACAAGACCCCAAGACCTCTCCTCTATTTCTATCTATCACTGCCATCGACAGTAATAAAAAACATTTCCAAAAAGTTGAGCTGTAATACTCACATTTCCAGTTACTATTTGGGATGAAGCTGAAAATAAAAGGGCCGAATGTGAGAAAAGTTCAAGTGTATATAACAAAGATAATATTATATCGTATTCTATCATGTCCTATAAGAGGCAGAAGGTCTGACCTGTAGTATATGGATATATATATATATATATATATATATATATATATATATATATATATATATATATATATGTATAATATATATATATATATATATATATATATATATATATATATATATATATATATATATATAGCAAGTCTAT
This sequence comes from Leptodactylus fuscus, assembly GCF_031893055.1. Classification (NCBI taxonomy): domain Eukaryota; kingdom Metazoa; phylum Chordata; class Amphibia; order Anura; family Leptodactylidae; genus Leptodactylus; species Leptodactylus fuscus. Next base: position 142,494,613 of record NC_134271.1, read on the forward strand.
GGGGTCATGAAAACCTTATAAAACACATAAACACTGACCTTGTGGAGAGAAGTTCAGAGTAGTGTAGGAGACGTCATCACCTATGGTGGGATCTGTGGCAGATATAGACATATGAAGACAATAAATCCAACATTCAGTGTCTATAGGCTACAATGGATGGGACTGTTCTCTTCTTCTATGATGTGATCCTATGAGCTTTCTGGACTCTACACAACACTGCCCGAGAGATGCTGCAGCTTCTTACACCGAGTATATAGAGAATTCCTACTAAACTGATATAGCGCCTCTCATGGCATCACATAGGTGTGAACAGTCATCATCTTATGAAAAGTAAGATCTCAAGAAGAAAAATAAAAAAGAAATAGTCATTTGTTTTTGTCCTTTATTATGGGATGTCTCCTGTATATAATGTACATGTGCTGATTATTTTAGGTTTCTTATATATTTATTGGTCTAGTTATTTGTGACAGATCTAATCTCTAGTTACCTTCTTGGTTCTGTCTTATCTCCACATATCTGGTCCCCTCATCTCCAGCAACATTGTCTTCTAGGCTGTGGACTAGCAACATAAAGTGAATAAGGAAATGTAACCCCAGTGAAACTTATTTTCCATTTACAATTATAGTAGTTATATTCTTGTACATAGGAGCAGTATTATAGTAGTTATATTCTTGTACATAGGAGCAGTATTATAGTAGTTATATTCTAGTACATAGGAGCAGTATTATAGTAGTTATATTCTTGTACATAGGAGCAGTATTATAGTAGTTATATTCTTGTACATAGGAGCAGTATTATAGTAGTTATATTCTTGTACATAGGAGCAGTATTATAGTAGTTATATTCTTGTACATAGGAGCAGTATTATAGTAGTTATATTCTTGTACATAGGAGTAGTATTATAGTAGTTATATTCTTGTACATAGGAGCAGTATTATAGTAGTTATATTCTTGTACATAGGAGGTAGTATTATAGTAGTTATATTATTGTACATAGGAGCAGTATTATAGTAGTTATATTCTTGTACATAGGAGGTAGTATTATAGTAGTTATATTCTTGTACATAGGAGCAGTATTATAGTAGTTATATTCTTGTACATAGGAGTAGTATTATAGTAGTTATATTCTTGTACATAGGAGCAGTATTATAGTAGTTATATTCTTGTACATAGGAGGTAGTATTATAGTAGTTATATTATTGTACATAGGAGCAGTATTATAGTAGTTATATTCTTGTACATAGGAGTAGTATTATAGTAGTTATATTCTGGTACATAGGAGCAGTATTATAGTAGTTATATTCTTGTACATAGGAGTAGTATTATAGTAGTTATATTCTTGTACATAGGAGCAGTATTATATTATAGTATTTATATTCTAGTACATAGGGGCAGTATTATAGTAGTTATATTCTTGTACATAGGAGCAGTATTATATTATAGTAGTTATATTCTTGTACATAGGAGCAGTATTATATTATAGTAGTTATATTCTTGTACATAGGAGCAGTATTATATTATAGTAGTTATATTCTAGTACATAGGAGCAGTATTATAGTAGTTACATTCTTGTACATAGGAGTAGTATTATAGTAGTTATATTCTTGTACATAGGAGTAGTATTATAGTAGTTATATTCTTGTACATATGAGCAGTATTATGGTAGTTATATTCTTGTACATAGGAGCAGTATTATAGTAGTTATATTCTTGTACATAGGAGCAGTATTATAGTAGTTATATTCTTGTACATAGGAGCAGTATTATAGTAGTTACATTCTTGTACATAGGAGTAGTATTATAGTAGTTATATTCTTGTACATAGGAGTAGTATTATAGTAGTTATATTCTTGTACATATGAGCAGTATTATGGTAGTTATATTCTTGTACATAGGAGCAGTATTATAATAGTTATATTCTTGTACATAGGAGTAGTATTATAGTAGTTATATTCTTGTACATAGAAGCAGTATTATAGTAGGTATATTCTTATACATAGGAGCAGTATTATAGTAGTTATATTCTTGTACATAGGAGCAGTATTATAGTAGCTATATTCTTGTACATAGGAGCAGTATTATATTATAGTAGTTATATTCTAGTACATAGGAGCAGTATTATAGTAGTTATATTCTTGTACATAGGAGTAGTATTATAGTAGTTATATTCTTGTACATAGGAGCAGTATTATAGTAGTTATATTCTAGTACTTAGGAGCAGTATTATAGTAGTTATATTCTTGTACATAGGAGCAGTATTATAGTAGCTATATTCTTGTACATAGGAGCAGTATTATATTATAGTAGTTATATTCTAGTACATAGGAGCAGTATTATAGTAGTTATATTCTTGTACATAGGAGCAGTATTATAGTAGTTATATTTTTGTATATAGGAGCAGTATTACAGTAGTTATATTCTTGTACATAGAAGCAGTATTATAGTGGTTATATTCTTGTACATAGGAGCAGTATAATAGTAGTTATATTCTTGTACATAGGAGCAGTATTATAGTAGTTATATTCTTGTACATAGGAGGTAGTATTATAGTAGTTATATTCTTGTACATAGGAGTAGTGTTATAGTAGTTATATTCTTGTACATAGGAGTAGTATTATAGTAGTTATATTCTTGTACATAGGAGGTAGTATTATAGTAGTTATATTCTTGTACATAGGGGCAGTATTATAGTAGTTATATTCTTGTACATAGGAGTAGTGTTATAGTAGTTATATTCTTGTACATAGGAGGTAGTATTATAGTAGTTATATTCTTGTACATAGGAGCAGTATTATAGTAGTTATATTCTTGTACATAGGAGGTAGTATTATAGAAGTTATATTCTTGTACATAGGAGCAGTATTATAGTAGTTATATTCTTGTACATAGGAGGTAGTATTATAGTAGTTATATTCTTGTACATAGGAGCAGTATTATAGTAGTTATATTCTTGTACATAGGAGGTAGTATTATAGAAGTTATATTCTTGTACATAGGAGCAGTATTATAGTAGTTATATTCTTGTACATAGGAGGTAGTATTATAGTAGTTATATTCTTGTACATAGGAGCAGTATTATAGTAGTTATATTCTTGTACATAGGAGCAGTATTATAGTAGTTATATTCTTGTACATAGGAGTAGTATTATAGTGGTTATATTCTTGTACATAGGAGCAGTATTATAGTAGTTATATTCTTGTACATAGGAGCAGTATTATAGTAGTTATATTCTTGTACATAGGAGTAGTATTATAGTAGTTATATTCTTGTACATAGGGGCAGTATTATAGTACCGTATATACTCAAGTATAAGCCGACCCGAGTATAAGCCGAACCCCTAATTTTACCACAAAAAAACTGGTAAAACTTATTGACTCAAGTATAAGCCTAGGGGGGAAATGCAGCAGCTACTGGAAAATTTCAAAAATTAAAATGGTCGGAGTTTTTGGGTGCAGTAGTTGCTGGGAAAGGGGAGGGGGTGTTTTGGTTGTCTGTCTGCCCCTTCCCTGAGCTTGAGGACTGTTTTTTCTTCCCCCACTTGGAATTCAGCCTGGCTGAATATAGGGTATCTGCAGTGCTCCTATTAACCCCTTCCCGACGGAACAGGAGCACTGCAGATACCCTATATTCAGTAGACCAGGCTCTTTCAGACACAGGGATACCTAATGAATATGTGTTTCACAGTAATTTTCTACTTTTGTATGTATTCTAGGGAAAGGAGGGATTTAGAACTTTTATTTTTTTTATTAAATCTTCTTTTTTTTTTGCACTATTTTATGGGAGATTCTATACATTAATATGGTGGCTGGTCATAGACTCCCCCTCCTAAAAAAAAAAAAAAAATTTTTTTTTTTTTTTTTGCTGACTCGAGTATAAGCCGAGGAGGGCTTTTTCAGCACAAAAACTGGGCTGAAAAATTCGGCTTATACTCGAGTATATACGGTAGTTATATTCTTGTATATAGCAGTAGTATTATAGTAGTTATATTCTTGTACATAGAAGCAGTATTATAGTGGTTATATTCCTGTACATAGGAGCAGTATTATAGTAGTTATATTCTTGTACATAGGAGCAGTATTATAGTAGTTATATTCTAGTACTTAGGAGCAGTATTATAGTAGTTATATTCTTGTACATAGGAGCAGTATTATAGTAGCTATATTCTTGTACATAGGAGCAGTATTATATTATAGTAGTTATATTCTAGTACATAGGAGCAGTATTATAGTAGTTATATTCTTGTACATAGGAGCAGTATTATAGTAGTTATATTTTTGTATATAGGAGCAGTATTACAGTAGTTATATTCTTGTACATAGAAGCAGTATTATAGTGGTTATATTCTTGTACATAGGAGCAGTATTATAGTAGTTATATTCTTGTACATAGGAGTAGTGTTATAGTAGTTATATTCTTGTACATAGGAGGTAGTATTATAGTAGTTATATTCTTGTACATAGGAGGTAGTATTATAGTAGTTATATTCTTGTACATAGGGGCAGTATTATAGTAGTTATATTCTTGTACATAGGAGTAGTGTTATAGTAGTTATATTCTTGTACATAGGAGCAGTATTATAGTAGTTATATTCTTGTACATAGGGGCAGTATTATATTAGTTATAGTCTTGTATAGAGATGAGTGAACAGTGTTCTATCGAACTCATGTTCGATCGGATATTAGGCTGTTCGGCATGTTCGAATCGAATCGAACACCGCGTGGTAAAGTGCGCCATTACTCGATTCCCCTCCCACCTTCCCTGGCGCCTTTTTTGCTCCAATAACAGCGCAGGGTAGGTGGGACAGGAACTACGACACCGGTGACGTTGAGAAAAGTAGGCAAAACCCATTGGCTGCCGAAAACATGTGACCTCTAATTTAAAAGAACAGCGCCGCCCAGGTTTGCGTCATTCTGAGCTTGCAATTCACCGAGGACGGAGGTTTCCGTCCAGCTAGCTAGGGCTTAGATTCTGGGTAGGCAGGGACAGGCTGGGATAGGAAGGAGAAGACAACCAACAGATCTTATAAGAGCTAAATTCCAGGGAGAAGCTTGTCAGTGTAACGTGGCACTGACGGGCTCAATCGCCGCAACCCAGCTTTCCCCGGATCCTGAATGGAATACAATGACAGTGTATTCCCGTATACCCTATATATACCCCCGATACCCGTTCCAACGGTGTGCCCCCCCACCTTCACCCCAGAAATACACTGCAAGTCCCCTAGCAATAGAATTGGGGCTATATACACCCACTATTTTTGCTACTGCCATATAGTGCCATTGTCTGACTGGGAATTCAAAGAATATATTGGGCTTACATATAACTTCAATTCCAGGGAGAAGCTTGTCAGTGTAACGTGGCACTGACGGGCTCAATCGCCGCAACCCAGCTTTCCCAGGATCCTGAATGGAATACACTGACAGTGTATTCCCGTATACCGCATATATACACCCCAAATCCCCGTTCCAACGGTGTGCCCCCCCACCTTCACCTCAGAAATACCCTGCAAGTCCCCTAGCAATAGAATTGGGACTATATACACCCACAATTTTTGCTACTGGTATATAGTGCCATTGTCTGACTGGGAATTCAAAGAATATATTGGGGTTACGTGCACCCACAATTTTTGCTACTGGTATATAGTGCCATTGTCTGACTGGGAATTCAAAGAATATATTGGGGTTACGTGCACCCACAATTTTTGCTACTGGTATATAGTGCCAGTTTCTGACTGGGAATTCAAAGAATATATTTTGGGTTATGTGCACCCACAATTTTTGCTACTGCTATATAGTGCCAGTTTCTGACTGGGAATTCAAAGAATATATTGGGGTTATGTGCACCCACAATTTTTGCTACTGGTATATAGTGCCATTGTCTGACTGGGAATTCAAAGAATATATTGGGGTTACGTGCACCCACAATTTTTGCTACTGGTATATAGTGCCAGTTTCTGACTGGTAATTCAAAGAATATATTGGGGTTACGTGCACCCATAATTTTTGCTACTGGTATATAGTGCCAGTTTCTGACTGGGAATTCAAAGAATATATTGGGGTTACGTGCACCCACAATTTTTGCTACTGGTATATAGTGCCATTGTCTCACTGGGAATTCAAAGAATATATTGGGGTTACGTGCACCCACAATTTTTGCTACTGGTATATAGTGCCATTGTCTCACTGGGAATTCAAAGAATATATTGGGGTTACAAATACCCTCATTTCTTGCTACTGCCATATAGTGCCAGTTTCTGACTGGTAATTCAAAGAATATATTGGGGTTACGTGCACCCACAATTTTTGCTACTGGTATATAGTGCCATTGTCTGACTGGGAATTCAAAGAATATATTGGGGTTACGTGCACCCACAATTTTTGCTACTGGTATATAGTGCCAGTTTCTGAGTGGAAATTCCCCAAATAATTTGGGGATTCATTCACCCTACATCTCAGGCTCTTGCCATATTCACCCAGGTTGTCAGTGCTGCACCAGCTCATTCCCAGACAGCTCGGCCCGAAAAACACATTACCTATATAGAGGATTTGGACAATGAAGACAACATGTTCTAAATCTAATGTCTGCACCTTCTCCAGAATTAAAATAAAGGCAGCATTTAACTTTCAAATAGCACTGCACAAAGGAAGATCTTATCAGCTTGTCTCATGACATGCTACTAAAAAGTGTCATTTGTGTATCTTAATGTAAATATAGTTGTATAAGCTTTTTGGGTTTTAGGCACTGCCAAGTTATTTATTACCACCCGCTCCCTTATAATGATGATGACGCCAAAGTCACTGTGGGTGTTCAGAGCTCACAGCTTCGGTTGACATTTGTCTTGCTCTCTGTCGGTACCAGCTGTCTTTTTGGATACCGTAAGTTATGTTGACTTTATTAACAGCTATAGAAGCTTTAGCCAGGTTGTGACGGTGTGTAACCCTAACAACACTAAGTGGGATACACATTAATAGTCAGTCTATGTACGCTAAACGTATCACTGAAGTAATTTTTTTTCCCTCTCCCCTAATATAAGAAAGGAACAGACATTAGACCTAGACCGGGGTTCGAGGCTTGTAAAAATCCAGTGTTATTTGTTCTTCATGATGTGAAATATGTGTTGAAAAGCAACCCAAGATGAAGTCAGCCATGTGTGCCAGTGTGTTACTTGGCATGCCTTTGCTGGCCCCAACTGTAAGGGTCACTCTCCATTTCCTCCATTTTCCACTCCCCTTCACACCATTTGTGGTGAAGCAATGGGATGCACTGAAGTGCACCCTCTAGCCTCGTGTGGGACAGGGACATCAGATGCCACTCCAACCCCCTCGTCTTCCTCCGCCAGCCAACGGTGCGAAGATGAGAGGAGTGTGCTCTGAATGTTTTCTGCCTAGCAGAGGCTAGTTCTCACTTACGAAAATGGCCCCACTTTGACCTGTATATCAGGCACAATGGTGTAGGTTTCAAAGAAACGTGGCACCAACAAGTTGAAAAACGTGGGCCATGCGTGGACCGTGTTTGAGTCTTGCAAGCTCCAGATCTGCTACCAGGTTCCAGCCATTATCACAGGCGCAAAAATGCCAGGCCCCAGGTGTAGCAGGGAAAAAAAAAAAGCCATCTCAGCCAGGATGGCATCCCTGACCTCGGAGGCACTGTGCTGTCTGTCCCCCAAGCTGATCAGTTTCAGCACGGCCTGCTGACATCTCCCCACGCCAGTGTTACAGTGTTTGCCGCTAGTAGCTGGGGTGGAGGTTGCAGCATCGTAGGGTTTCAGTCTACTCCTGCCATGAATTTTGGCCTGGGAGAGGAGATAGGCCACCCCAGTTTGCACCCGGGGACCAGACTCCACCACATTCACCCTGCCTGTCATTAAAGATAAGCACTGCAGCATCCCTGACCACAGGCGCTTGTCCATGTGTCGGTGGTCAAGTGGACCTTGCAGCAAAGCGCAGAGCTCTGGGCCCGACTGATGTTATGGGACACATGCAGGCGCAAGGCAGGGACAGCACACCAAGAGAAGTAGTAACGGCTAGGCCCAGCATAGGGAGGTGCCCCAGCTGCCATCTGCTGACGGAAGGCCTGGGTATCCAGAAGCATAAACAAACACCAACATCTCCAGGGCCAGCAGTTTATCGATAAGGCTGTTAAAGGCTTGGGCATGGGGGTGGGTTGTGTTGTACTTCTGCCTGCAATGAAAAGCTTGGGAAATGTGGAGTGGCTGGGAAGAGGCGCATGATGGTGCAGGCCAAAAGGGCGCATGAGGGTGAACTCCCCAATGTGTCAGAGATAGGTGTGTAGGTGTCCTTGCATCATATACTTGCACCATATTTGGCTTTGGAAGTTAATTTTGTGCCAAAAAGTGGTTAAGACAGCGATCCCTCAGCTACTCCCGTTACACTGTCTATTGAAGTTACCATCTGTGGAAGTGGACCACCACTTGTAAGAGCCCAAAGGAAGCAGGCAAGAGATGTGCAGTGCAGAAAAAAAGATGAGAAAATAAGTGTAGGCTGTAGAGCACAGAGGGATCGGAGAGGACAGAGCTGGTGTCGGCCAGGTATTCCCATAACATGCGCCTATACTTGTCCCTCCTGGTGACACTAGGCCCCTGAGTGGCAGTAATTTGTCCAGGGGGGCCATTAACGTGTTCCAGACCTAGGAATAAGTCTTCCAACAGGGTAGAGTTTTGCATGCCTTTGCTTCTACCCACTGTTTTTGCTGCTTAGCTTCCCTCCACATCTACACTGCTTTCACCCCTAAACACCACCCCAGTTTATGCCTTTGCTACTACCCTGTTTTTTGTTGAATTAGCTTCCCTCCACATCTACACTGCTTTCACCCCTAAACATCACCCCAGTTTATGCCTTTGCTTCTACCCAGGTTTTTTGTTGATTTAGCTTCCCTCTACATCTACACTGCTTTAGCCCCTAGACATCACCCCTGTCCATGTGGGGTCGGTGGCCTCGTTATCCACCAACTCCTCTTCCAATTGCGCACTGCCCCCTTACTGCAAACCGCACATGACCACAGCTTGCCCTGATGGCAACTGTGTCTCATGATCCCCACTTAGGTCCAGACAAGTCGGTGGCGGGTCCAAAACCCCAAAATTGGAAGGAAATGGCGGATGCTGCAGTATTTCTAACACCTGTTCCTGGTGCTCGGGCCTGGTCTGTGTTGTACCCTGCACCCTGCTTAACGCAGCTGCCATATCCGAAGTTGTGCTGAGCGCATGCTAATGTTTCGTGTCCAGTGCAATGGATGGGATGGGATTTCACATAAGTCTGCCACCCATGGCCACTCATGGTTGAGCAACTGAGGGAGTTGACTTTGACGAACCCGAGGGTTTTGGAGTTGGAACTACATCAAAGGTCTGTGCTGCTCACACACTCTGCTCAACACATGATATGTTTAGTGCCAGCAGTGTGGAGACGTCGCACAACAGCCGTTGTTCCAGCAGGTACAGGCGTTGTAGGAGTGCATAGAGGCTAGCAGCGGCAACTATAGACTTTAAAAACTATCCGCACAAGCGCCACACTTTCACCAGTAGCTCAGGAACATTGGGGTACCTTTTTAAAATGATTAGCAGCAATGAGTTAAAAACGTGGCCCAGGCATGGAATATGTTGCAGGCTGCCAAGCTACAGAGCCGATCCCAGGTTACGGCCATTATCACACATGACAACATGCCTGGGCCCAGGTGCAGTGGCAAAAACCACATTGCCGTCTCATCGAGGATGGCATGACTCACTTTGTAGGCAGTGTGCTGTCTGGCCCCCAAGCTGATGAGCTTCAGCACGGCCCGCTGACGTCTCCCCACACCAGTGTTGCAGCGTTTCCAGCTCGTAGCTGGGGTCAATTTAACAGCGGAGGAGGGTGGTGTTTCAGCCCTCCTTCCAGGAATGTTGTGTGGGGAGACAAGTCAGTCCACCACATTTTGCGACCCGGTCCACGCCTCAAGTACATTCAACCACTGTGCCAAGATTGAAAGGTAGCGTCCCTGTCCGCATGCACTTGTCCATTCGTAGCTGGTCACGTGGATCTTTTGGGCAAAGCGCTGAACTTAGGGACCGCCTCATGTTTGGGGAAAAGTGCTGGTGTGGACGGCACAGTGAGGTGGCGCAATAGCCAGCAGGCCCAAAAAGGGCAGAGTGTCCACAAGCTGGGACCCCAACATCTCCTGGGCCAGAATTTTTGAGATGAAGCCGTTGAAGCCTTGGGCATGTGGGTGGGTTGTGCTGTACTTTAGCCTGGAATGAAAGGCCTGGGAGATGGGGAGTCGCATTGCAAAGTGTGTAAACCACACTCAGTTTGTCCTCGACCTATACATTTAGAAATTATCTCCCCCAGCGAGGAACGTGGCCTCGATGGGGGAATTTTTCTAAGGAAGCTAGAAAAGAGGGCATCTTGGGCCTTGCTGGCTCAGGTCTAGCTTCTGTCATGCAGCTGTCTTCTGCCTCTGGACATCCCTTTGCCTCTAGCCACCTTTTTCCCTGCTTAGCTTGCCTCCACATCCACACTGCTTTTGCCCCTAGACATCACCCCAGTCCATGCCTTAGCTTGTACCCCCAGTTTTTGCTGCTTAGCTTGCCTCCACATCCACACTGCTTTTGCCCCTAGACATCACCCCAGTCCATGCCTTATCTTGTACCCCCAGTTTTTGCTGCTTAGCTTGCCTCCACATCCACACTGCTTTTGCCCCTAGACATCACCCCAGTCCATGCCTTAGCTTGTACCCCCAGTTTTTGCTGCTTAGCTTGCCTCCACATCCACACTGCTTTTGCCCCTAGACATCATCCCTATCCATGCCTCTGCCCCTAGCCATAACTCTGCCACCCCTGTAAACTCATGGTGCAGAAACTTTGGGAGCTGACTTTGAGGAACCCTTGGGTTTTGTAGATGGAACTCCATCAAAGGTCTGTGCAGCTCACACACCCTGCTCAAGATATGGTATTGTAGGGTTTCAGCGTGTGTGGATGACGGACAACAGCCTGTGTTTGGACAGATGTAGGCCTTGCTAGAGTGTTTTTAGGCTAGCAGCGACTCCTGTATACTTGCAAAAGTGGGCACACAAGTGCCGCATTTTCAACAGTAGCTTCGGTACATTTGGGTATGTTTTCAAAAAACGTTGCACCACTAGGTTAGACGTGGGCCAAACATGGAATGTGTTGGAGGCTGGCAAGCTCCAGAGCCGCTACCAGGTTCCAGCCATTATCACAGGCGTAAAAATGCCAGGCCCCAGGTGTAGCAGGGAAAAAAAAATGCCATCTCAGCCAGGATGGCATCCCTGACCTTGGAGGCACTGTGCTGTCTGTTCCCCAAGCTGATGAGCTTCAGCACCGCCTGCTGACGTCTCCCCACACCAGTGTTTTAGCGTTTGCCGCTAGTAGCTGGGGTGGAGGTTGCAGCGTCGTAGGGTTTCAGTCTACTCCTGCCATGAATTTTGGCCTGGGAGAGGAGATAGGGTACCTCAGTTTGCACCCCGGGACCAGACTCCACCACATTCACCCTGCCTGTCCTTAAAGATAAGCAGCATCCCTGACCACAGGCGCTTGTCCAAGTGTCGGTGGTCAAGTGGACCTTGCAGCAAAGCGCGGAACTAAGGGCCCACCTGATGTTGAGTGACACGTGCTGGTGCAAGGCGGGGACGGCACACCGGGAGAAGTTGTGACGGCTAGGGACGGCATAGTGAGGTGCCACAGTTGCCATCAGGTCCGGGAAGGCGGGAGTTTCAACAAGCCGGGACGCCAACCTCTCCTGGGCCAGCAGTTTAGCGATGTTGGCGTTCTAGGCTTGCGTGGGTGGGTGGTTAGCGGTGTATTTCTGCCGGCGCTCCAATGTCTGAGAGATGGTGGGTTGTTGTAAAGAAGCGCCTGATGGTGCCTTTGATGGTGCAGGAGAAGGAGATAAGACAGAAATAGGGGAGGATGAGGGAAAAGTCAACAAAGTGGCGGAGGCAGATGAAGTGATGTCCTGGCTCGTCCTCTGGAGTGCATCGCCAGCACTGTGAGCAGAGGCAGTGGCATGAACGGCGGGCGACGTTTGTCCTGCCGTTGCTGCCTGCCACTGATTCCATTGCTTGAATTCCAAATGACGGTGCATTGAAGTGGTGGACAGGTTGCTCTTCTCAGGGCCCCTACTTGATTTCGAGAGGCAAATTGTGTAGACGACACTATATCTGTCCTCGGCGCATTCCTTGAAAAAACTGTACACCTTCAAGAAACGTGACCTCGATGGGGGAGTTTTTCTGGGCTGGGTACAAAAGGGAACATCTTCGGACATTCCGGGTCTGGCCTGGCTTCGGCAAAGCAGCTGACCTCTGCCTCTGGACATGTCTCTGCCTCTAGCTACCCTTTTTGGTGCTGCACCTGCCTCAACATCCACACTACTTTCCCAGCTTGACATCTGCCTTGTCCAGGTGGGGTCGGTGTCCTCGTCCACCACCTCCTCTTCCAACTCCTGTCTCGCCTCCTCCTCCTGCACAATGCGCATGTCAACTGGCTGCCCTGACAGCAACTGCGTCTCATTGTCGTCGATGAGGGTGGGTTGCTGGTCATCCGCCACCAAATCGACCGGAGATGGAATGGAGGAGACTCTAGTGTTTGAGCATCTGGACACAGATACTCGTCTGTTAGGTCCGTGGAATCGCGAAATGGAGGGGCAGGTTGCGGTACAGTCAAAGGAAGGGAGAACAGCTCTGGGGAGCAGGGACAGTTGGGGTTATTGTTCTGGGAAGATTAGGAATTTTGGGTGGAAGGAGGACAAGACTGTTGGGTAAGAGGAGGTAGAGGCTGACTGGCTGGTGGACAATGTGCTTTAAGCGTTATCCGACAGCCATTGCAAGACCTGTTCCTGGTTCTCGGGCCTACTAATCTTTGTACCATTCAGCCTAGTTAATGTGGAACTTTTGTGCAAAGCGCAGAACTTAGGGCCCGCCTGATGTTAAGGGACACACGCTGGTACAAGGCTCAACTCACCCTAAGTGCCAAAAACACTGCTGGTGCAAGGCTCTACTCATGCCAAGGGCCTCAATCTCTGCTGGTAGCTCAGCTTAAGGTCCTGTAACTTTGTTTGGAAGGGCTCATGTTAAGGGCTAGAAAAGTGAATTTTGGAAGGTCTTACCACATCACACACACACACACACACACACACACACACACACACACACACACACACACACACACACTCAAAATGACAGTTAAGGGTGAGGGCTTTTGGATTTCCCATTGTCTATTCCATCCGTGGTTGTCATGGGGAACGTGATTTAAAGGGGTGGTTGTTACTGTTTGTTGAGCTTAAATTGGGGTTTGTGTCCATCCATTTGGGGAGTAAAGAAGGTTTCCAGGTATTTTCCCACTTTGATAGAGGTTTTTTTGAATGTGGAAAGTGTGTAGTTGTTAGGCTGTGATGTTGGGGTAATAGAGGGTCTTTGGTGTGTTAGATGCCCCCAGACATGCTTCCCCTGCTGTCCCAGTGTCATTCCAGAGGTGTTGGCATCATTTCCTGGGGTGTCATAGTGGACTTGGTGACCCTCCAGACACGGATTTGGGTTTCCCCCTTAACGAGTATCTGTTCCCCATAGACTATAATGGGGTTCGAAACCCGTTCGAACACACGAACATTGAGCGGCTGTTCGAATCGAATTTCGAACCTCGAACATTTCAGTGTTCGCTCATCTCTAGTCTTGTGCATAGGAGCAGTATTATAGTAGTTATTTTCTTGTACATAGGAGTAGTATTATAGTAGTTATATTCTTGTACATAGGAGGTAGTATTATAGTAGTTATATTCTTGTACATAGGAGTAGTATTATAGTAGTTATATTCTTGTACATAGGAGTAGTATTATAGTAGTTATATTCTTGTACATAGGAGGTAGTATTATAGTAGTTATATTCTTGTACATAGGAGGTAGTATTATATTATAGTAGTTATATTCTTGTACATAGGAGCAGTATTATAGTAGTTATATTCTTGTACATAGGAGTAGTATTATAGTAGTTATATTCTTGTACATAGGAACAGTATTATAGTAGTTATATTCTTGTACATAGGAACAGTATTATAGTAGTTATATTCTTGTACATAAGAGCAGTATTATAGTAGTTATATTCTTGTACATAGGAGTAGTATTATAGTAGTTATATTCTTGTACATAGGAGTAGTATTATAGTAGTTATATTCTTGTACATAGGAGGTAGTATTATAGTAGTTATATTCTTGTACATAGGAGTAGTATTATAGTAGTTATATTCTTGTACATAGGGGCAGTATTGTAGTAGTTATATTCTTGTACATAGGAGTAGTATTATAGCAGTTATATTCTTGTACATAGGAGTAGTATTATAGTAGTTATATTCTTGTACATAGGAGGTAGTATTATAGTAGTTATATTCTTGTACATAGGAGTAGTATTATAGTAGTTATATTCTTGTACATAGGAGTAGTATTATAGTAGTTATATTCTTGTACATAGGAGGTAGTATTATAGTAGTTATATTCTTGTACATAGGAGGTAGTATTATATTATAGTAGTTATATTCTTGTACATAGGAGCAGTATTATAGTAGTTATATTCTTGTACATAGGAGTAGTATTATAGTAGTTATATTCTTGTACATAGGAACAGTATTATAGTAGTTATATTCTTGTACATAGGAACAGTATTATAGTAGTTATATTCTTGTACATAAGAGCAGTATTATAGTAGTTATATTCTTGTACATAGGAGTAGTATTATAGTAGTTATATTCTTGTACATAGGAGTAGTATTATAGTAGTTATATTCTTGTACATAGGAGGTAGTATTATAGTAGTTATATTCTTGTACATAGGAGTAGTATTATAGTAGTTATATTCTTGTACATAGGGGCAGTATTATAGTAGTTATATTCTTGTACATAGGAGTAGTATTATAGCAGTTATATTCTTGTACATAGGAGTAGTATTATAGTAGTTATATTCTTGTACATAGGAGTAGTATTATAGTAGTTATATTCTTGCACATAGGAGTAGTATTATAGTAGTTATATTCTTGTATATAGGAGCAGTATTATAGTAGTTATATTCTTGTACATAGGAGTAGTATTATAGTAGTTATATTCTTGTACATAGGAGGCAGTATTATAGTAGTTATATTCTTGTACATAGGAGCAGTATTATAGTAGTTATATTCTTGTACATAGGGGGCAGTATTATAGTAGTTATATTCTTGTATATAGGAGCAGTATTATAGTAGTTATATTCTTGTACATAGGAGTAGTATTATAGTAGTTATATTCTTGTACATAGGAGTAGTATTATAGTAGTTATATTCTTGTACATAGGGGGCAGTATTATAGTAGTTATATTCTTGTATATTGGAGCAGTATTATAGTAGTTATATTCTTGTACATAGGAGGCAGTATTATAGTAGTTATATTCTTGTACATAGGAGTAGTATTATAGTAGTTATATTCTTGTACATAGGAGTAGTATTATAGTAGTTATATTCTTGTACATAGGAGTAGTATTATAGTAGTTATATTCTTGTACATAGGGGGCAGTATTATAGTAGTTATATTCTTGTATATAGGAGCAGTATTATAGTAGTTATATTCTTGTACATAGGAGTAGTATTATAGTAGTTATATTCTTGTACATAGGAGTAGTATTATAGTAGTTATATTCTTGTACATAGGAGTAGTATTATAGTAGTTATATTCTTGTACATAGGAGGTAGTATTATAGTAGTTATATTCTTGTACATAGGAGCAGTATTATAGTAGTTATATTCTTGTACATAGGAGCAGTATTATAGTAGTTATATTCTTGTATATAGGAGCAGTATTATAGTAGTTATATTCTTGTACATAGGGAGCAGTATTATAGTAGTTATATTCTTGTACATAGGAGCAGTATTATAGTAGTTATATTCTTGTACATATGAGTAGTATTATAGTAGTTATATTCTTGTACATAGGAGGTAGTATTATAGTAGTTATATTCTTGTACATAGGAGTAGTATTATAGTAGTTATATTCTTGTACATAGGAGGTAGTATTATAGTAGTTATATTCTTGTACATAGGAGCAGTATTATAGTAGTTATATTCTTGTACATAGGAGCAGTATTATAGTAGTTATATTCTTGTACATAGGAGCAGTATTATAGTAGTTTTTTACTGTAGAATTGGTTACCTGGTTGGAGATCTCTGGTTCGGTGTCTTTTAGAGAATAATCTGGATATCTGTTGTCTGAAGATCAGAAAAGCTGATGTAATGAAGATGAGGAGCAGAATCGTAGAAACTGTCGGGTACAGGTAGGTGTTATGTCCTTGTCTATTCGCCTCTATAAAAGGAACACATTATTTCATTATTAAGAGATGCCATACCTGTATGACACGATGATACATTATATATACAATTATTAGTATGTCAATATGTTGTGGTGAGACGTTGTTTAGCACTGTTGGAGTGCAGGGCCCTAGATTTGAATCCTACTAAGGGCAATATCTGCATGGAGTTTGCATGTTCTCCCCATGTTTGTGTGGTTTTCCTCCCACATGTCAAAAATATACTGATTGGTAAATTGGCCACTTGTTATACCATTAAACCTTTATGGGTGTTGGGGATGAGTTCCTGCATGGCAACCACCATCTCCCCTACTCCACAATACTCCCTACTCTCTGACTGTTTCTACTTAGAATAGACTGGGTCGGCGCCTCTTTACAAAAAGTCTAAAAATTCTTTGAAACCTGGATTTCCATCATTCAACTGCTACCAGGGTTTAACTGCTTCAGGACCTGTTTTGAATTTTCGTTTTTCCCTACTCCCATTCTAGGAGTCATCATTTTTTCATTTTCCAGTTCACAGAGTCACATGATGGCTTATTGTTTGAGGGACAAATTGTAGTTTGTAATGGTGCCGTTCAATAGCCTGTGCAATGTTCTGGGAAGCTGGGAAAAAAAAATTCAGCAATGGAGGCGTCCTTCTTCTTCATCTGCCTCCTCCCCTTGTCTGTCGTCTTCTTTCTTCGTCATGTCTGACGCCTGCGCAGTCGGCGGCCATATTTCCAAGGCTGCATTTGCGCGCATGCGCAGTACGCTCCTCTTCGCCGAACAGAGTGTACTGCGCATGATCAGTAATGTTCGTACAGCCCTCCGACGCGTGAGTGAACTCATCCAGGCATTGGAGGGCTATATGGACCTTACTGAGCATGCGCAGTACACTTTGTTTGGCGAAGATATGAGGAGCGTACTGTGCATGCGCGCAATTGCATCCTTGGAAATATGGCCGCCGACTGCGCAGGCTTTAGACATGACGAAGAAAGAAGATGACAGACAAGGGGAGGAGGCAGATGAAGAAGAAGGATGCCCCCATTGCTGCCAAGACCTCATTAGCATACTGATACGTACCGGTATTTCTAAGGAACGGCGCGACGGAGACATCATCTAAAGGTAGGAGACAAATAGCCTTTCTTAAGGCTATTCCGACATGGTAATTAGAAAAAAAGTTGCTTTAATGGTAGAATCCCTTTAAAATAAGCCTGGTTCGTTACAGATTTTCCAAAAATTTCAGGTTTGGCTGAATCTTACAGTGGGGAAAAAACATATATAGTCAGTCATCAATTGTTCTGCCACTTAATAAGATGGGGTTGGCCTGTAAGTGACATCATAGATCTGCAATTATCCATTTATTTATTATGCAGTATCCATCTTTATGCATGTTCCATTTATCTATTTGTATATACTCGAGTATTATACGGTAATAATGCTGAATTTGACAGTCCTGGTTATTTGATTTGTGTGTATAATACCTATGGTTACCCCTTTTCTTACACCTTGTTTATTTATGTTTCTATCTTTAGATGGCTATGTATATTTATTTCTCTGTGTTATGTTCATTTTATTTAGTGGCCTGATGAAGACGCCTCATCGGCGTCGAAACGCGTAGCCTTTAATTGTCTATACTGCCATTTGGAACCAATAAACACAGCACTCCCGCCTCAAGAATATTACCTCGTTGTGTGGTCTCCTTACAGTAGCGCTCCGTACTATTGTCCCGGTTTTTATTATTTTTTACTCATTGCACCCACCACCTTGGCTGGTGTCCGGGTAGGAGCTGCAACTGTTACCTCTGGGTCTGAACTTCTGATCCATCTACGGGCGCCAGATATCCTTTTTATCTACTTCTCCTGGGCTCTGTCACTGTCCTCTTTGGGCTTCTTGACCCAACCTTACGTCTCTATTCTTTATGTTCATTACTCACCGTGTATCTGTACCGGTAATTCTTGACTTGTCTTCCAGATTCTGTTGTCTCCAGTTCTCCCTGCACAGGAATAATTCCCAGAATCCTCCAGCTCAGCGGACAGAACATATTTATTAGATGATAGAAATCCCCGGACTTCTTGTCCATCTTTATAGAAAGCAAACTGCAGTTCTGTGGTCTGTCTGTGTGGACTAAGCCTCGTGTCACATGTCAGGGCCATGTTGTCACC
This sequence comes from Leptodactylus fuscus, assembly GCF_031893055.1. Taxonomy (NCBI): domain Eukaryota; kingdom Metazoa; phylum Chordata; class Amphibia; order Anura; family Leptodactylidae; genus Leptodactylus; species Leptodactylus fuscus. The sequence goes on from NC_134271.1 coordinate 142,513,071, forward strand.
TTCTGTAACATTCGATGGGGTCAGTCTTATCTCTGGCCTGGAGAACAGATCTGTAGGTGAAGGGAACAATGGAAATATTAAAATGTATATAAATGTTAAAAGTTTCTTTCATGGGGAGGGGGGTAAAGATTTTAATGAGCACATGATGTTGTGGGTCAGAAAATAAGGAGGCATACGCTGTGTTCCACATTATTATGCAAAAAGTGTTTAGGAGTGATAAGGTAAGAATTTTTTTGTTTGTCAGTTAATCTCATTGATGGTGATGTGTGTCAGGACTCTTTATATCACTGAAAGCAATTGCAGACACTTGTGCGAATTAGATTGGCAGGTGTGTCCAATTAAAGGCAAGACTACTTAAGAAGGCTGTCCCACATTATTAAGCAGCCTACATTTTCTGCCAAAATGGGAAAGAAAAAGGATGTGTCGGCTGCTGAGAAGCAACAAATTGTGGAGTATTTAGGTCAAGGAATGACAACAATCAACATTGCCAAGACACTTCATCGTGATCATCGCACAATCAAGAAGTATGTAGCTGATTCATAGCACACACGTGTGCGTGCAGATAAGGGAAAATTGAGGACTCTTTCCAACAGACAATTACGTCAGGTCAAAAGAGCAGCTGTAAAAATGCCTTGTCATAGCAGCAGACAGGTTTTTGAAGCTGCTGGTGCCTCCAACGTCCCCCGAACAACAAGATGCAGGGTCCTACAGAGGTTTGCAGCTGTGCGTAAGCCATCCTGTCAATCTCTATCCACTACACACAAGCAGAAACGGCTCCCATGGGCCAAACAATACATGAAGACTGACTGCAAAACTGTTTTGTTCACCGATGAGTGCCGTGCAACATTCGATGGTCCAGATGGATGGAGTGGAGGATGGCTGGTTGGTGGACACCCCATGCAAATACGGCTACGGCGCCAACAAGGAGGAGGTGGAGTAATGTTTTGGGCTGGAATCATGGGGAGAGAGATTGTCGGCGCCTTTAGGATCCCTGAAGGGGTAAAGATGAACTCCATAATGTATGTGGAGTTTCTCAAACAGCACTTCCTGCCATGGTTCAAGAAGAAGAACCGCGCAATCCACAGCAAGATCATTTTCATGCATGATAATGCACCAATGTCTCATGCTGCAAATAACACATCTACATCTCTGGCTGCTATGGGCATAAAAGGGGACAAACTTATGGTGTGGCCCCCATGCTCCCCTGACCTCAACCCCATTGAGAACCTCTGGAGCATCATCAAAAGGAGTGTCTATGATGGCGGGAGGCAGCTCACATCTAAGCAACAGCTCTGGGAGGCTATTCAGTCCTCATGCAGAAACCATCCAAAACCTGACAAATTCAATGGACAAGAGAGTTCAGAAGGTCCTCTCAAACAAGGGGTCCTATGCGCAAATGTAACATCACCTAGAAGAAAGCTTTGACTTGAAAACTGTTTGATTTCAGTTTGTAATAACCTGCTAATGCTTATAATTTCACAAATGACCATTTTTTTGTTCTTTATAAAAATAAAAAGGTCGAAAACTCTGCTGTGCATAATAATTTGGAACATGCATTTTGTGTTTTTTTTTTTTTTTTTTTTTTTATTAAAATATACTGTTATCCTAGGCAGTTTGTTTAAAAACCTTTCAATTGTACTCTAATAGTTGGTGACTGGAAAATTACAATGACTGCCATTCATAGATGTCATTTTTGAAAATATGAGAAAATAATATTTGCATAATAATTTGGAACGCAGTGTAGATAGTAGACGGGGTACAAGGCTGGTTGAAAAGAAGGTCTTGTGAGGTCTGGAGAATATACAGCTCTGGAAAAAATTAAGAGACCACTGCAAAATTTTCAGTTTCTCTAATTTTTCCCTTTATTGGTATTTGGGTGACCTTATGCCACTCCTGGCACAAAAATGGAAGCAGTTCTTCTTTGTCTGATGGCTTGTGACTATCCATCTTCCTCTTGGTTACATTCCAGGGGTTTTCAATGGGGTTCAGGTCTGGAGATTGGGCTGCCATGACAGGGTCCTTCATCCACACATTGATTGACCTAGCTGTGTGGCATGGCGCATTGTCCTGCTGGAAAAACCAGTCCTTAGAATTGGGGACATTGCCTGAGCAGAAGGAAGTCTTTCATCAATGAGAAGCAAAGGAGATCCAGGCCGACGTTTGCCAAAGACCATAAGGATTGGACCATAGAGGACTGGAGTAAGGTCATCTTCTCTGAGGAGTCTAATTTTCAGCTTTGCCCAACACCAGGTTATCTAATGGTTAGCCGGAGACCTGGAGAGGTCTACAAGCCACAGTGTCTTGCACCCGCTGTGAAATTTGGTGGAGGATCTGTGATGATCTGGAGATGCTTCAGCAAGGCTGGAATTGGGTAGGTTAATCTTTGTGAATCAAGCCGCATACAAGGTTATCCTGGAAAAACACTTGCTTCCTTCTGCTCAGGCAATGTCCCCCAACTCTGAGGACTGGTTTTTCCAGCAGGACAATGCGCCATACCACACAGCTAGGTCAATCAATGTGTGGATGAAGGACCCTGTCATGGCAAGCCCAATCTCCAGACCTGAACACTGTTGAAAACCTCTGGAATGTAATCAAGAGAAAGATGGATAGTCACAAGCCATCAAACAAAGAAGAACTGCTTACATTAATGTGCCAGGAGTGGCATAAGGTCACCCAAAAGCCAAGACGCATGAAAGCTGGGATTAACAATCCTGGTTATTCCACCAAATATTGATTTCTGATCTTCCTGCGTTATCACATTAGTATTGTTGTTTCTAAATGAATATGATCTTCTTCTCTTTGCATTATTTGAGGTCTGACAGCACTGCCGCTTCTCTTTTCTCATTTGCTGCAAATAAATTTAACATTTTTGGCTGTGGATTTCGGAGACAAGTTGTCAGTAGTTTATAGAATAAAAGAAGAATGTGCATTATACTCCAAAATATACCAATGAAGAGAAAAATCAGAGGAACTGAACATTTTGCAGCCGTCTCTTAATTTTTTCCAGAGCTGTATATGGAGGTGCCAGGAGGTGAGGTCAGAGATATATGGAGGGGACAGGTATATACTCACTGTATATCTGCACATGTAACTCTTCGCTCACTTTCTTCACTCTGTTGTCTTTAGTTCTCCCTGCACAGGAATAATTCCCAGAATCCTCCAGCTCAGCAGACAGAACATATTTATTAGATGATAGAAATCCCCGGACTTCCCGCCCATCTCTGTAGAAAGCAAACTGCAGTTCTGTGGTCTGTCTGTGTGGACTAAGCCTCGTGTCACATGTCAGGGCCATGTTGTCACCTTCTATCACCATGGATGGGGTCAGTCTTATCTCTGGACTGGAGAACAGATCTGTAGGTGAAGGTAAATATGGAAATAGAAATGAATTAATGAGGAGAAAATATAACAACAATATATTATTGAACATGACGGAGCAAGCGGAATCTGGATAAACATATAGCTGGGATGATTTAGGAAAACCTGCACTCGCAGGGGGTTGGACCCGATGGCCCTTGAGGTCCCTTCCAACTCTACCAAAAAAAAAAAAAGGAAATAAAAAGTGGAAAATCGAACAATCTCCTCCATACGTACAAATGTCTCCTCTTAGACTTGGTTCCTCTAGTCACTCCCCATCCTGACGCTTTGGTCACCATTTGCAGATGGCTAATACTGAGCAGATCTGAGGTACTGCCCCAATAAAATGTTAAAAGCCTTCTGACAAAGAGGGAACGATGTGGGGAAGGTTTACTACTAGAGATGAGCGAACGGCGTTTGATCAAATTGGTATTCGATCGAATATCAGGCTGTTTGATACATTCAATTCCAATCGAATACCACGAAGCAAACGCAGTAAAAATTTGATTCCAATCCCACCTTCCCTGGTGTTTTTTTTGCACCAATAACTGCAGGGGAAGTGGGAGAGGAACTACAACGGAGCCATCGAAAAAAAATTGGAAATAGTAAATGGCTGGCGAAATCAGGTGACCTCCAATTTATACGAATGGTGGATTTCAAATTCGGTTCATATGAGACTGTGAACTATGTGACTGAGACAGGGACAGATGTACAGGCAGGGATAGCTAGGGATTACCTTTATTTAGGGGGGAATGTCACTCACACAGCTCTTTGGGGCTCTATCTCGTGGCAGCCCATTATATGCTAGTCAGGATCCCTGTCAGCTTGCGTTATGCGGGAGCTGACTTTTTCTCATAGGAATTCATTGACCAGCATTGATTGGCTGAAGGCCATACAGTGTACAGCATTCGGCCAATCAACGCTGGTTCTGCCAGAGGAGGAGGAGTCTAAGATCGGTCCACAGCAGTCTCCATTGTGGTTTAATCTCAGATGTAGCAGAGCTGACTGTGCGCTAAACCCTGCTACATCTGAGATGCAGCAGGGTTCAGTGCACAGTCAGCTCTGCTGCATCTCAGGTGTAGCAGAGTTCAGCGCACAGCCAGCTCTGCTACATCTGAGATCGGACCACAATGGAGACTGCTGTGGACCGATCTTAGACTCCGCCTCCTCACAGATGAGCCTCCGGCAGAACCAGCAGTGATTGGCCGAATGCTGTAGTTTTAGCACATTGATGCTTTATTCTATGTAATATGATATATGTATATGTGATGTTGTATATGTTTTATGAGAATGGATCGTTTTAATGTGTTTTATGTTTTACTGGGCTTTAGAATAAGGAATATCTCGTACGGATCAATAAAGCTGTTCTGTTCTGTTCTCTTCTAATTCTATTCTGTTCTCATTCTATACTAATTCAGTTCTTAGCCTCTTATTATTCTATCCTATTCTGTTCTTCTTCTATTCCAATTCTGTGTTCTTCCAATTCTCTCTCCTTCCTTCTCCGAGCTACCTTGGTGTGAGCGAGGCCTGACAGTTGGCGTTACTGACAGCCTACCCTACCATCTGGTAGACCAACTAAATGTAGGCCGCCTCTGCAGCACAGAGCAGATGCTAGAGACCCAGAGTAACCTCTGCACATGCAGATAAATTAGAAATGAGGCTAGGGCAGCGGGCTGACAAACCTGTCTCCTTAAATGGAGTAGGGGGTGGTCCCAATTAGTCAACCCAGCTGCCTAAGCTGGGTACTCATTGACTGACACCAATGTCAATCAAAAGACTGACCACGCCCAGCAGCTGCGAAGGAATTAACCCCTGCTAAGCCAGGCTGTAAGAAACAGGGAAAGGGTGACAGCTGGCAAGATGCTACAACAGAGGAACAGGCTGTGACCCGACCCCTTGGCCGCAGCTGCGGCACTGTCCTAACAATCTCCTCCTCTTCCTACTTGTCTTCTCCTCCTCCTCTTCATCTTCTCCTCCTCTTCTTATTCTCATCCTCTTCTTCTCCTCCTCTTCCTTTTCTTCTCCTCCTCCTCTTCTTCTCCTATTCCTCTACTTCTTCTCCTCGTCTTCTCTTCTCTTCGTCTCCGCTTCTTCTTTACTCCTTTTTTTCTCTTCTCCTCTCCTTCTTCTCTTCTTCTTCTCTTCTCCTTTTCTTTTCTTCTTTTCTTCTTCTTCTCCTTTTCTTTTCTTCTTCTTCTCTTCTCCTTTTCTTTTCTTCTTCTTTTCTTCTCCTTCTCTTCTCTTCTTTCTTCTTCTTTTCTACTTCTCTTCTCCTTTTCTTTTCTTCTTCTTCTCCTTTTCTTCTTCTTCATCTTTTCTTTTCTTCTTTTCTTCTTCTTCATCTTCTTCTTCTTCTTCTTCTTCTTCTTCTTCTTCTTCTTCTTCTTCTTCATCTTTTCTTTTCTTCTTCTACTTCTCCTCCTCTTCTTCTTTTCTTTTTCTTCTCTTCTTTCTTCTTCTTTTCTACTTCTCTTCTTCTTCTTCTCTTTTTCTCCTATTCTTCTCTTCTTATCTTCTTCTTCTCCTCTCTTTTTATTCTATTTGAAACTTAACGAAGATGATGGGGGTGAGGAGTGGCTGGATGACTCCTACACATGATGGATATCCTCAGAATACAATGAGGGAATGTTACATGTAGTAAGGTATGTACATTAATATGTAGTCATGCTACTTAATAGCCGTCACCGTACAGACCCGCCTGCTTAACTATTTCTTACTAATTGATTATACCATGCTATACACCCATATTGTGCACAGTGGCGGGGCATGGGCCACTAACATGGCAGTAATAAATAGTTCTATGGCTTTCCATGTAATAATACTTTCTGCTGTGTACAAATGCTGTTGATGGCTGGACGTCGCCTTGGCACACACACCACCATGTGTAGCTTATCATCATGGACATCAGAGTCTCCGGTGGACCATACTTCAGGTTTGCTTTATACAGAAAGGTGACAATTTTCATAAAAGTAATAATTCTCTAAGACTTTAACATGTATTTCCACAATGGCCAGTGACAGCTGTAATCCAGTAAGATGTGCGGTAACATTTTTTACGTCTTACTTCTGATGGAGACTGAGGACAGAGTCGAGACAGCATGAAACGTGTGATTCTCGTGTAGTTTTTTCTCACATCTGTATCTACCAGCCATGTCTGGTTGTCTGAGGTATAATTGTCCATCTTCTGAATGCTGTAGATACTTGTTTTCCTTATAGAACTGTGTCCATTCTACAGAATACTCAGGACGACTGTGACATCTCAGATATAGGATATGTCCATCATATACATGGAGAGGAGCCTGCAGGATGAGCGGGCCTGGAATACAAAGTGTAAGACAATAATAGAATAAGACCAATTCTGGACATACACACCGCCACTTCTTCTCAACATGTTATGTTTGTTTTTAGCTTGTGTTTGCTGGTATGTTATCATGTATAGCATCATAGGCTGTGGCGGGTCACCGCCGTGGCAAGCATTTCATGTATGTTGAGATGAGGTGGAGGGCAATGGGGAGTCAGGGGATCAGTGAATTACTTATTTTTGGTTTTAACCCATTCTGGTACTTTTACAACCATTTCCATGACTCTCCTTCCCCAATGTTCATTCATCAAGCTCCTAAGTATCTAGAAATAAATGAAGTAATTTAAGATATAACATTTATTAGTGTACTTATTAAAAATATGTTATAGATATTTTAACATAATAATGTCCAGCACCATGGAATTAATATAATAATGTACAACACTGAAATTAATATAATAATGTACAGCACCATGGAACTAATATAATAATGTACAGCACTATGGAATTAATATAATAATGAAAAGCACCATGAAATATTATAATAATGTGCAGCACCATGGAATTAATATAATAACATACAGTACCATGGAATTAATATAATAACATACAGCACCATGGAATTAATATAATAATGTAAAGCACCATGGAATTAATATAATAACATACAGTACCATGGAATTAATATAATAATGTCCAGCACCATGGAATTAATATAATAATGTAAAGCACCATGAAATAATATAATAATGTACAGCACCATGGAATTAATATAATAATGTACAACATCATGGGATTAATATAATAACGTACAACACTGAAATTAATATAATAATGTACAGCACTATGGAATTAATATAATAATGAAAAGCACCATGAAATATTATAATAATGTGCAGCACCATGGAATTAATATAATAACGTACAGCACCATGGAATTAATATAATAATGTAAAGCACCATGGAATTAATATAATAATGTGCAGCACCATGGAATTAACCCCTTCCCGCCGATGGCATTTTTTGATTTTCGTTTTTCGATTTTGACTCCCCTCCTTCTAAACCCCATAACTTTTTTATTTCTCCGCTCCCAGAGTCATATGAGGTCTTAATTTTTGCGGGACAATTTTTTCTTCATGATGCTACCATTAATTATTCTATATAATGTACTGGGAAGCAGGAAAAAAATTCAGAATGGGGTGGATTTGAAGAAAAAATGCATTTCTGCGACTTTCTTACAGGGTTTGGTTTTACGGCGTTCACTGTGCAGCCAAAATGACATGTCCCCTGTATTCTGTGTTTCGGTACGGTTCCAGGGATACCAAATTTATATGGTTTTATTTACATTTTGACCCCTAAAAAAAATTCCAAAACGGTGTTAAAATTTTTTTTTTCTAAAAAACTTTTTTATACATAGGTGTACGGGGATGTATAGGGCGTCTTTTTTTGCGGGGCCGGGTGTACTTTTTAGTTCTACCATTTTCGGGAAATGTTATTGCTTTGATCACAATTGATCAGAATTGATCAGAATTAAAACAGTGAAAAAACGGCGGTTTGGCACTTTTGACTATTTTTCCTGCTACGGCGTTTACCGAACAGGAAAAATATTTTTATAGATTTGTAGAGCGGGCGATTTCGGATGCGGGGATACCTAACATGTATATGTTTCACAGTTTTTAACTACTTTTATATCTGTTCTAGGGAAAGGGGGGTGATTTGAACTTTTAATACTTTTTATATTTTTTTATATTTTTTTTTTACTTTTTTTTTACTTTTTTTTTTGCATTTATTAGACCCCCTAGGGGTGTTGAACCCCAGGGGGTCTGATCACTAATGCAATGCATTACAATGCTAATGCATTGCAATGCATTGCAAAAAAGCATCATCTCTTTTGCAGGCTGTATACACCAGCCTGCAAAAGAGAGAATTTGCAGACCGGCTGGGAGCCTTTAACAAGGCTCCCGGCTGTCATGGCAACGGGGGGTCGGCCCTGGAGCATGCTCCAGGAGCCGGCGATCCATGCCAAAATGGCGGCGCCCATGCGCTGCCGGGAAAATGGCGCCTCCGGCGCCTTTGACAGCAGCGCCGGAGGGGTTAATGTCTAAAGCAGTAGACACCCGGCGGCTATGACGGCCGCCCGGCTCCCGGGCGGTCGCCATAGTTACAGACCCGACACGCGCCGTACTATTACGGCGCATGTCGGGAAGGGGTTAATATAATAATGTAAAGCACCATGAAATAATATAATAATGTACAGCACCATGGAAGTAATATAATAATGTACAGCACCATGGAATTAATATAATAATGTACAGCACCATGGAATTAATATAATAATGTACAGAACCATGGGATTAATATAATAATGTACAGCACCATGGAATTAATATAATAATGTACAGCACCATGGAATTAATATAATAATGTGCAGCACCATGGAAGTAATATAATAATGTATAGCACCATGGAACTAATATAATAATGTACAGCACCATGGGATTAATATAATAATGTACAGCACCATGGAATTAATATAATAATGTACAGCACCATGGAATTAATATAATAATGTACAGCACCATGGAACTAATATAATAATGTACAGCACCATGGAACTAATATAATAATGTACAGCACCATGGAACTAATATAATAATGTACAGCACCATGGGATTAATATAATAATGTATAGCACCATGGAATTAATATAATAATGTACAGCACCATGGAAATAATATAAAGAAGAAAAGAAAAAACCCCCGGCACCGAGCCGTTCCTTGTGTAATACCTTTGGTATATGTAATGAAAAGGAAATAAAAAAGGTATGGAAAAAACAATACAGGTGTCCGCTCACCTGGCTAGGTTGTGTAGGACACAACAACCTATAATCGTAGCAATCAGAGAACCAGTGTGTTACTGGCAGGCAGCCGCTGATGGCAGTCACGTAGACGTCAGGACAACAACCAAAATATAGGACCAGCCTCGCGGAGAAAGGCAGAAAATCAGCGCTCACCCGGTTTGGAATAGGAAAGGCAACTTTATTTGGCACCACGCGTTCCGGGCAACAAGCCCTTTTTCAAGTGCAATACAAATCTTTTAAAACAAATATTCATAATTACATTCAGCTAAAACACCCCATAATCTTAAAAAGTATCAGCAAGTAAAAAATAATATATATATATAAATAAATATATGTATATGTGTGTATTCCATTATGGAACTCCATCTTAATAAATAGTTCACAATGTATTCACTAAAATATTCACCAGAGAGTATACAATGTATATACACAAAAGTCCCAGGTTCCAACACCAAACAGACAAACAGGCATGTATGTTCATCTGCTTCAGACCATATTAGAATCTGCTCATCAATAGGACTTATTATAGTCCGGTTTATAACCTCACTTTGTTGCAATTTGTTACAATTACCATGACTTGTGCCAAGCATAATTAACATATAAAATGAAAAAACACACAGAGAGCACACTTACCCCACCACTGTGCACAGGTTGCTTAAAGTGCTCAGGCTCACCACCATTTATAAAGGAATCAGCTATGTGTATGGCAGGAAAGGACATCACGCGCCAAACCGCCGATACACATGCTGTCGGGCGCCGCGTGTTCGCGGCGTCCGGAAGATACTACAGTGCGCATGTGCGAGGTATCTTCCAAACGCATGCGCATTGCCTGCCTGGAGCGCACGTCAATAGAAATGACCTGCGGCTATAGAATTTGGATTGCTCCGTGCACGGAGCGCTTCTTTGGTTAGTGGAGATGTTACCAAAGATTGAATAAGAACATTGTACCTGTCTTATGTTACTACCATGGCCATTAATAAGCCCAGGAGGGGTAACAACATGCAGATGGAAAAAAAATGATTGATGAACTTTTTAAATGATAATAAGTAAATAAATAAATAAATATAAAGATAAATAAGTAATAAATAAATGAAAAAAATGAATAATAAATAATAAAAACTATATGAAAAAATGAAAACAAGAACCATATTAGATGAATTAATGTATGATAGAAAAATAGATAAATAGTTGGAGAATTACTTAAATAAATAAATAAATAGAGGAATATAAAAAAAAAAAAAAAAGAATAAATGATAGGATAAGAAAAAATAGATAAATATACATATCCTTTTGGTGTAACAATACATAGGATTATACCTAAATCATGGTGGCATTCTTATATCCACACATATATATACACACATATATACCTATCCCCTGTATACACACAGCCCATGAATTAATATATATGGGTCTATATTAAAACTACAATTAGAATAAATTAGTTATCTAAAAGGGACATTATATTTAAAAATGGTTTTGTGTCTACCCAGATGGTCCCAAAGGGCCGAAAGTATACCAGGATGCCACTAAATGTCATTGGGTGATGTCCTCCAAGGTCTCATTAAGACCCTTCGGAAACAAGCAATCATATTTGTAAATCCAATAGATTTCTCTCCGTTTCAGGGTCTCAAACCTATTGTGTATATGTGACGAAATTTGATCTATCGGAGTGACCCTAAAACCTTCAAAGGAGCTATTGTGTTTGATGGCTGCATGTCTTGAAACGCTGTGCTTGAGGAAACCATTGACTACATTGGACCTATGTTTATTTAGTCTGACTCTTAAGGGCATAATCGTCCTGCCTATATATTGCAAGCCGCATGGACATTCCAATAAATAGATGATGTATGATGATGAACAGTCCAGATAACTAGTAATTGGAAAAGATTCTTTCGTCACATTGCTTGTGACTTTAATAATTTTGTCCGAAATACATGTACAACATTTACATCTTTTCTTGTTGCAACGATGACTCCCTCTGGAGTTAGAACAACTAGGCCTTGATTGTTTTAATTGCCTTAATCTACTAGGAGCGACCAGGCTTTTCAGGGTCTTCGCCCTCCTAAAGATAAAACCCGGGTTTGAAGGTAAGGTGTCGCAAAGATGAGGATCATTAAGAAGGATGTTCCAGTGTTTTCTCACAATATTTCTTATGGATTGGTGTGCCCCATTGTAGGTGGTAAGGAACCTGCACTGGTAATCCATTTCAGTATTACGTGAGCGGGAAACCAAGCATGCTTGTTGGGTCAAAGATGCTGCTTTTGCATTTGCAGTTGAGATTATAGCCTTTGGGGATTCCTTTTGCTTGAAACCTCCGTGTTAAAATAGCACTTTGGTTTTCATAGTCACTCGCATCTGTACAGTTCCTCCTTATTCTTTTAAATTGGCCAAATGGTACATTCTGTTTCCACCTGCGAAGATGGCAACTTTGATAGTCCAAGAAGGCATTACAATCAACTTTTTTGAAAAAAGTCTTGGTACATATGACACCTTCCTTATACATCAATTGTAAGTCCAGGTATTCAATCTGATTACAGTTAGACTGGCCAACAAATTTCAGCCCCCAGTCGTTCAAATTAAGATGCCCAGTGAAGTTCTCAAATTCTTCCTCTGTGCCATCCCATATAAACAACAGATCGTCAATATACCTACAGTAATAAATGATATTTGATGACCAGTTATGAGCTCCATATATATACACTTTTTCAAATTGACCGACATACAAATTTGCGTAGCTCGGCGCAAATTTCGAGCCCATCGCGGTCCCACATTTCTGGAGATAGATCTTGTCTTTAAACTCGAAGGTGTTATGATTGAGAATATACTCAATTGAGTTCACTATGAATTTCTGTTGTTTGGCTGGCAAGGTGGAATCTACTGCCAGGCTTGTACTAATAGCTTCCAAACCTTTGTTATGCGGTATATTCGTGTACAATGAGGCCACATCTAAAGTGGCCCATCTGTAAGTAGGTTTCCATAATTTCCCCACAATGTTGGATATCAAGTGTGTAGTGTCCTTTAAATAGGAAGGTAAACGTACCACTAAGGGTTGCAATTGTCTATCAACGTACTCTGATAGATTACGTGTTAGTGATTTTAGGCCCGAAATTATGGGTCTCCCTGGAGGCTCGGTCAAATTCTTGTGTATCTTTGGTATATGGTAGTATAATGATAGAGTTGGGTTGTCAATGGTAAGATACTCTCTCTCTTTCTTGTTAAGGATACCTTCATCAAAACCTGCTTTGATCAATTGATGATATGACTGTAAATCTATGGATGTAGGGTCTGCTGGTAGAACCGTATAGAACTCTTCATCGGATAAAAGGCGTGCTGCTTCCTTAAGGTAGTCTTGTCTAGATTGAATGACTATACCCCCCCCTTTATCCGCATTGCGTATTACTATATTCTGATTCTCACCGAGTGACTTGATAGCTCGTAGTTCTTCTTTACTCAGATTTTTCCGGGGGCCTTGGGTACCTACACCAAGGCCCAGGTCTCTGAATTCTGAGGCCACCATAGCGAAAAAAGTTTCTATATGGCAACCCCTATGGTAAACCGGATAGAACTTAGATCTTGGTTTCAGGTCAGTATGTGCAATTTGAACACCATCTATATTTGGTGCTACTGGATCCATTTCTACAGAAGCGGATTGAGCCTCAACCTGTCTGGGTTTGGCACCAGATTCCTTGATATTAAAATGCCTTTTTAAAGTTAATTTTCTAATAAAATCATTCAGATCAATAAATAACTGAAGATCATCTATACGAAGATCAGGACAGAAGGATAGCCCTTTTTGAAGTACCGACTGTTCAGCTTTGGTTAATTGATAATCAGACAAATTAAACACATTCCCTACAATTTGTTTCGTTTGGGGCTTGGGCTCAGTGTCCCCATTAATATTGGTTCGATTTTTGCGTTTACGGGATCCTCCCCTACATCCTCTTCTGGTTCGGTATTTTTTCTCTTTACACGCATGGGACTGTAATAGTCTGAAATCTTTGTGATTCTGGTTAGGAGGGGTAATTCCTGAACATGCACCGCGCTGACCGGAGTCAGCGCGGTGGGAAGCGGTAAAAAAGAACCCGAAAAATTAACTGTGGTGTCTTTGTCCGGGACAGTTATTAAATCTTCAATCTGAGTAGTAGACATTGGAGAGTGGTACAGAGAATCATCCATATCTGAAGGTGAAATAGGCTGGACAGACGCTGTTAGTAAAACTGAAGGTGTATCTGTAGGTGTGCATGGAACAGGAAATCCGGGTGGCTCACACGGTATGGTGGAATTATCACCGCACCCAGTGATATTCGAAGGCCCAAATTTAGTAGGTGGTAATCCTAAATTTATTTATTTACTTATTATCATTTAAAAAGTTCATCAATCATTTTTTTCCATCTGCATGTTGTTACCCCTCCTGGGCTTATTAATGGCCATGGTAGTAACATAAGACAGGTACAATGTTCTTATTCAATCTTTGGTAACATCTCCACTAACCAAAGAAGCGCTCCGTGCACGGAGCAATCCAAATTCTATAGCCGCAGGTCATTTCTATTGACGTGCGCTCCAGGCAGGCAATGCGCATGCGTTTGGAAGATACCTCGCACATGCGCACTGTAGTATCTTCCGGATGCCGCGAACACGCGGCGCCCGACAGCATGTGTATCGGCGGTTTGGCGCGTGATGTCCTTTCCTGCCATACACATAGCTGATTCCTTTATAAATGGTGGTGAGCCTGAGCACTTTAAGCAACCTGTGCACAGTGGTGGGGTAAGTGTGCTCTCTGTGTGTTTTTTCATTTTATATGTTAATTATGCTTGGCACAAGTCATGGTAATTGTAACAAATTGCAACAAAGTGAGGTTATAAACCGGACTATAATAAGTCCTATTGATGAGCAGATTCTAATATGGTCTGAAGCAGATGAACATACATGCCTGTTTGTCTGTTTGGTGTTGGAACCTGGGACTTTTGTGTATATACATTGTATACTCTCTGGTGAATATTTTAGTGAATACATTGTGAACTATTTATTAAGATGAAGTTCCATAATGGAATACACACATATACATATATTTATTTATATATATATTATTTTTTACTTGCTGATACTTTTTAAGATTATGGGGTGTTTTAGCTGAATGTAATTATGAATATTTGTTTTAAAAGATTTGTATTGCACTTGAAAAAGGGCTTGTTGCCCGGAACGCGTGGTGCCAAATAAAGTTGCCTTTCCTATTCCAAACCGGGTGAGCGCTGATTTTCTGCCTTTCTCCGCAAGGCTGGTCCTATATTTTGATGGAAATAATATAATAATGTACAGCACCATGGAATTAATATAATAATGTATAGCACCATGGAATTAATATAATAATGTACAGAACCATGGGAATAATATAATAATGTACAGAACCATGGAATTAATATAATAATGTACAGCACCATGGAAATAATATAATAATGTACAGCACCATGGAATTAATATAATAATGTACAACACCATGGAATTAATATAATAACGTACAGCACCATGGAACTAATATAATAATGTGCAGCACCATGGAAGTAATATAATAATGTATAGCACCATGGAACTAATATAATAATGTACAGCACCATGGGATTAATATAATAATGTACAGCACCATGGGATTAATATAATAATGTACAGCACCATGGAACTAATATAATAATGTGCAGCACCATGGAAATAATATAATAATGTACAGCACCATGAAATAATATAATAATGTACAACATGATGGAATTAATATAATAGTGTGCAGTATGATGGAATTAATGGTGCTATATAAATAATAATAATAATACTAATAATAATAATAATAATAATAATAATAATAATAATAATAATCAGACCAACTATACTGTGTAGCAATGCAAACTATATGCAACTCATATAGTACCCACAGTGATATCAGTCCATTCCAAAAAGACATATAAGACATATATTATATCAGAGACTAGCAGGAGGACCTGGCTTCGCATGGGTATATTTAATTTTTTGTTTGTGTAGTGGCCTCATAAGAATTGCCCAGTTTTGTACTGTGTGTATTTTGTATGCAGTTTTTGTTTGTGTCCATAAGCGTCATGGAACTCTCTGCCCCGGGAAGTGGTGATGGCGGATTCACTGAACAAGTTCAAAGTGGGCCTGGATGCCTTTCTTGGAGAGAAAAATATAATGGGTTATGGTCTCTAGATTTTATGGACACATTGATCCAGGGTTTTATACTGACTGCCAGATTTGGAGTCGGGAAGGAATTTTTTCCCCTGAAATAGGGCAATTGGCATGAGCCTCATGGGGTTTTTTGCCTTCCCCTGGATCAACACTTTAGGGGATTGTAGGGTTATAGGTTGGACTTGATGGACTCATGTCTTTATCCAACCTCATCTACTATGTAACTATATGTAACTATGTAACTATGTGATCATGTGCATCTCACTTTGGATATCAGTGAAAAACCTGCGATCAGTTGTTATGGATACCTGGAGTAAACCTGTGTGTATGTGACCTTACGTAACAGTGTCATCCACGGCGCCTTGCCCCCTTTAAAGCTGACATACAGCAGTGAAGAAAAATGATTGGGTTGTTATGGAAACCTGGAGTATAGCTCTTATGTGTGATACTGTGTGCTGAGCTACGTATCTAATCATCCGACGTGTAATACTGTGTGCTGAGCTGTGTATCTAATCCTCTGACGTGTGATACTGTATGCTGAGCTGTGTATCTAATCCTCTGATGTGTGATACTGTGTGCTGCACTATGTATCTAATCCTCAGACGTGTGATACTGTATGCTGAGCTATGTATCTAATCCTCCGATGTGAGATAATGTGTACTGAGCTGTGTATCTAATCCTCTGACGTGTGATACTGTATGCTGAGCTGTGTACCTAATCCTCTGATGGTGGGATATCAGTGTTAGATATCAGTGTTGAATACACCTGGAGTAATGCTGTGTGCATGTGCAGTGACTGTGTCTGGCATTCGGAATATGAATAAAAGAGTTGGAGGTTTGTATTGGCTAATGTAGGTTATTGTTTTGGGAATACTGTATCTCTGGAACGGTACGTCCGAGAGAGTTTAGGTCCAGTCTAAATCCTTCCCGGACTCCTGATGTATCTGTGTACCAAATTTGGTGAAGATCAATCTGGACCAATAAATAAATTCCTATTTTTTAGCAGCTTTTTGCAACAGGTCATACATTATATTACTATAATAAAGACCCTGGACAACTCACCATCACTGACCTCCAAGATGACCACAGTACTATGACCAGAACTGGTTCTACACTGGTATTTCCCGCTGTCACTTATTTGGGCAGAATCAATATTGATAGACTTCTGATTTTCCGTCAATAAACTATTATCTTTATACCAGGAATATGGCCCATGATGGTTTCCATGACAGGTCATTTTTTATAGACTCTAGTGTGAAGATCTTTTTCCAGTTAGGGTAGAAGGTCACTATGACTGAAGCAACAGCCCCTACAAAACATCACATTCAGATCAGTGAGGCAGATTTACTAATCCTGTCTATAGTTAGACTGTGTTAACTTAGACTAGCCTGTCTTGAAATGCATTAGATTTATCACAATCACTGGTTCTGGATAGCAAATTTGGTTCATCTTTAGATTGCCTGTTTTTTCCATCTCAGGGTTTCTCCTGATCTCCTGTCTCCTCTCCTGTCCGCTTCCTGGTCTTCAGCTCAGGTCAGCAGCATACTCTGTGACGAACAGTGTGATTTGCTGTAAATTGCACAGTATTTACATACAGAGATAACAGAGCAACTGTTCAAATAATGTCCTAGTCCTTATCATGGCTCAGCAACTTAAAGCAATATACAGAGATAGGGAGAGAAGAGAATATATATGGTCAAAATCAGGGACTGAGCCATCAGCCCAACCACTAGATCTAGATAGAAAGGTGGTCTGAAACCTAGGTAATGGGCTGTCAACACTGAGGAGACATGGTTAGCTGTATTTGGCAAATGAAACAAGGTCGATAAAGCAATTTACTGGTTAAAACACTTTGGTTAGTTTAATGTGTACCTCCTATTATAAACAACTTTGCATGGGGATCTATATTCCTCACCACTTTTTAAGCTTCTCTCAGTCTGTTTATTTACACAGAGATCCCTTTCTGTCTCCACTATCACACATACAACTCTATGGAGAGGGAAGGGTGGAGGAGGAGACTGCTGCCAGCTGCTTAATAGATTATTGCCTCATTCTGTGGTGTTATAAAGTCTTATCTTGAAGACAGTGGCGTAACTAATGGCAGGGCCCCGTGGCGAACTTTTGACATGGCCCCCTCCCGACCGACGCTGAAGACCTCGATCGACTGACCTCTAATGCCCCCCCCACAGACCCCAGAGTATAATAATTGGAGACCCAGAGGGATACAAACATAAACTACTGTTACTTACTAGAGATGAGCGAGTAGTACTCGATCGAGTAGGTATTCGATCGAATACTACGTTATTCGAAATACTCGTACTCAATCGAGTACCACTCGCTGTTTGAATGTAAAAGTTCAAAGCGGAACCAGCATTGATTGGTTGAAAAGCTGACCAAGTCTAAAGCCTATAATCTTATGGACACTGGCACAGAGTCTGCACCTGCAGAGTCCTGTAATAGATTATTTTATTATTTATTATTTTATTTTTTATTATTTTATTATTTTATTTATTATTCTAACCTGATAACTTACAAATGTATATATATTTCTTTTGTTTCTATATTGTTATTATTAGATATTACCATATTGTTTTTTAAATTATTATTATTACTATTATTTTATTGGGTTTTATATTATTATTATTAATTATTATTATTATTATTATTATTATTATTAATTTTATTATTATTTTATTGGGTTTTATATTAATTATTATTATTATTTTATTGGGTTTTATATTAATTATTATTATTATTATTATTATTATTATTATTGTTATTATTATTTTATTGGGTTTTATATTATTATTATTATTAATTTATTTATTTTATTGGGTTTTATATTATTATTATTATTATTATTATTATTATTATTATTATTATTATTTTATTGGGTTTTATATTATTATTATTATTATTATTAATTATTATTATTATTATTTTTATTATTATTTTATTGGGTTTTATATTAATTATTATTATTATTATTATTATTATATTATTGGGTTTTATATTATTATTATTATTATTATTATTATTATTATTATTATTATTATTTTATTGGGTTTTATATTATTATTATTATTATTATTATTATTATTATTGTTGTTATTATTATTTTATTGGGTTCTATATTATTATTATTTTATTGGGTTTTATATTATTATTATTATTATTATTATTATTATTATTATTATTATTATTATTATTTTATTGGGTTTTATATTAATTATTATTATTATTATTATTATATTATTGGGTTTTATATTATTATTATTATTATTATTATTATTATTATTTTATTGGGTTTTATATTATTATTATTATTATTATTATTATTGTTATTATTATTTTATTGGGTTCTATATTATTATTATTTTATTGGGTTTTATATTATTATTATTATTATTATTATTATTATTATTATTATTATTATTATTTTATTGGGTTTTATATTATTATTATTATTTTATTGAGTTTTATATTATTATTATTAATATTATTTTATTGGGTTTTATATTATTATTATTATTATATTATTGGGTTTTATATTATTATTATTATTATTATTATTATTATTATTATTATATTGGGTTTTATATTATTATTATTATTATTATTATTTTATTGGGTTTATATTATTATTATTATTATTATTGTTATTATTATTTTATTGGGCTTTATATTATTATTATTATATTATTATTTTATTGGGTTTTATATTATTATTATTATATTATTGGGTTTTGTATTTTTATTATTGTTATTATTATTTTATTGGGTTTTATATTATTATTATTATTATTATTATTATTATTATTGTTATTATGATTTTATTGGGCTTTATATTATTATTATTATTATTATTTTATTGGGTTTTATATTAATTATTATGATTATTATTGTTATTATTATTATATTGGGCTTTATATTATTATTATTATTATTATTATTATTATTATTATTTTATTGGGTTTTATATTATTATTATTATTATTATTATTATTATTATTATTATTATTTTATTGGGTTTTATATTATTATTATTATTATTATTATTTTATTGGGTTTTATATTATTATTATTATTATTATTATTATTATTATTATATTATTGGGTTTTATATTATTATTATTATTATTATTATTATTATTATTATTTTTTTATTGGGTTTTATATTATTATTATTATTGTTATTATTATTTTATTGGGTTCTATATTATTATTATTTTATTGGGTTTTATATTATTATTATTATTATTATTATTATTATTATTATTTTATTGGGTTTTATATTATTATTATTATTATTATTATTATTATTATTATTGTTATTATTATTTTATTGGGTTCTATATTATTATTATTTTATTGGGTTTTATATTATTATTATTATTATTATTATTATTATTATTATTATTTTATTGGGTTTTATATTATTATTATTATTTTATTGAGTTTTATATTATTATTATTATTATTAATATTATTTTATTGGGTTTTATATTATTATTATTATTATATTATTGGGTTTTATATTATTATTATTATTATTATTATTATTATTATTATTATTATTATTATTATATTGGGTTTTATATTATTATTATTATTATTATTATTTTATTGGGTTTATATTATTATTATTATTATTATTATTATTATTATTATTATTGTTATTATTATTTTATTGGGCTTTATATTATTATTATTATATTATTATTTTATTGGGTTTTATATTATTATTATTATATTATTGGGTTTTGTATTTTTATTATTATTGTTATTATTATTTTATTGGGTTTTATATTATTATTATTATTATTATTATTATTGTTGTTATGATTTTATTGGGCTTTATATTATTATTATTATTATTTTATTGGGTTTTATATTAATTATTATGATTATTATTGTTATTATTATTATATTGGGCTTTATATTATTATTATTATTATTATTATTATTTTATTGGGTTTTATATTATTATTATTATTATTATTATTTTATTGGGTTTTATATTATTATTATTATTATTATTTTATTGGGTTTTATATTATTATTATTATTATTATTATTATTATTATTATTATTTTATTGGTTTTTATATTATTATTATTATTATTATTATTATTATTATTATTGAGTTTTATATTATTATTATTATTATTATTATTATTATTATTATTATTATTATTATTATTATTATTATTATTGGGTTTTATATTATTATTATTATTTTATTGGGTTTTATATTATTATTATTATTATTATTATTATTGGGTTTTATATTATTATTATTATTATTATTATTATTAGGGTTTATATTAATAATAATAATAATAATAATAATAATAATAATAATAATAATTATTATTATTATTATTATTATTATTATTATTATTATTATTATTATTATTATTATTATTTTATTGGGTTTTATATTAATTAATTATTAATTATTATTATATTTTGTTATGTTGCATCACCTGTAATATTTTTATATTTCTGTCTCCAAATTTGGGTAAGGGATTTTTGTTGTTGTTGTTGTATTTGAGACAAGTAGTTTCTATTGATACCATTTTGGTGAATTTATAAAATTTTGCTAAATTTTTATTCAATTTTCTTAGAATGGTGAAAAAAACCTGTAATTGGGGTATTTTAATATGTTTGATTTTCACTTGATCGAACCATCTACAGGCTGCTTATTTTTAGGTTTCTATTAAATCCTGGCACTGAAAGTTGAAGTAACATGTCAGATGCCCTGGTCACATTTTACTACGGCGTCTGAGAAATGATTGTCCCTGGTTATTAAAGTCGTCTCTGATCATGGACACAGCGGACGGGTCCTTTCCAATATAGGACATCTTTGCGGATCTGACATCTGCTTTACACGTGCAGTGCCTATGGAGAAGGGATTGATAAACTCACAACAAATGCTACCATATTAGTAGCAGGTCAACCATGTTTTACCTGGAGCAGTGACCTCAGTCTCATCTCTGTATATATTATAACCAGTACTGATGACTTGTCTTGTACACTTGTATACAGCAGTCACATCTAGATGGTCTCTATACAGGAATACAGAGTCAGTGGTAGATGAATGGATTATTTCATTGTCCCTATAAATCTCTATTGTCCCTCTAGTATCCTCAGAGCGGCTGTGACATCTCAGTGCCAGGTCATCTCCTTCATATATATAGGGTGGTGACTGTAGGATGACCCCACCTAAAGAACAAAATATCACAGCTGTAGTCTCTATATGACATATTAGTGTAACTATGAGATTATTTGATTCCCTCTCCCTTATTACAATTACTGTGTACCTACTGCATGGAAACATTACATATTGGTATATTCTATAGTATTTGACAAACTCCATATATATTACATGACTCACCCTCCATAACATAGAGCGTCACCTCCTCACTAATATCCTCCTCACTGGTCCCGCACTGGTAATTCCCATCATGTCTGGACTTGGCAGACTGAATGGTAAAAGTCTTCCCTTGTTGGATCCTTTGGTTGTTCCTGTACCACGTATATGTGACGTCTCCCTGTACAGCGCCGGCCACATCACAGGTCATTGTTATAGGGTCTCCAAATAAGATCTTGTTCCAGGGTGGAGAGAAGGTCACCACAGGTCTGACAGTAGATCCTACAACACATCACAGGTAAGTGAAGACTAGTCTTCATTAAACTCTAAAGGGTCATCCTATCTTCGAGCAAGATATGCCATAAATGTTTGCTAGATGCAGGTCCCATAGAAGTGCGCATGCGCGGTCACCTCTCTATCTCTAGTGAGACCCCCAATCTTAGGCGTTTTGATTTTTTTTTCTGTTACAATGTTGACTATACAGCACATTGGTATAATTTGGGCATTTTTAAACACTGCAATACCCAATATGGTAATTAATTTATGTTATATATTTATTATTTAAATTAATTTAATATGAAAATGGGGGAGGTTTTTTTTTTTTCTTATTATTTATTTTTTTATATATATATTTTTTTTAAAAATCAGTGGCATTTCTGCTAATATATCACTGGTACCCACTGAGCCCAGTGATTAGCTGCAGTGGTCACCTGACACTCTGTACGTCTGGCCCCTGCAGTCCATGGGCAGGAGGGAACCGAGGACCCACTGCCCAAACCAAGGACCGAGGGTAGGTGAGTGTCATTTCTATTTTATTGTACTGCCACCAGTTTGCACAGAAAACAGTGGAGCGAGTTCATGGAAGCCAGTAATTCTTTAAATTGGTAACTCTACCTACAGAAAGCCCTGGCAACATTAAAACAAAGGTGCAGCACAAATAATTTTCTTTATTTTATAAGCTTGGGAAACCCATTCCAAAGACACACACAATAGGATAAAGGTAAAAAAAAATACAACATTAGATGCATGGACATGCTTCGCTTTCAGGTAAGCTTGTATTTTTTTGTAGTTGGGGATCAGACAGTTTGATCCTTGAGATGTTGAACCAACCAGAGTGCTGGCTCAGTGTCCCATCCTGAGCTGAGGCGGGGTATGTATACTCTGCATTGAGGCTACGCAGTGTCTGATATACCGTAGATATGTTTCTGTTCTCAGGACTTATCTGTTTACCTGCTGTATTCCTGATTGCTGACTGGGACTTGCTTTCTTGGTTTTCTGATTTGTTACTGATTTGGTTTTATCTATGAACTCCTGGACTTGACCTTAGCTTGGACCCTGTTATTCTGCTACTGATTTTGACAGCTGATGAAACGCCGTTGCAGGCAAACCATCAATGGCAGCAATTTACTGAATATAGGCGGATCATCGACACCAACAAGATGCAGACGAAGGCAGGGGCTAGTTCCATTATAGCTGAGTCCCTATTGGGTCAATCTCCAGCCCCTATCTCTTCTCTTCTGAATGTTTATCTAGGCTACGAAATAACCTACATCATCTAATTCTTGCTTATTATTTTAATTTATTATATTTTAGACAAACATTCACTTTGTGGATGGATTAAGTCAGTATTAGAAGAGATTGTCATAACATTTGCTTTTTGACTCACCTGCTATTCCTTCACTCATGGCTGTAAGAAAAAAA
The DNA here is from genome assembly GCF_031893055.1 of Leptodactylus fuscus. Classification (NCBI taxonomy): domain Eukaryota; kingdom Metazoa; phylum Chordata; class Amphibia; order Anura; family Leptodactylidae; genus Leptodactylus; species Leptodactylus fuscus. The sequence continues at coordinate 142,536,853 of NC_134271.1, forward strand.
CAAAAAAAATGATGTTATTGATGTTTTTACTTGCATTTAATTCAATGGGAGTTTTAATAAACATTCAGACATTCAGACATTGCAGGCCATGTCCATTGTATTGCACATATTATGTTCAGAGCAGCTCAGCAATCAGTATCACAAATAACATTCCTTCCAACTGTCCCAGATTCAGCGGGACAGTCCCATGTTTTGGGTGCTGACCCAGTCAGCTGAAGGTATGACCCGACTTTGACTCATCTGCGTCAGGAGGAATTGAATATAATGGAAAAGCATGGAGCCTGCCACTCTCTGCTCCACCATTCATCCCCTGTATCTGCTCCTGGAATAATAGGTGTGATGTGTTGACGATGGGAAGAATATGCAAATCTGTCTTCCATGATGTAATTAGGAAGACAGTGCCTCAGTATGTGCACACCAATAGAGGGTGCTAGCTGAGGATGTGCAAGTCCTAATTACATCATGGAAGACAGAACCTCAGCCATGCACCCTATAGGGGGCGCTCCCTTTAACATCCAGAGGCCTTTGACCTTCCAGAGGCCTTGTGTTTGCAATGATGCTGGGATTTTACCAGGTTCAGTATTTCAACCGAGGACGGCCGTTTCGGTGTGTTTGCATCTCTTCAGCCCGGTGTAGAGAGTACTGACCTGGTAGAGGTGAGAGGCTTAGACAGGGTTAGGGGTATATCATCAATTCATAGGGAGAGACCACCATATAGGTGTGTAGAGTCTTATTAAGTCTTTAGCTCTCCACTGTGCATATTCTTCCCATGATCCCTTGCACAGTGGAGAGCTAAAGGCTTAATAAGACTCCACACACCTATATGGTGGTCTCTCCCTATGGAGTCACGATATCCCCCCGGTGTTGACGATGACGTCACATACTTTGTGCCTTCTGGTTTCTAAAATCTACTGCACAAGAGGCAGCAGAGAACAGCAGGGGTTACACACAGGTTTAGGTACACCGACTCTGTGCACAGTATCACATGATAGGTTTAGATACACAGAACAGACTTGTTGCCAATAAACTAGCCATCCACGAAAGCCCATCTGGGTCAGTAGACTGTGTCACACATGATAGATTATAACACATGGATGGCCAAACAGTACTAATCACATGCAGATAACAGAAGATGTGAATTGCAATGATGAGCTGGTTGTTCATCCTGAAACTGACTACAAGCAGAACCACCTTAAGACTGAGGCCCCACGTTGCAGAATTTGTTTTTGCTGCAGATTTTGGAGCCAAAGTCAAGAACGGCTACAAAAGGACTCGGAAATATATATATTTTTTCCTTTCCGCAATGTGGGGTCTCAGCCTCAAACTCAGTATCCTGGTGTTGCTCACCATGGAGTGTGATGGTACTCAGGGTGGGAGCCACAACAGCTAATCCGATCTGTCAACCTCTAACGTCATGTTATGTAGTCGCACCACAAACCAGATTCTCCTTTTATACCGGAACTGGAAGACTTAGCCTCATTGTAGTTAACAAGAAGCGGTATGTAAAATATAGGATATGGCTCACAAAAAAACCAACTGTCTGGACTAGCTCGCATGAGCTAGCACGTATCCCTTCTGTTCTCACAGGTGACACTCCCAGGTACACTCACGGACTACGTCACCGACATCTTGTGATGTAGTAGCTGCTTTCAAGGCCGATGTGGACAAACCAAATTCCTGCACTGCCCATGGGCCCTCCAGCTGTTCTCTATGGAGAAAATGGCTCCATATAGGGATCCCGGTAAAACTAGCGGGAATAAGGGGCCACACGG